>NW_028227261.1:46657500-47390000 GCF_978045245.1 Mus caroli | reverse complement strand
AAAATTCTCAGCTTCACCTTTGTGAATGTCCACACTTACCTCATTAACAATGTTTTCTTATTTTAGTGAGAACTCGCCTAGCAGATACAAGACTCCTAGGAACTTGAACTTTATCACTGGTAATAACTACAGCTAGATGATAGCATCCCTTTATTTGCCAGTTTTGAAGAAGATGGATAGGTTCACAATGTCCTACAAAGATTTACTTTTAAGATATAAGCATGGGTATTTAGACACGCATAATGGGGCTTTGATCTGTTAACTATTATCATGTTTAAAGGTCAAATGGTTGAGCTAGGGAAGTGGCTTAGCTGGAAAACTGCTTGCCTTGTATAAGGCCCACTGTGGTCATCTATTAATGACTCTAGCCCTGGGGTGACAGATTGCAAGAACTTACTGGCTAGCCATCTACCACCTTGGTGAGTCAGAGATGAGAGGGGAAGGGAGGGAGAGGGGAGGGGAGGGGAGGGAGAGGGGAGGGGAGGGAGGGAGAGGGGAGGGAGAGGGGGAGAGGGGGAGGGGGAGGGGGGAGGGGAGGGGGAGAGAGGGGGAAGGGGAGGGAGAGAGAGGGGGAAGGGGAGGGAGAGGGGAGGGAGAGGGGGAGAGGGAGGGGGAGAGAGACCCGTGACAATGCAACAAGATAGACTAGGTGCCTGAGGAACATTATCTGGGTTGTCTCTAGCCTTTCACACACGGGTACACACACACAGAGTTCAACTGTCCTAGTCACCCTGGCACCTGACTCTTGACATATAACCCAAAGAGGCTCTGATATCTTCACTTATTAACTGGCAAAGTCACCGGACTTATCTTGATCATTTCTTACCTCACCTAGACTTTGTTATTTCTTCAACCAACTGGTTCTCTACACAGAAAAAGGTATTTCAGGGGTTAAGGGCTTGAGAGCCTGGAGGTCTAACTCAGTCAGTAGAGTATCTAACACGCATGGGCCCTGTCCCCAGGAGCACAGAACCAGGACATGGCGGCAGACATCTGTAATCTGAATATTCAGGAGGCAGAGGCAGGAGGGTTACAAGTTCAAAGTCACCCACAGCTACATAGTGAGTTCGAGGCCTGAATGGGATTAAGTAAGACCCTCTCTCTGGGAAAAAATAAAGATATTTCAGGACCTAGGTCTTAGCATCTAGAATACCATTGGTTTGGTTACTGTTTCTAGGCCTCTTCCTGTGGTCGTGCTAGGAATAGTTTTAACAGATGAAAAATCTCATTATATTCACATTACTGCTTCCCACTCAGCTTCAGTATTTCTGTGCATTCACTGTTGGTTTGTTTGTTTGTTTGTTTGTTCGATTCTTGAGACAGGGCTTCTTGTGTGCTCAGGCTGTCTTCGAACTTCCTATCCTGGAAGCTTAGGACCCTACCTCAGTGTTACAGCATCTCCCAGCATGCTTAAGGCACTGAGTTTGATCCTCAGGGCCAATAACAAATTTCAGAAGTAATAAAAAATTTCAACAGGGCTGGCAAGATGGTTTAGCAGGTAAAAGGTGCGTGCCATATAAGCCTGGTGACCTGGATTCCTCACAACCCACAGAAAGATGGACAGACAAAATCAACTCCACAAAGTTGTCCTCTGAGCTCAGAGAGTGCTCACCACTGCATGTGCACAAACACGTGCACACATACACACCATACACACACACACACACACTATACACACACACACCATACACACACACACACTATACACACACACACACACTATACACACACACACACCACACACACACACACACCATACACACACACACACCATACACACACCATACACACACACACACACATCATACACACAGTAACATTAACCTTTTTTAGTGTTATTTAATGTTGTTTAAGGTGTCTGAGCACGAATGAAACGCATCATCTGCTAAGTTTCACCACCAGACAATGTCACATCAAGCTGACTTGTTCCTGGAATCATTTCAAATATTTCCCCGAACCTCTGCCAGGAAGGTAGTATATGTTTGGGTGTGTTTCCTAAGAACAAAGCTAGGTAGTATCACACGGAGAATTTCAATTAATTCCCTTCTTTTTGTGGTAGTTGGGTTTTGTTTGGTTTTGAGACAATTCTGCCACCACCTGCAGAGTGCTGGGATGCCACCAAGCCTGGCTTCCATCCGCTTTTAATAGTTTCTGGCATCTCTCCTACAGTTGCTGCTCTAATGTGTATTTGTTCCTCACTGTTTTAATGATACTTGGAAGAAAAAAAAAAAAAAAAAAAAACAAGAGATAAGTTCATTTTTTTCAATCTTCCTTGCTTAACTAAAAATGCCAAACTTTCCTTTTTTCTCTCTCTTTCTTCTTTTTTGTTTGCTTATGTGGGTTTTTAAAAATCTGTCTTTAATCCCAGCATTCAGGAAGCAGAGGCAGACAGATCTCTGTGAGTTCAAGGCCAGCTGGGTTTACAGAGTGAGTGAGTTCCAAGACAGCCCAGGCTACACAGTGAAACCCTGTCTCAAAAAAAATATATATAATAAATAAATAAATAAATAAATAAATAAATAAATAAATATTTTATTTATAAAAATTACATTATATATGAAACAAATACTATATTTATAAAATAAATATCTTCAGTTTGTTAGTGTGTAAGTATGTGTGTAAGTATCTGTGTATATGTGTAGGGGGCACACTCACACTAAGTGAGGGCAAGGGGCCAAACTCTGACTGTCAAGCCTTTCACACACTGGCCATCTTGCTGACCCTTGCTCTTTGGTTAAAGTAAGGTCTTACAAAAGCTAGGCTGGCTCTGAACTTGCTATGTAAACTTGAGGACAGCTTTGAACTTCTGATTCTCCTGTCTCTACCCTCTGAATGCTGGAACAATGGGTGGCCGTCACCACGCCTGGTTTATGCAGGCTGGGGATGGAACCCAGGGCTCCATGCGTGTTTGGCAAGCAGTCAACGAGTGAGTCACATCCCCTGCCCAATCTTGCTTTTATTCATTTTTGTCATGGTCACCCTCACATATAACACATAGCACATGTACTGCATATATGCTTAAATGATGAAACCATCTTTAATTCCTGTTCTCTTCCCTAAGGAATATTAATATCCCCTTCACCTCTACCTCCCAACTAGAAAAAAAATTAAACATATCTTTTTTTTTTTTCAGAAACTATGCTTTTTCTATACAGCCCATAAAAACAGACATTAAGCAATCATGGGAAGACACTTTAAAATGGAACAACATACTAGCAGGACGTGGGGATTAGGGACACCTGCAGGTTCAGAGGGGGGTAGTTTGAGAGACTGAATCAGAAGTTTAAAGCCAGCCAGGGCCATATAAGATACTTTTTTAAAAAAAATCTAGAGAATACTCTGGAAAGTTTTACTGCCCACCTACTTACTATATGAGAAGCTCCCCCTCTGAGAAACAGTGGGATGCCCTTTAAGTTTTAGAACATATTAGTTAATTTTTCTATTTACATGTTTTGAATAAATTTTGTTTTCACCTGTTACTAAGATAATGTAAAATTTGGGGCTTTTTTTTTTTTTTACAGTACAAAAAGATTCTTCACAGTAACTCTTTCACAAGTAAATCCATTTGATATCAATCATCTAACATTCACTGTCATTAGGCACGAGTGATTTATCACTGTGATACAGCAGTAAATAATTGTGGTATCTACCCTGTAGCAATACATTAGAAGAATATAGTCATCTGAACAAAGAATTCCAGTGCATCAAAGTAAATTAGAGCTAAGTTCAAGGCTCTAGAGGTAAGAAAGCCAAGATAGGGCTGGTGAGATGGCTCAGCGGGTAAGAGAACTGACTGCTCTTCCGAAAGTCCTGAGTTCAAATCCCAGCAACCACATGGTGGCTCACAACCATCCATAACGAAATCTGATGCCTTCTTCTGGAGTGTCTGAAGACAGCTACAGTGTACTTACATATAATAAATAAATAAATCTTAAAAAGAAAGAAAGAAAGAGAAAGAAAGAAAGCCAAGATAATCAAGGGTTTTCTGGTCGGTAAGATCTAAACTGTCCCTTTATGAGCACAAAGATGGGGCTGGAGAGATGGCTCAGCGGTTAAGAGCAGTGACTGCTCTTCCAGAGGTCCTGAGTTCAATTCCCAGCAACCACATGGTGCCTCACAACCATCTGTAATGGGATCCAATGTTCTCTGGTGTGTCTGAAGACAGCGACCGTGTACATATAAATTAAATACATCTAAAATTAAAAAAAAAAAAAAGAGAGAGAGAGAGAGCGTGCACAAAGCTAACCTGGGAAAGCCAGGTGAAGCTGCAGAAGACAGTGCTACAGGTAACCAGCACAGAGGGGAGTCGGGGTATGGGGAGAAAAGGCTTTAGAAGCTTCTGGTTGCCTTAGACCCAGAGGATCGAGGGAGCGGGGACCACTGATAGTGGTCCACACCTGCTATCTGAGAAGAACCACGATCCGAGATCTTTTCTTTCTCTCAGCCAGGCTTCTGTCCAAGTTCCAAATGTTTTTTGTTTGGTTGGTTTGTTTGGTTTGTCCGTTTGGTTTGCTTTGTTTTGTGAAACAAGGTCTTGCTATGATCCAGACTCGCAGCAATTCTCCTGGCTGCATCTCCTAATGCTCACACTAGTGATGTGAACCACCGGCCGGCCTAGCTCGGGACTTAGAATCTAAGGAAGTGTGAGATTTGTGTTGTGTTGGGGGCTCCTTCACAGACTAAAACAGCTAGAATAGGCAAACAGGAAGGCGAAGAAAAAAATGACTGAGAGAACAAGCCCAAGATACTGAGACCCCAGTGACAGCATCATACACCCTCAGGTCGCCTCTCTGGAGGGAAGGGAGAGCAGCGCAGACTGTGACCGTCCCCTTGTCGCGCTTCCCTGTCGCTTCGGACTGCGGGGAATAACAGAGGCAGATCTCTCGCTGCTCACAACTCTGTTTACCTTGGTCATGCCAACGCCGACCACGAACACCCGGCGCAGGCGCGGAGATTTCAAAGCGACAGAAGGCATGGCTCCAGCAGCGAAGGTCTCCCACAGACTGAGGCTTTGCAGAACCAAAGCGGGCTCGGGTCCGGTTATCCCAACCCCAGGCGTCGGGGGCGGGGCCGCAGCGTCGGGGGCGCGGCCGAGTTACGGGGACCCGACCGGAGGAGGCAGGGTAGAGGATGTACGCATGCGTGGCGATCCTTGGGCCAAGTCCTTCATGGGCGCGTTTGACCTACTGTGTTAGACTCAGGCACAGTTTCTCAAGGGGGCCTCGGTTTCTGTGCTTCCTCTTTTTACAGAGAGAGAGGGAAGGCCTGAAATGGAAGCTCTGGCCTCAGAGGAAATTCAGAATCCTGTGGGGATTCTTTAGAGTGTTAGAGACGTTCTGTATGTGTGAGAGTAGTTACAACACTCAGTATATGAGCAAAGAGCACGATGTACACTAATAAAGTCAGAATTCTACGTATAAGAATTCTACGTACGGATAAGATTTTTTTTTAAATTAAGTCAGATCAGAGCTTAGTGGTTCACGCCTTTAATATCTCCACACGAGAGGAAGAGGCAGGCAGATCTCTGCCAAAAAATGGTACAAAGACCAAAATCCATCAAAGACCTGATCCATAGTTCCAGGAACCAGGAAAGTCCCTAAATGTGCTAACCTTACGTTTTGGCTTCCGTAGTTCTGTTTCTTGCTAATTATTCTTGCTAATTGAAGTGTGCCGACCAGAATGTGGGCTTGCATGATTTGGACAAGTATCCTCTGCAGCCAGGAGCCAGCAATACCAAGTTTATTCTCAGCTTTAAGAGTGTCTGTGTCTAGGCTGGCGAGATGGCTCAGCGGGTAAGAACACTGACTGCTCTTCCGAAAGTCCTGAGTTGAGATCTGACGCCCTCTTCTGGTGTGTCAGAAGACAGCTACAGTGTACTCATGTATAATAATAAATAAATCTTAAAAAAAAAAAAGACTGTGTGCTGTTCTCTGGTGGACATACCTCAAAACAAATTCAAGTCCAGCCTGGAATAGTCTGCAAAGAGAGACCCTGTCTCAAAAAAAAAAAAAAAAAAAAAGTTATAATGTGCATGTGTGTGTGTGTGTGTGTGTGTGTGGCCCTAACTTGCTCTGTAAACAGGACTGGCCTCAAATATGGAAATCCAGCTGTCTCTGCCTCCCAAGTGCTGGGATTAAGACATGGGCCATTACTGCCCAGCAACTATGCATAATTTTTTGTAACAGCCAGATTGTAGTCAAGCATAATCCAATCGTTCTCTGATAAAGCGACTGCTCGTCTGTTGCGATTTCTTTACCGTCCTTCCATTGTTCTAGCTGTAAATATTGTCCATGTTGGAAAGCTGAGATCCCTGAGCCTCTCTTGATTATGATTAGTGCCTAGCTTATGTATGAATTATTCCTTATGTGGTAGAGCAACACTTGGGAAAGCAGAGGCAGGTGGCTATCTATGAGTTTAAGGTCAGCCTGGTCTACACAGCCAGTTCCAGGACAGACAAAGCTATGTAGAGAACCACTGTCTCAAAAAAAAAAAAAAAATCAGATTCATCCTTCAACTTAACTGATTGGAAGTTCTTTTAACCTGCCGATTGTTAGTTGAAGAGTCTGTATTTGTCGGCTAGCCTACTCACGTTTGTTTGTAACTCTACAATCAACATGTGAGCTGATGAACCGTATGTTTCCCAAAGCCATCCTCTCATCTGTGGACAGACTAGGACACAATCTACCCTCTTAATCTAGTTCTCACAATGTAAACCAATGATTTCCAAGGTCTTACTTGGTCCTTCTAGTACGCCCCCCCCCTTTGTTGCATTTTTGCCTTCTCGTGCTTAAGGCTTATTGACAAACCTAGTGAGACTAACACTATTGGCCTTGCTTCATTATTGACAAATCCGTAAACAATAATTTTATACACAAAACAAGGAGTATCTGTGTTGCTTGCTTGACAGAATTGTAACACACTCAGAAAGCTAATCTTGTCTCCTCTAGAAGCAGTGATTCACTGATCAGTGCTCCAATTGACTCCATTCAGTTGCTATGGGGCAGGCTAGCTGTTGAAATAGTTATTTGGGAAGTTGAACCAAGACAATAGCTTGAGCTCAAGGATCGAGACCAACCTACGCAGCATAGAATAAGGAAGAGGAGGGGAATTTGACTGTATGGATTGTGTGTGTTCATGTGTATACAATTTCTGAGGGTTTTTTTTTTTTTGACAGAGTTTCTCTGTGTAGCCTTGGCTTTCCTGGAACTGACCATGCTTCCCTTGAACCTATAGAGATCCACCTTCCTCTGCCTCCCAAGTGCTAGGATTAAAGGCATATGCCAGCTCTGAGACCCTTTCTAACCCTTAGAACCTATAGTAAGAGCCCCTCATAGGTCTCCATGGCAGAAAGCATCATTTAGCCAGAAGAACACTCTCTCTCTAAGATACCTCTTGTAATTGTTTTTAGACTGGTAGATGGGTGGGCATTTGGAGCTGAAGAGAAGGCTCAGTGGCTAGAGTACCTGCTACTCTTACAAAGGGCCTGGGTTCCATTCCCAGCACCCACATCGGACACTCACAACTGGGAGTCCAGTTCTAGCTGGAAGTCTAGTTCTATTTGTATCTGATGCCCTCTTATGACCTCCATGGAAACTGGGCACACATGTGGCATACATACATGCAGCCCAAACACTCACACACATAAAATAAACTAATCTTCAAGGGTGGGTATTCATAAACTCTAGCTATGAGAGGAGAGTAGCTGAGATACAAGCAGGGAGAGTGAGCACTCGTGTTGCAGGTATAATGGAGAGCATCCAGGAGGAAGCAGGGAAGGATCACTATAAGGAAACATCAACACATTTCAGTTCTGATGCTGAACACCAAGCAGGCTTGGTAAGTACTGAATCCACTGCTGTGGGGTCCCTGCAAGCTTCACGATCTGCCCGAGGTAAGAAACTTCTGGAGTCTGGTACCAGGCCAGCTTATTTTAGACATATTTAAGTACAATATAATTTTGGGAAAATGTTTCCAGGTAATGATTATTTCACTCCCAAATGCACAGTAAAGCTTAATATGTAACTACATCAAAACCTGTTGCAAAATTCATGTGACCTCTACCATGAAGATGGGTTTTATAGCTTAAAGGCCTAAGATCTGATGTGGCCCCTGGCTAATAGAGGTCGTCACCAGGGTAGAAAATACATGTGACATCTCTCCTAAAGATGGATTCTATTGACTGAGAAACAAAAGTAAAGAGAAAGGTTTAGAGAGGGAGAGTTTGGGAGAAATGGTCTGGGAGGTCTGGGGGGTCTGGGTAAGGCCTGGCTCTACAGTTAGCAAAGATCACCAGAAAATTAGCAATATCCAGTCCCAGCCTTTGGCATGGAGAGCAGGTTTTCATTTCCTTCATCGAGGAGAAACTTCTGTGTGGTTAATATTCCTGATTTTCCCCAATGCTTATCTGTGAGCACTCCTGCCTTCTGCACACTGTTTCTGGGGGGAAGCCAAGTTCAAACTGAGATTGGCTGCCCTTGGGAATACTACAAGAAAAGACTTGCAGGGGGCAGAAGAATGGAACAAAGGAGCCCATAGTCCATAGGTCATTTTCATTATTTCCAAAGGCCTAGTGGAAATTCACACACATCTTACTAATATCAATAAATGCACAGTTTTAAAAATCAGCATAACGAGGGATGGAGAGCTGGCTCAGAGGTTAAGAGCACTGGCTGCTCCTCCAGGGGACCTGAGTTCAATTCCCAGCAACTATATGGTGGCTCACAACCATCTGTAATGGGATCCAATGCCCTTTTCTGGCACGGAGGTGTACATGCAGCTAGAGCACTCATATACATAAAAACAAAGAATCTCTTTGAAAACTAATCAAAAAGGGTCTGAAAAGACAGATCAGCGGTTAAAAGCACATGCACATATACAGACCCATTTACAAACAGTCCTAGGTAGAGCTTCTATTGCTGTGAGGGAACCAGAGAGCAAGTTGGGGAGGAAAGGTTTGGCTTTCACTTCCATATGGCTGTCCATTATCAAAGGGAGTTAGGACAGGAACTCAAACAGGGCAGGAACCCGGAGGCAGGAGTTGATGCAGAGGCCATGGAAGGGTGCTCTCTACTGGCTTGCTCCTCATGCCTTGCTCAGTCTCCTTTCTTATAGAACCCAGGACTATCAACCCAGGGATGGCACCACGCACAATGATCTGGGCTCTCTCCTATAAAAAAAAAAAAAAACTAATTAAGAAAATGCCCTACAGGCTTGACTACAGCCTCTTACAGAGGCATTTTCTTTTTTTTTTTTGGTTTGTTTGTTTGTTTTGAGACAGGGTTTCTCTGTGTAGCCCTGGCTGTCCTGGAACTCACTTTGTAGACCAGGCTGGCCTCAAACTCAGAAGTCCGCCTGCAGAGGCATTTTCTTAACTGAGATTCCCTTCTTTCAAATGACTTTAGTTTACATCAAGTTGACATAAAACTATCCATCACACACACAATTAAAATAATAAAGATGAAGTCTTTCTTAATATTAGCATAAGAGCTAGTGGGATGGCTCGGTGGAGAAAGGTAAATGCTGATAAAACTTGACAACCGGGCTGGTGAGATGGCTCAGTGGTTAAGAGCACTGACTGCTCTTCCGAAGGTCCAGAGTTCAAATCCCAGCAACTACATGGTGGCTAACAACCATCCGTAACGAGATCTGGCGTCTTCTTCTGGAGTGTCTGAAGACAGCTACAGTGTACTTACATATAATAAATAAATAAATCTTTAAAAAAAAAAAAAAAAACTTGACAACCTGAGTTTGATCCCCAGGACCCACATGGAAGGAGAGAACCAGACTGAAAGTGGTCTTCCGGCTTCTGTGTCCATCTTCACCTCTTGTCTACACACACACACACACACACACACACACACACACACACACACACTCTCTCTCTCTAATGATAATAATAATAATGTATAGAAATTTTAAATAAGCATAAATTCAAAACATTTATATCCTTAATCTATTGAGTAAATCAGAACTATGGGGGGAGAGGTCTCCTCTTTTCTTATGGATCCCTAGAACCTAGCACCAGGTAAGACACTTAACTAAAGGAGTATTTCATTCTTGAAAGTCTGATTGGCTGATAAAGACATCAATGTGATTTATGGATCAGACATAGCCACCAACCAAATCAAATCAATCTCTCCTCTCTCTCTCTCTCTCTCTCTCTCTCTCTCTCTCTCTCTCTCTCTCTCTCTCTCTCTCTGTGTGTGTGTGTGTGTGTGTGTGTGTGTGTGTATGTGTGTGTGTGTGTGTGTGTGTGCGCGTGTGTGTAGTCAGCAAGAGGCGAAACTGAGGTGTCAATTATTCTCAACCTCATTGTTTTGTGCAGAGTCTCTCACTGAACCTGGAGCTGAACAATTTGGGTAGACTGAGTGGCCAGCCAAACCGCAGGGATCTGCCTTTCTCTGCCTCTGACACAGAATTAGGAGGGAGCTGCACCCAGTTTTTACATGAGTCCTGGGAAGCAAACTCAGGTCCTCATGCTCGCATGGCAAGCACTTTACCAACTGAGACACCTCCAACAGAATTTCCTCCCCCTTTCTCTCCTCCCCCACCTCCTCTTCAAGACAGGATTTCTCTGTGTAGCCTTGGCTATCCTGGAGCCCAGAGATCCACCTGTCTCCTGAGTGCTGCGATTAAAGTATGACCACCATGCTAGATTTCCAACAGAATTTCTTAGGAATTGTTGTGCAACAAATACTAGATGTTCACTAGATATTGATTACAAAATAGGTGGGGAAAAGGATAAGAAAATGGGTAATAATAAATTCTGAGAAGATTGAGAAAGAACCAAGGTAGCAAATGACATAATCTCAAATACCTAGAACTGATGGGATAAATAAAAACAAAGCAAATATGATGCTGTAATCCCAGCACTCAGGAGGCAGGGGCCGACAAACAGCTGCAAGCCCAAGAACAACCTGACCTATATGGCAAGTTCCAGGCCAGCCAGAGCTATAGGGCAAGACCCTAGTTCTTTTTTTTTTTAATTAATTAATTAATTTATTTTGTGTATATGAGTACACCATTGCCCTCTTCAGACACCCCAGAAGAGGGCATCAGATCCCATTACAGATGGTTGTGAGCCACCATGTGCTTGCTAGTATTTGAACTCGGGACCGTCAGAAGAGCAGTCAGTGCTATTAACTGCTGAGCCATCTCTCTACCCCCCAAGACCCTATTTCAAAAGCATAGAGCTGGAGAGATATAGCTCAGCTTTATGCATGACAACCTAAGTTCTATCTCTCGAACTCACAACATCAAAAAATAAATTGCAAGGATCAGGGTTTGCTGGCACACACCTTTGGTTCCAGCACTGGGACACAGAGACAGGCAGGCCTCTGGGCCAGCCTAGTCTACAGAGCAAGTTCCAAGATAGCCAGGGCTATACAGGGAAACCCTGTCTTGAGAAATGCGGTGTGTGGGTGTAGGGGAAGAGAAGAGAGGGAGAGAGCCCGAGTCCAGACAGAGTTCCTGTGCTCTGGGCAGGCAGACATGGAAGGACTGCCGGACACTTTGCATGTGGTTCCAGGTGGGCATCTGGCTGTGTGAAGTCACTGACCTCACACAGCAGGGGGTGGACAAGGGCAGTCCCCGGTACTAAGTTCTCAGTCTCTGGCATCCCACGTTGCATACGTCAGAGGAGCTGAGAACAGAATAGGGGCCCCAAGACGACACTCTTGCCCCAGAGATATGGGAAGAGGGCAGAGGGAGAGAGGTTCCCACACAGGCAAGAGTCTTTAGTCCAGTCCATAGCTGGAGCACAGGAAGATCTTTTGACTGGAGGTTAGAAGCAGCTTGTTAGAAGAAAGCCTATCCCATTGTCCAAGCACTGCGGACCTTGATGAACAGAGACAGTCTATGGCTTTAGAGCTTTATTATAGAAAGGCAGGGGGAAAGAGAGAAGGTAAAAGAGAAAGAGACCGGCCATGGCCATGTGGAGAGAGGGAGAAAGGGAAAGAGAGAAAAGAACTAGAGAATAAGAAAGGTGAAAGCTTAGAAAGAGGTAAAAGCTTAGAGAGTAAGAGAGAGAGAGAAAGAGGGAGAGAGGTGGGGGCAAGCAGCCCCTCTTATGGTGGGCTTGTTATCTTGCTCTTGCTAGGTAACTGGAAGGAGTCTAGCTTGAAGGTCAGAAGCTTAGGACATTGTCTACGTGACTAAAAGCCACGAGCCTCTCCTGTGGAGGCTGTGGGGGCAGTAAGCTTGACAGGAGCCAGGGGGTCCAGGAAACATGAGGTTAACGCCTTTTGTCCCATGTAGGTGAAAATTATCACTGCCGGGTTTCACTGGGGTTCAAGACCTCAACTCAACTGGAGACCAAGCTGTCTGCTCATAGCCCATCGCCCCACAGAGAAACAAACAGATAGATAGATAGATAGATAGATAGATGAATTGCAGAGTTTGGGAAAAGGAAGGATAGAGTCTACAAGGGAAGGGAGAGTTAAAATTTGTCCACCATTTTGAATCCTGATTCAAATAAACTAAAAAAAAACAAAACAAACAAAACCAGGAGCCCATAAGAAGACTCAACATAGCCAGGCGTGGTGGCACACGCCTTTAATCCCAGCACTTGGGAGGCAGAGGCAGGCGGATTTCTGAGTTTACGGTCAGCCTGGTCTACAAAGTGAGTTCCAGGACAGTCAGGGCTATACAAAGAAACCCTGTCTCGGGGGAGGGGGGGAAGAATCAACAGGCCAAGGTGCTTGCTGGCAAGCCAGACAACCTGAGAGCCGACGGTAAAAGGAGAAAGAAGTACCTCCCAGTTGTTCTCTGAACTTCACACGTTCGACACAGCATATGTAAACACACATGCACACAAACACTGACACCCAAAGAATAAATAAATTAAAATGTCAAAATTATTTTTAAAACATCAAATAAATAAAGGAGTGAAAAGCAGGGTGTGGTGGCACTGCCTGTAACCTCGGCGTTGGGAAGACAGAAGCAGGAAAGGATGAGCCCCAGCCTGCCTCAGCCTACACAGGAAAGAAGACTCTGCACAAGGAAACCAAACCACCCTATGTCATCGTTGTGCCTGGCAAAGATGAATGGCATTGACAACGGTGAAACTGCAGAGGACTCTGCCCAGCCAGATGCCACTTTGTAAGTAAAGGACTGAGGGTGAAAGGCATTATTGACACAAAAAAACACAGCTCTTACCTCAAAGGGAACAGAGAGAGTTTATTCTGGAAAGTAAAATATAAATAGCTGCTGTCCAGGAGAACACAGTTTCGATTGCCTCATTTCTGTGTCTTCCAACATGGAAGCAGTTTCACGGAGTTTTATAGGAAAAGAACAAGGCAAGCCATACATCAAGACATTGGCAGATACATCAGAGAAGCAGGTTACAGCCAGGCCAGTGAGCCTCAGATGCTATCTGGTGGCCAGATGGAAAAAAATGAGGGCGTAACCCTTCTAGGTGCGTTTGAGGAGAAGGCTTATTGTAGATATGAGGGAGAGCACACATTTGGAAGGATCCAGATTGAGTGTGGCCAGCTGACTGAACTGGGCAGTGAAAGAGGGGGGAAAAGAATGGGAGGAGGAGGGGCAGGGGCTGGGGGAAGGGGAGAGGCAGGGGACGGGGTGGGGGAGGGGGAGGGCTGGGGAGGGGCAAGCAGACCAAGACAGATCCAGGAGCAGAGCCAGCCCAAAAGACCAGGAGACTGTGTGTCCAAAATGGCTGAGTTATATAGGGATCAGACGCTGGAGAAGAGAAGCCCCAGCCCAGGGAGAGAGATGTTTAGGTTACAGCACAGAATGAGACATTCTGGGAGGGGCAACAGTGTAAGGAACATAGTAAGAAATACCATTTAGACATGTAAAAATAGCTTAGGAACTCCACTACACCCAAGGCTGCACCTGATATCCTCAGCCCAGTGACATGACTCAAGATAACCAGACGCAGTCCTAGAACCCCACGATGCCCACTGGACAGTATATAAGCAGAGAGCAAGAACAATGCACATTTGGAGACACTCTACCTTGATCTGCCCTGAGTCTGAGTCTCCCCCAAGATTCTGATCCTTGAATCAGAGACTTCTATTAGAGACCTTCAGCTAAGTGAAGCTGGTGAGCAGCCTTAGGGTATAGATAGGCTAAGCACACCGTAGTTAGGAATTTAGAGTGTGAATATTGTGTGATGATCCTCAGCATAGTAAAATATAACTTTTGCTATACTAACTACACGTATGTACCTTCTTGCTCAGGACAAGCAGGCACTGAGGGACACTAGGAGAGCTGCCTAGTCTGCTTTGGTCTGTTAATTAGCAGGTACCTCAGTTAGCCATTTGTCTGGGTGTCTTTGAGACTTAACAGTACTGTTTTAGCCCTTTGGTGGCGAATAGTGTTTTATTAAGTTAATACATTCCAAAAGTTTGGTTATTTCTTTGTTTGATTGTTTGTTTGTTTTTGTTTGCTTTAGTCCCAGTACTCAGTAGGCAGAGACAGGAAGATCTCTGAGAGTTCAAGGCCAGTCTGGTATAGAGCTAGCTCTAGGACAGCCAGGGCTACACAGAGAAATCCTGTCTCAAAAAACCAATTTAAAAAAAAAAAAAAAGATTTTAGGTCTGACACAGTGGTGGGCAAGCAATAGCTCTTCGTGACCAAGGATAGCCTCAGAGAAATTGTGATTAGATCCCAGATGTGTAACATCCCAACACCTCTCCCCATATGCACTGAAGTTTTAATCACCACACCAGCCTTTGCACACACAGCTTATTTTCAGGAACTTTCTTTCACCATAGGAACCTGATCAAAGACACACTCCTCCAGGTCTACAGAAAAAGATGCCTTCTGTATTTTAGGTGTCAACACAAGCAATTCAGCTCTCATCTCAAAGAGAATAAGAGACAGTTTATTCTAGAACCGAACTGGAGGGACCATGGCCCAGAAAACATGGCGCTAAATCAGCCCAGGTCCCATCTTCCCTGTGGAATTAGCTTCAAGATGCGTTAGAGTAACAGAAAGCAAAGGCATAAGCTAAGTGTTGAAAGCCTGGCTGAACCCAGGCTTCCTCACAGGCCCTGAAGAAAGGACAAAGGGAATCTAGTCCTGAGTCCTTGTCTTGGCAAGGTCTTGTCTGGAGCAAGATTCCAGTTCCTGGGAACTTGGCTTCTCCCTAAGGAGACTAGACCAAGGCCACTTGAGAGAGAATTATTAGAACTGGCTTAGGAGTCAAAAGTCAAGAGTGTTCTAGGTTAAAAACAAAACAAAACAAAGCAAACAAACAAGCAAAAGCCAGTAAAAATTTCCTGAATAATAAGCTCCTGGAGACTATTGTTCCCTTCAGTGTTGCTCTTCCTGTCCATTGCTCTTTCCTCCTCTATCCCTCCCTTTAAAAGACTGGTGAGGCTGCTCTTCCAGAGGAGCCAGGTTCGATTCCCAGTACCCACATGACAGCTAATCACTACCTATAATTTCAGTTCCAGGGGATCTGATGCCACCTTCTGGCCTTCTCCAGAACCAGGTATGCAAGTGGTGCACAGGCATACATTCAGAAGAATCACTCACACATAGCATTTTTTCTAATTAAGATTTTTCTGGGCACTGGGCAGGCAGACACCACTCTGATGATGAACTCTGTGATGGAGAGGATGGGGAGATGGAAAAGCATAATGGCGCATGCTCTATGGAGAGAGAAGTGAATGTGTGATGGCGGTGACAGGGGAGAGAGGGGGCTGAGGCTGACCCTCGGGGAGGTGTGCAGCAGCCTGGAGCTTATGCAGACTCAGCCCCCAAGCACACTGACCAGTCTTGGATTACCCTGGCTCTGGGCAACTATGGGGGCCGGAGATGAGAAAAGGTTCACTTTCTGGATCACCATGGTCTGTGGTGCCACCAGAAGCCATGTTGGTGTTGGTGCTCCATGCTGCTGTCCCAGACCAAGATAAAACTCAAAATCTATGTTGAAGTAGGTGAAATAGCAGCTTTTATTCACTTGTATGAAATGTCACCTCAGAAGCTTACTGCCTCCATCTGCTAACCTAGACCTAGTCCTGGAAGCTTAGCCTCTGTACAATCTTATCTAGACCTAGAATGTTTTCAGCTTCTGAGGTTTGTTGCTGAATAAGATCACCCTCTCTTGTTCTTTCTGAACTCTAGCTGGCTGGTTCAACTCAGCTGTTCTGGCTCAAACTCCTCTCCAGGATGATGACTGATTGGCTGGTTCCATCTGCTTTCTCTCTCTCTCTCTCTCTCTCTCTCTCTCTCTCTCTCTCTCTGCTTCTGAATTGCTCTGCTTGGTCTCTGTCTTAGGGTTTTACTGCTGTGAACAGATACCATGACCAAGGCAACTCTTATAAGGACAACATTTAATATAGGCTGGCTTATAGGTTCAAAGATTCAGTCCATTTTCATTAAGGCAGGAACATGGCAGCATCTAAGCAGCTAAGCAGGCATGGTACAGTAGGAGCTGAGACTCCTACATCTTCATCTGAAGGCTGCTAGGAGAATACTGACTTTCAGGCAGCTAGCATGAAGGTCTTAAAGCCCACACCCATAGTGACACACCTGCTCCAACAAGGCCACACCTCCAAATAGTGCCATTCCCTAGGCCAAGCAGATACAAACCATCACAGCCTCATACTAACATTGGCAATATGTTCTAATCTTCTGGCTCCTTCTCCTTCTCTGTCTTGTTCTGTCTTTATCTGTGTCTAGCTTGTTCTCTCTGCAACTTGTCTCTGTACAACTGTCCCAGTAAAACTCCCTCCCTTTTTCTTTCTGCACTGTATTCTTCAGTAGCTTCCCTTTCCTCTCTCTTCTCATGAGAGCTGGGCAGATCCTATTCTGTCAAATCTTTCTCTGATTCGTCACTTTGTCTGCCACTCAATTAGACATCACTTTCAAACCTGGGTTCTTCTACAAACTAACTTTACCTTCATTATTTGGGATTAACAGTGTGTACAAAGGGTATATCTGTATTCCAGCCAGAGGGATTAAAGGTGTGCCACAACTAGAAACAGGGTTTTTCAGTAGACACAATGTGATCAAACATTCAGGTTCACAATGTGATCAAACATTCTGCAACACCTAAGTGGTCTGTGCTGCTGACTGCTGACATGGTAATGTCCTCGGGCTTTGCTGCCTGGTGTGGGGGAGGGGTGTTGTCTTAGTCAGGGTTTCTATTCCTGCATAAACATCATGACCAAGAAGCAGTTGGGGAGGAAAGGGTTTATTCGGCTTACACTTCCATGCTGCTGTTCATCACCAAAGGAAGTCAGGACTGGAACTCAAGCAGGTCAGGGAGCAGGAGCTGATGCAGAGGCCATGGAGGGATGTTCTTTACTGGCCTGCCTCCCCTGGCTTACTCAGCCTACTCTCTTATAGAACCAAGACTACCAGCCCAGGGATGGCCCCACCCACAAGAGGGGTCTTTCCCCCTTGATCACTAATTGAGAAAATGCCTTACAGTTGGATCTCATGGAGGCATTTCCTCAACTGAAGCTCCTTTCTCTATGATAACTCCAGCTGTGTCAAGTTGACACAAAAATAGCCAGTACAATTGACCCCTTGTCAACTTGACACACAAACACATCACTAGTAAGCCTCAACCCTTACATTCTTATTCATCCCCAAGATCTAAATAACTTTAAAAGTCCCACAGTCTTTACATATTCTTAAAATTTCAATCTCTTTAAAATATCCATCTCTTTTAAAATCCAAAGTCTTTTTACAATTAAAAGTCTCTTAACTGTGGGCTCCACTAAAACAATTTCTTCCTTCAAGAGGGAAAATATCAGGGCACAGTCACAATCAAAGCAAAAATCAATCTCCAACTGTCCAACGTCTGGGATCCAACTCACGATCTTCTGGGCTCCTCCAAGGGCTTGGGTCACTTCTCCAGCCATGCCCTTTGTAGCACACACTTCATCCTCTGGGCTCCAGATGCCTGTACTCCACTGCTGCTGCTGCTCTTGGTGGTCATCTCGTGGTACTGGCATCTCCAAAACACTGCGTGACCCCTTCAGTCCTGGGCCTTCAATTACAACTGGGGCTGCACCTTCACCAATGGCCTTCCATGGCCTCTCACAGTGCCGAGCCTCAGCTACTCTACGTGACCCCTTCATGCCTTCAAAACCAGTACCACCTGGGTGACCCTTACACATTACCAAGTCCCACTGCAGAAGGAGTACAACCTTGCCTATCTCTGGAATGAAAGAGGAAAATTACTGGACACCTGAACTCTTCCTGAACTCTCCAACTCAGGGTCCTCTTACCCTTCCCATCTAGAGATTGTTCCCGGAACACACCTGAACTTTTTACCCCAGAGTACATTCCTGAACTCTTCACCCCAGAAGTCCGACCCCCTCCCAAATGAAAACTGTTCCAGGAACATTTTTTAGATAAGGGTCTCCTGGAACAAACCTAGTCCTACCCCTCCTAACTGAGGATTGTTCCAAGAACATTTTTGAGATAGGGGCCTCCTGGTACTACCCCAGAATGTTCTAATAGATCGAGTACATTGCCAAAATATAGGACACGACCCCTTGGTTACGTAAAGCCCCTTGGAAAGTCCCCTGGAATAACCCTTGGCAGAACCCCTTGGTGACGTAAAACTTGTACTTTTCCCCTGGCCTTTTCTTATAAAAGCCTGTAAAAATTTGGGCTGGTCGTCGATTCTCCTCTGCACCATGCTGGGTGTTTGAGTTTCGACCCCAGAGCCTCTGGTATATGTGCTTTTTATGTGCTTTCATGTCGTTGCTGTATTAAATCTTACTCTCTACATCTTAAGTTCGATCTCAGTGTCTTCTTGGGTGCGCGGCTGTCCCGAGGCTTGAGTAAGTGTCTCCCCTTTGGGAGTCTTAGAGTCTTTCATTTGGTGCGTTGGCCGGGAATCAGCGCGACTACCCAGAAGTCCTGGACTCACTCAGAGGTAAGATTTTCTGCTCTGTCTTGGTCTGGTGTCTGTGTTCTGTTTCTGGAGACCAGGTAGGTCTCAATCTGGAGGCCAGGTAGGCCGTTCTGTATCTGGTGCGATCGCAGTTCTGGTTTTGCGTGACGCTCTGTGCTCACTACGAGCACCAGAGACCGCGCTCCGGGAGGGAGCGCGGGGTGGATAAGGACAGACGTGTCCAGGTGTCCACCGTCCGATCTGCCCCTGGCAGACGTCCCAGGGAGGAATCGGGGAGGATCAGGGACGCCTGATGAACCCCTCTGGAGACCAGGTAGGTCTCAATCTGATTCTGTAAGTTGCCTGCGGGCGACGGGAAGTCGCCGCTGTTTTTGGTTTTTTTTTTGTCTCAGTCTTGTATCTACTGTTGTTGTGTCTGCTATTATTCTAAAAATAGACAATCTGCCAGAACGGGAGTAAATGTAAAATCTCGCCCCCGTCAGGACAGTGTTCTTTCTGCCAGGGCGGGAGTGGATGTGGAGTCCCACCCCGTCAGGAAAGGGAGTCAATGTAAAATCCGACCCCGTCAGAAAATAGCGTTTGGCTGGTTGTGTAAGTCCAGGCGTGGACGAGTGTACTTGTTTGTGGCCACGTGACAGACTGTGTGTGTGTGTGTGTGTGTGTGTGTGTGTGTGTGTTAACCCTTTGTCGACTGTAGACTTGGACTGACGTCAGGACAGAATTTATAAAAGGAAAAAAAAAAAAAAAACCACCAGGCCGGTCCTGCCCACCGTGCTCTCGGCGAGGCAGTACCGGCGGCTCGCAGCGGGCGGGCGGCGCCGGCCGGCCTTGCTGCGGGGCCAGCTGCCACCGGCGGACAAAGGCGGCGCACGGTCTGTGCCCCGCGAGCGAGTTGTGAAATTCTGGTGGCGAGTGCGGCGGCCTGCCGGTCCCGAGAGTGGCCGTAAAGCCTGCCACAGCTGGGGAGGGGCCAACTGCGGCCGCCGTTCCTCCTTTGGCTTCCCCCTGGAGTCTGCCCGCACTCCCTTGTGTCTGCGCGCCCGCCCGCGGGGCACACTGAGAAGTGTAGTCGTCATCCCCCACCCTGCCGCGCAGGCGCCTTGCGTTTCCAAAGCTCGGGAGGCCGCCATTGCCTCCGACCAAAAGAGCTCCGTGGATGCCTGTGTGCGGGGTGGCGGGCCCCTGGCCCGCCACCGCCTCCAGGGGCTCAAGCCATGTGAGAAAACAGTGCAGAAAGCACCGGGTGTCTAACAAATGGTTAAATTACTGCCTCTACCCCTCCCTGCCAGTGTTTGCCACTCCCAGGAGTTTACGTCACATTTCCTGCGCTGCGGCGCGCGGCGGAGACTCGGCGCTGGGCTCTTCCCTCTTCATTCGCTGTTACTGAGAAAATCCTGGTTAGTTTCTTTTCCTCCGCTGACTAATATGCTTGAATTCAGCGGGTCGCCACGTCTGATCTGAGGTCACCACAAGGTTCCCTGGTTGCTTCTCATTCCCCTGTCCCCTGTATCCTGTCTTTTGTTAACAGAAAAAATTGCGTTCATTTTGAAATATCAGTGGTCTGGTGCAGCCAGATGTGAGAGCTGCACTCCCTTCTCTGCCCCATGTGTTTTCTCTTCTCAGGCACCGCCCTGAGCTGCTGGCAGTGAATCTGTTCTAAGCTCCGGTGAGGGAGACATCCAAGGTAGGGAGCACCTGCGAGTCTAACTGCCAGGCTCTGATGAGGGTCTCGTCTCTGTGGGACTAGAAAGTGCCCCAACAATCTGACCTAGGTAATAAAAAAGTTACAGAAGTTAAGAGAAAGATAGAGGTCTGCAAAAAAGAGCTGAGCGCAAAGCTTCAGCAGACTCAGAAAAGATAGGTTAACAGTGAAAAGAAGTAAAAATAAAAATAAAGAAAATTAGGTCTGAAATGAGAGAGAGGTAAAGACTAGAACCTAGCAAAGTGACACCTGCTAATAATGCTAGCACTTAGAAATGATCTGTAAAAAATAGGGAGCCAGAAAATTTTTTAAAAAAAGATAAGAGAAATGAAATGCTGGCCACAAAAGTCAGGGAAACTAGAAAACGTAGTACCTGGCAACAAAAGAAGAGCACTGGGTGAGAGACTGTCCTAACAAAAAGAAGATGAGCCCCCCTCAAGACCAAACCCTTCACCTGTTTGTGGCTAAAAGTAAAGAGATAGCAGAAGGGGTGCTAACACAGAAGCTGAGTCCTTAAAAGAGACCGGTGGTCTACCTGTTGAAGCAGCTAAAAAGAGACTGTGTTTCATTCCTCCACTGACCAATGCAAAGCAAGTTTAAAAGGTTCCTGGACACTACAGGCCTTTGCAGACTGTAGATTCCAGGTTTTGCTGAATTAAAAAGATAAACAGCCTTTCGTATAAGAAATAAAGAACAACCTTAGATGGCCTTAGATGCTATTGAGACTGCCCTAATGTTGTCCCCAACTTTGAGACTCCTAGATGTGACTGAGAACAAAGGTATTGCCAAAGAGGTTCTTACTCAGAGATTGGGACCCTAGAAAAGACCGGTGGCATACTTGTAAAAAATGGCCTGCTTGTCTGCACATAGTGGCTTCTGGTCAAGGACGCAAATAAATCGACTCAGACAAAACTTGGCACATGATCCAATCGTTCCCCTGACTGATGGACACATTATCAGAGTTTTTTGTTGACAGAACAAGTGACCTTCGCTTCCCCTGCTAACCTGCTGAGTCTTCACCTACTCATCACTGCTCTGACATTCTGGCAGAAGAAACTTCAGCTCAGAAGGCTGAACTCCTGGCACTAACCCAAGCCCTGCGGTTGGCTGAAGGCAGAGACATTAAAAACAAAGAAGAAATTCTGGCCCTCCTAGAAGCTCCTGAATGAACTGGGTGAGTTGGGGTACCGGGTATCGGCTAAGAAAGCTCAGCTATGTCGCACTGAAGTGACCTACCTAGGGTACACCCTCCGGGAAAGAAAGCGGTGGCTCACCGAGGCCAGAAAAAAGACTGTGATGCTGATCCCAACCCCCACCACCCCGCGCCAAGTACGTGAGTTTCTGGGAACGGCGGGCTTTTGCAGACTCTAGATAAAGAAAAAGTCCCATTCACCTGGACTGAGGAACATCAAAAAGCCTTTGACAGCATAAAGGCAGCCCTGCTTGCAGCCCCCGCTCTGGCTTTGCCAGATCTGATTAAGCCTTTTACCCTATATGTTGATGAGCGGGCTGGAGTAGCCCGCGGGGTTTTGACTCAGACTCTGGGGCCCTGGAAGCGGCCAGTGGCCTACTCTGCAGTAGCCCTGCTTGTTAAAAATGCTGACAAGCTTACTCTGGGTCAGCATGTGACTATACCCACTACCAGAGTTTGCTGCTCCTTGGCGGATGACTCCACTCCTGTACATCAATGTGCTGATGTCCTGGCTGAAAAAAACTGGAACAAGGAGGGATCTGACTGATCAGCCTTGGCCAGGTGTGCCTGCCTGGTACACAGATGGCAGCAGCTTTGTCACAGGAGCGACAGTAGTAGATAAAAAGCAGCTCATATCCATGGGGCCATCTACCAACAGAGGGGGCTACTTACCTCGGCAGGTAAAGATCAAATCAGCCTTGGCCTGAAAGTTTGAACTGGTACACGGATGGCAGTAGCCTCATGGTTAAAGGTAAGCGGAAGGCGGGGACAGCAGTGCAGCGGTGGACAAAAAGCAAGTGATCTAGGCCAGCAGCTTCCCTAAAGGGACTTCAGCCCAGAAAGCTGAATTTGTGGTTTTAATACAAGCTTTATAAATGACAAAAAGAAAAGTCTACACTGACAGCAGGTATGCTTTTGCCACTGTATAGAACAATATACAGACAAAGAAAGCTGTTGACATCTGCAGAGAAAGACCTAAGATGCTGTGAACAAAAGAAATCAGATGGCAGATCTAACCGCCAAACAGGCATCCCAAAGAGCAATAATCAACTGGAAAATAGACTTTACTGAGAAGAAAAAAAATGTTCTCAAAATGGATAAATGAGACTGCTCACATAGTCATCAAGAAAATTATTAAAAAAATTTTTTCCAAGGTTCAGAGTGCCAAAAGCAATAGTGTCAGATAATGGCCCTGCTTTGTTGCCCAGGTAAGTCAGGGTGTGGCCAAACATTTAGAGGTCAAATAAAAATTACATTGTGTGTATAGACCTCAGAGCTCAGGACAGATAAAAAAATTAGTTTAAAACTCTAAGACAGACCTTGACAAAATTAATCGTGGAGACTGGCATAGACTTGGTGTTCCTTCCCTATGCCCTATTTCTTGATTCAGTTTTACTCTTTTTAAGATCCTTTATGAAACTCCTATGCCCATCATAGTCTCAAATGATGTGTTTAAACCTATGTTGTTATAATAATGCTCTGTATGCTAAGTTAAAAGGCTTGCAGGTGGTCTGGTCACAACTGGAAAGGATCAGACTGAGTACGCAGACGACATCGCGCCAGGGATCCCAACAGCCGAGACAGTGAACGAGCTGGGTACCCCAAGGACATCTCACCAGTTCCAGCCAGAGATCTGATCTACGTGCACCTGCATCATGCCCAGACCCTCAAGCCTCGCTAAAAGGACCCCTGCCTAGTTCTGTTTACTAATGCTTCTTATTCTGTTTTTGTTCCCATGTTAAAATAGAGTAAATGCAGTATTCTCCGCATAAAAATATAGACTTCTGAAATTCTAAGATTAGAATTACTCACTAGAAGGAGTGGGGAATGAAAGAGGAAAATTACTGGACACCTGAACTCTTCCTGAACTCTCCAACTCAGGGTCCTCTTACCCCTCCCATCTAGAGATTGTTCCCGGAACACACCTGAACTTTTTACCCCAGAGTACATTCCTGAACTCTTCACCCCAGAAGTCCGACCCCCTCCCAAATGAAAACTGTTCCAGGAACATTTTTTAGATAAGGGTCTCCTGGAACAAACCTAGTCCTACACCTCCTAACTGAGGATTGTTCCAAGAACATTTTTGAGATAGGGGCCTCCTGGTACTACCCCAGAATGTTCTAATAGATCGAGTACATTGCCAAAATATAGGACACGACCCCTTGGTTACGTAAAGCCCCTTGGAAAGTCCCCTGGAATAACCCTTGGCAGAACCCCTTGGTGACGTAAAACTTGTACTTTTCCCCTGGCCTTTTCTTATAAAAGCCTGTAAAAATTTGGGCTGGTCGTCGATTCTCCTCTGCACCATGCTGGGTGTATGAGTTTCGACCCCAGAGCCTCTGGTATATGTGCTTTTTATGTGCTTTCATGTCGTTGCTGTATTAAATCTTACTCTCTACATCTTAAGTTCGGTCTCAGTGTCTTCTTGGGTGCGCGGCTGTCCCGAGGCTTGAGTAAGTGTCTCCCCTTTGGGAGTCTTAGAGTCTTTCAGAACACAGCCTCTTTGTGCTTTCAGAAAACACTTCCCAGAAGATGTCACCTCAACGATGCTGGTCTCTTCTTAATCACCGCTAATTTCTTAGCTCCAGCTAACCAGCATCAATAGTCCCAGTAATGCAAAGTTTTTGCTTTAGTAGTTCTAGTATCTTGTTAATCACAGCTGATTCTTCAGCCCGAGCTAACCAGAACTACAAAATCTTCACAATAAAAACATCAATGGCCCTGAAGAGAGTCTTTAATTTTCCCTCTGAAATTTCACAAACCAGGCCTCCATCTTCTGCACTGTTCTCAGCATTATCTTCCAAGCTCCTACACAACATCTGACAGAGCTCTTAACAACGAATGGATCTTCAAGCCCAAAGTTCCAAAGTCCTTCCACAGTCCTCCCCAAAACATGGTCAGGTTGTCACAGGAATACCCCACTCTGCTGGTACCAATTTGTCTTAGTCAGGGTTTCTATTCCTGCATAAACATCATGACCAAGAAGCAGTTGGGGAGGAAAGGGTTTATTCGGCTTACACTTCCATGCTGCTGTTCATCACCAAAGGAAGTCAGGACTGGAACTCAAGCAGGTCAGGGAGCAGGAGCTGATGCAGAGGCCATGGAGGGACGTTCTTTACTGGCCTGCCTCCCCTGGCTTACTCAGCCTACTCTCTTATAGAACCAAGACTACCAGCCCAGGGATGGTCCCACCCACAAGAGGGGTCTTTCCCCCTTGATCACTAATTGAGAAAATGCCTTACAGTTGGATTTCATGGAGGCATTTCCTCAACTGAAGCTCCTTTCTCTGTGATAACTCCAGCTGTGTCAAGTTGACACAAAAATAGCCAGTACAGGTGTGTTGATGGAAATGGTGTGAAGTCATGATGACGCCTGAGCTCCATGTAGTATGAGTGAGTCAGTGGTCCAGTTACAACAGCCTGTGCTGATGTCTGTGGCCAAGTCACCACCAAAGGTCATGAAGATGTCTGTGGTCTGGGATGCCGCCAGAAGCCATGTGTCCTAAGGGCTGTGTTGAGCTGGTCCCATCCCTTGCTCCTGGTGACAGAGGTGTCAGCTGACAAACTCAGCTACCACCCAGGCCCAAATTCAGAGCTAGCTTTGAGTTGGCCCACCCTTATATCTATCTTGCCACACCACCTCCAGTAGGATCTGTGTGACAAGTTCCACAGACTGAGGGGATTGACCTCAAAAGGGGGAGGTCTCCTGGAAGAGTTGTGAAACTCTTCGCTGGAGAAAAAATATTGAGCCGTAGTTCTCATGGCAATCTATCTGTTTTATTTTCTCTTATTCCTTTTCTTATTTACATGTTCCTGGTAGCCTAGGCCAAGATCTTAAGTGATAATAATGGGTAAGAAACCATTCCTAGAGATGGGGCCAATAACATGACCTTATCCCCAGGGAAAACAATGCTTTATTTTCTAAATCATTTACAAAACTATTATGAAAGAATTAAAATCGTTTAAATTAATACATTGAAGATTATAAAAAAATCAGGCAATAGATATTAAATAATAATTGACCATGGGGCTGGAAAGTTAGTTCAGTGGTTAAGAGCTCTGACCGTTAAAGATTTATTAACCTGCTCCTGGAAATATACCACTAGCCTTGGATGACAGCCCCCACTGAATACATCCTTTTAAAATTGTTATATTTTGATGATTTATAATGATGTTATCTGTTCTGTTTGTGATTCACTGAATGTATAGTTTAAGAGTTATAATGCTTGGATGATTTTTGTGCTTTACTCTGCCAAATGATTTTTGTTAGTATCTGTGATTGTTTCACTGGCTATAGTTTCTAAGAGATGTAATGTTTGGTTTTTTAATGTATAAAACCCCCTGCTTGAGATCTGCAGGATAAATTCAGATTCAAACTGCCTCTGTGCTTGTTTCTGTTTGTCACCGCCAAATCCTTACCCACCTAGCTTCAAGGACCCTCATTCCAGGAACCCCCATACCCGACTGGGGTGGTCCATGGCACTATCTCATATATAATAAGCTGCTGGAGTTCTCGAAATGGCTGGTCCTGTCTAACCATAGCTGAAGGGTCTTTATGGTTTTAGGAAACAGCAGGATATTCAAGAGGAGTCTCAGCAAATGTCCAGTGTTGATGGTGTAGCAGAAACCAGAGGCCTTGAACCAAACCAATGACTCACTGCAATGAACATTTGCAAATAAAGCTGTTTGGGTAAAAGGATATACTGTGTGGCAGACTGAAGCTTCCAATGCCAGTACTTCTGTAGAATCCAAAATAAGTTCAAGACCACCTAGCCCCTCCCCCTCTGAAGGGACTTTCAGAAACATAGCGGTCAAAATGACTAAGTCTACAGCTGCCAAAACAAAATGAACTGTTCTCAGAAAAATAACCATAACAAGATTAGCAGCTCCCAGAGAAATTCCCCTACCCTGCCCCACACTGAATTCTGAGAAAAAAAACACAAACCACCCTGACCTTGCTAGAACTCCCTGTGATGTTAATAGCTGTGACATTAATAGTGACCCATAAGTTCAAGATGTACTGCTGCTTTGCTGATAAAATCATAATAACCAACCATGGGGGTAGACAGAGTGAGTCACTAGGCCAAAGGGTTACTTAGTCACCCTATGCAAACCAACGAATGCCTGTAAGGGTTACTTGCTACACCAATGAGAACAAGCCAGCTAGCCCTGTTGCCTAAATCTGCTCCTTACAAGGTATAAAAAGTGTATTCTTGGTTTGTTCTGGGTCTCTCCTCTGGCCTATGTGCTGAGAGGAGAGTCCCCAACACATTGGATCAATAAAAACCTCTTGTGATTTGCAGCAATGGCGATATCTGTGGTCTTTGTGAGTGAGGGTCTTTTGATGGACTCCAACACTTCAAAAGAATATGTGAGAGAGGCTGGAAAGGTGGAGAAGCTGAGTGGCCTGTGACTGGCATGAGAGGAGGCTGGGGTTGATAGAGGACAGTCATTGCCCAGAGGGGTTAGTGTTATAGTTTTGTTTTGCTTTTGTTTTCATTTTCTTAAGATTAATTAATTAATTAATTCTATATAAGTACACTGTAGTTGTCTTCAGACACACCAGAAGAGGGCATTAGATCTCATTACAGATGGTTGTGAGCTACCATGTGGTTGCTGGGATTTGAACTCAGGTCCTCTGGAAGAACAGTCAGTGTTCTTAACCCCTGAGCCATCTCTCCAGCCCTGTTTTTGTTTTCTTTTGCAGGAAATGTTACACAGGTGGGGGTGGACATAGAAAACTGGGGAATGAGTGGGATTGGGGTTCATGATGTGAAATTCCCAAACAATCAATAAAAAATATTATGTTGAGAAAAAAAGGCGGGGTGTGCTCTTGAGTTCTCGAAGACAGAGCTTTGAGAACAATATTCTCTAAACCCAGTACTTGAATAGAGTGATTTCTTTCCTACCATATGGCCTGATGTCTAATTGCCAGATATCTTATTTAGGGTTTCATTGCTGTGAATAGACACCATGACCAAGGCAACTTTTATAAAGACAACATCTTCTACATGTAGCTATATGGTGGGAGTGCCATTTGTTGAAGATGCTGTCTTTTCTCCAGTGCATATTTTTCGCATCTCTGTCACTCAGTGGCTGTAGTTATGTTGCCTGTGTCTGGGTCAGCAATGCCAGTCTATGGATTGATGTGTCTGTTTCTGTGCCAGCACTGTGACCTATCTTTTACTTCTCTAAGATTTTAGCTAAGACTTCTAGTACCATACTCAGTAGGAATGAGGGAGTGGCCACACCCACCTTCACATTTCCCTGAATTCACCTAGACCCAATTTTAATTCTAGGCCCTGATCTCCTTTTTCTTATTTACTTTAGAAGAAATATTTTTAGGGTAAGTATTTCTGTATTGTTCTTCAGCCTCTTCTAAATATCTGGAAGCCTTGTCATAGCTTGTTGCTAATCTCAGACTTTAGGAAAGACAAGCTGGAGAGATGGCTTTTAATATCCAAAATGAATTCAAGATCACCCAGTACCTTCCCACTTCGAAAAGGACTTTCCAAACTGTACTAGCAGGCCAAGTGCAGAGCCAGAAGCTGGCTGACTAAACAAATGTAAAAACATAGTTTTTGTGGTCAAAATGATTAAGCTTGCAGCTACCAAAACAATATTAGTTGTTCTCAGAGAAATAACCATAACAAGATTAGCAATTCTCCTGCCCCCCTGCCCCACACTGAATTCTGACAAAGACCACAAACCACCCTGACCTTGTTGCAAGAATTCCCCTGACGTTAATAGCTGTGACGTTAATGTACTATTACTTTGCTGACCAAATCATAATAACCCACCATGGGGGCAAGCAAAGTGAGTCACTAGGCCAAAGAGTTACTTAGTCACTATACAAACCAACCAATGACACCAATGAGAAAGAACCCTGTTGCTCAAATCTTATACAAAGGTATAAAAAGTGTGTTCTTTCTTTGTTCTTGGTCTCTCCTCTGGCCTGAGTGCTGGGAGGGAAGTCCCCAACATGTTGGAATAATTAAAATCCTCATGGGTTTTGCAGCAATGGCGGCAGTCTATGTGGTTCTTGTGAGTAAGGGTCTTTTGATGAACTACAACATTTGGTGCATTGGCCGGGAAGACCCTCCTCAGGGGGACACAGACACCGCACATTGGAGGTAAAGTGGAATCCCTCCCTGCCTATCTGTCTGTCTGTCTGTCTGTCTTGTTCACTTGTGCGTCCTCCACTAGACCACCTTCTGATTCTGTTTTGCTTTTGGTTTGTCTGGTTTCAGGTTCTGGTTTCAGGTCTGGTTTTGATCCCAAGGGGACAACTGGTTATCTTGGTTTGGTTTTAGGCCAGTCTTAGGTTTGGGGGGCTTTCTCATGGAGAGGGGCCCATTTGGGGTGATTGCAGTGACAGGCAGATGTGCCAAAATGTCGCAGGCCACAACGCTGGAGGACGCTCCAGTGTCAAGCTGGGAAGTTGGATCTGAAACAGTCCTTCTCAACCCAGCAGCAGCTAGGGTTCAGTATACGCCTGGAACAGATAGTGTCAGGCTTCTTTGGAAATCACGTGTAAGACGCCCTGTATTGGTCTTGTTTGTGTTTGTCATTTTCTGTGGTACTGTGATTCTATGGTGGTTGCCTGAAAATGGTTTATGTGTGTGTGTTATGTGTCTCTTTGTGTTCGGACTTGGACTAACGACTGATGACTGTTTTTGAGTTATGCCCTCTAGAAAAAGCCTAAGAATCCTGTCAGACCCCAATGCTGACCTCTTCCTTTTAGATCCTCAGCTGCACTGCTTCCCAGTCTCCAACTCCAGGGAGCAGTGGCCCTGCCCACAGACCTGGAGCCCAGGGAAGAACGAGCTCAGAAAACCCAGAGCAAAAGAGGGGTGGTCCCTGAGAAATCAGTGGCCCTGGATGTTGTGGCTGCTGAAGGGGAGATAGAGGAGGCTGTGGGAGTGGCTGGCCAGGAGTGTCCTATGGTGTTCATTGCCCTGGTTGCTTTTCATACTTGCCTAATGGTGTTTCCCTTTCCCCTGCATCCCTTTTCTTGTTAGCAACAGAAAAATGCTTTCACTTTGAGATGTCAGTGGTCCAGCACCGCTGTGAGAGCTGGGCTCCCTTCCCTGCCCCGTGTGTCTTCTCGGGCCCCCTCCCTGCTGGCCATGAGTCTGTTCCAAGCTCCAGCAAGAGAGGCATCCACCCACTTGGGGCTTCCTCTGTCCAATGTAAGAAGCACCTGCAAGTGTAACCGCCAGGGTCTGATGGGGGTCTTGTCTCTGTGGGGCTAGAAAGTGCCCCAACAATTTGACCAAGGTAGGAGGAAGTTACAGAAGTTAGGAGAAGGACAGGGTAAGTCGGTAAGAAAGTTAGCGTAAGTTGATAAGAAAGTGCAGAGGAGGGGAAATGAAGGAACAATAGAGGTCTGGAAAGAAGTGAGCTAAGAGCAAAGCTTCAGCAGACTCAGGAGAGATGAATGACAGTGGCAAATAGAGAGGTTAACAGTGAGAAGAAGTGAAAATAGAGATGAAGGAGATTAGAGAGGTCTGAGATGAGAGAGATACTCTGAATGAGAAATATTTAGAGGAGGAACCAGTAAATAAGAGACAGTCAAGAGGAAGAGTTGAGGAAACATGAGGCTGACAGAGACCAGAGTCAGAATCAGAGATGTGCAGTGAGGCAGAAGGATAAACCAGGGTAGAGGCAAACTATGAGAGAAAATGAGTGACAGAATAGGGATGTGATAATTAGGTAACATCCAAAGGAAGCAAAGTCAAGGAGGAGGAACAAAAGATAGATAGATAGATAGATAGATAGATAGATAGATAGATAGATAGATAGATAGATAGATGATAGATAGATAGATAGATAGATAGATAGATAGATAGATAGATAGATAGAACATTGTATGAGATCTCCATTACAGTTAGGAATCAGGAGCAAAGAGAGGTAAATAACGAAGACTACAACCCGGCAAAGTGGCACATGCTGATAGTGCTAGCACTTGGGAATGATCTATAAGGAACAGGGAGCCAGGGAATTAAAAAGGAATAAGAGAAAATGCTGGCCACAATAGTCAGAGAAACTAGAGAACCTAGATAGTACCTGGCAACTACAGAAAGCTTTTGGCTAAAGATCAATGTGTTTGCTGTAAAGGAAAAGGGCACTGGGTGAGAGACTGCCCCAGAGAAAAAGAAGAGGAGCCCCCCTCATGACCAAACCCTTCCACCTGTTTATGGATAAAAGTGAAGGGATAGCAAAAGGGGTGCTAACACAGAAGCTGAGTCCTTAGAAGAGGCTGGTGGCCTACCTGTCAAAGAAGCTAGAAAAGAGACTGTGTTTCATATTCCCCACCAACCAGTGCAAAACAAGTTAGAAAAGTTCCTGGGCACTGAAGGCTTTTGCAGATTGTGGATTCCAGGTTTTGCTGAATTAAAAAGATAAACAGCCGCCAGGCATGGTGGCACATGCCTTTAATCCCAGCACTCGGGAGGCAGAGGCAGGTGGATTTCTGAGTTCGAGGCCAGCCTGGTCTACAAAGTGAGTTCCAGGACAGCCAGAGCTATACAGAGAAACTCTATCTCGAAAAACAAAAAACAAAAAAACAAAAAAACAAAAAAAAACAAACAAACAAAAGATAAACAGCCCTTCATATGGAAAATAAAGAACAACAGGCCTTTGATGCCATTAAGACTGCCCTAATGTTGGTTCCAGCTTTTGGCCTCCCAGATGTGACTGAGAACAAAGGTATTGCCAAAGAGGTTCTTACTCAGAGATTGGGGCCCTGGAAGAGACCTGTGGCATACTTATCTAAGAAAATTGACCCTGTGACTGCGGGATGGCCTGCTTGCTTACACACAGTGGCTACTTTAACATTATTGGTCAAGGATGCAGATATATTGGCTTTGGGACAGAACCTGGTGATCTCAGCACTGCACACCCTAGAAAGTGTGGTTCAGCCCCGATCATGGCTGACTAGAGCTCACATGACTCATTCCCAGACCCTGTGGTTCAACTCTGATAGAGTCACTTTTGCCCGCCCCCCCCCCCCCAAGTCTGAACTCAGCTACCCTGCTCCCAGACCCAGACTGTCAGCAGGTTCTTGCTGAGACACATAGGTGGCATGGAGCTCTGACAGACCAGTTACTAAAGGGTACAGACGTTACCTGGTTCACAGACTAAAACAACTATCTAGAGCAGCTGTGGTAGCTGGACAGGCCCTGCCAGAAGACACATCAGCTCAAAAGGAAGAACTGATCACCCACACTAAGACCTTGGAATTAAGAAAAGGAAAAAGGCTCAACATCTACATGGATAGCAGGTATGCTTTTGCCACAGCCCATGTCCATGAAGCCATATATCAACAGAGGAGTCTACTGATGTCGGGAAGAAAAGAAATTAAGAACAAAGAAGAAATACTGGCTCTACTGAGGCCTTCCACGACCCTGCCAAGGTAAACATCATCCACGGTCCTAGTCTCTAGAAGAGAAATACCTTGATAGCAAGGAGCAACAACATAACAGAGGCATGAGCAGTTACAGCCATGGCCCTGCTGGTGGTGCTCCTGGTAATGGAGCCTTAGTTTGCCTACACATCAGAGGATTTAGCCCTCATTTCCAAAGATTCCAGTCACACCTCCAGGGGAAAAAAATCCTGCCATAAAGACAAGCAGAGGCTATGATCAAACAGATACAGCAATGGACTCATTTAGGAGTAAGCAAGCTCATCCAGACATTCTCCAAAACTAAGTACCATGTACCAGGGTTAAAACACCTTGGGGAGCAGGTGGTGCACAAGTGTGTACCCTGCCAAAGAGTCAATGTCTGCCACACCATGGTGGATCCAGGAAAGAGGTACCGGGGAGACAGACCTGGCATCTACTGGAAAGTAGACTTTACTAAGGAAAATATGGGTATAACTACCTTCTGGCTTTTGTAGTTATGTTCTTGATATAGATAAAAACTTTTCCCTGTAAAAAATGAGACTGTTCAGATAGTCATCAAGAAGATTATTAAAGAAAACTTCCCAAGGTTTGGAGGGCCAAAAGCAATAGGGTCAGATAATGGCCCTGCCTTTGTTGCTCAGGTAAGTTAGGGTGTGGCCAAGTATTTAGAGGTCAAATGAAAATTCCATTGTGTGTACAGACCTCAGAGCTCAGGAAGGATAGAAAGAATAAATAGAACTCTAAAATAGACCTTGACAAAATTAACCGTGGAGACTGGTGCAGACTTGGTGCTCCTTCCCCTTGCCCTATTTAGAACTGAAAATACTCCCTCTTGATTCAGCCTTACTCTTTTTGAGATCCTTTATGGGGCTCCCATGCCCATCACTGTCTAAAAATGATGTGTTTGAACCCATATTTTGTTGTAATAATGATCTGTATGCTAAGTTAAAAGGCTTGCAGGTGATGCAGAAAGTCTGGTCACAACTGGCTACAGCAAACGAGCCGGGTACCCCAAAGACAGCTCACCAGTTCCAGGTTGGATATCTGATCTACATGCACCTGCTTCATGCTGAGACCCCCAAGCCTCACTGGAAGGGTCCCTGCCTAGTCCTGTTTACTATCCCTTCTTATTCTGTTTTTGTTCTTAACCTTTGGCCCATGTATCCTTGATTGTTTAAATACAGTACAAGTTTTGATGCTCAGACAACAATATCAGTAACTGTAACAAAGTGAGATATCATTTCAGGATTGAAATGTACCTGGGAAAAGGGGGGGGGGAATGTAGTATCCAAAATGAACTCAAGACCACCCAATACCTCCCATAATGAGATCTGATGCCCACTTTTCTGGTGTGTCTGAAGTAACTACAGTGTACTTATAGATAATAATAAATAAATCTTTTTTAAAAATTAGAAAAGCTGGGCTGTGGTGGTACATGCCTTTAATCCCAGTACTTGGGAGGCAGAGGCAGATGGATTTCTGAATTTGAAGCCAGCCTGGTCTACAGAGTGAGTTCCAGGACAGCCAGGGCTACACAGAGAAACCCTGTCTGGAAAAACCAAATAAATAAATAAATAAATAAATAAATAAATAAATAAATAAATAAATAAAAAAGCAAGCATGTGAAAAGACATGTGATGAATTCTTTGCTAATGATATGCATGTAATGTGTTAAAATTCTGCAGACTCAGGCTGATTGGATACACGTGCTGAGGCAAGGCACATGGAGGACACGTGATGTTTGGAGGGTATAAATAGGACTGGACAAAATGATGGAGACAGAGCTTGGCTTGCTGGTACACCTAGCTGTGCAACACTTGTGGGTCTTTTGTCTTCACTGATATTCGCTTCCCTGAGAGAGGCACAGCCAAGAACTTCTCTTGGTGTCCCTCTGGGTTCCTCCTGCTGAGGATATCCCTCTGGGTCCCTGGAGCTGAGGCTGAGGCCTGGCTGTCTCTGCTAGATCTTGCTTCCACTGTTGCTAATCTGACTCTACCAAACCAAACTGCTGGTTTATCTGTGAAGTGTTTGTGAGTGGATGGAGCTGCCATCACCTGCTAACCTGTGAACTGAACTGCCTATTTCCAGACAACACAGATGGGGGTTGCTACAAGGAACCTTTCTAAACAGGTCCACTTTCCCTGTATCCTTTCTTTTCCACTACCTCGCTTGGGTGGTGGGCTACAAGGGAGGTTAAAGCTTTTAAGAACCATCATTAAAAATAGGTTTTGAGGACTAGAGAGATGGCTCAGTGGTTAAGAACACTGGTTGTTTGTTCTTCCAGAGGTCCAGAGTTCAATTCCCAGCAACCACATAGTGGCTCACAACCATCTGTAATAGGATCCTATGCCCTCTTCTGGCGTGTCTGAAGACAGCTATAGTGTACTCATATAAATGAAATAAATAAATCTTAAAAAAAAAAAAAAGGTTTTGAAAAAATTAAAGTTATAGTACTGTCACTCACTACAAGCCAGAAAATTCAGAATAAAATCAATTGTGTTGTTTGGTTGGTTTTTGGTTTTTGAGACAGGGTTTCTCTGTATAGCCCTGGCTGTCCTGGAACTCATCAAGCTGGCCTCGAACTCAGAAATCAGGCTTCCTCTGCCTCTCGAGTGCTGGGATCAAGGGCGTGCGCCACCACACCAACCTGTGTTGTTTGTTTTTTAAGCAGGGTTAAATACAGCCAAGACTAGTCTGGAACTTTTTGCCTGGTCAACAGATGACTGTAAACTTATGATTCTTCTTCCTTTCCTTCTCATGTTCTGGGGATACAGGCATGTGCCACCCACACCAGACTTAAAGTCAAATTCTATTTGATCATCTTGTCCCTTATGATTTTTCTTTAACAGGGAACACCTTTGTACCAATCTTAGGGACTTAGGTGTGGTTGTTCCTAACAGTTCTACTATACTTTAAGGAAGACCTCCATCCATTCTGAGCTAGCTGAGGGTTTGTTTAATTTTTGTTTTTATCAAGAATAAGTATTGGAGTTTATCAGTTTCTCTTTTTAACTTACTTACTATTTTTTTTTTAAAAAAATCAATAAATTTATTTATGGGAAAGAATGCACAGCACATTTATGGAGGTCAGAAGACAACCTAAGGAAATCAGTTCTCTTGCTACCATGTGGGGTCCCAGAGGTGGGACTCAGATCAAGTTTTACAGCAAGTGCCTTCACTCATGGAAATATATCACACTGACCCCAAATTTTTTATTTATTTTTATAATGGTAAAAACATAATATAAGGGATGGAGAGATGGCTCAGTGATTAAGAGCACTGACTGCTCTTCCAGAGGTCCTGAGTTAAATTCCCAGCAACCACATGGTGGCTCTCATGCCCTCTTCTGGTCTGAAAACAACTACAGTGTACTCATATACATAAAATTAAAAAAAAAAACTTTAAAAAAGAAAAACCACACACACAATATAAAGTTGGACTGTGTTGGCACAGACCTTTGACCCCAGCACTCGGGAGGCAGAGGCAAGCAGATTTCTGAGTGTGAGGCCACCCTGGTCTACAGAGTGAATTCCAGGACAGCCAGGGCTACACAGAGAAACCCTGTCTCAGAAAACAAACAAAAAATCCCATAATATAAAATAACTGTTGAGGCCTGCTCCTCCAGCATAGCTGTAGCCATTTTTTTCCATGCCTGCCAGTCATTTCATGTTGTTACTGATGCAGAAAAATCACTTGACTCAGAGCAGGGTCAAGCTGACCATGGAAAAAGTATAATATAAAAACAAAACAAAAAAAAAAAAAAAACTAGGCCTTTACGCCCAGGATAGAGAATGTGACCTTTGTGACTCAATGCTCTAAGGCATGCTAATCATAAAACAGACATTCCTCCGCCCACCTGCTCCCTGGGTTCAGAGAGCATTCCTTCAAAGAAAGTCACTCTGACCCACCCTGACCATTCATGGAACCCGCTATGCAAATGTGCTATTGTTAGAGGCTCATAGAAACTGTCTTGAGAAATAACCACACAATTATCAGGTATTTTTCTTGGGACTTCCTTGGGACTCTTAACTGGTATTTTTCAACAACGCCCTCCCCACCCCCTTGAGTTGTGTTTTTTTCCTTTAAATACCCCCTCACCCAGCTACTCGGGATGCTACGGTCCTCTACCCCTGCGTGGTGTATGACTGTGGACCCCAGAGCGTGCCTGGAATAAAAGTCCTCTGGCAGTTTGCATCAAGACTGGTTCTCGTGAGTGATTTGGAGTGTCGCCTCTCCTGAGTCAGAACATGGGGGAGTCCTCACTTTGTGGGTCTTTCAACCATATATCTTGTTATGTTCTGTACTTGTCAATTTTAAGAAATTCCACCACCATAAGCTCCATTTAGGACCAATCAGAAAGGCCAGTAAGAACTGTTCTGGCTAGCCAGCCAAAATAGCTTGAGTCAGAGCTGACCACTGGGCAGTGCTTCCTGTATCTACACATGTGGTTTTTGCCTTTATAAACTGGCCCTGGGGGACTAGAGAAATGGCTCAGCAGTTGAGAGCACTGACTGCTCTTCCAAACATACTGAGTTCCAATCCCAGCAACTACATGGTGGCTCACAACCATCTGTAATGGGATCTAATGCCATCTTCTGGTCTGAAGACAGCTACAATATACTTATTTATAATAATAAATAAATCTTTTTTAAAAAGAAATAATAAAATATATCCAGGGATCCATCCCTTAATCAGACTCCAAAATCTGACAACATTGCATACACTAGCAAGATTTTGCTGAAAGGACCGAGATATAGCTGTCTCTTGTGAGACTATGCCGGGGCCTAGCAAGCACAGAAGTGGATGCTCACAGTCAGCTTTTGGATGGATCACAGGGCTCCCAATGGAGGAGCTAGAGAAAGTACCCAAGGAGCTAAAGGGATCTGCAACCCTATAGGTGGAACAACATTATGAACTAACCAGTACCCCGGAGCTCTTGACTCTAGCTCCATATGTATCAAAAGATGGCCTAGTCGGCCATCACTGGAAAGAGAGGCCCATTGGACACGCAAACTTTATATGCCCCAGTACAGGGGAATGCCAGGGCCAAAAAACTGGGAATGGGTGGGTAGGGGGTGGGGGGGAGGGTATGGGGGACTTTTGGGATAGCATTGGAAATGTAATTGAGGAAAATACGTAATAAAAATATTTTTAAAAAAAGAAAGAATAAAATAGAATTTTTAAATAAATAAATAAATAAACTGGCCCTGGAAAACATTTGTGGCCACAGTTAGCTCCTGAGTCTCCTCTATGGCTCTGATCAATCAGTCTTGAAGTGTGTGATCAATAAACCAGCCCTGTCTAACTGAAATCAGTGTCTGAATGGTTTGTGAAGTAATTCCCAGACCTCAACTCTTGTGCGTGTCCAACTTGACCAGCAAGAACAACGCTGCAACAGGATCCTTCTGCACACGTTTATTGGGAGAGCTTGATTGTAGAGGCGAAGAGACCCCGAGCCCAGAACTGGTGCTGCTTATATAGGCCTAGGAGAGGCGTGTCTCACACCGGATTGGTTATGCACTATGCCTCATTTGCATGTTCCTCATCTGATTGGCTACTCTCTCTCAGTATCTCACAGTACCTCATTAACATACCTCATTTGCATGTCTCACATCTGATTGGTTATTCTCTCAGCACCTCATTATCATAACTCATTTGCATGTCTCACATCTGATTGCTTCTACTCTCAGTACTTTGCAGAGCCTCATTATCATGCCCGGGCCAGGCAGTGTTTTGGCAAAAAACTTTACTGCATAAGTAAGCATTGGTCGTTTGCCCAGACTTATGCGTGGTGGCCAGCAGAAGCCTGTGCCACTCTGCAACGGCACATGTGGCTTCCCACATCTCCCCCTTTTTGTTTTAATAAAATGAGGCTGGACTAGGCCTGTGCAATTATGTCCATCTGCTGTGGCTCCTGTTTTAGGTCATTCCTCTAATGTCACAGCCTTTCCCGTCATAGGGTAACCCTATTGCCACCAGACCCCATGTCTTAGGTTGGCCTGTGCATGAGGAAAGTTGCCCGTCTCTGGATACCCCAGTGCTGTGTGACAGTAACTGCTAAATGACCTAGGGCGAACTCTGCAAAAGAGGCCAGCCAAAAAGTGAATTAGTGGGGAAGTCATGATCACCCTGTCGTGTGCAGCAATGTGCAAGGGCTGATCAATGATTGTTGAGTCTCTCTCATGCGCAAGAGCAGAGAACTCAGATGCTGACTAATTCTTGAGCATAGATAACCAAAATTCAGGGGAGGCACCGTTTTCAATAGCTAAAAGTGCCTGAGTTATAATCACCTTGTCACAAAAGTCATGTTTTTTGTTGGGTTCTAAATTTGCATACCAACCAGAGCATGAACGCCAGTCCACAGCATATGGCAGCACCAAACAAAATCACTTCCACCCATTCCTTAAAGTAAGAGAAAGCAGAGGAAAGCCAAGAGGTAAAGTCTCCAAAGGTCACAGGTTCCACTCTGGTTCCATTAAGGTTCAGGATCTGTATCTGCAGCCTCTTCTGCAACCTATCCAGCTCCTGCGACCAGTTCCCCTTCAGATAATTCGATAGGTCTGTACTTTTAATAAAAGAATTATTAATATACCTATTGGGAGTAATGCATACATGCGGAGTGGATGCCACACAACTCATTTGAATGACATCCATCATCTGTTCCATGTTATGCTGTAAAATATCCACTCTCTGACTCACTAACATTAATCCTGAGGCGATATGCGAATCCACCCTTTGCAGAGTGAGCAATGCCTCAGATGTTTTTTCTGCTATCTGACTTATGGTGTCAGCACTATTAACTTGATTGGCCATAGCAATTCCTGCGGTAACCGCTGATGCTGCAGACACCACAATGGCAGTGACAATGGCAGCTGTGATTCCAAAATCTCTCTTCTGCCTAACTAGACTCATTATTGGGAACTTCTCTGGATCTGCCTCAACAGGTACAAGGACCAAGATTGGTAGCTGTACCACTAAGGCTAAGAATTTGGCTCCATTCCAGCATTGAGTCAAAAAACAAGTGATATTTGTACAATCTAACCATTCTGTATCATTTTGAAATTCAGCCAATATAAAGAAAAATGGAGGACTAACACAAACTTCTACTGGAGAGGTAGTCATATTTCTGATAACTCTATTAGTTGTCACATTATCTAAATGAGCAGAGGTATTGGAAAGTGTGGCAGAAACATTCAGTATCTCATGAAAGGTGCCAGTCAGCAGTGCAAAGGCTGACAGACTGGTACTAGCACCTGCCTCATTACTTAAAATCCATTGGTAATATGGCCAAATATTTTCTTTTCCTGTAGCATCTCCTTTATCATTCATTACAGAAAAATCTAATGGAGGTGACAAAACAAAACCCTTTGCTATTTCTTTTCGAGGAAAAATTTTTGATTGACAAGGTGAAAAAACTATAGGAAATGTGAGGTCCGGATGACACCAGGGCACGCTGCGTTTAGCAGTAGCATTGCCAACAGGCCATCATGATCTTTTGGGAATAGTCACCTTTCCCTTTATCATAATAGTGGTGATGTTTATAGGTGAAGTTATATTATTTCCAACATCACCTGAGCCTAATTGCGCTCCTTGAACGACTTGCGTTAAAGCATTAAGTAACACTCCAGAGCTCACTTTATTTTGGATAATGGGATCTGCCCAATTAGAGATAATCTTTTTCTTTAAAAATATACAGGGTGTAAAAGGTTTATCCACATTATGCACAAAGCATAGTGTATAATTTAAATGAAAACTCGTACTATTATACACCCGTGGCTCTTGAGGAGTTTGTCGTGCACAAGGCGCATCCAGAAAACATTCTGTTGCATAAAACAAAGGCAAGGTAGAAGAATTGGAATGTACCGGTAAAGGTACTGGCCATGATCTTATGATGGCCCACAAAGGTATACTTATCCCGTTCTCAATCATCAGGAGCAGGAGGATCATCTTGGGGTTCATCTTGCTCTTTCACGGTCCTTGTCAGTCGTGTTGGGACCCAAAGTGGATTTTCTTCACCCTGTGAAAAACACAAATAGCTCCCCAGGATCTGATTAAGATAGGATCCTGGCCATACCATTTTTTATCAAGGACATTTTTCCATTTGACCATTTCATTGGGCGATTGAAGCCATTGTCCGTGCCTTTCGGCTGGTGATCTTCCAGCGTCATCCAATTTTAAAAAATTAAGAGTAAATATTGTAAGGGATAGAGCCATCTTTGGCGTCATAGCCTCTATTCCCCCTTTTTGTTTTTGCAAATATTGTTTCAAAGTACAATGGGCTCTCTCAATGATGCCTTGACCCTGTCGATTATAGGGCAGTCCAGTAATATGTTTCACTTGCATTTGTTTGCAAAATTGGCTAAATTTAGAAGAAGTATACGCAGGACCATTATCTGTCTTTAGCACTAGGGGCTTACCCCATGCAGCCCAAGCCTCTAAGCAGTGAGATATGACATGAACTGCTTTTTCCCCTGACAAGGGAGAGGCATGTAGGACACCAGAACTGGTATCGATAGACACATGTACATATTGTAATTTCCCAAAAGGTGGGATATGTGTGACATCCATTTGCCAAACATCTAGGGGTCGCAATCCGTGAGGATTAACGCCCACGGAAGGTGCATTAATAAATTCTACACACCTACCACACTGTAGGACAATATCTCGAGCTTCTGTTCGTGTGAGCTTAAACTTGTCGTAATGTAGAAGCAGGGACATGATAAAGTTGATGAAAATTTTTAGCACTTTCTATAGAATTTTGTGATAGGAAAACCATATCTCTGGTGGCTGAATCAGCAATTGCATTTCCCTTAACCATAGGTCCAGGTAATGATGTATGTGCTCTAATATGTTGAATATAAAAGGGATGCTCACGCATCAAAATACAATTTTGTATTTTCATCAAAATTTCAGATACTGGACTAGACTGCTTAAAATTTCCAGCAGTCTCTAACGTTAGTATGGCATTAACCACATAAACAGAATCAGAGATAATATTTATGGGCATAAGAAATCTTTTAAAGACTTCTAAAACCACCAAACATTCTACCAATTGAGGGGCTCCTGGTGTATATTGCAACCTTACAGCCTTTTCATTAATCACATAACTTCCAAATCCTGTTTTGGATCCATCTGTATAAATATCAATGGCTCCCTTTATAGGAGTATTAGCCGTTACCTTTGGAAATATCACTGGATGTAATAAAAGAAAATGTAATAAAGGATGTTTAGGGTAATGATTATCAATTAAACCAGAATAACTGCATCTAAGAATAGCCCATTCATCTATAGTCGCACACAATGTTTGCATTTGTGCAGCAGTATAGGGAACAATTATTCTATCAGGCATTTTTCCAAAGTAAGTAATTGAACTTTTTATGCCTTTATGGGCCATATTTGCCACCATGGTGGGATAATGCTCTATAGTCTTATTAGGGGATATATGTGGATGTATCCATACTAGAGGACCATCTTGCCATAATACAGCAGTTGGCAAATTTATGGTTCTCAATATGCATAGGCAAAAAGGTTTTTGCTCATTTATACGATTTAGCTGTGCTGTTTGTATCGCTTTTTCTACCTTCCTAAGAACCTCAGAAGCCTCAGGTGTTAATTGTCTCAATGAGGTAATATGTGATTCTCCTTCTAAAATTTGAAATAAAGGTTTTAATTCCGAAGTAGGGATCCTTAAATAAGGTCGAATCCAATTTATATCTCCTAATAATTTTTGAAAATCATTTAATGTCTTTAGAAGATCTTTTCTTATACTAATCTTTTGTGGGGTAACACACCGTAAAGTAATAGTGGCTCCTAAAAATTGACTAACATTAGACTGCTGTACCTTTTCTGGTGCAATAATCAAGCCATTATTTATTTATTTATTTATTTATTTATTTATTTATTTTTGGTTTTTTGAGACAGGGTTTCTCTGTGTAGCTCTGGCTGTCCTGGCACTCACTTTGTAGACCAGGCTGGCCTCGAACTCAGAAATCCGCCTGCCTCTGCCTCCCGAGTGCTGGGATTAAAGGCGTGCGCCACCACGCCCGGCGCCATTATTTTTTAAAGTTTCATTAAGCAAGCCATAAGCTCGCTGTATACTTTCTTCTTCAGGTCCACAAATCACAATGTCGTCCATATAATGACAAATTTTTAAGGAGGGGAAACCATCTCTAACTAGTTGTAAAGCTTTTCCTACATATAATTGACATATGGTAGGGCTATTTGCCATTCCTTGGGGTAACACTCGCCATTGATACCTTTTATCAGGCTCCATATGATTAACAGAAGGTAGGGTAAATGCAAATCTAGGTTTATCTTTCTTGTTTAATGGAATGGAAAAGAAACAATCCTTAATATCTACTACTATAATTCTCCAATCCTTAGGTAGAGCTGAAAGTAGGGGGAGTCCTCTTTGTACAGGACCCATAACTTGCATTTGTGCATTAATGGCTCTGAGGTCATGTAACAATCTCCATTTACCTGACTTTTTCTTTACAACAAAAATAGGAGTGTTCCAGGGTGATTGTGTGGGTTCTACATGTCCCAGGTCTAATTGTTCTTGTACTAATTCTTTAGCTGCCACTGAGGCACCCACACCGTGTCCTCCGTACACCATGGAATGGGCAAAGGCTCTTCAGCGGCCCCTAGAAAAAACCCAGCCCTTTCTTATCTGCTTTTACTGTGGCTTTAACTGGTGAAATTCTACCTTATAAATTTTTTCCTAGACCTAGTCCAGGTATATATCCCATTCCTTTCATCATTTCCTTGCTTTTCTGAGAATAATCATTAGTCAGTATAAAGTTCATGGCTGACATCACATCTCTTCCCCATAAGTTTACAGGCAAAGGGAGTACATAAGGTTGAAAAAGCCCTGTCCTTTCTTCTTTATCTTTCCATTGTAAGAATTTTGCACTTATAGTTGGGGTAGCCTCATATCCTAATCCTTGTAAGCTATGTGACGATTGATTAACAGGCCAAGAAGCAGGCCACCAATTACTGGATATAATGCTTTTATCCGCTCCTGTATCCATTATGCCTTGAAAGGTTTTTCCTTCTATTTGTAATGGTAATGTGGGACGCTTATCCAAATCTAAAGATATGTATGCCACATTAGTTCCTGTAGAACCAAGTCCCTTATCTCCTCGGGAATCCTGGCTACTAGGGAACATGTTATGCAAACTAGGAAGAATCAGCAATTGAGCAATGCGATCTCCAGGAGAAATGGCTACGATACCTCGGGGTGCAGAACACATAATCTTAACTTGTCCCTCATAATCTGAATCTATAACTCCAGGGTGTATCATTAATCCTTTCAAAGCAGAAGAGGACCTACCCACCAGTAGGCCCACTGTATCCTTTGGTAAGGGACCTCTAAAATCTGATGAAATAGGTTGGCATCCCATTTGAGGTGTAAGAATTACTCTGGAGGTGGCACAGATGTCCAATCCTGCTGAACCCGGAGTGGCTCTCCTCGGTCTCTGGGTGGCCTCATAGACACTGTGGTCTGGAGTGCCCCATACATTTGGGGGCCCTGGGGACGGGGGCCCCTTACTCCGTTTTTTGGCTGTTGTACTTTAAATTGAGGTATTGGCCTTCCTTTTATATCTCTGACTGATCTACATTCATTTGCCCAATGTCTTCCTTTCCCACATTTTGGGCAAATACCTGGTCCTGTCTTTTCAAACCTACTCTTTCTACCCTTTGTACACTGCTTTTGCATATGACCTGTTTGTCCACAATTATAGCAGGTTATTTCTTTTGTTTGCGCCATCAAAACTGCGGCAGCCAGCCCTGCATTTGAAAGTGGTCCTCCTATTTCTCTACATGCTTTCATCCACGCCTGTAGTCCTTTCCCTTTCCAAGGTGTGATAGCATTTCTGCATTCTTTGGTACATTGCTCATAAACTAATTGTTCAATTAGTGGCAATGCGGCCTCAGAATCACCAAATATGCGCCCTGCTGCTTCCATCATTCCAAGCTTTCACTGCTGCCTGATTGATTTGATCATAGACCTGCACTGGGTATCCTAATTGATTGTTTGTCCATATACCCTAACCTGTAAGCATTTCAAAGCTCCATGCTGGTTGCCCTGCAGTAGCATTAGCACGGGTCTGACTCAAACACAGATCATGCCATATAAACTTCCAATCTAGATACTGTCCCATCGTAAGACATGCCTTTACCACACTCATCCAATCCGAGGGAGTCATGGCATTGTGAGCCACTCTTTCAATCTGGGACTGAGTAAATGAGGCATTAACTCTGTAGGTCCTTACTGACTCTACTAACTCTTTCACTTGTTTATGCGATATTGGCTCATAATACCGCTGTTAAGCTTGATCCTAAAAAACAGGAAAAGCCTGACATATTTTTCGCAACCCTCTAGGAGTGCAAAAAGAGTGACCATTGCCAATTGCTTTCTTATATGTATAAGCAGAGGTGGTGGGGGAGCACCAAAACTCCTCCCTATTGGACCATATCTTTCCACCTCATACTCTGCAGCAGCCTCCTCCAAATCTTCCTCCTCCCCTGCTGATAATTCTGAGTCCTCTGAGCAAGATAATTCTAATAATTCAAAGTCCTCGAGAGGAGGGTAAATTGACTTAATTTTCTATTCTTTATCTTTTATATTATCTTTTATAACTTTACTTTTTGGTTTCTTTTCCTTTTCTCCTTTTATTTCTTTCCCTTTACTTATCTTTCTGCGCGCATCTTCTTTTTCATATCTCTCTGTTTCTGACATACTTTCCTGTTGCTCCTGTAAAAGTCGCTGCCCTTCCTTAACAGCTAGCTCACATTTCTTATCCTGGATACAAGCCTTAATTAATTTCCATAACGGCCTTGTTCCTGCCTTCACTTTCCCTTCAGCTTCCTCTCTCGCTATATCTCTCCCTAACTTTTCCCAACTAGGTAGCGTCAGCCACTCAGTGGGGCAAACTAAGGAGCGAGTCTGTCTATCTCTTTTAAAAACCCGCTCACTGTACTTTCAGAAATCTTTAAACCTCTTTCTTTAAGCAAGGCTTGCACCAGCCCTACTAAAGGAATAGACTGGCCAGTACCCATGATCGTCCTGGACTAAGCATTATCTACGTGAAATTATTCCCAGCAGATACACTCGTGCCCGGGGCAGTAACAGTTAAGGCAAAGGCATACTATCAAGGCAAGAAAAAAGCGAGCAGCACAACCCCAGCGACAATTATCGAATCTATTCCGTAGGAAAGCATACCTCTCAGAGACTCATATCAATTTCTTTATACTTACCGGTACCACCGTTCCTCAGCTGAAGAGTTCTGAATCTGTGCAATCGAATCCTTCTCAGCAGTCTGTTTTATGGGAACACTTCATTAACCGCTCCTTCCCCGAGATGCAGTTCTGAATCCTCCCTGTAGCAGGGGGTCTTCGCTCGTGCCTGAAGATGTTTCATCCCGGGTTTCGGCACCACTTCTTGCGTGCGTCCAACTCGACCAGCAAGAACAACGCTGCAACAGGATCCTTCTGCACAGGCAGTGTTTTGGCAAAAAACTTTACTGCATAAGTAAGCATTGGTCGTTTGCCCAAACTTATTCGTGGTGGCCAGCAGAAGCCTGCGCCACTCTACAATGGCACATGTGGCTTCCCACACTCAACAATAATAGCCCCATATTCTCCAACCCTTAAAAATAAACATTCTGGGGAGCTGGAGAGGTGGCTCAGTGGTTAAGAGTACTGACTGCTCTTCTGAAGGTGCTGAGTTCAAATCATAGCAACCACATGGTGGCTCACAACCATCTGTATTGAGAGCTGACACTGCCCTCTTCTGGTATGTCTGAAGACAACTACAGTGTACTTACATATAATAATAAATAAATCTTTAAAAAAGATAAACATTCTATTTTTTGTGTTGATATTAGGAACTGGCTTGGCAGATTGCTTCCAAGCCCAGTGATGTCATCCATAGTTGACAGGGACCAACACATCTATTGCCACGACAATTTGCTACATTCCCAGAGTCTACTTCCCACCCTTACCTTCCAGTGGTTACGTCACAGGCTAAATAAAAGGCAGATCCTTCCTGGCCTTCCCCCCTTCTTTCTGTCTTTTCTCCCTTTATCTCCATCACCCACTTTGCACCTGAAAATAAGCCTCTGCCATGTGGAACTGCATTGGCCTGGTATGGTCTGTCCGGACACAAGCCACAATTCCAACACCTCATTTTGTCTCTATAATTTTTTACTAAAACCGATTGATACCAGGTATTGGGAATCAGAGGATCACTTTAAAGGAGTTCCAGGTTCTCCTGTCCCCTAACAAAAACTGGAGAGTTGCAGCAGAGGAGGGACAGTTTATTAGGAAAAGATTAACTCCAAGGGAGGTGCAGGCCAGAGCAAAGTTCAGCAGCCCAGCTGCCTCAAGCACAGAAACCTGTGACTTCTGCAGTCCCTTAGGGCAGGTGTGGGCTCATTTTCATAGTGTGGGCTTTCAGAGTTGGTTCCACAGGTTACAGTAACTTCCCATCTTGGATCTCATTAACATCTTATATCTCATCCTGGGAAGAGGACTGCATTTTCCAGATATAATGAGCCATGGCTACTTTCAGACATTCCAGAATATTTCTGTGGAGCCAGTTTTTAGCCAGTCTCTGACAGTGATTTTTAAGGCAGGATAAGAAAGGCAGGAAAAATTTTTGGCAACACAAGAAGGAAGAGAAGCCAGTCATTGACTGAAGTGTCTCACCAGAAGCTGAGCAAGAATCCCAGTGTAATTAACAAGGCCCCTTCCTTTCCCAGCCATTAGCCTAATTTTCCAGAAATCTCACCAGAAGGCCCATGTACAGGAAAAGGACATGTACTTACCACCTGGGCTTAACCCTAGAGGCTTCTAGTTTGTCTGAGTATAAGCCCATCCACATTATCTCCAGAGCTTCATGCATCTCCTGTAGCCAGATAGACCGGAGAGGTCTCTCAGCAAATGGCCTAGGCTGCTCTCTGATGCTGTGATAAAGCACTAAGACCTAAAACAACGTGGGGAAAGATTTATTTCATACTCTAACTCCCAGGTTACAATCCACCACTGCTGGAAGCAAAAGATCAGGGCTGCTTTTTGGCTTGCTCACCTACCTACCTACCTACTTCTCTCTTTCCTTCTCCTCACCAACCCATTTTTTAGACAGCCCAGGCCCTCTTGCTTCAGGGTATTATTGCTCCCAAGAGACTGGACTCTCCCATGTTAATCAGCAAATCAGAGACATACCCACAGGCCAGTCTGATCCATGCAGTTCCTTATTTGAGACTCCATTTTTCCAGGTCTCTTAGTTTGCTTCTCTGTTGCTGTAATAAAACTGGGACCAAACCAACTTAGAGGAGAAAAGAAATTATTTCATTTTGTAAGTCTAGGCAAGAATTAGTCCTGGATCAGAGGCAGGAACCACAGAGGAAAACTACGTACTGGCTTGCTTTTCATGACTTGCTTAGCTTGATTTCTTAATCAAGTAACCCAGAGGTTCCTTAAAGGACTTGTGTCGAGAGGTAGAATCTCTCACAGTGGAGTAGACCCTCCCACATCAACCATTAACCAAGGAAATGCTACTGAAGGTCAAGGTGAGGGAGACATTCCTCAGCTGAGATTCCTTCTAGGTTTGGGGCAAGTTGACAAAAACAAGAAAACAAGCCTTTGAGGTGTAATTTGAAAACCACCAAAATGGCACAAATGGTGGGAGGTAAGAGAATCAATTGCTTATTCTTGCTTGGAGAAGCCACATGGGTACATCTTACTTTATTCTCTTCTGCCTTGGGGAACACATACCACATAACCACTTCTTCAGAGTACCTTTCTATTTTTCTGAAATATTTGTGAAAATTATTTTTAATTATGTGTATTAGGGTGGGGGTATGTGCACATTCATGCAGGTGCCCACAGAGGCCAGAGCATCAGATCTGCTTGTGTTGGGACCAGCCAGCAGCTCACATGTCCGGGTTTGAGCCTGGAAGGCATCTTGGAATCTGGAAGAAAAGAGGGAGCCTAGGGGGGTCGAGAAACAATGGAACCAAGACATGCTAGTCTGTTCAAAGATCAAATTCTAATGTTGGGAACATGCCTTATAAAAGAGGGGGGAAAAAAAGAGGGGGGGAGAGTCCATTCCCGCCAGTTCATCCTTGGAGCCTGGAACCAGCTACAGGTGATGACTTGCAGAATAGGGTGTGGTTTCCAGAATAGCTCTGGGGGCCTCTCAGCAGGTAGCAGTATCTTGAAGAGGAACAGCGGCAGTGGCAGAACAATAGGGTGATCCAGGGAGACAGGCTCCACCCCAGGTGATCTTCTTAGTGACAGCAAGGTCAGGTTCTGGCTTAGCCTGTTTCAGGCTGTGGGGGGAGGTTACATTTCCTCCCTGTTATTAATATAAAAAAGAAAGGCTGGACTGAGGCATAAAATTTATTTATGCTCTATAGTTCTGCCTGAATTCTTAGGGCCTAGTGAAGAAACCTGTCTCAGTGGGATTCCCTAACTTTTCTCATGGTAAACCCTTATTTGGTTAAGACTGTCCTTTCTGTCCTAGTAAACATTTTGCAGACTAGCCCTGAGCTGTTGGCTCCGTCTTTTGTAATGTAGTTACTGAATAGGTAACTTCCTTGCTGAATTTCTACTGAATTCCAAGTTGTCAGCTTCAAGGTCTTTCTAGGATGTTGGGACACTGAAGACTTAACTATATCAGAATTCAATCTTACAAGGCACTATAATAAGATAACACTAAAGGAGAGCATGTGGATCCTCCTTAACAGCCTTGGGTGACAGGCAGGGAACAGGGAGGAGGGGGTGATGACTGGCTCCTTAGCACAAGGCCATTTGGCTTGTCAGGGTGGGAGACTGTGAAGGGCTTGCTTTCTCACGGCATGGTCTCTAACATCTCCCCCTTTTGAATTAAATTTAATAAGGCCACACTTAACTGAGGTGATCAAATGATCTTCTCATCCTTGGATGAGTGGACATTTACCATGGCTGGGGGAGCATTGACCCGATTCCTCCCATGGGTGCTGTCACGACCCACAATCATGGCTCTTGGTATCTTTTGGGGAGGGGAGGCAGAGCCTCAGAAAGATTCTTTTGGTTGTAACTGGAACTAGATACCAACCTCCATCCAAACCGGGTGTGTCTCTCAGGGAACTCAGAAATGGTCAAGTTGGACCTTCCCCTGCAGTGCTTAGACTCATACCCATGCTAATGCCCATACTGGATTTGTGTTATCACGAACCAGTATGCACAGGTCTGAGTCCTGTGCAGCTCCTAAAGGAGAATCGTCAACCTCAGATTCAGCAAGACCTCTACAAGAATTATGCCAATTGTAACACCACAATTTGTGGCTCTTAGGCTATATTAGGAGCTGGAGGTCACCCTCCCCATCCCTATTGTCTCCACGGCCTGAGGAACCAAGGGGACCTTGCATTTGCAGCAAGGGTGGAAAACTGGAGACCAGCAATTGCTCTTTCTGCATCGGAGGGAGGGACATCTTCTTCGTCTGAGTCTCAGATATCCAGTTGATGGTAGTGAACAGCAACCGGCTTGCTTAAAGCAGCTTCAATCTGTGACTTAACAAAACTGGTTAATCTATTAAAGGCCCAAAGGCCAAAAGACAAAAGCAGTAAAATATCCACTAAAGGTCCCAAAAGGCTGGGATATAAGGTAGTGAGCAAAGGAGAAGTAGAGAACCAATTTTTATACCAATATTCTTGTTTCTCTCTGTTGCATTCTCTCTCTTCTAAACTAGTTCTAACTTTGTCTATGCTATCTTGAACTAAGCCAGTCTTATCAAAATAAAAACAACATTCTTCTAATATCTGAAATGTCTGCCTTTCTAGCCCTCATAGCAAACCTTAATCCCAAATCAGACCAAAAGCAACAATATGTACTGCAATGCTTTTAGAATGAAAATTAGTAGCTGCCACCTGCACGCTCTTGGCAATGGGGATGCACGCCTGCTGCAGTCAGGCTGAAGGGTGTTGATTGACCTGCTTGAAAAGTAAAATCCAGACAGTGAAAGGCAACAGTACAATTGCAAATTAGCAACGACCAAGCTCAGGCTTTGAGTTCCTGGTGTTGGGGAGCTGGCTTTGAGAATTAGCAAAAATGTCAGCGATTCTCCGGAAGTGGAGGCTGTGCTCCAAATTAACTTTGCTAGGTAATTAAGATTTTTAGCTATCTTCAATAGGAATCTCTAATATTGGACTTATTACTAGACCAGTCCAAGATTGAGTTAGAATAACTGATCACATTGAAGAAAAGATAAAAATCATTATGACTATTATTAAATCTTACTAAGTCAGAATATACAGTCTCTGATGTTCTTTTTGCCATAAGGTTAAAAAGCTTGAAGCAAGGCAGCTTCACTAGTCCAAACTGGAAAAATGGCAAGCCAGGATGGGTCAAAAGCATGTACCCAATTTAGCTTCCTTGTCACTTCAGTCAGGGCACTGAGCCAACTCACCTGCCAGCTTGTCACCCGAATTAACCATCATGCTTCCGCAGCATTCTGTGGAGAGAACCTATGTTTTTCCCTTCCCTAATGTAGCTGTTTAGGATCAAACCATATGCCAATAAGTAGATCCTTTTAAGATACTATAAAGCATTTATTAAATTCTTTGACATCCAAATTTCAAAATTCTAAAATAAAAGTATGATTTAAATAGTGTATACAGGAATACACTAAATAATATGCATGGGGATATAATTTCCCCCCTCTTTGTCTTTTAAGAAGTTAAAGTTTTAAAGTTCCAGCCTGGCGTGGTGGCGCACGCCTTTAATCCCAGCACTCGGGAGGCAGAGGCAGGCGGATTTCTGAGTTCGAGGCCAGCCTAGTCTACAGAGGGAGTTCCAGGACAGCCAGGGCTATACAGAGAAACCCTGTCTCGAAAAACCAAAAAAAATAAAAATAAAAAAAAAATAAAGTTCCACAATATCTTGTCCTTTAGAATTAATAACTTGTTGACAAAACATCTCAAATACTTGACTGTTATAGTCAGTATTCATGTAACATGGGCAGTGACTAATTGCACTTTCAATTGTTTCTCTTAAGGAGCGGTTGTAACTAAAAAGCTTGAAAGATTATTAATAGTCACATGTGCATAATTTATTTATTTATTAACTTAGAAATAAGAGCATTTATTTGCAGCAATTTATTAAGTATAATTCTTCAACAATTAACACTATTATGTGGGAACAAGTAGTAACTGAGGACACTTAATAGCAAAGAAATTGACATATACAATTTCCAAGAATATTAAAATATTATCTTAAGCCGGGCGTGGTGGCACACGCCTTTAATAATCCCAGCACTCGGGAGGCAGAGGCAGGCAGATTTCTGAGTTCGAGGCCAGCCTGGTCTACAGAGTGAGTTCTAGGACAGCCAGGAGGACACACAGAGAAACCCTGTCTCCAAAAACCAAAAACAAGAAACAGGGGGCTGGTGAGATGGCTCAGTGGGTAAGAGCACCCGACTGCTCTTCCGAAGGTCCAGAGTTCAAATCCCAGCAACCACATGGTGGCTCACAACCATCTGTAACGAGATCTGGCGCCCTCTTCTGGAGTGTCTGAAGACAGCTACAGTGTACTTACATATAATAAATAAATAAATCTTAAAAAAAAAAAAACAAGAAACAAACAAACAAAAAACTGAGACACGTGTTTTCCACTGCCCTGGTTTCTCGTGGGTGGGATAAGAGTTGTCTTCTTAAACTGAGCATATCAGTACACACCTTTAGTGTAGTGAGGATTCCTGGGATTTTGGGTTCTTCAAAAACAAACAAAGAAAACCCATGGAAGTATTATAAGAATATGATTTTGTTGTAATCCCAGGTGTGGGATGAGGGGCTGCTTTGAGCCATCCTAAGCAGCTGACTATGATTTGCCTTGTGCTTTAGCAGAGGCGTGGTTTTGCCATCTGCGTGACGTTTGGGAGGCTACATAAATGCTAGGACACCTGAGAGGCCCGGTCGGTGGCTGTGGGTCATTCACAGGGGTTGTTTGCAGTTTGTTCGTAGTCAAAGAAGAAACAAAAGGAAAGAAATTAGATTTGGGGATTTTCCTAACTCCTTTCTCCCCTCTATCCTTGTTTCTCTCCTATCTGGTCTTAGTTTAGTGAAACTGGGGAGGGGGGAATAAAGAGTGGGAAAAAGAAGAACCTACAACATAGCAAAAACCAGCTACATTTTATTCTCAAAATTCAGGGTCCGGAAGCCGGGCGTGGCGCATGCCTTTAATCCCAGCACTTGGGAGGCAGACGCAAGTGGATTTCTGAGTTCAAGGCCAGCCTGGTCTACAGAGTGAGTTCCAGGACAGCCAGGGCTACACAGAGAAACCCTGTCTCGAAAAAAAAAAAATTTCAGGGTCCGGCATATCTCTGTGAATTTGAAGCAGCTTGGGTTTCAGACCAACCAGGGCTATACAGTGAGATCCCGACTCAAATAAATAAATAAATAAATAAATAAATAAATAACTCTGGTGTGGTCTCCCTTCCCCCACCTGCTTGAACCTGCTTGCTAAAGGGTGGAGCTACCTGCTCATTCGTCCTGCCACGCCCACTGCTGGACCCTGCCTCTTTGTTGCTTGGAGGCACACACCTGTTCGTCCTGCTACTGGACCCTGAGTTACTTGGCGGGAAATCGGGTTCCCTCCCCCTTCCTTTATAACTGAGTGTCTGGAAATAGTAAAATTGAGCTTTGATCAGAATGTTGTCTTAGCTACATTCCTTTCTCTCGCCGCCTAGCCCCTCTTCTCTTCCAGGTTTCCAAAATGCCTTTCCAGGCTAGAACCCAGGCTGTGATCTGCTGGCCGGACACAACACTCTGGGAGTGCTTGGGCTGGAGAGATGGTTCAGTCCTGAAGAGACTACTGCTCTCTCAGAGGACCAGAGTTCATTTCCCAGCTCACAACTGCAACTCCAGCTCGGATCTCACACCGCTAGCCTCTCCAGGTTCCTGCACATACGTGACCCTATTGCCCGCGCTTTTTTGTTCCCCCTGGTAAGAACACGCTCAGGGCACCCGGAATCTTCTGCAGCACAAGCTTTATTGCTTACCCCATCAGGAGCCAGTGGAGAAGAGAGCCAGAGAGAGAGCCAGAGAGAGAGAGAGAGAATGGCGGAAACCCATCCCTTTTATGGAGGACTGTCCTCCACCTCGGACGTGTCGCTCCCTGATTGGCTGCAGCCCATCGGCCGGAGTTGTCGTCACGGGGAAGGGAGAGCACATGGGGTGGAAAGCTACCCCGGCACATGCGCAGCTTGCTTGTTTACTACTTAGAACACGGGTGTCAGTGCCATCAGCGCCATCTTGTAATGGCGAATGTGAGGGCGGCTTCTTACATGACCCCTTTGAGACTGTCTATATTTTATTTCTATTGTCAAAAACCCCAAAAGCCAATTCAAAAGTTAATTTGCAGTGCCAGGGGCACCACTGATGGCTTTTGTGGTGTCCTTCTAATGTGTAGATAATATGATAGTGCATGCCTGGAACCCCAGCACCCCAGAGGCAGAGGCAGGTGGATTTGAGTTCAAGTGCAGCCTGTCTACCGAAGGAGTTCTAGGACAGACCATGAAGGATTCCTGCTTACTGGCTTGTTCTTGAAGGCCTGTTCAGCCTGCTTCTTTCTTATGTAACACAGCACCAGCTCAGGAATAGTGCTGTCCACAGTTGGCTGCGCTCTCCCATAATACTCATTACTCAAGAAAATGCAGGGCCCCCCTTGGTGGCACACACCTTTAATCCCAGCACTTAGGAGGCAGAAGAAAGTGAACCTCTGTGAGCTCCAGGATAACCAAGGCTACCCTCTGAGACCATATCTCAAAACGAAATAACCCACAGACATGTTCACGGGCCAATCTGATGGAGGCAGTTCCCACCTAGCTTCCCTATTCCTAGATCACTGAGTTTTTGTTGGATGCCAGCACGCTATTCTTTATAGTTTATCTCATATAATTTCTGTGCCTTCTATAATATACTTAGCTTTTGGTTTTTTTCCTTATTGTGTCCAGCCAGCAGATCACAGCCTGGGTTCTAGCCTGGATTCTAGCCTGGAAAGGCATTTTGGAAACCTGGAAGAGGAGAAGGGCTAGGCGGTCGAGAAAAGATGCAACTAAGACAGGCATTCTGATCAAAGCTCAATTTTTTATTTCCAACACTCAGTTATGAAGGACGGGGAGGGACCCGATTCCCGACAAATAATCTTGGAGTAAGGTTGCAGGTGAACACATGATGGCTTCGGAACAGCAAAGCAGCAGGCTCCAGCAGTGGGCATGGCAGAACGATTGAGCGAGCGGGAAGCTCCATCCCTGAGCAAGCAGGTTTCAGGCTGGGGGAGGGGAGACTACATTTCCTCATTATTACTTCCATTTGAAACAATCTTTTATCCTCAAATGAAACCGATTTGCTACTGGACAATTTGAAGAATTTCTTTACTTTTTCAACCTTATTTAACAAAAATACATTTCATATTTGTAATATTTATATTTCCTTTTATGTGATGATTTCTTTCTGTTTTGTTTTTAGAAAACCTTTCTCTCTTTCTTACTTGCTTTCTTTCTTTCCTTCTTTCTTTTTTTCTTTAGTTTTTAGAGACAAGGTTTCTCTGTGTAGCTCTGTCCTGGAACTCACTCTGTAGACCGAGCTGGCCTCGAACTCAGAGATATACTTGCTTCTACCTCCCAAGTACTGGGATTAAAGGTGTGCACCACCACCACTGGGAAACATTTTTCTTAATGAAATAACTATATTCCAATGAAAACCCTGGATGCTGTACCGGAGCCATTGTGAACAGTCTTTGGTACATTTCTATATTTTCTTCAGCTTGGGGATGGGAGCAAGATACTTCTGTCTCCCTGCTGTCACCGTGGTTACATAAGTCTTTTACTGTGAAATTAGTCCTTGTCTTAACTGAAGTCAAGCGAATTCCAAGAAGAGCAGAACCTACCAAGACTCAGAGGAGGGCAAGGCTGTGTACTGGAGCACACCCATTGTCCCTTAGCAGCTGACCACCCTCCCCCCGCTGAAGCAACAGGGATTCTTTTGAACTTTTTGAAGAACCATAAGACAGTGCTCAATCAGTTAGCATGGTGGCACACACCTTTAGTCCCAGCACTTGGGAGGCAGAGGCAGGCTAATTTCTGAGTTCGAGGCCAGCCTGGTCTACATCATGAGTTAACTTACATAGGTCCCTGTGATGACTAAAGAGACTTATACAGAGCCAGGCATCCCCTAAGGGCTGTTTACCTTTTGCTCTGGAATGCCTTAGAGATTCCAGTGACCTTCAGGTGAGATAAGAAAAGGAAAGTGGAGTCATAAGGTGGTGGCCCACGCCCTTAAAACCCTACCCTTGGGAGGCAGAGGAGGATCTCCAGGTTCAAGGCCACTGATCTACAGAGTGAAAGTCAGGACGGCCAGGGCAACACAGAGAAACTCTGTCTTGAAAAGCCAAACCAAACCGAAAGAACAGGATAATGGATTGTGAGGCATTAACAAACTGCCTTTGCTTCTGTAAAGTCTGCTTAGCACTGTGGGAGAGGGGTGAAATGCCTTTTGTTACCACGTATCAGGAAGGAAGGATTTTCCTGTGCAGCTCTGAGGTCCAGGGATCTTTGTAATGCATACCTTTCTGATGTCTGCCCTTAGAACCTCCCTAACCACCACTTCTGCAAGGCACACGTTGTTGGCACTAAGACTGCCAGTCCTTCTGACTAGCACTAGAAACAAACTAATCGAATTTGAGTGTGAATTGGGTCTAGGGCTTGTAACTCTTGCAGGTACCCTTAATCGATACCCAGCTCCCACGTGGTGGCTCACAAATGTCTGTAACTCCAGTTTCAGATGACACCTCTATGGCTCTGTGGGCACCAGGCTAACTTGTGGTACACACGCACACATAGGCAAGGCACTCATGCACAAAAAATAAAAATAATATTTTAGGTTAAAAGACTTTTAAAAATTGAGTCAGGATCTGATTAAATAACCCTGGCTGCCTTTAAGTCCCAGCAATCTGTCTGTCTTTCCAGTTAAAAAAGCAAAGACTGTCTGTCCTCTCTCTGTCACTGGGAACCAGGCACACAGGTGGTACACAGGCAAACCCCTCACATAACATAAAGATAGACAAAGTCATCTTGTCTGATATTCACATAGCCATTCCTGGTCTGCAAGGATTCTCTCTCTCCTCTGACTCTGTCTCTGTCTCTCCCTGTCTGTGTCTGTCTGTGTGTCTCTCTCTCTGTCTCTGTCTCTGTCTCTGTCTCTCTCTGTGTCTGTCTCTCTCTGTCTCTGTCTGTCTCTCTCTGTCTCTCTGTCTCTGTCTCTGTCTCTGTCTCTCTCTCTTTCTCTCTCTCCCTTTCTCTCTGACAGCGTCTAAGTGGAGCCCCTGGCTGACCCAAAAATCAATATGTAGACTAGGCTAGCTTTGAACACAGAAATCTGCCCGAGATCTGGGATTAAAGTCATAGCACCCAGCTTCTTCTTCAGTTTGCTAAACATGGGATTCTTGACAAACAGGTTTTTGGGTTTTTTTGTTTTTCCTTTTAGCACTTTGAAAATAGATTGTCTAGTTTGCTGTGTTATTTTGTTTTGTCTGCCACAGGGTGGTCTTCAGATCACTGCGTAGCTACGAATGATCTCTGGCTGTTTGTGGTTCTGTTTAACGGAGACACTTTTCTCCCTCTGCTCCTACACATACAAAAATCAGTGGCTTGTGTTTTACTATTAGATGGCCTGATAATGCACCCATATCTTGACTGTTCACCCCAGATACTTTGTTGATTTACCCTGGGTTGCCCTGCTTTCCTCTGCAAAGGTAGGCTAGGTGGACGGTGGAGGACAGAAACTGGCAGTTCATAACTGTGAGCCAAAGTTCTTAAACTGGGAGGGGCCAGATGCAATCTTACAGCCTCTAGGACAGCATACCTTGTCAGTGGATGCAGACCACCCCACAGTGACTGATGAAGTGACATGAACTGAGGGTACACGTGAAGAAAGTGCACACAACACATTCAGTTTTGGACACCACCTCCTAGCCATGCATTCGGAGGAAATCTGCAGCATTCCCAGATTTCACGAAGGAGCTGAACCTGGGGTCTGCAGGGTAGCGGACCGCCGCACCTTTCTCTCCGCCCTTAGGTGGAGCCCTTGGCGAGGCCTCGCCCGCCCCGGAACTTCGATTTTCCAGCTCTGCCGAGGAGGTCCGGTTCTCCGCGCCACCGTGCCGGCCTGCTCCCCCGATGCTACGCCTACTGCCCTGCGCGCTACGCCTCCCGTGCCCCTGGAGGGTCTCTGGGGCCCGGAACTGCGCCTCTCACGCGACGACAAGGACACCCGAAATCCAAGTGCAGGCTCTGACAGGTCCCAACCAAGGTAAAGTTGTGTGCCGAGACCCAACACATGGGAAGACTGAGGCGGGAGAGCAGGAGGATTGTATCTCAGGGCTCTCAGGGTAGAAGGGGAGCTCCCCAAACTCTCTAGAGCCCCGGGGAGGTGTGGAGCCGAAAGGAGAGCTGGGAGCAGGGCTGTGCGCCAGGAGATCAGGACAAGAGTGTTGGCCAGGACTTTTCCCTCTAGAGCCTTGGCAATGATCGGGGACGGGGGAGGTGGCGGAGGCGGCGGCGGAGCAAATCTGGCTGGACCTGAGGAGACAACCAGGGAGGGAGGGACAGGGTCCACAGGGTCCACGGACACACAGGGAAACTTCTCAACCATCGGCGGCAGCAAGGTCTTTTATTGTGCAAAAATACGCTGTGAAGCGTGGGTATGTTTGTTTGGACCTCAGGTGCGTTAGCTGGGTGCGGATCCCTTTCTCCAATGTAACCTCACCCCATTTCCGTTCCCATGTTGGATATTGTATTGTTCCTGTCTCTTCTTGTTCTTCTGTTTTATTTGTCTCCCCACCACCACCACCTCCAAAAACAAAAACAAGACAGGGCTTCTCTGTGTAACAGCCCTGGCTGTCCTGGGGTTCAACGTTTTGTAGACTAGGCTGGCCTTGAACTTCAGAGATTCACTTGCCTCTGCCTCCCAAGTACTGGGATTAGTGGTGTATGTCACCACCGTCCGGCTTATTTACTTTTTTTTTCTTTGTTTTAAGATTTATTTATCTATTTATTTATTTCGAGACAGGATTTCTCTGTGTAGCCCTGGCTGTCCTGGAACTCACTCTGTAGACCAGGCTGGCCTCGAACTCAAAAATTCGCCTGCCTCTGCCTCCCAAGTGCTAAGATTAAAGGCATATGCCACCACGACTGGCTTATTTATTTATTACATTTATGTTGGTACACTGTCTCTTGTCTTCAGACACACCAGAAGAAGGCATCGGATCCTATTACAGATAGTTGTGACCTACCATGTGGTTGCTGGGAATTGAACTCAGGACTTCTGGAAGAGCAGTCAGTGCTCTTAACCTCTGAGCCATCTCTCCAGCCCCTTATTTACTATTTTTATTACTGAATGTGTGTGGTTGCATTGCCCCTGGGCACATTTTTTAAAAGGTCATTTCTTATCTCTTTTGCTGGCCTCTTTGTCTGTGCATCACATGAGTGCCTGTGGAGGCTGGAAGAGGTGTTCTAACCCCAGAACTGGAGTTACAGAGGGTTAGAACAGCCATATGAGATCTGGGACTTGAACCCAGATTCTCTGGAAGAGCAGCCTGTGTTCTTATCTGTGGAGCCATCTTTCCAGCCTCCACTAAGAGGTCTTGCTGGCCCCTCTAATCAGTTTTAACTTGCACAGATGGCATTGCACTGGGCTTTTTTTATGGCATCTCTTCAAGGCCCCACCAAATTTCAAAAAGAGCTGTTTTCCTGAATAAATCTAAACCACCACCTTCCAGCTGATGGGCACATCACCCTCTGTGCACATCGGTTTTTTGTTTGTTTGTTTGTTTGTTTGCTTTTTCTTTTTTTTGGTTTTTTGAGACAGGGTTTCTCTGTATAGCCCTGGCTGTCCTGGAACTCACTTTGTAGACTCAGAAATCTGCCTGCCTCTGCCTCTGGAGTGCTGGGATTAAAGGCATGCGCCACTACACCCGCACATCATTTTTGGCAGACACGAAGTACTACCAGTGTCTCACTGAAGCAGAATAGACAGATAGGGAAAGTTATGGGAATGTAGGAAGAGAAAGGATTCCCCGACCCTGGAGTCTGGTTAAAGCCTCTGGGCAAGAGAGAATGAAGAATCACATCCTGGGGCTTGGCGTGGAGACACACACTTTAATGCCAGCACTTGGGAGTCAGAGGCAGGTGGATCTCCAATTGTACAAGGCCAACCTGGTTAACATAGCAGGTTCTTGGCCAGCCAGGGCTACCTGGTGAGAGCTTGTGTATAATAATAATAATAATAATAATAATAATGATACCTGTGCTTAACAACAATAACAATATTACACATGAACTGCCAAGACAGCTTGGGCGGGGGGGGGGGGGGGGAGGGGGGGGAGCCCTTGCCACCAAACCTGACGACAAGATCCAAGCTTAATCCAGAGTAAAAAACAAAGACCAAGCTCACTCAAGTTGTCTTCCCCCACACACTTACAGACATACACACAATAGATAGTATGTAAGTAAATGTAATTTTTGTTTGTTTTTTGGGTTCTTTGGGGTTTTTTTTTGTTTGTTTGTTTTTTGGGTTTTTTTGGTTTGGTTTTTTTGGGTTTTTTTTTTTTTTGAGACAGGGTTTCTCTGTGTATCCATCCCTGGCTGTCCTGGAATTTGGTATGTAGACCAGGCTGGCCTGGAACCTGGAGATCCCCCTACCTCTGCCTCCTCAGTGCTGGGATTAAAGGCATCTGCCCCCACAATAAATGAGTTCCAATGTAATTAACAACACGTGTCTTTCCCAGTAGTAACCCTGCAATTTTCTAGTAAGGCCTTATGCCTGCTAGCCAAGAGGGGCAGTCAGAGGAGGGCTTTGCTGAGGAGCTTGCAAACCTGGTCACAGGGAAAAAAAGTGAAGTTTCCAGCTGGCATAGCCTGAGACAGCTCTGATTAGAGAAGACCCACAGCAGAAACTGGTGGCTTTGGCAGCAGCTGTGGTTACGTCAGTTCATGCTGGAGTGGCATTTCCCCACAGTGATCCTGAGGTGGACTGTTCAGAACAACTGGACCTACCCTAAAGTCAGTCTGCTGGCAACTTCTGGCTCCCCAGAAGTAAACTCGTAAGCAAGGAGCCGACTAGCCCTCTCCCAGGCACGAGAGATTTCTACAAAGCCAGGAAAATGCATTTTGGGTGTGTGGAGGTTGGAGGATAACGTGAAGGTTCTGATTCTTCATTATGTGGGTCCCAGGAATGAACTTAAATTGTCAGGCTTGGCAGAGACGCCCCTGAAATTAGTATTCAAAAGATTGGATCTCTTCCAAGGCTACACAGTGAAACCCTGTCTAGAAAACCAAAACAAACACACAAAAAATAAAAACAACAAAAGATTGGACCTCTTACTGCTGACATAACCACATAACCGGGTAAGCCCAGTACTTGGTAGGTAGAAACAGGAAATCAGGAGTTCAAGACTGACCTGGGCTGTATTAGACATTGCCTAAAAACAACAAAAACTAGAGGCAAGTGGATGGATCTCTGATCTACGTAGTAAATTCCAGGTGTGCCAGGGATACTTTGGAGACCAAAGTAAGTAAGTTTTCTGGGACTGAGGATATGGCTCAGTTGGTGGCATACTCACACATAAACTGGGTGTGGCGGCACTTGTCTGTTATCCCAGTGTTTATGAGATAGAGACAGCAGCATCAGACATTCAAGATTCCCTTCTTAGCCACCTAGCATGTTGGAGGCCAGCCTGGGTTACATAGACCCCATCGCCACATAATATTAAGAGTAACAATTTTCTGGAAAGAGATCCATGAAGACGAGTACTACAAGCTGAGGAGAGGAGCTGTCATGGTCAGGGTCCAGGGCGGTTGTTTCGGGTCTCTTTTCTTTTCTTTTCTTTTTTTGTTTTGTTTTGTTTTGTTTTTTTTCGAGACACAGTTTCTCTGTATAGCCCCGGCTGTCCTGGAATTTACTCTGTAGACCAGGCTGGCCTCGAACGCAGAAATCCACCTGCCTCTGCCTCCCAAGTGCGGGATTAAAGGCATGCGCCACCACCGCCCGGCTCGGGTCTATTTCTTAATCCCGGCTGGTGGATAGAAGGATATTTGCCTGAATATTACTCTTTAGAGGAAAATGTGTGATTGGGGGTGGGAGCTATGGGATTAAAGGCACGTATACCAGTGATTTGGGGGGTCTGTGTGCCATGATGGTCGCCTGTTTCTCATGTTACTTTGCCTCAGCCCACAAGCCCTTCTACTGCCTTTCTGGGATATTGTGTGGCTTGCTGCAGCTTACATGCCCCCTGCCTCCAGGCCTCAGCTTCTCTGAGCAGTGACAGCTAGCTCACTCACTCAAGGCTGCCCGTCCGTCCCTTGCAGGAATCACTGAGATTCTGATGAACAGACCTCATGCCCGCAATGCCTTGGGGAATGTGTTTGTTAGTGAGGTGAGTAAGGGAATACCCTGGTGTGAGTGACCAGGGTCGGGCCAGGACAGATCTGGCTCTTATTTGTCCTCTGCCCTCCACAGCTGCTGGAAGCTCTGGCCCAGCTTCGGGAAGACCAGCAAGTCCGGGTCCTGCTCTTCAGAAGTGCGGTGAAGGGAGTGTTCTGTGCAGGTGGGTGCCCAGGCACCCTCTCCTCTTCAGGGACTGGAATGCCTTAGGGCTCTGGCATAGGACAGGTTCTCATTTGACAATATGAACTCACTTGAAGACACAGGCAGGTGAAATTCCTTGCCAAGTTTGGTTTACACAGCTTAGTGAGGGAAGGGAGAGAGTGAGATTCAGTTTGAACTTGGCCTCTCTGACCCATATCTGTTCTTTCTGTTCTACCTGGCTTCCTTCTGACTCTTTATGGAGGAAATGGAGACACTGAGTCCCAACATGCTCACAAGGTAAATGTCGGTCTTTGTCACTAGGGCTGCTCAAACTTGCATCATCTGGCTCTCACAAGGGTGCCTTGAACTTGTTTCAAAAGTCAGAGAAACATGCATCCCAAACCTATGAGAGGGAAGGAAGAAGCCCCCACTATCAGCCCCCGTGGACCCCACTGACCCAACCTTTAAAGATTTAATGGGCTGGGTGTGGTGGTGTTCATCTTTAGTCCCAGTGCTTGAGAGGTAGAGGCAGGGGGATTTCTGAGGTCAAGGACAGTCTGGTCTACAAAGGGAGTTCCAGGACAGCCAGGACTCTTACACAGAGAAGCACTGTCTCAAAAACAAACAAACAAAATTTAAAGGATTTATTTATTGTATGTAAGTATACTATGTCTTTAGACATCCCAGAAGAGGGCATCAGATCACATTACAGATGGTTGTGAGCTACCATGTGGTTGCTGGGATTTGAACTCAGGACCTTTGGAAGAGCAGTCAGTACTCTCAACCGCTGAGCCATCTCCAGCCCAACAAAACAAAATTTTAAAAGAATTAATTAGCTAAGCATGATGATACATGCTATATTCCCAGCCCTTTTGAGACTGACAATAAGATTAAAAAGGATTAATTAACTTTTACTATTTTTTTTTCTTTTTAAAGAGATATTTCCTGTATCCCAGACTGGCCTTGAACTCTTTTTAGCTGAGGGTAATCTGAGACTTCTGATCCTCCTATCTCTACTTCCGAGTGCTGGAATTAAGGTGTTCGCCATCTTTGTGATTCTTGTTTTTGTAAAAAGTCTTTTCTCACTGGAGCTGGAGGGATGGCTCAGTCATTAAGAGGATATACTCTTGTTTTAGGCAGGTGTGGTGCTGGAAAAACAGTTGAGCTACATCCTGATATGAAGGCAGTGAGAGAGAGAATAGGAAAGTGGGTGGGGGCAGGGGGGAAGGCTGGCATCGACACACTTCCTCCAACAAGGCCACACCTCCTAGTCCTTCTCAAATAGTGCTACTTCCTAGAGACTGAGCATTGACATATAGGCGTCTATCAGGACCACTCTCAACGACAACGGCTAGTCCAGAGGACCTGAGTTTGGGTCCCAGCACTCAAGTCAGATGGCTCACAACCATCTGAAACTGCAGCTCCAATAGATCTATTGCTTTCTTCTGGCCTCTGCACAGATGCACATAAACATAACACACACATCCTTTGAAATAAAAATGATATACTTAAAGGCCAGGTGTGGTGGCACATGCCTTTAACATCAACACCCTGCAGAGGCAGGCGGCTCTCTGTTGGAGGCCACCTTGGTCTACATAGTGAGTTCTAGGACATCCAGGGCTACGTGGTGCGACAGTGTTGGGGGGGGGGGAAGGAAAATTGTTTTCTCTTTATGTTCTTGACAGTGTTCTTTTTAAAATTTTTTTAAAGATTTATTCTTAATTTATATGTGTTTTGCCGCATGTATGTGTGCAGTGTCCAAAGTATCCAGAAAAGGCTGTCAGACCCTTTGGAATTGGAGTTTACAGATGGCTGGTGCTGGGAATTGAACTGGGTCCTCTGGAAGAACTGTCAGTGTTCTTAACCACTGAGCCATCTCTCCAGCCCCTGGCAGTGTTCTTTGATGTACAAAGGATGCTCACGCTGAAGAAGCCCCACTTTATCTTGATGCTGTGGGTTGTCCATCTCTGCACTGATACCCTGCTTCCCCCACTGGCTCCTGCGACTGGGTTTCCTGGTTCCTTTTTTTCCTCCCTGATGCTTCTGCTCAGGGCTCCTTTGCTGGCTCCTTTAGCCACCTGGGATTTTCTAAGAGGCCACTTCACAGTGACCACCAGCAGCTTGCCCTCTGCAGGTGCGGACCTAAAGGAGCGGGAGCGGATGAGTGATGTGGAGGTGGGGACCTTTGTCCAGCGGCTCCGAGGCCTGATGAGTGAGATAGGTGAGAGTGGGATGGAGGGCTGGGAGCGCCCCACCCCCACCCCCACCCCTGCTGGCACTGCCTCTGCCTGGTCCCACCCCTTCTCCAAAGAGAGCATTCTGTTGAGTTCAATGGGAACACAGATATAACTGTCTCAAGAGGGGTACATGGGATTACATAGAGGGGGAGAGGCATATCTTCTCTTCCTTCTTTTTTAAAAAAGGCAATTATTTTAGACACCCTATATAGTCTAGACTGGACTCCCCATTGCTGGACTTGCAGGTGTGCATGTGCCATCATGCTACGAACTATTTTTGTCTACTAGAGAAGTAACCTTAGCTCTTTAGCCATGTGCCCAATAACCAGTGGACCTCAGAGTTCCTGTCCAGTAACTCCAGAGCAGTGAGGTTCACTGAACAGGCTTTCAGGCTTCAACACTGGCTGTTCCTATTGCCTGGTGTACCCTTCCCAGCTACCTGAATTCCCAATCACCCTTTAAGGCCTCCAATGCCTGCTGGCACCCTGGCCCAGGGCTTGGTTCCCCAGCAAGAGAGTGGGTCTTCTGACATCAGCTTACTTCCCTGTTCCCAACCCCCGATTAGGCCTAAAATTTACCTTATTGGAAAAGTTTCCTCCTCAGATAACCTGGCTGAGGTACCATGTGAGGTTCCCTAATCTGGGGTCTGCAAGACCCTCTAGCCTACCAGTCTTGGCCGTCTGTCCTGGACCTGCTAGTCTTTACAGGCTGAACCCGTCTTTGTTTCTACAGCAGCCTTCCCTGCGCCCACCATTGCAGCCATGGACGGGTTTGCCTTAGGCGGGGGCTTGGAACTTGCCCTGGCCTGTGACCTCCGAATAGCAGGTACTTGATAGGATGGGGGCGGGGGGGGGGGGAAGGATGGGGTGGGACAAGCAATCCAGACTGGGAAAGTCAAGTTTCTGATAGGTCAGCTGCCACTCTTGGAGAATCCCAAACAAAACAAAAGCTGAGGTGACCATAGGAGTCGCAGAGGAAGCCAGCTAAGCTGCTTCATAGCCCTCTGCTGTCACCAGGCCTTGAGAGCGGCTCTCCTCATCCTGGAATGGTTTCCAACCCCCTGAGCCATAGCTGACCAGGGAGCAAAAGGAAGGGAAGTGAAAGAGGGTGAAGTTAGGGAGTCTGACCATCTAGAACTAGCCAAGTCAGAGCTGCACAAAGGTGAGCCATGAGGGCTGTTTCCCAGGGTCCCATCTCATGGCACAAGTCACTGCGCAGTGTCATCTGGTTTATGACGCCCGCCCACCAGGCTTGTGATTACAGATGAGCCCTAAGTAGTGGGGGTTAACAAAGGCCACTGGTCACTTTTCAAGGTCACGCTTACCTGGGAGAGCCCATCTGAGAGGTAGACAGAGTGCCACCAATGTACCCATCCCCTCATGCCTTCTCTTTCAAACCCAGGGATGTGAAAATATATATCCAGGCATGTAGTTCTTGTTCCCTAGCCTGACAGGCAGAAGGGCAGTCATTTCCCATCATGGATACTCAGGAAGGGGGAGCCATGTGACTCACAGCTGCAGCAGCTGGGGTAGTGCATGCTGGCCTGGGCTGCGGCAGCTAAGGTAATACGTGCTGGCCTGGGCCTCCCAGGATGCTTCCTGAGCACGGCCGGACCATGAGGAAGTAGCTGGAGAGACAGAGCTATGGACTAGTAATGGAGGCTGGGCAGGGAGCAACTTCATTCTGTTCTGTTTAAACAGCTTCTTCGGCTGTCATGGGGCTAATTGAGACCACTCGAGGACTTCTCCCAGGAGCAGGTTAACTTCACCTGTCTGCTTGTCTTTCCCACTTCCTCGTCCTCAGTCCATCTGTCCGTCCTCACCTTTCCCAAAATGAGCTCTAGGATTTGCCTCTTTCAACCTGACTCACTGCTCTCACCTCCACACTGGCAGGAGGGACTCAGAGGCTGCCTCGTTGCCTGGGCGTGGCCCTAGCGAAGGAGCTCATCTTCACAGGCCGGCGACTGAACGGGGCACAGGCCCATGATTTGGGCCTGGTAAATCATGCCGTGGATCAGAATGAGGAGGGTAACGCTGCCTACCACCGGGCCCTGGCACTGGCACAGGAGATCCTGCCCCAGGTATGGTGACCATTGGGACACTCAAGGGAGGGATGATGGGAGGGAGGCCCAGGGTCCAGATGTTTCCTGGAGCTGCACAAGATACTAAAGATATAAAACACAAGCCCTGGAGCTTGGGCACCTATCCTGTTATCCACCACCCACTTTAACTCTGAACTAAAACACAAAGTGAGTTGAGGATTGGAATCTAGTGGGCTTCAAGCCATCAAAGCTACCATGTCTAGTCAATGTGATGATAGCATCTCTTGTATGGAGCCTGGTTGGTGGCAGGGTGAAGTTTCTTAAACTGAACCAAACAGTCCCTCGCCCACATGAGATAGATAACCTTTCAAATGCCAAGAGGCGTATGTGAAAATGTGTTGCCAGGGACTGGGAGGTTAGATATGCTACCAGTCACCTTTTCTACCGCACTGTATGGTGGTTGTTTGTAGAAATATTCAGGGCATACATTAACTCACTTTTTGGAACCCCTAAGGAAGGACTGGTAGTTAGTGGAGAGGACTTGATGCATGCTAAGTGATCCCTAGCTAGTGAGTTAATGGATAGCCTGGGCTATCTGCATGAGTTCTGGGATGACCTCACAAGATGTAAACTGCTTGCTGAGCAGGTTTAGACCTAGGATCCAGCTGACTCGGGTTTCCAAGACCTGGAGGCCCGCTGGCTTTTCACAGAGGAAGCTGGAGCAGGAAGCAGGGTTGAAAGCTCACATTGTCAAAAGGGTGTAAAGCAACTGCCCTCCTCAAGGTCGCCCTGCGACTCCAGCATCAAATCGCAACAAGACTGATTTTTGAGATTTCAGAATATGGGACTAGGGACGGCAGCAAGTAAAATGTTTGCTTCCCAGCATGAGAATCTGAGTTCAATCCCCAGAACTGAGGAAGGAAAAAAAAAAAAAAAGCCAGGGCTTAATTGGGGAACCAATGAGAGATCATGTCTCAAAAAATGTGGACCAGCATCCCCAAAGAGGAAATGTGAGAGTGAGGCTGAGGCTGTCACCTGGTCTCCACACACCAACACAGGTATGCATACATACAAACACACAGACACTCATAAGAAAAATATGTATCAAAATTTTAATAACTTTGAGGTCAAATATATTAATTCCAAAACATTTTAAAATGTAACAAAATTGCCAAAATATAAACTTACAAAAAAATATTAGCCATACATCAGTTTAACATTAAGTTTACATTTGAGCCACACCTTTAATCGCAGCACTTGGGAGACAGAAGCAGGAGAACCTCTGTGAGTTTCTGGCCTGCCTGGTCTACAGAGTGAGCTCCAGAACAGCCAGGGCTACACAGAAAAACCCTGTCTCAAAAACAAAACAAAAGATTACATTTGAAGCCAGTTGTGGCAGCTAACTGTAATCCTAGCACTCAGAAGGTTGAGGTAGGTGGATTTCTTTGAGTTCAAGACCAACTTGTCCTACTTAGATCCCATCTTAAGTCTCCAGACCTGCAAGTGTTTTGTTTTGTTTCCCCACAGAAAAGGGGAACTTCTCCAGTTCTTGAGATAATCTCTCACCGACACTGTTCTTTAATTTAGGAGTCAGGGACAACTAATTTGTTTCACACCAATTTTCTTTGTTTTCTTTGGCAAGGGACAGTCTATAGGTGGAAAGTGTCTCTGACTCATATAGAACTCAGAATGACCAATGGAGTGACTGAAACCTCCAGAGGGAGCCAAGTTAGCAAGCCAGCTGGACACGGAGGCTGGGTTTTGCCTTTTGAGTAAACTCAACAAGTTCAAGGTGATTCAGGCCTCCAAATAGTGCAGTATGAGACAGTGGCCTTACCCTAGAGTTACAGGCACTTGGGGCTTCTAAAGTAGCGAAGGGAAAGGGTGTGTGTGTGTGTGTGTGTGTGTGTGTGTGTGTGTGAGAGAGAGAGAGAGAGAGAGAGAGAGAGAGAGAGAGAGAGACTCAGTGCTTGCCTGGTACACAAGACTAGCTAGGTCCAATCCTTAGCACCACCAAAAATAAAAAGCCAGTAATGGTAACACATCTTTAAACCTGACAGAGGCCCACCTGGTCTACATAGCAAGTTCCAGGCTAGCCAGAGCTACATAATGATACCTGGCCTCTAAAGTAAAGCAAACATACCTTCCTATACCATAATACTGGCTGTCTACCTACACTGGTCACTTTTTCCACTGCTAGAACTTTTGGTATAGTGATGGTGTAAACAGTTAGCACCTAGTGGGCAAACACTGAAGAGGGTAGTGTTCTGGAGTGTAGATGCAGTAAGATGCTGCATGACTAAGGGAGTTGTGGAATAGACATACTAAGACACACTACGGGTTCCCAATTTTATCCACTGTATTTCTAATTTTAATGTAGTCACACAGCCAGAAACATGCTCATGTTAATATTTTTTAAATTTTTTAAATTTTTGCAGTTTTTGAGCTGGAGTCTCATGTGGCCTGAAACTCATCTTTCTGCTTCTACCTCCTAGGTGCTGTCCTGGGGAACATTAAGTTTTTACTTTAATGACAAATTAATACTGTTGTTGGTTATCACTCATGACAAACAAACCAAATAGAAACTCAAACACTAGCACTTGCTGGGATGAGTGGGGAGGTGACTGGGAGTTGGGAGACTCACTGAATATGTGGCCCAGTGCTTCAATCCCATGAGCCTCTTTTTCACATCAATATAATGTATTTTCCATAAGCACTAGAGAGTGCTTAGACCACGTGGCATATGCCCTATAATCTGAGGCTAAGGACCACAGGGAAAGACAGGCCTCAGCAGTTCAGCAAGGTCTTGTCTTTAAGTGTTTGCTCAGAAGTGAGGGGCCCCCTGTGGGTCTAAGGCTGTAGGAGAGCGCTTGCCTAGCTTGGGTGAAGTTCTGAGTTTAACGTCCAGCACCAAAGACTGTAATGTGAAGGGCATGTTGGAAGAATAGGCTGAAAGACAACTTCTGGGAGGAAGCTTTAAGACACAGAAGGATGAACAGAATAGAAATAAGCCCTATCAGTGGGAAAGCTGGACCCAGACCCAGACCTGCACCTTCCTTTGTAAGAGCTACACATTCCAAGTTCAAGTTCAAGCCTCGGGGTGTTCTCTCCCCTAGGCTCCCATTGCTGTGCGCCTGGGCAAAGTTGCCATCGACCGAGGAATGGAGGTAAGACTCTACTGGTCAGAATTTGTCATCCTAGCCAATTGGGGGGTGGGGGTGGGGCAGCAGGTCCTCAGCTCATGTACCTGTTTGGGCTGGTGGTTAGTTATATAACACAAGGATATTAGTTTATCTGTCAATTCTTATCTGTCACCTGCACCAGACCTGAGATGAACTGAGATGCAGGGATGAAACAGTTCACTGCTTGCATGGCATTAATGATATTCCCCAGTGTAGGGGGTTGGCCTGGCCAGCATGAGGCCCTGGCTCTGAAAAGAAGGGAGCAAACTACTCTTATTTGGGGAAGACCATTCATCCTCTAGCCAAGCTCCCAGCTTCAGAAGGGGCACACATGGAGTGGTGAGGGAGGAAGGGGACATCTGGTTAGCCAGCCAGATCAGCTGGATCAACCCTGGCGATCAGTGGGGTGATAGATGTCACACCAGATCACCTTTACATCACAATTTGTATTTGAAAGATAGCACACATCTAGGAGGAGGAGGCAGGTGGATGGCCTGGCAAAATGGTTTCTTTCTCCTACTGATGAACAGTTTGTTACGTAGCCATGTGTAGATAGTGGCCATGGCACTGAGGAGTGCGGAGTTAAATAATGTGAGGGTGGACAGGCATGCTTTTAATCCCAGCACTCTGGAGGCAGAGACAGATTAGTGGGAAGTCATGATGGCACCCATCATCCCAGAATTCAGGCGGTGGAGAACTTGTGATTGCCCTAAACTACTCTACCTCACTGGTTAGAACCCGTGCCTCACATTCATTCCTGAAGCCTTGATGCCTTGATTTGGGGTATGTGAGTGTGGATGGGTGCTTTAGTGAATGGCGGCAGGGGAATTTCCAGGGAAAAGTTAAAGTACAAACAGAAAGACAGGCATATAAGAGGGTTGATTGGATTAGGAATGATAAGATGTAAAGACCCTGGTTAGGTCACCACACCCTTCTGTCACGCATTAACAGATACAAACGCATGCTTTGGAAAGTAAGTGTGGAACCATGCTTACTAGTGACTACACCAGTGTCATAAAAACTGGAACCTCATTTCTAAGTCCTGTCAAAGACCATCCTTAGAGTAACAAAAGGCATGGCCAGGCAGTCAGGGGGAAGAGACACTGGCTGAAACATGTAGCTCGTGTTTCTATATCTGGAAGAAGCCTAACAGCCACATCACACATTAACCCCCACCCCACTTCTCTCAGCATCCTTTACATCCAGGCACTAAGTAGCAATCATTTCTGTTCAAACTGGTACAGACAGTAGGGTGGGCCAGCTCTTCTGTGGAGATGTGGTTGGACAAAGTCATATTGACTCGGGGATTATGTTTTTGCAGGTGGACATTGCATCAGGGATGGCCATAGAACAGATGTGCTATGCCCAGGTATATAACTACTGTTTGTTTGTGCACACTTGGGGGCAAGGCAAACCTTATGCAGTTTAACTATGCCAGTGCCTCCTAACTAACCTGAGTAGCTCCAAGGGACTCACAGGTCTTTCTTCACCTGGAGACTCTCCTTAACCAGAGAAAGTGGCTTCTGCTGCCCGACACTGGGCTAAACTGAAGTTGCTATGCTTAGGCTTGGCTAGAACATTCAGAAAGCCTCCTCTCCACCATAACAAATAGAAAAAATCCTAAGCAAGGAGTCCTGGGACTTGTGAACAGAACCTAACCTAGATCATTCAGAGAGAACTCTGAGCTCTGCAGAGGCCAGTAGTGACTGCACACCGCTAGAAGCTGGCCTTCCTGAGACAGCAGTTGTCTGAGGCTCACAATTTTGTGTGACCCAGATGTTGTCACAGGTTAGATCCACTTATGCAATGACCTTTCTTTGGCCTCTGGTCCTATTCCTCCAAACTAATATCCATTGTATCTTTGCAGAACATCCCAACCCAGGACAGGCTGGAAGGAATGGCAGCCTTCAGGGAGAAACGAGCTCCCAAATTTGTGGGCAAGTGACCCAGCTAACTTTAAGCACACACCATAAAGTCTAGATAATCCAGAGAACCAAGGTGTTGACCATGCAGTGCACTGCCACCTTCCATATTGCTCACCTTGGCTAGTGACCGGACTCTCTGCATTCAATAACTTCGGGTCTGTGTCATTGGCTCTGATCACCATGGATGGAGCAATGAGGACACCTTCACTTACTCTTCTTTGAGTTAGTGTCAGGAGTCCGCCCTCAGACTCCAGCTCTCTGTAACGCAAGGGGAATTCTGGACAAACCATTTAACCTCTCTATCAGTCCCTCTGACAACTTAATATCTGTGTTCAATAAACATACTGCAACTGTTAGCTTGTGCTGTAATTGTTGGAGCTGGGATGCCTTCGGGGGGTGGGGTGGGGGGCAGGAAGAAACTTTAGTAGTCCCCAGGAGCACTGACAAAGAGAAGAGACAGGGAATCAGGTGGGCAACAGTGGACCTGGTGCCTGCAGGACAAGTGGCATTTGAATTGGCACCAGCAAAGGTGAGTTGGAAGGCGTCAAGCTTGGAAAATAAAGCTCCTCAGACCTCTGCATACCTAAGTGCCTGCCTCCTCTCCTACCAAGGTTGCCTAGGGATCATCCTCTACCAAGACCTGAGCTCTGGCTGAGCATCCTCAGCACAAGCTTGGTCTGGAGTCACGGAAGCATGGGTTGGGACACACACCAGCTATATTGCTGATGTGCTGCCAAAGCCTCAAGAGTCAAGGCCTTAGTATCAACACCATCCTCACAACCAACCCTCCTGATCTGCTGAGTAAGCAGAGGACCCCAGTGGAATATTAGGAAAAACAAACTTGAAGGGGTAGCCGGTATAGGAAGATGCTGTTGAGAGAGAGAGAGACACCAACCTTTTGGACAGGGATGGTATGAGAGCAAGATGTAGCTACCAGTGTCTCCTGGCTTCAATAGCAGATCTGTCAGGATTCACCACCAAAGGATTTAGATTTAATAAGATGATTAGAAGATTAGGATTTTAGTTGCTGCGCTGAGCCAAGAGATTTGAGTTACTGTCATTGCTGAACGAAGTTTGTATTGTGTTTTCCTTCACATGGCGGTTCATCTGGGTTCAAGAGAGAGAGTTCTAGATACGTCCCACACTGGAGGGCAGACATGCTGATTCATTTATATGTATATGTCACAAAAGTAGTTAAAATAAGGAACATGTAAACTTTGGGGGAGGGGGGTGGAGACAAGAGGTGAGGTGTAGGCGAAAGAAAAGGGATGAGATAAATGATGGGATTATATTTTAATTAAATAAAAAAGTAAAATATATCCTCCCCGCCCCCTTTTCCTAAGACATGTTTTGGTGGATGGTATCAGAGGAAGGTTTGGGGGAAGGGGGTGCCTCTGTGGACCCATGCTGGCATCCCTTCCCCCTGAGGTACCAGGTATAGTATAGAATACATTTCGGGCATGGCAGAGAGAGAGAGAGACCAGCCATGAGCATGGGGAGAGATGGGAAGAGGGTAAGGGGCAAGAGCAAGAAAGGAGGGGGCAAGCAGCCCCTTTTACAAGCTGTTGCCAGGTAACTGTGGCGTCTCAGCGAAATGCCAACATATGCTCTGCACTGGAAATTCCCATTCTCACCTTCCCACTAGCTGAGGGAACACAATGTTCCCAGGTACTGGGTTCACAAACTAAAAACCTTATTTTGAAATCATGTAGCAGAGTGTGAGAAAAGAGTGCAATTCATGGGCATGGTATGGGCTCTGTTTATCTAAGACACTGAAGAGCAGAAGCCGGGTGATGTAGCCAAGGCTGGCTTAACTTCAGCTCCTTCTCATTGCTGGGACTGTAGTCTAGAATGTGGCTTAGGACAGCTAAGGATGAGTTTCTTCCTCAGCTGATGCTCAAGTGAGTGAGTGAGTGAGTGAGTGAGTAACAGGGCTCGCTTGCTGCTCTTGAGCAGAGGACCCAAGCTTGGCTCCCAGCTGACACCTGCCTGTAACCCTTGCTCCAAATTCAATACTCTTTTGGCCTCTGTAGGTGCTTACTTGCACGAGTGCATGGATGTACACACAAACATGCGTGTACTACTAAGTCCGGACCACACTAGCGAAAAGCACAAAACTCTAACATCCAGGGCCTGCGGAGTTGGCTCAGTAGTTAAGATCATCTGCTGCTCTTCCAGAGAGAGGACTGGGGTTTGGTTCCCAACACCCATGTGGTGGCTCCAGTTCCAGTCCTGACCTTAGTAGACACCAGGCTCAAACATGCAACACAAACACACACACACAGAACGAGAGAGAGAGAGAGAGAAAGGAAGGCGTCCACACTCTGTTCCTTAGAACAGTTTGCAGGACAGACTGCGGATGGTGTTCATTACTGCCAGGGATGGTTCTCATAAAACCACCCCCTTTGTGTCCACATCAGGAAAAGCATGCACTGAAATGTTCTGCAGTCTTTTTCTCTCAGCTTTGGTCAGAGCTTTTCCAAAATGAGAATTTCCAATGTATTCTAACTTCAGTCTTCAACTCCAGGCCTGCGCTTCAACCCCACACATTCACACACTCAATGATCTGATTCCTCAAATTGGAGGGAAAAGGGAAAAGAACATTAAAGCCACCAGGGTATGGCAGGTCATGCTGGAAGCCCCAGCACTGAAACAGCAGGACTGCTGAGCTCAAGGCCAGTCTCGGCCACACATAACCTGGAGCAGCTGAGGAAATGGAACAAGACCAAGGTCTCCCTAAAGTTTCCTTCCCTCTTCTGAAAGAATAGAAAGGACCAATCATTTCTTGTTTTCTCAAGACAGTGTTTTTCTGTGTAGCCCTAGCTGAACTCAAATCACAGAGATCCACCTGTCTCTGCCTTCCACGGCCCAGCCCAGGACCCAATCAATCTTTTTGTCACAGAGAAAAGCAACCAGACAGTCAACTGATAAATGCCAACAATTGGTAAACCCCAAAAACTGGTTTCAAAATCCCATTGCTCAAAGACAAAAGAAGCCCTGTCTTTAGGAAGCAGCACCCCCGAAAGGCCCCTAGGTCACAAAGGGCCCTGGGGTTGTGGAGGTCTCCAGTCGCTTGTGAAGTGCATCCTGAATTCCTCCAGGATGGAGGACACCATCTGCCTCACCTGGGCGCTGGCCTGCCCGTGCTCACGGATGTCATACATGAGCTGGAGTCCTCCTCCTTCTACCAACAGCTGGCAGTATTTGCTAGCTAAAAGAAAACACAGACACTCCATGGACAACTGGCATTTTAAATGTTCACAATTCACCACATTCACATGAAAGAAAGACTGAAGTGTTCGTGGCATAGGAAGCAACGGGTAAAAAGAGTCGATCAATTCTATAAATATGGTGAAAGCACAGACAATAGCTGTATTGTGTTTTTTCTAGACAACTCTGCTTCAGACATCTTTAGGTCTCGCTTTTAAGAAAAGCACACCAGAACTGGACAAGTGGCTCAGCAGTTTTTGTTTGTTTGGTTGGTTGGTTTTGGTTTTTCAAGACAGGGTTTCTCTGTGTAGCCCTGGCTGTCCTGGAACTCACTCTGTAGACCAGGCTGGCCTTGAACTCAGAAATCCGCCTGCCTCTGCCTCCCAAGTGCTGGGATTAAAGGCTCAGCAGTTTTAACAGGACTTTTACTGGTTTCTTTTGCTTTTGCTGGTTTCTTGTAGGTCCAAAGGAAATTCCAGTTCACCAAACTCCAAAAAAGCAGTCCAGTGAACTGGATGGATTTCTGGCAGTAAGATAAAGGCCAGCACTTCCCAGGACTTTGTGAAACTGTTCAACCAAGAGAAACCCTTTCCCTTTGGCCCAAATCACAAAAGGCGACCTGTGGTGTCCATTAGCATATCAAAGCTCAGGTTGGCCTCCAGGCTCTCTCAGCATCACAAATACCTGTTACACATTTCAAAGTCCTCCTCTTCTCCCCCCCACCCCCACCCCCCACTAGATTCTCCTTAAGGATCCCTACTCTCAGACAGCCATGCCCAGTCGACTTCTTCCTCTCTCTGTTCTAGACTTCTAGATGCCTCTGGCTGTTCTGGCTCTTGTTATCCACAGTAGAACTCTCCTCCTGAACACACCATGGGATGGTCCTGTCTTCAGTTTATACAGCACCCACATGGCAGTTCACAGCCATCTGTGATTCTAGTTCCTGGGAATGCAACACTGTCTTGTATGCATGTGCATGCATGTGGTAACACTCAGGCACACACTTACACACAAATATTCTAAATGGTCAACTGAATAGATGTAAAGCTCTCAGCTACTGTCTCAGCACCACGCCTATCTGCTTTAACCCTCTAAAGTTGTAAGCAAGACCCCAGTTAAATGCATTCTCTTCACAGCAATACAACAGTAAGAGACCTAGATAGATGGGTTCTGGGGATCCAACTCAGGTTGTAAGCCTGGGTTTTGTTTGTTTGTTTGTTCCAGACATGGTTTCTCTGTATAGCTCTGGCTGTCCAGGAACTCACTCTTGTAGACCAGACTGGCCTTGAACTCAAAAATCTGTCTGCCTCTGCCTCCCAAGTTCTGGGATTAAAGGCGTGTGCCACCACTGCCCTGTTTGTAAACCCTGTTCAGCAAGAGTAGTTATCTCTCTTGAACCAGGAAAGATTTCCTTTCCTTTCCTTTCCTTTCCTTTCCTTTCCTTTCCTTTCCTTTCCTTTCCTTTCCCTCCCTCCTCCTTCCTCTCTCTTTCTCTCTCTCTTGTTTTGGTGACAGGGTTTCCCTTTGTAGCCCTGGCTTTCCTGGAAATTACCGTGTAGACAAGGCTAGCCTCAAACTCAGGAGAGATCCACCCTCCTCTGCCTCCTAAGTGCTGATAATAAAGGTGTGCACCACCACCACCTAGCTTTAGTTTTTGCTCATTTGTTTGGTAGAACACGTTCTTAAAAATCAATTCTAAACTCCTTCATTACTCAGGATGTTAGGCTACAGAGCCCCTGCTCTGCAAGCACACTGAATACATACGGTTTTTACTGCAAACATGATGTATGGCCCACAGTGCCCAGAGCTGAACTTCTGGCTGAGAGAAGTTGACAAGGAGTGGGGAAAATGCTTTGAAAGATCTAAAACGACACAAAGATATCAATTTAGGACTCCAGTATTTTCCCTACAGGGTCTGTTCTACAGAGACAGATGTACTATGCAGCCTATATAGGGGGGTGCACTGGCTAGTTTTGTGTCTCAATTTGGCATAAGCTAGTCATCAGAGAAAGAAGCCTCAGTTGAGAGGATGCCTCCATGAGATTCAGCTGTGAGGTATTTTCTCAATTAGTGATCAGTGAGGGAGGGCCCATCCCATTGTGGGTGGTGCCATTCCCTGGGCTTCTGGTCCAGGACTCAGCTGAACAAAGCCATGGGAGGCCAGTAAGCAGCACCCTCCATGGCCTCTGCCATCAGCTTCTGCCTCCAGGATCGTGGTCTGTTTGGAGTTCCAGTCTTGGCTTCCTTCCATGATGAACAGCAGTGTGGAAGTGTATTAAGCCTTTCCTCCCCACCCTGCTTTTTGGCGATGGTGTTCTCCTCATAGCAATGGAGACCATAACTAAGGCAGGGAGGAACAACTGCACACTGTCTCCCTTCAGAAGGAAAACTGAAGCTTAAAGCTTTTAGTATTTACGAAGAGGAACCACAGGATCTGAACACGAGGCCACTGGACATAACACCTTCTCACTGTATCACTGCAGAGTACATAAAAGAACAAGACTGAAGCACTAAATGCTTTAAAAATTACCTGTAGGTCACCAGTACTGACATGTCACACCGTGAACTTGGCCAATTCTGGACGGTTAAGTGCTGCACTCCAAAAGAGAGAGAGAGAAAGCAAGAGAAGTATGTGCTATTGTTTAATTCTATTACTTAAAAAATAATCACAACAGGTTATTTCATATTACTTCTAATTATATATATTTGGACATTTTTAAAATGGGACTGATTTTTTAAAAACTCAAATATACCATTCTGCCTCATCAACTAGATAGAATTTATAAACTTTATGTGGAAAATATTACCGTGAAAGAGCCCAGTGACAGAGCGGTTACCTAGTTTGTGAAGCCTTGAGATCAATCAGGGTCTGGTGCCCTGAGAAAAGTAAAGAAAGGAGGGGATAGAAGAGGACTCAGCAGGCAAGCACTTGCTGGTTTTGTACAAAATCCGAGCTCTGTCTCCAGAACCCACATGGTTGCTCACAATCACCTGAAACTCCAGACCTTTTGGCCTCCCAGGGCACCAGACACATGTGTGATGTAGAGATAAGACAGATATAGACGGGCAAACACGAATATGCATTTAAAAAAAAAAAAAAAGCAGAGCTGGAGAGATGGCTCAGTGGGTTCAGAGCTCTGGCTGTTCTTCCAGAAGATCTGCACTCAACACCCAGCACCCACACAGTGGCTCACAACCCAGTAACTCCAGTTCCAGGCAACCCGATCCCTCCCCTCTTCTGGCCTTTACTGTCACTCCACACATGGCACAGAGACTCGTGTAGGCAAAACATAAAATAAAAGGTTAAAAAAAAAGCCAGACAGTGGTGGTGCACACCTTTAATTCCAGCACTTGGAAGGCAGAGACAGGCGGATTTCTGAGTTCGAGGCCAGCCTGGTCTAAAAAGTGAGTTTCAGGACAGCCAGGGATATACACCCCCACCCCACCCCCAAAAAAAGGGCTAAAAAATCATTTAAGCAAAGCAAAGACCCCTTTTAGAGCTAGTGACTGACTGCATGTATTTATCTATACACTTTCCTTAAATCTTTTTGTTTTGTTTATTTATTGAGACAGGGTTTCCCTGGCTGTCCTAGCACTCACTTTGTAGACCAGGCTGGCCTCGAACTCAGAAATCTGCCTGCCTCTGCCTCCCGAGCGCTGGGCTTAAAGGCGTGCACCACCACGCCCGGCTGTTTTTTGGTTTTTCAAGACAGGGTTTCTCTGTATAGCCCTGGCTGTCCTGGAACTCACTCTGTAGACCAGGCTGGCCTCAAACTCAGAAATCCTCCTGCCTCTGCCTCTCAAGTGCTGGGATAAAAGGCAGTGGGCTACCACTGCCCGGCTTGTTTTGTTTTTTTAAACAAACAAACAAACAAACAAAAAATCCACCCTTTCTTCTTGCAAAAGATAAACAGAAAGCTACATTTCTCTGGAACATTTACAAAATGCTATCTCTAGTGTAAGATGAAACTGACAAAGTAAATGTCCACTGGGTTTAAAATAGAAGCAAACAGAAAACAAAGTAGAGCAAAAAGAAACTGACTTAACAGATGTAGCACTGGGAAAGGTTCAAAACGAATGGAAGGCCTAAAGGAAAAAGTTCTGGCACACCAGGTTTCTTCTGACCTAGACTAGAGATAGGACTGGAAACAGGAGGTTCCTGCCTATAGTCACCACAAATCGAAGGGTAGGAAAACAGGATTGCCAGGTGTTTCAGATCAGCCTGGGCTGCAGAGTGAGGCCATGTGAATAAACAAACACAACAAAACCACCAGGGATTTGGCTGAAAGGCTCAAATGGCTTGCCTAGATCTCTGCAGACCTTCCCAAAGAGGTTCTGCCAGGGAAATCCGATGAGCAATTATGGGTGGGAGAACCACACTAAACAGGACATCTAAATGCTCCAGGTTGAGGCAGCCCTGTCCCTACCTTCCTCCTTCACTGGGCATTCTGAGCCTTTCTGTGCTGTTTCCATGAAAACAGCAGATTCTTCTCTGTGTAAGCTCTGTGGAAAGACACCTAATCCACACTTCTCCAACCTGAAGCCCAGCTGATACATTCCACTCATCACACATCTCACTGGCTCCCAGGAAAACTTGAACACACAAATGTTTAGGAGCTAGAGAAACGGCTCAGCATTTAAGAGAGCACTTGTTTTTATAGAGGACCCAAGATTGGTACCCCGAAGCACTCTGGGCAGTTCACGTCTGCCTGCAACTCCAACACCCAGTGTTCTCTTCTGGCTTTCACAAGCACTTGCATATAGGCAGTACACACACATACACACACACACACTTAAGCAGTGAGTCTGAGGCAGGGGAATCACCATGCATCTAAGCAGATTCTGAGCTACACAAAGAAACTTATTTCAACAATAAACAACAGGGGCTGGAGAGATGGCTCAGCGGGTAAGAACATTGACTGCTCTTCCAGAGGTCCTGAATTCAATTCCCAGCAACCACATGGTGGCTCATAACCATCTGTAATGGGATCTGACGCCCTCTTCTGGTGTGTCTGAGACAGCAACAGTATACTCATATACATTAAATAAATAAATGAATACTTTAAAAAATAAAAAACAAAATCAGAACAGAGAAACTAAGAAACTATTGTTAATAACATATAATGGGATGAGCGGCAAAATTCATTAGACACAGAATTTTTCTAAAACTCATGATCAAGAAAAATAAGTTGTCTAAGAAAGAAATAACTCTGGATTTTGTAAAGAATGGTTCTTGTACCAGGTACCGGAGAAGGTCAGTCCTTTGCAGGTCCCGGGATAGCCAGTGCTGCCTGTCACATGTCATGTGGGCTAGTACACCCGCAGCCAGGAAGCTCACTTCCAGGTTGCTGCTGTGGAGCAAGCAGATGATGCGCTCTATCACATCTCCCGTCACCAGCTTGGGAGAGAGCTCGCGGACTTCAGCGACATTGTTCTACAGGGCAGGCAGCAGGACAGGAAAAGGATGAGGAGCTAGCACCTTCACTATCGCTCCCTTCACACACAGGGCCCAGCACTTACCCCTGCTTCCCTCCCCCACAACACACACACACACACACACACACACACACGGCCTATTACCCAAATCCCACCCTGTCCTGATGGCCATGACGGCAAAGCACAGAGAAGAGCACTTACTAAGTGCTAGGCACAGCATGAGAGAAAGAAAACTAGTGTTGTCTGTATTGTCTCTCAGTTAATGTTCAATCCTGCAAAGAACCCGGACAAGACAGCAAGACAGACTTGTCAGGTTTGCATTACTGCTTGAACCAGTAGCTCAAATCTAGGCCTAACCAGATGCTTAACACTGCTGGGGTTGATTCAATGTTGCATTCATTCAACTTAACAATGAAAACGCTTCTGTTGGCTTTAACAGATCACATTCACTTTCTAGGCCGTGTAATAAATTACCACAAACTTACTGGCTTAAAATAGTATGTTTTTACTACCTCACAGCTCCTGTGGGGCAAGAGACAGGACATGACTTAGCTTGGGTCTCTATAATGAGGTCTCATATAGTCACACCCTTATCCAGAGGCTCCAGTGAGGGCAATCTACTTCCAGCCTCACTCAGAATTCATTTCCTGTGGCTGCAGGGCTGAGATTTCCTTCTCCAAACACACACTTGCTGACATTCTGAGACAGTGGATTTGTATATGATGTGACATCCTATCAGAGTCACCACACTCTATTGGTTAGAGAGGAGGAAGTAGCAGGCCTGCTCATACTGGAGGGGAGAGGTTTGCATGAAGATGACCTAAGCTCAGGAAGCCTCCCTCATTGGGTGTTTGTATCCGAAAGCACAAAGGCCTGAAGGCGTGAAGTGGGCCATTATAAAAGTAAAATTAGCCCTTGAACTCCTTCAGTCCGCAGGACCAGATACAGTAGTCTGAGGCAGCCACGGGCATGCTTCTGAGATCCAAGCGATTCAGTGTCTCCTCAGCCACCTGAGCCACTTGAACACATTGGTCCCCAACAAAGAGACACAAGTTCCATTAGCATAACGGATTATCAAAAGCTCTTGTAAGTCTTTAGCAGTCTACCAGGCTCCCAGAAGGACAGAAGGACTACCTGTAGCAGGTAAGATGTTTCCCCTCTAAGGGGATGTTTCCTGTTCAACTTTCTGAGATTGCTTTATACTGCTTTTCCTTTCTCCAGCTCTTTACCTGGGTGCTGGGGATTCAAGTTCAGTTTCTTACACTTGCATGGCCTGCACTCTACCAACTAAGCTGTGTCCTAGTCTCTCTCATTTGGTTGGTTTTGATTTGAGTCAGGACCTTCCTACACAGGCCAGCCGGCCTCAAACTTGTTCGCCTCCCTGGAACTGGAATTACAGCTGGGTACAATACCCATCATCTACAGAGTTTTCAGTAAATAAGAGAGCTACCATTATTTTTTAAATTTCTGACTTTAATTTGAATATGTCTGTATAGCATGTGCAGGCAGGGCCCATAGAGGCCAGGAGAGGACATTGGGTCCCCTAAGACTGGAGTTACATGATTGTGAGCTGCCATGTGGGTGCTAGAAATCAAATCCAGGCTGGGCAGTGATGGCGCACGCCTTTAATCCCAGAACTTGGGAGGCAGAGGCAGATAGATTTCTGAGTTCGAGGCCAGCTTGGTCTACAGAGTGAGTTCTAGGACAGCCAGGGCTACACAGAGAAACCCTGTCTCGAAAAACAAAACAAAACAAAACAGAAATCAAACCCAGGTCCTCTAGAAGAGCGACCAGGACTCTTCAATCTCTCCAGCCCCGGACTGCTATTATTTTAAGCCACTAAGATGTAGGTTGTTCACAGCAACAGAATTACTGTATGAAGGTATCTGTTTGCTCAGAATGTAACAGAAATTAAATTAACCTATGATTTAAACAGATTACAGCAGTGCCAAGCACAAAGTAGGTGCTGAATAAGTATTAGTTTTAATTAAAATTAATTCAAACAATTCATCTTACCAAAAGACCAAGTACTTTGCTTTGTATCACAGATAATGAAAATGTCTGTAAAAAAGAACACTCGGGTCACTTTATCATGATAAAAAGAACTTTACATCAAAACTCAATCCCACCTTCCCACCTCTAAGACTCGGATGACAGTTGCCAATCCTTCATTCTCAAGAAAGTACTTGCAGGCCAATGGACACTCATCCGTAAGATTCCAAAGTGCTTTCAGAGTAAACAAGAAGGTGACATCATCTAAATTTTCAGCCAGCTTTTGTCTGATGATTGTTAGAAGTTCCTAAAAGCCAAAGAGGCGGAGAGTTAAACCAACTCACTTCTGCAGAAGCATGGGACGAGGAGGGGAGTGGGCCAGTGATACAGCTGGGCTCATAGAGTACTTGTAGCATGCTGAAGCCTTTCAGTTCTAGCCCTAGTCTGCTCTCAAATACCTGTCCCAGACAGACATAAAATAAATATCACATTTGTTTTGAGACAGGGTCTTGCAGGTAACCCTAGCTGTTCTAGAACTCACTGTGTAGACCAGGGTGGCCTTGAACTCACAACGAATCCCATTTCTGGCCTCCAGCACTGGATTAAAGTTGTGCACCACCACACCTGGCTAGCTCAGCAAATAAGAATACTTTCTTCTTTCCTTCTGTTTTGTTCTGAGACAGGGTTTCTCTGTTTAGCCCTGGCTATCTTGGACCTTGCTTTGTAGACCAGGTTGGCCTCCAGCTCATAGAGATCTGCCTGCCTCTGCCTCACACGTGCCAGGATTCAAGGCATGTGCCACCACTGCCCAGCAGGAAAGGGTACTTCTTAAGCATGGAAGCACATGACCTTAACCCCAGCAAAGAAGGCAGAGTGTCAGGCCTACATATCTACATACAGGCTTGCCAAAGCTACATAATGAGACCCTGTCTCAAAAAAGAAAAAAAAAAAAAAAGAGTACTTCACATTGTGTTTTATAAAAAAGAAAAAGAAGTCAGGGATATGTTTGGTGGGGGCGTGGTATGATGTGGGGAAAAGGGGTGCGTGCCTCTGTGGGCCCATGCTGAGGCATCCCTTCCCCTTGAGGGACCAGCCACATATATAATTTACTGGTATACTATATCAGTATAGTATAGAAGAGTTTATTTAGGGCATAGGGAGAGGAGTTGAAGGGGTAGTAGAGATGGACAGATAGACGGGGAGGGGGGAGGGGGAGAAAGGAAGGGAGGGAGGGAGGGAGGGAGGGAGTAGAGTGGAGTGGAGGCCTGTCATGAATACAAGGAGAGAGAGGGGGACAGGGAAATGAGGAGAGAAGGGACAGAGGAGGAAGAGGGTAAGAGAGTAGGAGAGTAAGAGAGAGAGAAGAAGGCAAGCAGCCTCTTTCATACTGTGTGGAGCAAACCTAGCTGTTGCCAGGTAACTGTGGGGAGGAGCCTAGAAGGAATGCTAACATTTCCTAAGTGAACCTAAGGGCCGGAGTTTGAATTCTAGCAGCCATGTAAAAAGTGGCCACATAAGACCCACTGGGGTTTGCCAGCCTAGCTCCACCCTTAGTGAGAGACCCTGTCCCCAGGCAGGACAAAGAACTTTTGGCCCACTGTAAGCAAGTACCTACCTCCACCCCACACACTCACACAAAGAGCTGGAGTGCCAGACCAGGGTTCAAGTGTTTTTAAACCATTTTTTTAAAAAAAAGTATATAAAAATTATATTTTTAATTACAGTTTTTTATTTGAGTGTATACATGTATGTGTGTGAGTGCATGTGCATTGAGTATGCGTGTGTGAGACTGGCATGTGCTACCGTGTATGTATGGACGTCAAAGGACAACTTTCAGAAATTGGTTCTCTCCTACCATATGGGACCAGAGATCAAATGCATGCTGCTAAGCTTGGTAGCAAGGTGCCTTTACCCACTTTGTCATTTTATCAGCCTGCTCTAAGTGTCAGTAGTTATTTGCGCTATCTAGCAATACTTTGGTTTTCCCCAGAGAATATGCTACACAGAATGCTAGTTCCTATTCTCAATATTAAGGTGCCATATATTCACTCTCCTAGATTATGACTTTATTACTCAAGAAACTGCCATTTGCCAGGCAGTGGTAGCATACACCTTGAATCCTAGCACTCTGGAGGCAGAGGCAGGCAGATATTTGTGAGTTCAAGGGCAGCCTGGTCTACAAAGTGAGTTCCAGGCCAGCCAGGAAAACCTTGTCTTGAACCCACAACTCCCCCCAAAAAGTACCTCATCTGATTCATATCTGGCCGAATCCAACCCTCAATTTTGTCTCTCACTCACTCTGTTGCATTTCACATAACCTCTTCTCTATTTAGGACACAATAAAATGATTAGTTACTAGGGGCTCAGCGGTACAAGGCCATGGGATCAACCCCCGGCAGCAGCAGGGCAGGGAAGGAGTGACGAGCACCTCAGCTCAGCACTCACCTTGATTGCCATAATGAGCTCCTCCTGAAGCTGTTCCATCTCCTCAGGCGAGAGCTGAAAGCAAAGTGAAGGCCCAAGTGAAATGCCAGGCTCTCCCAAGCCACGGAAGGGGCGGAAACGGTGGCGGGAAAGGATGAGTCTACCTTCAGGGCTAGGATGGAGGTGATGCTCACTGCCATTGTTCGCAGCTTGGGGCTCTCACGCCTGCACACCCACCTCAGAGCGAGCTTGGCAGCATCAAACCTGAAAGGCAGAGCATATTTTTCTCACAACTAGGTAAAGTTTACAAATTATAAATAACAAGTCAAAATAAATCCTGTCTTCTCTTTTCAAAGACTATGCACACAGTGAAAGACTGCCAACAGAGGGGCTCCTGAGGTCCAGCCCCTCCCTGGGAACCTACCCACTGTTAAATATTTACACACAAGGGCCTCGGACGCCCCCCTCCCTTAGAACCTACCTAGTGAATGGCTTACAGCAGAGGGAAGGCTACTTTCTCCAGTGGTATGGCCTCTGTTAAACTGCCTATGCCCCTCCTTATTCATTAATAAATCCCTCACCCATTTTTCTCTAAGTATTCCTAGTCAAATCAAACTAACTGGGTGACACAAAAACATGGAGGGCAAAAGGGTGACTAATTATGAAGAGGAAAAGGCTCGGGCTGGAAGGGACCAAGAGAGCAATGGGAAATGAATATGACTGAAATATATTATACAGGTATGAAAAGACCATAATGACAGGGCCAAAAAATAGGAATGGGTGGGTAGGGGAGTTGGGGGGGGGGAGGGTATGGGGGATTTTTGGGATAGCATTGGAAATGTAATTGAGGAAAATAAGTAATAAAAAAATATTAAAAAAAAGAAAATACCATAATGAAATCCAGTATTATATACAACACATGCTAAGAAAAAAAAATTAAAAATAAAAGTAAAGATGTCTAAAGCCTTAGCAATGAAAATAAAAACATTTCAGAGCGAGCCCAAGAGTTAAGTGCATTCCAATGAGAATGTGAATAAAATATGGGATGGTCAGTCCAGAAAAAGTCCATGTTGGGAGGATTCTACACTTCGAAAAGACTGAAGAGAAGCAAAGCAATTTGTAATTTGTAAGCTGAATTGTGAATATCACCAAAAGGCCACAGGAACAAAATTACCCATCTTTACAGCTCACTCCATCAACCTGCACAGTTTAGGTTTCATTGCTCTGCCCTGTGGCAGGATTTTCCCAGTCCAATTAATTTAAATATTAGTGCAGCATGAGATCTGTGATTGGACAGGGAAAAAGGAGGAAGAGCTAAGATTTGCAGAGACAGGAAGTGACACTGGAGAAAGAGAGAAGGAAGCAAGATGGAGGACAAACAGGATGATTCAGATTCCACGTGGTTTTAAATAGCCACAGGTAAATAACATAAAGGACAGAATAATTGGGATAACCTGTCTAACTAGGTGGGCAGCTTGTATCATTACCAATTGGCTCTGAAATTATTGTGTGGGCATCTTGTAAATTGAGCATTTATTGATATGCAAATCTGATTGACTAATTATGAGCTTCTAGAGTTTTGATTTACTGGGCTAAGGGGAATTGGTGATAACTAGCCACTGGGGGTAGATGGCGGAGAAGATTCAAGTGGCCCTGAGGCAAGCGAACCGGAGTTGGGAAGACTGCGATAGTCGCTGCATGGAGTTAGCCATGGCGTCAGCAGGGTTGCCGGGGCAGAGAGTGGCTGGGTGCACCGAGGGAACTTGCCGTTCTTTTTACTATTTCCCACAACACTGCCCTTTGGCAACAGCCCTCAAATGTTTAAGCTCATGTATTTAGAGGATTCCAAAAGCCTCAATAGAAATAGCTATGTAACATCTAGAAGTTCTATCTCAAAAAATGTGAATAATTTAAAAAACAAGAACAGAAATAAGTTTTCTACAATACTTTAAAGCACTATTATATTCCTATCTAATCCTCTTAAAGAGACATTACTTTTACAAAAGAGGAAGTTCTGTGCAAAGGGGCTAGAGGGAGCTTGGTGTTTCCTATTCCCACTGGATCCCTTGGATTTGTATAACTAGGATGCCACCAATCACTCTATGAAAGAGGCTTAAGAAAACCCTCTCCCCAGCACCTGACCTCTGCCTCAACCAGGCAGTCCTCTATTACGCTAATAATCAAAAGCCAGCACTGCGCCAAGTGTCGCTGGCCGGAACACAGTCAGATGATGTCCTATCTTTACTTGCCTGTCAAACGGAACGTCCATAAGGATCCTGGAGCTGGTTAAGGAGAGAAGGCAATTCTTCTGCAGCTTTTAGGGAACAAAGGACAAGCGTTCATAAGCAAATGCGATACCACTGCATTCCAAAAGCAGGTTAAGACCCGTGGCTGGGGGCTGGAGAGATGACTCCGTGGTTAAGAGAGGACCAGGGGCCAATTCTCAGCACCCAGACGGCAGCTCACAACTATCTGTAGCTCCAAGACCCGACATCCTCACACAGACATACACGCAGGCAAAATACAAACCGTGCGCACGCGCGCATGCACACACACAAGACAGGTGACTGAGATGACCGATGAGCTTGAGAGCTTATTATTTATGTAGTCTTCTACAAGATTTTAATTTTCTCTTACAATTGATTGTTGTCATGCAAGTATAAAAACTCTTGGAGACCAACCTCTTTAAAACCTGATTTTAAAAGATACATTAACTTTGTGATTGTCTGAATGTGTGTGTAGGTATACATGTCTGTATGTACACATGTCACAGCACACACATATGGAGGTCAGAGGACAACATGGTACAATCAACTCTCTTCTTCAACCATGTGGGACCTGGAGATTGACCTTAGGTACCAGGATGGTGGCAAGTGCCTTTACCTTGAAACCTAGTACATAGCCTCTGCCACAAACAGGATTTAAATGGAATCTTGTTACCGACCCTTTTACCATGTTTTGCTTGACTCATGGTTTTCAGATTCATCCTATGTTTCCTATGTAGCAGTAGTTCTCTTTCTTGTCAGACAGGATTCCTTTAAAAATACATTTCATTGCTGGGCAGTGGTGGTGTACAACTTTAATCCTAGCACTCAGAAAGCAGAAGCAGGTGGATCTCTGTGAATTAAAGGGCAGCAGAGCCTATAGAGGAAGCGTTCTAGGGCAGCCAGAGTTATACAGAGAAAGAAACCCTAACTAAGACAAACCACATGCATGCTAGGTGAGTGCTCCCCTTAGCTACATCCTCAGCCCAAGAACTTTTAACATTGATGGGTGCTGGAGCTGGAGACCAGGGCCTTGGCCTTACATATGCTAGGCAAGTCCTCTTGCACTGATACCCGAAAAAGAAAATTAACTGCCTCTGCTGTTAATAACCTAAAATATCTTTGATTACTAAGGAAAAAAGTATTTTCTGCTACACATTTCATGGGCTTGCTTAACTTTTATATTTATCTATGATTTTACTCACTAATTAAAATATTAGTTTATTACATTTATGTAGAAAGGGAGAGAGAAAGAATGTGTATGTGTGTGTGTCAGAAAGAGAGAGAGAGTAGAGAGGTGTGTGAGCATGTGTGTGTCTCTCTCTCTCACACACATACACACAGAGGGAGAGAGAAGGTATGTGAGCATGTGTGTGTGTGTGTGTGTGTGTGTGTCTCTCTCTCTCTCACACACACACACACACACACACACACACACGGACACACACACATGCAGGGGCCAGGAAGCAACTTATGCAAGGTTTCTCCTTTCACCATGTGAATCTCAAGGATCGAATCTTTAAGGTTTGGCGCTTTTACCTCCTAAGCCATCTTGTTGGCCCCAACTCAACTTTCTTTCTCCCTGGGGTTTCTGTTTGTTAGAAAGAGGATCTCCTGTAGCCCTGGCTGACCTTGACCTGAACATCTGAACCTACAGCTCCCACCTCCCAAGTGCTGGGATTATAGGTGAGCACCATCACACCTCCCCTGATGTGCTAACAGATGTTTCTTAGCAAATGGTTTTGTCTTTATTTTTGTATTTTTGGTTCTCTGAGACAGGGTTTCTCTGTATAGCCCTGGCTGTCCTGGAACTCACTCTGTAGACCAGGCTGGCCTCAAACTCAGAAATCCGCCTGCCTCTGTCTCTCAAGTATTGGGATTAAAGGCGTGCGCCACCACGCCTTTTGAGGTTGATTTCTTATCCATATTTCCTACTTCTTTCTATAACATTAAGTCCTATTTTATCCTTAAAAACTGCAACTCAGTAATACATATTTTCATAAATGTGTTCTAAGGTTAAAAATCAGTCAAGCATTTAGTTCAAATTACCTGTTGGTAGTAGGGGAAATTTTTTGTTGCTTTGAAAAGTAGATTGGTGATCTCTGCCAACAGACGAACAGGCATTCCCCTGGCCAGTTCCTGGCGTGTTAGGTTGAGAGCGCAAGCACTGGCTGTGAACTGCACTGGCAGATCCAATGGATGATTCCTCATTCCTATAGCCACAAGCTGAAGATAAACTTGTTTTTAGTGGGATTCGACTCTAGGGCCTTAGTCGCTCAGAGGCGCAGGGACTGAGCAGCCTGTGCCCATGGGAAAAGCCAGCAATGGCCTGGAGTCAGAACAGGTGGCAGCTCACTGCAGCCAGGAGTCACCTTCCCAGAGTGGGTGAAGGTCAGACAATAGGCTAGCCCAGCATGGCGGGGCATGAGGGCCTGCTGGTCCTTGTGGGTGAAAGCCCGCAACAGGCAAGAGTCGGGTGGAGAGAGGGACTGAGCAGAGACAGGGCCAGGAGCCATCAGGCAGTATAACTTGCTAGCTGAGCAGCAGAGAGACCTGGCAGAGTCCAGCTACAGACACATGGAACTCCACAGTGAGGGTGGGAGGAGGGGAGAAAAGTCGACAAACTTGGGAAGATACTTAGGCAGAGAGTTAGAGATTGAAAAGAAAAATATTTTCTATGCTAAAAAGTGGAAAATGCAATGACACAATGCATCTAGATCCCATATGCTTTTGTTCCACTTATCAACATACAAATAATTTTTGTTTTCGGTAACAATGACAATTTTATGTCCCTTTTAAAGAGAGATCAGAAGAAAGAAGACTTAGATAAGGAAATGACTGAAAAAATTCTAGCTAAGTTATGAACAATAGAAGAAATTTAGACAATCCTATGAATCATGAAGAAATTTCAGAGGAATCTAACCCAAAACCTACAGGGCCACCTTATGATGAAAGAACAGAAGGGCAACCTATTAAATTCCTAGTTAAAAAGACTTATGCTGAGTTAAGAATACAGATTATGTTTAATGAAGCCACCTTAGAACATTATCACAGAATATGTTTCATTTTATAGAATCTGAAAATTTAAAATATGTACATGTGTTAATACACCATACAGGTGATACAGAATTCCAAGGGGCGTCTCTGCCTTGAATTCTGAAAGGAGTGATTCTGAGATTTCACACTTATTAGAGATGGTGGCTCTCTCTTGGAGATGCCTTTAGAGATTGAAGCTGATGATACTTCAATTTATGTTTCAATTAGAATAGGAGATTATGGGGCTGGAGAGATGGCTCAGTGGTTAAGAGCACTGACTCTTCTTCCTGAGGTCCTGAGTTCAATTCCCAGCAACCACATGGTGGCTCACAACCATCTGTACTGGAATCCAATGCCCTCTTCTGGTGTGTCTGAAGACAGCTACAGTGTACTCATATACATAAAATAAATAAAATCTTTTAAAAAAGAATATAAGATTATTTTAAACATTGTGGCATAAAATACATTACTGGCATATCTCACAAACTTACAGGACAAGCAGTTGTACAGAGAGATCTAACACAACCGTAAAGGAAATGCTCATAGACCAGAAGGGGATAAGGAATCTCGCAGAGACAGACTAATGCTTTACTGACTTTAAATTTTTTATATGCCAATGAGAAAGGTAGCACAGATGCTGAAATAACACTGGATTTTAGAAAGGAGGGATGAATTAGATCAGCTTTTATATGTGAAGACCTCAAAATGGAAAGCGGGAGATGTGTTGAGTTGTGGAAGAGGTTTCTTGCCTTCGTTTCAACAGGAGAAGAAAAGCTATAGATTCCATCAAAATTAATAAAGATCAAGTTTGACAGGGAAGGCTTCCTAAAAGTCTTGGCAGCAGACATGACGGGGAAGAAACCAAGAACAACAAAACAGAGCAGAAGGACCAGACACCAAAGAAGACAAGGAGCCCAGGTGATCCTTCCTCACAGACGGCCTCAAGTGCAAGTCCCACAAAGTCTGAATCCAGAAAAATGTCTATGTGGCTAGCGTTAGGAACTGTTCCAGGCAGGACTTCAGGTGAGCCCTGCGCTCACTTCCTCATCACACAGAGACTGGACAACAAAGGATACAGCTAGCTTTCCTAGGATTTGGCCAACATCCCAATTTTCTTAGGGTCCCCAAAAGAGAACATCACCCACAAACAGCAGGAAGCAGTTTTAAGAGAATGAACCTCATTCGGAAAAAATTGTGGTGGGTGGGTGGGTTTTGATCATTTGGTGGGTGATGGAGGTTTGTCATTGTTTAAGGGGAGTTGGTTACAAGTTGTTGATGATATTGGTCAAACAGGAGGTTAGATTCAGGGATCTCTTTTTTTTTTTAATTTTCTTTCCCCTACCTTTCTTCCTCTCCTATCTAATGTTATGGAAAAAGGGGGAAGAAGGGATGGAAATGGGGAGGATATACAAATGATAGGGGGCTGGTGAAATGGCTCAGGAGGTAAGAGCACTGACTGCTCTCCCGAAGGTCCTGAGTTCAAATCCCAGAAACCACATGGTGGCTCACAACCATCTGTAATGAGATCTGACGTCCTCTTCTGGTGTGTCTAAAGATAGCTACAGTGTATTTACATATAATAAGTAAATCTTTGGGCAACAGCGAGCGAGTGAGTGAGCAAGCGGGGCTGGAGTGAGCAGAGGTCCTGAGTTTATGCGAGTGAGTGAGCAAGCGGGGCTGGAGTGAGCAGAGGTCCTGAGTTTAATTCCCAGCAACCACATGATGGCTCAGAAACATCTGTACAGCTACAGTGTACTCATATACATAAATAAAAAGGAATGATAGGTTAAAAGGGTAGATTATTGAACTTACTTTAAAGCTAAAAAAAAAAAATCAACAAGCCAAATAATTTTATACTGGTATGAAATTCTGTATATTCATACAAATTTAAGATTATATATTTGCTACAATATACTGCATATTTGTTTCAACTCTTGTTTAAGGTATTCTACCTATTCATTTAAATGCAATGTGAAATTCTAGTCTTTGAAACCATTCAAGATAATTAAGAAATTCCAGTTAGTAGTTAACCAAATGTGGAGTCATGTTAGCTACTAGTTTAGTTAATAAAAAAATTAAGGGCTGGTGAGATGGCTCGGTGGGTAAGAGCACCCGACTGCTCTTCTGATGGTCCAGAGTTCAAATCCCAGAAACCACATGGTGGCTCACAACCATCTGTAACGAGATCTGGCGCCCTCTTCTGGAGTGTCTGAAAACAGCTACAGTGTATTTACATATAATAAATAAGTAAAAAATAAAAAAAAATAAAAATAAAAGAAAGAATCCAAATGATTTTTTTTAAATTAAGCTTTATCTAGCTTTCTATAAATGTTTTCAAAGTTGAACAGATAGTAGATAGCTATTTGCCTATTCAGATGTACTATAGAGAGATAAATGATCTTCAAAAACCTCAGAGATCTATAGAATATGGCACTTTAAGATGTTTTTTATTAATAAAAGGCTTTACATGACAGTGAGACATGTCTGCTCCTGGCAGCACCCCTCCTCTGCTTCAAGAAGATAATGAGCACCTGGAGCTTGCTTCAAACGTGGCAAGCTGCCACCAGGCAAAAACCTGTCCTTGTCTCAACTGCAGACTGCATGCTGTCCAAGCTGTGGACAAGCAGGACACAGCCAAGCTTTGCAAGGACAAGGTAGGCAAGCCCTTCATAATTCCTGCTTCACAGCAAAGTTTTTCAGATATATGGCAAAGATGATGCTCCAACCACAGAGAATGCAGTAACTTCTGTCATTTCCATAGTGTTGGAAGCAGTTTGCTTTGTACTTCCTGTTTTCTCGGGCAATATTTAGCCTTCTCAGGTCTCCAATGGTATTATAGTCTCAAAATTAAGCTTAAGTTGTTTAGGATTAAGAAAATGTTTTAATGACACCATTGCATACACTAGCAAGATTTTGCTGAAAGGACCCAAATATAGCTGTCTCTTGTGAGACGATGCCGGGGCCTAGCAATCACAGGAGTGGATGCTCACAGTCAGCTATTGGATGTATCACAGGGCTCCCAATGGAGAAGCTAGAGAAAGTACCCAAGGAGCTAAAGGGATCTGCAACCCTATTGTTGGAACAACATGATGTACTAACCAGTACCCCGGAGCTCTTGTCTCTAGCTGCATATGTATCGAAAGATGGCCTAGTCGGCCATCACTGGAAAGAGAGGCCCATTGGACTTGCAAACTTTATATGCCCCAATATAGGGGAATGCCAGGACCAAAAGAATGGGAATGGGTGGGTAGGGAAGTGGGGGGCGCTATGGGGGACTTTTGGGATAGCATTGGAAATGTAATTGAGGAAAATATGTAATAAAAATATTAAAAATTTAAAAAAAAAAAAAGAAAATGTTTTAAGGTCTAAGATATTTTTAGGTTAGTAATGTATGTTAGGTACAAAACTTTGAGCTCACCAAGATAGGATAGATACTACTTTCTCCAAGGTTGCCAAACACACATGGATTGGACATTGTGAATGTAATTCTTGCTTGATAGTTTTCCTAACTGCTCTTATTGTATATAGTTTATTGATGTTAGAGAAAGGCTTTTATTGGACTAAAAGGGGGAGATGTAGGGATAATCTCTTGTATACTGTGTGGAAGTATCACCAGTCAAATCTGAGGCAGGATTAGAAGGTGGGATATCCATGGGGGGTGGGGGGAGAGGAGAGAGAGAGAGAGAAATGATGGGACTGATGAGAAATAGGCACAGGAAGATCCCACAGAGGGAATCAAAAGAAGTCAGACATGAAACCAAGAAGATGTAACCTGCCATGTGGTAGACATAGAATAGAATAAATGGAGTCACTGAGTTATGAGCTCGTCGGGGACCAAGCCTAGCTGAAGACCTAGGCATTTATAGAATAAAAAGCCTCTGTGTAATTACTGGGGTGCAGATCGGAAAGCTTTAACAATGAACAATTCTTCAGTCTATTTTGGTTGGTATACATCATTTGCTTCATTAGACTAGTGTCAGACTTTTCCTATTCCCAGCCCTTACTCTGTAGGACACTGAGGAGTTGTAGCAATGGCTTCAAGTCCAGATGCAGCCATTAACTAGCTGGATGGCTCTGAACCTCTATTTCTCCTCTGTAACATAAACTATATGTGATCATTTCCTGAGATCACCCAAGCTACTGTGACAAGCACTGCCAAACACAAACATCACGTCATTTGGGGAATATTTCAAGATGAGGGTCTGGAATCAATATGTAGACCATGCTGGCCCCGAACTCAGACTGACCTGTTCTTCAGCCACCTCTAGGATGAAAGCTGTGGGCCGCCATGACGGCTGGACAACAGCTTTCAATTGCCCGGGTAAGACATGATACAACCTAAGGTACCTTTAGCATGACAGGCAGGACAGCACGCAGGGAAAGCGTTTCGGTGAAGAGCCTGAAGAGAGCTTCCTTCACAAAGCACGACCTGTTTCTGTACCGACTCAGTGCTTCCGAAATCTGACTCATGTTGGCTCCTCCAGCAACCTGGAAAACATGGAGTTACAGGACGTTTCACCTCCTCACACAGCATCTGGGTCCTGCCAACACTCAAAACAAATCCTGTGTTCTTACACACACACACAAAACCTGCACATGTCTCCAATGAGTGACATGTGCAGCTCAGTACAGGAACAAAGCAAGAAGGTGCTGATGTCAGAAGCATACACATCTCCCTGCAACTGTAGTTCAGTTAAGACGGTAACTGGGTGGTGTGGACCTGGAATCCCAGCACCTGGGAGGCAGCGGTAAGAGAACTGTCTCGTCAAGCTTGAGGACAGCCAGGTCCTATATAAGTAACCCTGTCTGTATCAAGAAAAAAAAGTCAAACCTCACAAAACCTCAACTGGCTGTGGTTTGGAGATTTGCATAAGTGGTAAACCCCTTACCTAGCAAGTGTAAAGCCCAGGTACAGTGTCTAATGCAAACAACAAATGAGCCTCATAGTAATGTGCAAAGTCTTGACAATCAAAAGTATGGGGAGTGCCGGGCGTGTTGGCGTACGCCTTTAATCCCAGCACTCGGGAGGCAAAGGCAGGCAGATTTCTGAGTTCGAGGCCAGCCTGGTCTACAAAGTGAGTTCCAGGATAGCCAGAGCTACACAGAGAAACCCTGTCTCAAAAAACCAAAAAAAAAAAAAAAAAAAGAAAAAAAAAAAAAAAAAAAAACCAAAAAAAAGTATGATGGGCTGGAGAGATGGCTCAGCGGTTAAGAGCACTGCTCTTCCGAAGGTCCTGAGCTCAATTCCCAGCAACCACATGGTGGCTCACAACCATCTGTAATGAGATCTGATGCCCTCTTCTGGAGTATCTGAAGACAGCTACAGTGTACTTACATATAGTACATAAATAAATCTTTAAAAAAACACCATGATGGAGATCTATCAGGACCTAAGTACTCACACAGGAAAAAACATCTGGTAAGACACAAGGGCCTGAGGAAAGGACCTCCCTCATTCTCAGTGTTTAACCCTACTTCTCACATGTCACAACTTTTCCCTATTATTATAGGATGACATGTGTTTTTTTTTTTTTTAAAGATTTATTTATTTTTTACATGTAATATACTGTAGCTGTCTTCAGACACACCAGAAGAGGGCATCAGATCTCATTACGGATGGTTGTGAACCACCATGTGGTTGCTGGGATTTGAACTTCGGACCTTCAGAAGAGCAGTCGGGTGCTCTTACCCACTGAGCCATCTCACCAGCCCGACATGTTTTAAATAGTCCATTTCAAGCAATGGAACTCTCCTGATTTTCAATCATACCTTCTCCTACTATACCCTCTCCTATAGCCTCTCTCCAAAACATAAAATCAACAAGGAATTTTTGTTTTGTTTTGAGACAGTTTTCTCTGTACAGCCCTGGCATCCTGAAACTCATTCTGTAGCCCAAACTGGTGTCAAATTCAGAGATCCACCTACCTCTGCCTCCCAAATGCTGGGATTAAAGTTCTCGCTATGAGAACTTTTTTAAAAAGATTTTATTTTATTGTTTGTTTGTTTGTTTGTTTTTTGAGACAGGGTTTCTCTGTATAGCCCTGGCTGTCCTGGAACTCACTTTGTAGACCAGGCTGGCCTCGAACTCAGAAATCTGCCTGCCTCTGCCTCCTGAGTGCTGGGATTAAAGGTGTGCGCCACCACGCCCGGCCAAGATTTTATTTTTTGTGTCTCTGAGTACACTGTAGCTCTCTTCAGACACGCCAGAAAAGGGCATCAGATCCCATTACAGATGGTTGTGAGCCACCATGTTGTTGCTGGGAATTGAACTCAGGACCTCTGGAAGAGCAGTCAGTGCTCTTAAACACTGAGTCATCTCACCACCAGCCCAGGATTTTTTTTTTTTTTTTTAATTAGGTGTGATCAAGCTTTCAACATTCCTGAGTAGTAAAGAACAAAAAAAACTAGGGGATAGAAGAATAAGGATCTTACAAAATGAAAAGAAACAAAAAAATCTCTCCTGGCTCCACCACTAACATCATTATTTCAGGACTCTACTAAACTGACAAGAAAATGCTGTTTTTGAAACAGGTTTTTAACACATACCCCAAACTGATTTCAAATTTACAATCTACCTGCTTCAGCTTCACACACTCTAGTTTGTGTTCAGCTAAGGAAGTGCTTTTAAAAAGGGAACTCTGTCAACTGCCCAAAAACTGATGGCCTAGCCTGGTGATCTGAGTTTGTGCATGCCTTCCTTCACCACAAACAAGCTTGCCATGGGGAGGACCCTGACGGGGTACAGGCCTGATATGCCTTCTTGAGGCCAGCAGTGCTACAGGAGGTTGGTTTGGTGTTATGTATTCAAATGCTATATAACCCAAGATCTGGTTGACCCCCAAGGAGGACACCAGCTTTTGTTGTCTGAACTTTGGTCCCCAAGTTAATTGGTCAATAAAAGGCTCAAGCCTGTGACTGGGCAATAAATAGGGGTAGGGAGGTTTTCAGTTACCTGGCTGGGGGGTCGAAGGTAGTGAAGAGAGGAGAAAGAAGAAAGCAGGAAGAAAGAAGAAGAGAGGAGGAAGCTGCTAGGAGAGGCGATGGACCATGAACGGGGACTAGGAGAAATAGCAAGTGACAAGGGACACATGGCTGGGATATAAGTTAGAACAGCTCAAACCTGCCCAATCTAGGCTTACAGCTTGTAAATAAAATAACTTGATTATGTGTCTTTTATATGGGCTACCTAGAATTTATTATTCCATTTCTACATTGCCACCCATCTTTTAGGAAAAGATATCCTGGAGGCCCTGGAAGTTACTCTCACTAGTCAGCCAAAAGAAAACTGCTGTAGGGTAAATGATTATACCTGTAGTAATAATTATGCTCATAAAAACTTTAAAAATCCTCCCCTAGGTCACTCCATTTCTAATGGCTGCTGTGAAATATAATACTCCCTACCTTGACGGGCTGTCCAACGAGCCTATCTGGATTGAATAGTAGCCTCTATCAAGGGAGAAACTAGAAGCACTCACACAGTTAGTAAAAGAACAAGTCCAACTTCACTATATTCTCCCTTCCTACAGTCTATAAAACCCCAGTGTGTTCACTATAAAAAAAAGCTCAGAGGGATGGAGACTGGTACAAGATTTTAGGACAATTAATAAAACCATGCAGGTTTGGGGGTCCCCCACAAAGGGGCTACCCCTCATTTCCGCCAGTCCCGAGGAGGATTTTATGCAAGTACCCCACACCCCCAATATTAAGTCTAGTGTAAAAGAACCTATAATGCTAATAAGACAAAATATATGTTAGGACAAACCTTCAAGCCTTGCTTTGCCGTAAAGAAATCAGAATAGCCAGCATCTGTATACAAGAGTCCCACAAATCGCATGGCAGGCCGGTGCTGCAGAAAGGATTCCACAGCTTGATCAGTGATGTCGGTGCCCCCTGAAATATCCAGGGATATGAGGTTGGGCAGGATGTCCTTCTGCTGTAACAGATAAAAAGCGAGGTCTGATCTGAGCTGCTGATGATCAGAAATATCAAGGTGAAGCAGGCATTTCAGTTGTCTGATAACTGCAAGAACTTGTGGGCTGTTCATGGCCAGGCACTTTAGATAGTGCATCGTGAGAGACCTGAGTCTGTTCTTACAGGAGAGGAGTGCAGAGATGTTGGTGACCAGAGTATTGGAGATATCCAAGCTTCCCAGGTTCGGTAACTGAGAAACACTAACTAGGTCTTCATTACAAAAGGACACATTGGCAACGCTTAAAGTGTGAAGGCCAGTGAAGTGACTCAAGGCCACTACTCCTGAGTTCGGAGGGATGCTAACTGAGTCTAACACAAGACACTGGAGGTTCTTCTGGATCCAGGCACTGCTCTGGAGAGCGTGGATGATGTCTGGGGCCAGAAGCTCCGAGTCCACTGACGTGGCATTCACTTCAATGAGCTTGTGGTGGCAGAAGGCTTTCGTGAAGGCTGCTGCAGAGAGTTTAACTCTCGGAATATTGATCAGCTTCAGTCTCATCTGCTTGCCCTGGAAAATGCTCGCTGTTCTGTCAGTCAGCTTGCCTGTAAGAAAAGCAGAACCATGTTCAATGACGACCAGATCTCAGGCCTTTACTGAATGTGACACAGCAGTGAATGAGGAAGACAGATGCTAGCTACTAGAATATTCTGACCATGGTTCCTGCAGACTGTGCCAGATGTTGTCCTAAACCCTCCACTAGCTTATCTCATTTATTTTCTGCACTAACTCTACAGGGGAACTATTTAGTACTGTTAGATGAGGAGACGGAGCCTTCAGGAGTTTATCTTGCCCAAGGTCTGCTTGTGGAAGGTTGCACTTCAGAACTCAGACTTACCTACACCAACCCTGTTTGCAGAAACAAAACACAAAATCAAACAGGTAGACAATCAGTAAGTAGATAGCTCCACCGTATCACTTTTGGGGAGGAGATTTCAAGACAGGATCTCACTATGTAAGTATAGCTGTTGTGGAACTCACTCTGTAGACCAGGCTGGCCTCAAACTCAGAGCCCTGCCTCTGCCTCCCCAGTGCTGGGATTAAAGGTGTGCACCACTGCACCTGGATTTTTCTGTTTTGACCACTTTAACTCAAAATACAGGATGACTTAACAAGATAATTATTTATCCTTCAGGCATTCATTTTCTTTTCAACATTTTTTTAAGATTGGGGCTGGAGAGATGGCTCAGCAGTTCAGAGCACTGGCTGCTCTTCCAGAGGTCCTGAGTTCATCAACTCCCAGCAACCACATGGTGGCCGCAACCATCTATAATGGAATCTGATGTCCTCTTCTGGCACACAGATGTACATGCAGATAGAGCATTCATATATATATATATATAATAAACCTAAAAATATCAAAATATTAAAAACTTTTTTTTTTTAGTTTTTTTAGATTGACTTATTTTATTTGTATGCATGTTTTTGCCCTCATGTGACTGATGCTCATAGTGGTCAGAAGAGGACATCTAACCCCTTAGAAGTGATGTTACAGATAGTTGTAAGCTACCATGTGGGTGCTAGGAACCTGGGTCCTCTGCACCAGCAACAAATATGCTTAACTGCTGAGCCATCCCTCCAACCCTAGAAGGCTTCATTTTCTTCATCTGTAATACAAAGAGGCCATACTAAACTCCATTGAGCTACTAGGTACAAAGAACTCCCTGTATATGAGACTCCACCCTAAGCAACAGGCATATCAGACACCACAAAGAACCAATCTAGAAGTACATGCAGTAGATGATTAAAATAGTATGCTTGCACTCAAGTGCAAAGCTGGGACTGGTGAGAATGGTGAGCTCTAGAGAAGTGTGTGTGTGTGTGTGTGTGTGTGTGTGTGTGTGTGACAGGATCATTCTGTAGTCCAGCAGCCACTCCTGGCTTACACTTATATTCTTAGAAAGACCTAGCCGGGTATGATGGCAGACACCTGTAATCTCAGCAGAAGGGATCATGCGTTCAAGAGCATCCTCCACCTCATATATGCGATTGAGATCAGCCTAAGGAAGAATCATGAAAATGTCCAAAACAAAAACAAACAAACAAACAATTTTGGGACAGTAAATAATTGGAATAACTTCAGCTGGGAATGAGATGACACTGAAAAAGCTGTGTAGTTTGGAGCATTTCAGATTTTCAGATTAAAGTTGTTCAACTGTATTCCCAAATCCAAAATGTTCCCAGCCTTACGTCAGCACAACCCTTCCAGAATTCTCTAGATTCTAGAATTCTCTAGATTACCAGATTCAGGCATGGTGACACAGGCTACAGACTCAACTAAGCCAGAGGCGGAGGCAAGAGGATCACTTGCACGCTCGAGTTCAAGGGATAAGTCCTTGTCTCAAAAACAAGAAAGAAAGAAGAGCTGGAGAGATGGCACCTGCTGCTCTTGCCAGGGACTCAGATTCAGTTTCCAGCACCCGTATGGCAGCTCAAAACCACCTGTACCACCAATTCCAAGCATCTGACACCTCTATCTGTCCTCCCTGAACACAAAGCACCTGTAATGCATGTATGTATATGCAGGAAAAAACATTCATGCACATAAAAAAGGAAATCTTCTTTTAAAAGAAAATAGATTTGTGTGGTGGTACTTGCCTTGAGACACAGAGATCTCTATAATTTTTGAGGCTAGTCTGAACTATATATATAGCAAGTTCCAGGCCAGCAAGTTTACATGGCAAGACCCTATCTCAAATAAAATAAAATAAAATAAAATAAAATAAAATAAAATAAAATAAAATAAAATAAAATAAAATAAAAATGTTGAAGGGCCAGTGAAAATGGTTCAGAAGATGAAAGAGCCTGCTGCAGAGTCTGAGAGCCTTAGTTTGACCACCAGAACCCACATGGTGGAGAAAATGAACCCTTGCAAACTGCCCTCTGGCTACACACACACACACACACACACACACACACACACACACACAAAACCCAAAATCTTTACTCTAAGAAAGCAAATCAAATAGAACCTTTAATTCCCTCTCACTGTTGGTTTCCTGCTGCTGTTTTAACTTTTAACTATGTATTTATTTGACTGGAAGAGGTGGCATACAGATGTCAAGGTGCATATATGGAGTCAGAAGACAACTCGGAATTCAGTTCTCTCCTTCTTCCATGTAGGTCCCAGGGATAGAAACTGGGCCATCATGCCTAATGGTCAGTGCCCTGACCCACTGAGCCTTCTTGTTGGTCTCTTCTTTGTTTTGTTTCTCCCCAGACAGATTATCCTAGTACCAGACTGGCCTCAGACTCCTTGTGAAGCTGAAGATGACCAATATTCTCATTCCCCTGCCTCCGGTTCTTATGTGCTAGACTTACAGACATGTGCCATCAAGTCTGGGCTCTTTTTTTGTGACCTGCAACTGACTAGACATGTTCCACTACTGATCTATACCTTTAGCTCCAAAGACACTTTAAAGGCTCACACCCATAATGTAAAGAATAAAGGATGAGAATACAACAAAACGTTGGGAGCCAGAAAACAGATGGGGATGGTTTCTTGCTGCTCTCTTCTGTTTTGTTTTTCCCCAGCCAGAATATCTTAGAGCCCAGACTGGCCTGAGACTCTTTATGGAGCTGAGGGTGACTGTTATCCTGATTCAGACAACAGAAGAATGACTTTATTCTCTTTACCTATTGGGCTGTCAGCAAGGATAGCTTCGAAAGCTTAGCTTACCCTGTAAAGACTGAGATAATCAAAGTAAGAACTATAAATACAGGTATTTTTCAAATAATAAAGCACTGAGGTTCACTGGCTATTATCACTGTAGTTGGGGGCCCTCTACAGCTGAAGACACCGTACACTCCAATTGGAGGACACAGTAATCAAGCTGGAGCTGAGTTGGAATCGTCCTCCCTGCCCTCGTACAGTGCTACTGGGGGAGAACAGACATCTAGTCTTACTCAGCTGTGGAATACACATACTACACTAATACTACACTACTGAGGACCAGGTGGGACTTGGCCATGGGTACAACCCTGGCCAGTCTTCTATAGGGATAAGCAATGGCTCCTCAGATTGGAATTCCATGCCACAACAGGGGATTCACCTCTGGTACTATAAATGTGGTCAAAAGCTGGGGAGGGGGGCTGGTGAGATGGCTCAGTGGTTAAGAGCACCGACTGCTCTTCTGAAGGTCCTGAGTTCAAATCCCAGCAACCACATGGTGGCTCACAACCATCTGTAACAAGATCTGACGCCCTCTTCTGGAGTGTCTGAAGACAGCTACAGTGTACTCACATATAATAAAATAAAATAAATAAACTTTAAAAAAAAAAAAAAAGCTGGGGAGGTATGGCTATGCATCATAGGGAAGGTAAAGCTGTTGTTTGCTAGCTGAACATGAAATGCCTGTGAAATTACCTTTGGAATATTTTTTTTATCCGTAGATCAGTGCTGTTGTCAGCTTTGCAGAGGCTTACTACTGCTTAGCCGCAGACATGGTCAAGGGCTAAGAATAACTGACTGTTGGACTTGGGGAAATGGCTTTAGTGTGTATGCACACCTGCTATGCAAACATGAAAACCTGAGTTCAAATCTCCAGAACTCAAGTAAAAAGCCCATGACCCAACATGGCTACCACCCCAGTGCTGCGTGATTGTGGAGATGGGGTTGCCTGGCTGTCAGCATTGTTCCAGGGTTAATAAGAGACTATGTTTCAAGGAGCTAAGGAAGGAAATGATAGCACAGATCATCTCACGTCCTCTGCAGGCAGACAGACGCACAGGCATCCACATGCTGAGCCCTAAATGGTATTCTCTATGGCCCAGTCCAAAGCTCACAGAATGATGCAGAAGAGAGGGAGGGAAAGACTGTCAAAAGCCCGAGGAGGGAGCGACGTGCTGAGGAATGCTTTCTTCCTCTATAACACAGCCACTGCCTTCTTTACTCGGTGGCCAGCTCAGCACAAGAGCTATCTAAGACTGAGCCTGTTCACACTCTGTCAGAGGGGGAAGGGAATCACAAGGGCCCATCCAAAGGTCCTGAGTTCAAATCCCCAGTAACCACATGGTGGCTCACAACCACCTGTAATGAGACCTGATGCCCTCTTCTGGGGTGTCTAAAGACAGCTACAGTGTACTTACATATAATAAATAAATAAATCTTTTAAAAAAAATAAAAATAAAGAACATTTAGTACCTTGCCAAGCCATCCTCTCAAGGAATTTATCGGCTATTTCACGAGGGAAATACCAATGCTCTGGAAGACACAATGTTCCATCAGGTCTTTTAGAACACCATTTGTCCAATTCAGCAATTAAGACATCCAGACAGATGTTGACCAAAGAGTAGGGTGATGCCTCCTCCTAAGTCATCAAAAGAGGAAAAGGAAGATACTGTTAGAATTCATCTGCAAACATTCAACATTTTCATGTATGTGACCACGGTCGGCAAGATGACTGACTCAGCAGGTAAAGGTGGCTGCTTTCCTGCAAGCCTGGGTTTATCTCTGAGAAGAACCAATGTCCATAAGCATCCTTTGCCCTCCATACAGCACATACTAAATTAAAGAACAATCAGCCAGGCCTGACAGTGCATAGCTTTAATCCCAGCTAGACCCTGGAAGGCAGAGCAGGCAGACCTCAGACGTTTTTGTTTGTTTGTTTGGTTGGTTTTTCTTGGTTTTTTCCGAGACAGGGTTTCTCTGTGTAGCTCTGGCTGTCCTGGAACTCACTCAGTAGACCAGGCAGGCCTCGAACTCAGAAATCCGCCTGCCTCTGCCTCCCCAGATCTTAAGAGTTTAAGACCAACTTAGTCTTCATAGTAAGTTCCAGGCCAACCAGGTATACATAGCAAGATCCTGCCTCAATAGTGATAAAAATAATAATAATAATATTTTAATACTATTACTTCTGAAATCAAATGCACAGCTTACCAGAACCTAGGAGACAGTGCTGAGGCAGATTTTAAAGTTCATAGTTTTAGAAGGCTCAGTGTTTATACTTGCTGCCAAGCCTGGCGACCTGAGTTTGATGACTAAGACCTGTACAGCGACTCCCCCAAGTTATCCCCTGACATCTGCACCCCCACCTTTGCATGTGCTTCTCCCATAGAAGTAACTCCATGTAGCACAAGGTCCTAGAAAAGCAACCCAATCCCAGTGTAGCTCAGGCTGGCCTCAGACTCTCAGTAAATCTCTTGCCTCATCTGTCCAAGTATTGGGATTACAAACTTGAACCACTATGTCTGGCATATTCATTCATTTATATATTATTTAGGGTTTTGAAATGAGGTCTAGGGCTGGAGAGATGGCTCAGTGGTTAAGAGCACTGACTGCTCTTCCGAAGGTCCTGAGTTCAATTCCGAGCAACCATATGGTGGGTCACAACCACCTGTAATAGGATCAGATGCCCTCTTCTGGTGTGTCTGAAAACAGCTACAGTGTACTTACACATATAATAAATAAATAAGTCTTAGAAACAAGGTCTAAGTTAAGAGACGACCTGAAAACCTGAGCTTGGGCAATCTGCCTACCTCAGCCTCCTGATTACCTGACTACAGACACAAACACTTTGGGGCTAGCAATAAGGCTCAGTTACTTTTTCCTCAGGTCTCACAACCTGTGCTCAGTTCCCTGGATGAGTAAGACAGTAGGAAAGAACCGACTACCCCTTAGGAGTTGGCCTCTTACCTCCACATACCTGCACCCACAAAGTAACTGAAATAATTTCTTCTAAAAAAAAAAAATTTTTTTTTTTTAATTTGTTGGCACAGTAGCACATACCTGTGAACCCAGTGTTTAGGAGGAAAGGTGCAGCAGCAGGTAGAAGCAGAGGATCAGTTCAAAGCCAGATAATTTTAGTTATTTACTGACTTACGAATAGGGTCTCTCTGGTAAGTAGCCCCGTCTGACCTCCCTCTACCTCAGCATCCCAAATACTAGAAACGATCCACTTCTATACATTTTCTGGATTTTTGTCTTTCTGGGCAACGTCTCCTGTACTACAGACTGGCCTCGGGATCATTATGTAACCAAAGAGGACCTTGAACTTGAAATTCTCCTCCACCCATTTCCCAAAGCTGGGATGACAAGGAGGAGCCGTAAGCTCCTTCATACATGCCCAGCCCAGGATACCTTGCTTTCAAGCCTTACGGACTCAGCTCCAACTTTGGACCTTAGGTAAACCCTTTTATTTATGAAAACCCAGACTACTGGGACTGGAGATGGAGCTTAACAGTTAAGAGAGCTGCTTTTGCAGAGTACCAGGGTTTGGATCCCAGCACCCACGTGGCAGCTCCCAGAGGTTCCTAACAGTTCCAGGGGATGCAATACCTTCTTCAGACTTTCGTGGGCACTGCCGGCATGGTGCACATACATGCAGGCAAAACACTTGAAGACCTAAAAATAAGTCTTTTAAAATGGACTTTTTTTTTTTTTTTTTTTTTTTGGTTTATCGAGGCAGGGTTTCTCTGTGTAGCCCTGGCTGTCCTGGAACTCACTTTGTAGACCAGGTTGGCCTCGAACTCAAAAATCTGCCTGCCTCTGCCTCCTGAATGCTGGGATTAAAGGCGTGTGCCACCACGCCCGGCTCAAAATGGACTTTTTCTAGGTTCAAAACTCAACACTTCTCTCTTTCATGTTTGTTGTATATTAGAAGTCAAGACTGGCTGTAATTTCAATGTTCCTGAGGCAGGTGCTTGACTCTTAAGAGGAAGCAAATTCAGATTCCCAGCACCACGTGGCAACTTAAAACTCTCTCTTAATTCCAGTTCCAGAGCATTCCACATCCTTTCCTGCCCCTGCCTCCTCCCCCACACCAGGTGTGTGTGTGTGTGTTCACTTAACATACATGCATGTAAAACATATACATGAATTAAATTAAGTTAAAAGAAAAAATAATAAAATACAAAGCCCAAGAGGCTGAGGTAGAACTGCTCCCCTACAGCAGTTCAAGGCTGGCCTGTATAAAAAAACAAAAATTCACACTATACACACCTCCAAACCCCACCAACCTGTTCATATAAAACTTACTCATTGGACAGTAGAACCTCAGCACTCAGAAGCAGAAGCAGGCACATCTCTGTGAGTTCAAGGCCAACCTGGTCTATAGAGTGAGTTCTAGGACAGCCAGGACTACAAAGAGAAACTCTGTCTCGAAAACCCAGAACAAAACAAACAAAAATCCAAAAACCCTTACTCATGTCAATCATATCTTTGCTTCCTTAAAACCAAACAAACAGGGCTGGTGAGATGGCTCAGTGGGTAAGAGCACCCGACTGCTCTTCTGAAGGTCCAGAGTTCTAATCCCAGCAACCACATGGTGGCTCACAACCATCCGTAACGAGATCTGGCGCCCTCTTCTGGAGTGTCTGAACACAGCTACAGTGTACTTACATGTAATAAATAAATAAATCTTTAAAAAAAAAAAAAAAAAAAAAAAAAAACAAACAAAAAACTTAAAACAAAACAAAAGTTTTCTTAAGCAGGTATGATGGCACATACCTTTAATCCCAGCACCCCAGGGGCAGGAAGATCAGGAATTCAACTCCAGCTTCAATTACTGGTGTGTTGCAATTTCCTCTGAATTGCAACAGTTCACCCTGGAGGAGGTTTCTTAGCAAGGCTCTGCAATATACAACTGACAAGTCTTTGGAAGGCCCTGCAATTTACAAGGACCCTCCCAGAGCTGGAGAGAGAGTCTGTGAGCCACACAGAAAGGTGAGAGCAGATCCCTAGCATCCAGATCAAGAACTGAAGCTTTATAGCCCCAGCACCTAAGGACAAGCAGATCCCTGCACAGCAGGAATGAGTATATTCTAAAGAGAAATTTCTGCCCCTTGCTTTAGCCAGTGGACCACTGAAAGGATATATGGCAAGAAATTGCAGTTTACCCTAGCATCATGCTCAGGGAAGAAAAAGTCTGAAGCCTGGGGCCAGTCCAGGGGGAAACCTGCCTTCTGCTAACAACCACTGTGATGTACTACACTATCTTTTGGGAGACAACATAGGTCAGTGACAGACAGAACCAGATCTTGCCTCTTCCCGTGATGTGTATCTTTGGCCCTCTACTTATACCTAAAATTCACATTTGAGACTCCGAAGATAAACTTGGGATGTGTACTCATGGGTGCCATTGGGTCTGTTTGCCACTCTTCCCAATATAGTCATATTGAATATTTTTTATTTTATTATTATTATTATTATACTTCTTACTATTAATTTGTCTCTTTAATTGGCTCCAATGTGAACTATGTTTCAACAAATAAGGTGGAAGGGCCAACAAGATGGGTCAGTGGGGAAAGGAAAAAAGAAAGGCTGGACATAGCAGCACTGCCTTTAATCCTAACACTTGAGGTGCAGAGTTCAGCCAGTCTACACAGTGAGTTCTAGGACAGCCAGGGCTACACAATGAAACTCTGTCTTAAAAAGAAAATGAATGGAAAGAAAGAGAGAAAGAGAGAAAGAGAGAGAGAGAGAGAGAGAGAAAGAAAGCAAGCAAGCAAGCTGGCCATGGTGGCGCATGCCTTTAACTCAGGAGGCAGAGGCAGGCGGATTTCTGAGTTCGAGGCCAGCCTGGTCTACAAAGTGAGTTCCAGGACAGCCAGGGCTATACAGAGAAACCCTGTCTCAAAAAAAAAAAAACAACAAAAACAAAAAAAAAAAACAAAAAACAAAAAACAGAAAGAGAGAGAGAGAGAGAGAGAGAGAGAGAGAGAGAGAGAGAAAGAAAGACAGGGGATCCATCCCATATACAGCCACCAAACCGGGACACTGTTGTGGATGCTGGCAAGTGCTTCCTGAGAGAAGCCTGATATGGCTGTCTCCTGAGAGACTCTGCCAGAGCTTGACAAATACAGAGGTGGATGCTTGCAGCCAACCATTGGACTGAGCTGGGGGTCCCCAATGAAGGAGTTGGAGAAGGGACTGAAGGAGCTGAGAGGGTTTGCAGCCCCATGGAGGCAGCAACAGTGTCAACAGGCCAGACCCCCCCAGGAGCTCCCAGGGACTGGACCATCAACCAAAGAATACACATGAAGGGACCCATGGCTCTGGCCGCGTATGTGGCAGAGGATGCCCTTGTTGGACATCAGTGGGAGGAGAGGCCCTCAGGCCTGAGGGTGTTCGGTGCTCCAATGTAGAGAAACGCCAGGATAGGAAGATGGGAGTGGGTGTGTGGGGGAGCACCCTCATAGAGGCAGGGCGAAGGGGAATGGGATAGGGTGTTTTTGAAGGGGAGCCCTGGAAAGGGAAAAACGTTTGAAATAAAAGAGAGAGAGAAAGAGGAAGAGGGAGGGAGAAATAAAGGAAGAGATGGATGGTGCAAGGGGATGGAGCAAGAGCCATGGCTGGTGGAATAAGCCTATGATTATAACTGAGAAACTGAGACAGAAGGCACGCTGCCTTGCAACTTGCTGTGTAGACCAAGTTGGTTTGAGCTGCAATGATTCTCCTGCTTCTGCTGGAATTATACATGTGCACAACCACACCTAATAAATATTAACTTAAAAGATTTGTGTATGAGTGTGTGCCCATATGTGGCTACACTCACACACATGCAGGTATTCAGAGGCCAGAAGTGTCAGAAACCCCTGGAGCTGAAGTTACAGGCAGTTGTGAGTCACTCAACATAGATGGTCAGGAACCAAACTCAAGGCATGCAAGAGCACTGTGCACACTTCACCTCTGAGCCATTGCCCAAGCCTTAGACTAATACCATTTAACATCTGTAGACTCCTGTAACCAGTTACGGAACATATATGCTTCTTTAAAAGTATTGTTATGTGTATGAGTGTTTTGCCTGCGTGCATGTATGTATGTGCCACAAGTATATGCAGTGTGTGATGGGGCCAGAAAGAAAGTACTGGATCCCTTAGAACTAGAGTCAATACTGACACGTGGGTGCCGAGCACTGAACCCGAGTCTTCAAGAACAGAAACTGCCCTTAACCAATGAACCATCTCTCCAGCCTCTAATATGCTTCTTAAATCTGATCAAACCATAGGGCTGGAGAGATTGCTTAACAGTTAAGCACACTGGCTTCTCTTCCAGAGGACTCAGGTTTAATTCCCAGAACCCATAAGGCAGCTCACAACTGTCTGTGACTCTAGTTCCAGGGAATCAGACAACCCCATGCACACACACACACATGCAGGTAAAACATTAATGCACACAAAATAAAAATAAGTAAAAATTTTAAAAATTTTGAGTGAACCAAGAGAGATAATATTTGAGCCTTATATTTTAAATTCTCAGTAAGCACACAAACACACACACACACACAGATGTATGTCATAGCAATAGAATTTGCATTTTGGGGTTGGTGAGATGATCAGCTGGTAAACGGTAAAGATTCTCACTTCTAAGCTGAAACACTGAGTTCAATACATATGGCAGAACAGAACAGACTCCAAATGGTCATCTGACCTCCATAAATGTGTGCAAGGCACACACATTACAAAGAATCCACAAAAGAAAATTACAGGTCCAAACGTATAATCCTACCACTTGTGATTTAGAGGCAAGGTGATCAGGAATTCAAGGTCACCCTCAGCTACAAAAAGAGCTAGAGGCCAGTCTAGAACATATAAGACAAAAACAATTCAAAAAAACAAAAACAAGTTACACATCATGTAAGCAAAATAAGGGAAATTATAAAGATATTACCCACAACTATTAAAATAAAAAAGGTGTATATCGGGGGCTGGAGAGATGGCTCAGTGGTTAAGAGCACTGACTGCTCTTCCGAAGGTCCTGAGTTCAAATCCCAGCAACCACATAGTGGCTCACAACCATCCATAATGAGATCTGACGCCCTCTTCTCATGTGTCTGAAGACAGCTAGCTACAGTGTACTTACATATAATAAAGACATCTTAAAAAAAAGTTGTAAATGTTGGAAGATAATAACCAGAAAAAATTACAGATACCATATATACACTAAAAAGATAATTTAAGGCTGGGTGGTGGCACACACTTTTAATCCTAGCACTTGGGAGGCAGAGGCAGGTGGATTTCTGAGTTCAAGGTCAGCCTGGTCTACAGAGTGAGTTCAAGGACAGCCAGGGCTACACAGAGAAACCCTGTCTCGAAAAAGAAAAAAAACTCCATGAAGATTTCAAATTCCAATAAATTTGATAAACTGAATGAAGTAGAGAATAAATTTCTTGATTGATATTACCAAAGCAAAATCTGTTATAGTTCTGGGAATGCTGTCTTTCCCCCCCCCTTCTTTTTTTTCCACTTTGGACACAGTTTCTCTGTGTAGCTTTGGCTTCCTGGAACTCACTCTGTAGACTAGGTTGGCCTCAAACTAGCAGGGATCCACCTGCCTCCTGAGTGCTGGGATTAAAGACAGACGTGTCCCATGGCTCAGCAAATGTTGTCTCCTTTTATAAATATGGAGATATACAAAGAACTAACTTTATTAACTCCCAAAAAATAGATAGGCATGTGAGTTAAAACCTGCAAGGCGGGCCGGGCGTGGTGGCGCACGCCTTTAGTCCCAGCACTCGGGAGGCAGAGGCAGGCGGATTTCTGAGTTCGAGGCCAGCCTGGTCTACAAAGTGAGTGCCAGGACAGCCAGGGCTACACAGAGAAACCCTGTCTCGAAAAAACCAAAAAAAAAAAAAAAAAAAAAAAACCTGCAAGGCCCGAGGTTTTACCAAGTGTCACTTGGTAAGACGCTTGCCTTGTAAGCAGGGACAAGCAGAAAGAAGCTGGATCCCCTGTCACTTGCTTGTAATTGTAGCAAGGCCAGCCTGAGCTACTTCGTGAGTTCCAGACCAGCCTGATCTTGGGTGGAATTTTATTTCCAAAATAAAATTAAAATTAGGGGCTAAGGAGATGGCTCAGAGGTTATGAGAGGGCACACGGTTCCTCTAGAGGCCGAAGCTCTGTTCCCAGCACCCACATCTGCCTGTCACCGGTGTATTTTTCCGCTGTCCCCCACCCCACCCCCGCCAGGTACTGAGCATCCAATTTCACTAAGTTCCAGTGTAGACCCAGTCAACCTCGGGCTCGCCGCCTTCCGCACTCGGTTCCTGGGGCAGCTGGGTGGGCGACTTAGGGGAGCCGCTGCGTGGGGAGCTAAGAGGAGGCGGCTCGGGGCGCTGAGGAGAGGGGCGGGTCTGTGCTTGCTGAGGTGAGGCCGCCTGAAGGGAGCGGGCTGAGGAGACCCGGCGGGCTGGAGGTGTGAGGAGAGGAGCTGGGCTAGCCTGAGGGGGTGGCGCCTGCGCGCAGCGGGGGCTCAGTATGGCTGGGGCTCGAACTCCAGCGCCTTCCTCCCCTCGAGGGCTGGACGCGGCGTCCACGGAGCCCGGGCCGGCCTGCCGGCGACCTCCAGGGAACCGTCACGCCCAACTCGCCGCCCGCCTGCCCGCCAGCCGGGACGAGGCCGCCCCGCACCAGCCCTCCCGCCCGCGGGCCGCGCTGCACGACGGGCGGACGCCCCGGAGCCCGGACGGCGGCCACACTCACCTGCACCAAGGAGTGGCCCTGCGCGTCCTGCTGGGCGTCGGGCAGGACGAGGGCCCGGGGCCACAGCAACGGATGCAAGAAGTGGACCATGACGCCGACGCCGCCGCCGCTCGCGCGAGCCCGGCCACCGACGTGGCGCCGCGGCGCCCTGGAGGAGAGCGCAGGGAGGTCGGCCGGCACGGGAGGAGAGCGCAGGGAGGTCGGCCGGCGTTTGAATGGCCGCCCCACGCCGCGCACAGGTCCGCCGCGACCCCGCCCCCGCCGCACGTCCAATGGTCCTCGCTCTCCAGCCTCAGCCACCCAACTCCTATTCACCCCTCGGAGGCAGATCGCCCTCAGACCCACGCTGCCCAGGGCGTTCGCACAGCGCGCACAGTGTACTTCATTGTACATTTTTATTTTGTTTTTTCTTTTTATGGGGAGGTGTTTTGTGGGGGTTTTTTGTTTCTTTGTTTTTTGTTTGTTTGTTTGTTTGTTTTTGGTTTTGAGACAAGGTTGCTCTGTGTAGCCCTGGCTGGTCCTGGAACTCGCGTCGGAGACCAGACTGGCCTGGAACTCCTGGAAGTTCATAGACGTCTACCGGTCTCTGCCTCCAAAGTACTGATATTAAAGGAGTAGCCACCCACCAGGGCTTGATTTTTTTTTTTTTTTTAAGTTAGAGTAGGAATCTAGAGCGCATTGTAGGCCAGGGCTCTACCACGTGTCAGATTTTTAAGTGCTTTAAACAAATTAAAAAGCATTTTCAAAGGCTTTGCCCCAGATACCAGTCACGTTTTGACTTCTTGATGAGGATTAACCGTACAAAATATTTCTAGAGGCTGCTGACCTGGTTGGAAGGGGACCGAGTGCAGTGTTAACGTCTGCTTACACACACGACACGCACACACAATAAAATTTCAAAAACAAAACACAGCACCTATTTTTACAAGAGCACAGGGAAGTGGAAACAGGATCAAAGGTTGAAGGTTTTCCTCTGAAAACTAGTTTGAAACTAACCTCAGCCCCCATTACTTTAAGACCATCTTATTTAATTTAACATACAACTATTGCTTGGATCCAGGCCAAGGCAGGTAAGAGACCGAGACAGACAGGTGAAAGGCAGAGAGCCAGTTTCGATCCCTTGGATTGCTGGGGGTATCTGAAGCCTAATTTTTATCAACTGTAAGATCAGGTGGTGAGAGCACACAAGCAGAAACCAGGATTGCTAAAGATAAGGTTTATACACGGGCACTTCCCAGGCTCGTGCTAGATGAAGGAATTCAAATGTTAAAATTAGTTTTCAAGAACAAAAGACCAGGCCACACTTCCCTCTGCGGTCTGTTTTCTTGTTCACCAGCCTGGAATTTGCATTATAGCTGAAGATGACCTTGAACTGATTCTTCTACTTCGACCTCCCAAGGCGCAAGGTGAGTTGTATACAGCTGTCCTTGAAAGTAACTACAAAGCTAGCGATGCGGGGGCGTGGCTGCTAGCCATTGTGGGGGCGTGGCTGTTAGACCACTCTGCACGCTGCAAGAACAGAATTTTAGGAATGAGAACAAGCCATTGAGGAAACTGAAGGTTAGAAGTAAGAGCCAAGACTGAAGGGATTTTACTTAGGAGTGATAGCACGGCCTTTGGTCCCAGCACTCGAAGAGGGAGGCAGAGGCAGATTGATCTCTGTGAGTTCTGGACTGGGTAGGACCAAAAAAAATCAAAGACTCATTATTAAAATTTGTGACTTAAGTTGGCATGATGGTGGGGAAAGTCTGCAATCTCAGAATTTGGGAGACACAGAATCAGGAGTGCTGGCCTAAAACCTAAATATATCGCATTTGAAAGACTGTCCTGGATTTCTGTTCTTAACATTTATTTTACAGTTATGTATGTGTATGTCTTTTGTTTGTGGCAGGGTATTGTTGCTGCTGGTGTGTGTGTGTGTGTGTGTGTCTCTGTGTGTGTGTCTGTCTGTGTGTGTCTATGTCTGTGTGTCTGTGTGTCCTGCATACACAAGTAGGACCTGGGGATCAAATTCAGGTTGTGAGGTAAGTGCAGCCAGAGTTTTACCCACTGAGACCCCAGGACATTATTCTGACATTGTTTTTCTATTTATTGTTGTTCATTTAAAAAGTAAAAAGTAAACAGCCAGGCGTGGTGGCGCATGCCTTTAATCCTAGCACTTGGGAGGCAGAGGCAGGCGGATTTCTGATCAAGGCCAGCGTGGTCTACAGAGTGAGTTCCAGGACAGCCAGGGCTACACAGAGAAACCCTGTCTCAAAAAACCAAGCGCCCCCCCCCCCCCCAAAAAAAGAAAGAGCTTAGTGGCACACATCTTTAATCCTGGCACTTAGGAGGAGGCTGAAGTAGGTGGGTTTCTGTGAGTTTGAGGCCAGCCTGGTCAACCTAGAGAGTTCCAGTTCCAGGACAAGACAGACAGTTCTGAATAATGAGAAACTATCTCAAAAGAAAAAAGAAAAGAGAAGAGCATATTTGAGGGCCGGTGAGATGGCTCAGCTTGTAAAGATGTTTGCCACAACTTTGTGGAGAAAGTTCTTTCTTTCTTTTCTTTTTTTAAAAAAGATTTGTTTGTTTGTTTGTTTGTTTTATGTACATGAGTACATTGTTGCAGTCTTCAGACGCACCAGAAAAGGATGTCAGACCCCATTACAGATGGTTGTGAGCCACCATGTGGTTGCTGGAATTGAACTCAGGACCTCTGGACCTTAACCTCTGAGCCATCTCCCCAGCGCCGAAAGTTCTTTCTTATACCTTTACATAGGTATCAGAGATTGACATTGGGATGCCAAACTTATATGGCACAAGCTCCTTTACCCCACTGAGCCACCTTGCCAGCCCCTGGAAATGTTTGTTGAGAGAGTATCATGGAGCCCAGGACAGCCTATAAATTACTATCTTGCTGAGAATGGCCTTGAACTCCAGATACTGGGATTTGTGGCTTCAATGCTAAAAGGATTAATTTCAGGACTAGCTGGTAAATGATGAGGCCAATTTTGGGGATTCTATTAAGGCTTACTATAGGCTTAAGCATGAGAGTTAAAAGGAAGACTTATCCAGGCATGGCTACAGGCTTCCTAAGGTAGAGCTACAACTAATTGTCATCGCATTAGCCATAGACACTGTTTTGACAGCTCTCAAGTTACATCTCAAGAGCACTGCTAAGAAACACTCCCACCCTTTTGATAACTGAGGTGGTTTGGGCCCTGCATTGACTGGAGGATGTAAAACCATGACAAACAACAACTGTCCCTTCTGTTTCTGCTGAGATTCTGAGAGAGCTGCAGGTTTAGAACCGGGCAGAGGGAAAGGCCATAAGCAGTCGGTAATTAACTGTGCTGGACTCCTGCTCCTCTGCTGAGAGGCCTCAGAGATGAGGGTTCCTTCATCTCATGGGCCTGTCGCCTATCCTGCCTCAGGATGGCTTGATCTTACTTGGTTTGGTTTGGTTTTAAATAAACTCTCACTGTGTAACCCTGGCTAGCCTGAACACATAGACCAGGCAGTCCTGGAACTCAGAGAGCTACACCTGCCTCTGCCTCCCCAGGGCTGGTGCTAAAGGCGCGAACCAGCATGACAGCCAGGCTTCTTTCTTTTTCACAGGTTGGAATCTACATGGAGACTGAGTTCAGAAATCACTTTAGAATATTAAGTGATAAGATTTAGATTGTATATCTCTAAAACAATAAGAGGCTCACTCAAGGAAAACTCCTTCTCTGGTCTACAGACTAGAATTTCTAGCTTGGGTGGAGACTTAACATTGCAGCTGGTCAGGTCAAATGACCTGGGGAAGGGGCCATCCTTGGGGAGGCAGGGTTACCTTAATCCATGCTAAAGAACAAGGAGAGATGGCTCAGCTGCAAAGAGCACTTATTGCTCTTCCAGAGGACCTGACTTGATTCCTAGCACCCATATGGTGACTCAAAATTGTCCCTAACTCTAGTTCCAGGGAATCTGACAGCCCTCTTCTGGATTCTCTTGTGCACTGAGTTAAGCTTGTTTTTGTATTATTCAAATATTGATTTCTATAACACTAGAGAACTGAATACTGTCTGTCTGGACTTTGGTATTTTTATTCTAGTTGTTCAACGTTTTGTAAATGTTCTTCCCCACCACCTTAAGATTAGTTTAACAAACAGCTGATTACAACATGAAAGGAGAGGGAAGGCTGGACAACCCGCAGACATAGGAACTGGGGGGAGGGGGGAATCCACAGGGAATCTGACTAGCAGACGTGGTGGTGGAACGATAACGGCTGTGTGGCAGAGATTAGTTAGAATAAATGGGTTAATTAAATTGTACGAGCTAGCTGGGAATAAGCCTAAACTACAGGCCTAAGCATTCATAAATAAATAACAATCTCAGAATCATTATTATACTTGAAAGCAAAATGCTCTCGTACAAATGAAATAAAAGATACATTCAAATAACAGGTGGAATAATTGTGCCTTTAGCGGGGCAGTGGTGGCGCACGCCGCCTTCCATCCCAGCACTTGGGAGGCAGAGGCAGAAGCACAGGCAGGTGGATTTCTGAGTTCGAGGCCAGCCTGGTCTACAGAGTGAGTTCCAGGACAGCCAGGGCTACACAGAGAAACCCTGTCTTGGGAAAAAAAAAAAAAAATGTGCCTTTAACGAGACAATGTAGTTTTCCTTCCAAGATTTTTCTCTCCTTGCACAGTACTTTACCAGGCTTACCTCCCTTTTTAAGCAAAACTTCTCCCTTTCTTCTTTCTCTCTTTCTCTCTTTCTTTTTTTTTTTTTTTTTTTTTTTTTTTTTTTTTTTTTTTGCTTTGAGAAACGGTTTCTCTGGCAGGCTTCAGACTCAGAAATCCACCTTCATTTGCCTCCCAAGTGCTGGGGTTAAAGGTGTGCACCATCACGCCTGGCCCCTTTCTCTCTCTTCCTGCCATTGGGTCATGTCAGTATCTCCCCTGGGTAGCTCTTTTCCTTTTCTCTCCTACTCTAGGCAGCAGCTGAGATTTACAGCTTACCTATCCTGGCCATTGTTTTTTAAAACTCTAATAAAAATTTCCACAATGTTCTCTTTAAGTCCATTCTCAAATTCTTTTATTAATGAGACTACAAACCCCAGAAAGGGAGCCTGATTTCCATATTATGTGGCAATCACAAAAGGACTCCCTAAAATTTTGGTAACAACATGATTAAAGTGAATTTTCCTGATCCCTATACTCTTTTAAAAAAAAAAATACTTTTTTGTGTGTTTAAAACTGTAAATGTGAAGAAAAAATAAATAAATAAAAAGAAAAAAAGAAAAAAGAAATAAAACAAAAAATAAATAAAAAAGGAAAGAAAAACTGTAAATGTGGGAGCTTAAATCTTTTTTCAAGATTTATTATTTATTTTATTTATATGAGAGCACTGTCACTAACTTCAGACACACCAGAAGAGGGCATCAGATCCCATTACTATGGTTGTGAGGCACCATGTGGTTGCTGGGAATTGAACTCATGACCTCTGGAAGAGCAGTCTCTTAACTGCTGAGCCTGAGCCACCTCTCCAGCCCCTGATCCCTATATTCTCTTTTGAAAAATTATTTTATGTGTGTGAGTGTGATTTTGTGTATCCATTCTATTTGCATGTGGAGGTCAGGAGGGGTATCAGATCTTCTGGAACTGCAGTTATATACAGCCTCCACGTGGGTGCTGGGAACTGAACCTGAGTCCTCTGCAAGAGTAACAAGTGCCTTTAACCACTGAGCCAGCTAGCTCTTCAGCCCCCATCCCCTATCCTCTTAATTCCATGAATTACAGAGTTAGATCCTGCGAATGCATTACTATCATGCAGCTTGGGAATGGTGAATAGAAAGCAGGGCAGTGGACAAGAGAGGAAGCAGTCACTATCTAGCAAAACCTGTCTGTTTCCAATGGTCTTAGGTGACGCCTGTGAAAGAAAAGGCTCACAGCCCACAGCTTGAGAACCAATGCAGTTGAAGGCACTTGCTGCCAAGACTGACATGAGTTCAAACCCCAGAAGACACATGGTGGAACTAAAGAGCTGATCCCCACAAACTGTCCTCAGACCTTCCAGGCTTGATGTGGCAGGAGTGTGTACCCACACACACACCTGCACAAATGTAAATATGTAAATAGAATTTAAAACAAAGCCCGGCGTGGTGGCGCACGCCTTTAATCCCAGCACTTGGGAGGCAGAGACAGGCGGATTTCTGAGTTCGAGGCCAGCCTGGTCTACAAAGTGAGTTCCAGGACAGCCAGGACTATACAGAGAAACCCTGTTTCGAAAAACCAAAAAAAAAAAACAAAAAAAAAAAAAAAAACCAAAAGAATTTAAAACAAACACACAAAACCCTCAAGTTGGGCTGGTGAGAAGACTCGGAGGGTAAGAGCATCTATAGCCACAGCTGACAGATCTGTCCTAACTGGCAAGCCATTCTAGCCAAAACAGCATCAGGTTCATTTGGAGACTGTGTCTGATGGAGGCCAAGAGGAAAAGGCTATGGCAAACAAGTGAGTTTTATGGAGATGGCCTACCATTTTGCATTGCTGCCATGGGTGCACTCTGAGATGCAGGGTCCTCAGAGACTTTATCCCAATATTGCTTTTTATCTGCTGATATACGTCTGCTATTACTACATAACCTAATGATTCCTGGGCATCAGGCCACCCTATTGAGCATGGTTCCTACAGAATCGATATGAAGATGTACTTTCATGTAGTCATGCTATGCAGATGGATTGATGATTTTATAATTTCTGATTATAAATTTATAGAACTCCTAAATTGATGCAAGTAATGTCAAGCCCCCTATAGAATAAAAGCTGCAATGAGAGTTCTGTAAACCTTCATGGGTCACAGGCTAATCGCCTGGGAGAAAAAGTACAGGCTTGGAACAAATTGATGATCAAGGAAAACATTCCTTCTAGGCTAGGAATGAAACCACTATCTGGTAACTAGAGGTGTAGGGTGGTTCCGATATTTTGATCAGGAATCTTTGTGTGAATGCTGGGGGGTTTTGTTCTCCAATTGAGCAATAAAGATGCTAGCAGCCAATGCTTGGGCAGAAGAGATGGGCCTTTTAATGGAAAGATGGAAATAATTCTGCTCGAACTCCTTAAGTCTTATCAATCTATCTCCTTCCCTACTCTTCCCCCACTAAAACCTCCAACCCCACTTTTACCTTCCACTGCCCAATCACAGGCTCTAGCCTTTATTCGACCAGTTAAAATAGGGAGAAGGTTCACCAGAAATCACCTAAGCATGTGATCTACTCCTTCTTGGGGCAGCCCCTCTTGAGGAAGCAGAGTTAACATCCGAATACAAACAGCACCAGGGCAACCCACAACATTGCTGTAGGGATGGTACTGATGCCAAGGTCAATTCTCCAATTGGTTTTTGATCTATCCATAAAGAAACTATGGGTCTGGGTCCCTGCAGGCAAGAGAGCAGAAGCAGAAAAGAGAGGAAGAGAGAGATTACCATGTTTCTGAGAGAGAAAAGGTGACCAGCCATAGGAGATCCCAGGTACAGGCCAGAGATTGAGGATGTTGAGCTGGGACTGAGGGTGGCAGAGCAAGTGAAGTTGAGTGCAGATTTAGGGTGCTGAGCTGGAAATTCTGGGAAGGGCACCCTAGCTTCAGGACTTTAATTATGCCCAGCAATTGAGGCAATAAGGCAATTGAGCAATGTGTGTGTCTGTGTTTTTTATCCCTTGATTCAGGGAATCTGAGCGGGGGCTGGAAGCACTTCCAGTTCTGGAATTTAGGCAGGGTAGCAAAAGCTACTGCAACAGCTTTTGGCCACAGAATAGCAAAGAGTTGAAGCTTTGGCTTCTGGCCCCCAGATAGTAAGAAAGAGTTACAAGGCCAGAGGTCGTTAGCCTTTGGCCTTTATCCACAGCGTCATGCCGCAGTTCCTGAAGGCTAGGATCGGGTGGGGCAGGGAGGGGAGGGTGGCTTGTGTCTTAAGGGAGTGAGACAGAGCGATACAGGAAGATCCCTCAACACTGCCTTCTACGTGTGCACCCAGACACCAGACATGCACCAAAGACCACTTTGAAAGAAGTTTTATTTTATTTTATGTGTTTGGATGTTTTATCTACATTTATCTGCATATTTTTATGTCCTTGTCTAGATCCCCTGGAACTGGAAATACAGACAGTTGTGAGTTGCCATGTGGGTGCCAGGACTTGAGATCCAGGCCTCCCCAAATAAATACACACACACACACACACACACACACACACACACACACACACACACACACACACACGGAGAGATAGAGCAGGGCATAAAGGAACATGATTAATCCTGGCACTCTGGAGACAAGAGGTCTGACACAGGAAGATCCTGTTTCAAAAACAACAAAATGATGAACCTGTGTAATGCTCTGGGTTCTATACTCAGCCCTGAAAGGAAAATGAGCAGAGTAGGATCCACATGTGTTGACACATACTGGCTGGGCATGGCACATGCCTTTAATCCTAGCACTCGGGAGGCAGAGGCAGGTGGATTTCGGAGTTCGAGGCCAGCTTGGTCTACAAAGTGAGTTTCAGGACAGCCGGAACTATACAGAGAAACCCTGTCTTGAAAAACAAAACAAAACAGCAAAAAAAGAATGACACATACCTATAAGCCCAGGGTAAGGCAAGAATACTGTCATGAGTTAAAATGCAGCCTGGACTCCTTAGTGACTCTGAAGCCAGCTTAGGCTCTCGTTATACATGATCTAAAAATAAATAGAAAATGTTACACCAGCAGGGCTTGGTGGCATGCAGCACCATACCCAGTTTGCTTTTTGTTAAAATAGCATCTCATATAACCCAGGCTTGCCTCTCATTATGTAGCCAAGGAAACCCAGAATCTCCATTCCTCCTGCTTCTACCTCCCCATGAAAAGGATTACAGAAGCTGGGCAGTGATGGTACCTTTAATCCCAGCACTCGGGAGGCAGAGATAGACAGATTTCTGAGTTCAAGGCTAGCCTGGCCTACAGAGTGAGTTTCAGGACAGTCAGGGCTACACAGTCTCAGGAAACCCTGTCTCAGGGGGAAAAAAAAAGAATTACAGTAATACTCAACACACTCAGATTTTCATTTATTTACCTATTTTATTTATTTATGTTTTTGTTTTCAAGACAGGGTTTCTCTGTGTAGCCCTGGCTGTCCTGAAACTCACTTTGTAGACCAGGCTGGCCTCAAACTCAGAGATCTGCCTGCCTCTGCCTCCTGAGTGCTGGGATTAAAGGCATGGATCACCACTGTCTGGCTTGTTTTTTGGGTTTCTGTTGTTTTGAGTCAGCGTCTTCCTATGTAGTTCAGGCTGTCCTGGACCTCAATATGGCAGACCAAGCTTGCATTGAACTCAGAGAGCTGCCTGCCTCTTTCCCCCAAGTGCTGGAATTAAAAGCATGTGCTAACATACCCGGCATATTTTTAATTATGTATATACACGTGTTTCTGCCTGGGGTGTATGCATATAAGTGCAGGTGCTGTAAGAGGTCAGAAGAGGGTTGGGACACCTAAAGCTGGAATTGCAGACTCTCATGAACTCTCAGCCTGTGGTGGTGCTGAGAGCAGAGTTCATTTCTCTCCAAGAACAGCACAGACTTTTGTTGTTGCCTTCTAGACGTCTCACTGCGCAGCCCCAGCTAGTCTTCAATTCAATAAGTAGATGAGACTAACAAATTCATAAAGATCCAAAATAGAAGACATCCAGCCCAATGGTGATGGCACACACTTTAATCCCAGTACCTGGGAGACAGAGGCAGGCAGATATTTTGAGTTCCTGGGAGACAGAGGCAGGCAGATATTTTGAGTTTGAAGCTAGCCTGGTGTATTAAAAATAAATAAATAAATAAATAAATAAATAAATGGAAGAAAAAAAGAAAGAGAAAGAGAAAGAAAGGAAGAAAGAAAGAGAGAGGGAGAAAGAGAGAAAGGAAAAAGAAAGTAAAGAGAGTTAGAGAGAGAGAGAGAGAGAGAGAGAGAGAGAGAGAGAGAGAGAACGAACAAGTACTCATTCTTAACTGCCGAGTTATTTATCTAGCCAGAAACAGTTTTACATAGTACCAGAGATCAGACCCAGGACTATTTTTTAAAACATTTTGTGTGTGTGTGTGTACATGTATGTTTGCTTGCTTACATCCAAACCATGGTGCATGTGTGGAAGTCCCCAGTTTTTAAAATTAATCTTTTCCTTCTACTGAATAGGTTCTGGGCATCAAACTCAGGTTAAAGGCAAATGCCTTTACATGCTAAGCAGTCTCACCAGGCCACCAACCAAGGATTTCTTGTACGTAAGCAAATACTTTTATCAGCTATATCCGCATCATCTATAATGAACATGCTTTAATAATTCAGTGGATTCTAAACAGTAATGATTCTTTGGCTTGTCCTGGGTGCAGGCCTACTTGTCCCGGCTACTTGGGAAGCTGAGGAAGAAGGAATTACAAGTTTAGGACCTGCCTTGAGTACAGAGTGAGTTCAAAGCCAAATCGGACAACTTAGTAAGATTCCTAGACTTTTTGTCTAGTTAGAAGTAGGTGTGGTCTTTGATCCCTGTAATAAGCACTATGGACTATTGTGGAACATTGTTGAATACTATTATTTATTTTTCTCCATTAAAATGAAATTCCCTAAAGGGTGTTAAAGCATGTCTGATGTTCCTTCTACCATTGGGTGATGAACATAGACTTTTTTTTTGAGATGGAAAGAGGTACCACTACATCACACAGGCCGGCTTTGGATTTGAGCCTCTTGTTTCAGTACTGGAGTTACAGTGTACTGACTGGCAAGCCTGGTTCTAGCATAACAGAAATGATGCTCTAGTAGACAGACTTTTGTAGATTTCTGAAAGCACAATGGATTACTAAGGAATATGGAGCTTGGCTTAAAACTAAATTTCAAAGTATCTGACGTGAAAGTAGACCACACTTTACATAAAATTTGTAACATTTATTTAGGCAAAAAAAAAAATCTCAATCTGTACATACAACATTAATACTTAAGTGATGTTCCATCTGAATATACAGCATGATTTACGTGCAGAATACTCCTGTTTACCAGGCCATAACTGGAATGAATACCTTCAGCCCAGACAATCCAGAATTGTATCTGAAATGCACACACATTCAACTTTCTGATGGGTTTTGCATTTCTTGGAAAGAGTTAAATCCCATGAGAATTCAAGCAAAAGACAGCTTCTCATAATCATAAGTCCAGTCTTTGACAGAGGAATCCTAAACATCGGAGATTTCGTCATTAATTTACTTACTCTTTTTTTGGATTTTTCAGACATGATCTTTTATGTAGCCCAAGATGGCCTGGACCTCATTCAGTAGCTCAAGCCAGCCTCCCAACTCACAATCCTTCTGCTCTCTGCCTCTGAATGGAGATGTTAAACATTGATTAAGTTTGGTATATTTACTTATCTATTTAATATGGAGCATGAGTGTACATGATGCACATATGGAGATAGAGGACAACTTGTGAGACTCAGTTCTCTCCTTCCATCATAGGGAATTGAACTCAGGCTTGGCAGCAAGCACCTTTACCTACTGAGCCATCTCACTGGCCCACAAGTCAGTGACTTATATCTGATAATTCAAATCTTCATGTAACATTGATTTCTTTTTTGAGGAAAAAATGCTATAAAAGACTTCCCTTTATGAAAGTGTCTTAATTTTTCATTAATTAAAGAATATCTTGGGGCTGGTGAGATGGCTCAGTGGGTAAGAGCACCCGACTGCTCTTCCAAAGGTCAGGAGTTCAAATCCCAGCAACCACATGGTGGCTCACAACCATCCGTAACAAGATCTGACTCCCTCTTCTGGTGTGTCTGAAGACAGCTACTTACATATAATAAATAAATCTTAAAAAAAAAAAAAAAAGAATATCTTGCTCCAAAGTTGATTAAAATAAGGTTAAAAGAGCCTGGTGTATTAGCACACGCCTTTAATCCCAGCATTTGGGAGGCAAAGGCAGAGGCAGAGGCAGGGCTGGTCTACATAGCAAGTCCTAAAACAGCAAGAGCAATACACATTTGACTCATACACTTGAGTCTTACTCTGACTCAATAATGAACGAACAAAAAACTTAAAAGAACTCAATTTTTTTCCATAAAGTAAACTCAAAGTCAAGTGTTTAGCATTAATGAAGTAGATTTATGATTTGCCACAAAATAATTTTGACAAATTTTTAAAAACTATATATATTTCCCCTAACCACCAAGACAGGGCTTCTCTGTGCAGCCCAGGCTGTCCTAGAACTCACTCTGTAGATCAGGCTGGCCCCTACCTTAAGAGGTCTGCCTGCCTCTGCTTCTGCCTCTGCCTCCTGAGTGCTGAAATTCAACCTCGCACCAGCACACTCAGCTACAGTTATATTCTTGAGGCTGGATCATATGTTGCCCAGTCTCATTTTAAACTTGTGACTCACTTAAGTCCTCAAATGAGCCTCCTGCTTCAGTCACCCCTGTAGCTGGGAATGTAGGGGTGTAGCCCAAGATGGTGCAGAAGTCAGGGCCTCCCTTGCCCACCACTGGCACATTAGGGTCACAAGTATAAGCTACCACACTGCTGGCATATTTTTACTTGTCACTGATCTGACTGTCAGCTAGGCTGTGTCCTAAAGAGGCACCCTGTCAGCACAATAGTAAGAAACGGCACTCAGTTTTGCATAATTAATCTTTTTAAAAAGTAGAGCAGTGGAAAGGTGGGAGAAAGTTCTTCTTCTTAGGCTATTAGTCATCAGTGTCTTGGGTTAAGTCTTGGAAACAAACAACTGCATTTGCCACAGTGTGCCACATCATGCAAAGTCCATGAGATCCTAGGGAACACACGCCGTGATGAGCCTAAAAACCAATGCAAACTTCTCTACCATACTCTTATTCCTATCACTGGTGGGGTTTGCATCATAACTAAAATGAAAACTTTTGAGTTAACACTGAAAATTAAAACTGTGTCAACACAGAGCAAATGACAAGGACTAAACATCCAATATCCATGAGATAAACGAGATCATCTGAAATCACTACACAGGGTTTAAGAAGGAAAGCATTTTGCAAACCTCTTGGGAAGCAGTCTCAGAGCAGATCTGACCCAAACACTCTCTCAACATAAATATGTAGATAAAACTGAAAGAGCCCACATCAGCTAAGAGTAGGCACTTAGTCTATGCCTTTAGCTTATTAACACTGTTTAAAATCCAATTAAAGTCCCACAGTAACTAACTGATAAAAATGTGCCTTTGGAGAGGAGACAGATTGCAGGTTACCATTACAAAATGGTTCATTTCTGTTCCCTCTTCTCCCATTTTCAACTTTGAATATGGTTATATATTGTTCTGAGCTTGGGGGAGGAGGAGGATGCATTTTGAAACATGGAGCAAATCTGGCTTAGTGCATTCCCATAATCTCAGCACTAAGGCCATAATCTCAGTCTAAGGCCAGCATGGAATATATATCAAGATTCTATCTCAAAAAAGGCTGGGGATAGTGGCCCATGACTGTGATCCCAGCATGGCCTGGGAAGGCAGGCAGAGTAGCAAGTCATCCTCAGACACACAGTGAGCTTGAGACCAGCTTGGGCTACAAAAGAGGCTGTCTCACAGAACAAAATCAAACAGAACCAAAAACTGAGCCAAATTTACTGTTCCTTAATTTATCCCAATTTGGCACATTAAATGTTTTCATCAGCATGTACCAAGGGGGGAACCTATGATCAAAGAGCATCAAAGACAAACCAGTATTATCCTAACACACCTGTAATTTCAAACCACCACAGAGAAGCGACTAAAAAGCTAGGCAGGTGGTGTGCTGAGGGACACAGGCAGGAAGGTTGAGAGTTTTAAGCTCTGATTCCATGAGACAAAGGAAAAAAGTCAAAACAAGTATAAAGACAAAAATTGACCAGAGACCAGCCTAAAAGGACTCATTAGTAAGAGAGCTTTATTAAATGGATTTTTATGATTGATGTTTTGTTTTGGAGACAAGGTCTCTCTATATAGCCCTGGCTTCCTAGAGCTATGTAGACCAGACCTTGATCTCACAGAGATATAGCTGCCTCTGCCTCCCAAGTGCTTGGAATTAAAGGTGTGTGCCACCACCGCCTGGCCCCTATTCTTGATTTATGGTTTTTATTGATAACTTAAAAAAGAAAACATTAAATATCATCTTTTCCTTTTCTGATAGTAGGAGTTGAAATCAGTGTGCTTCCCTCCAGTACTGAGCTGAGCTGCACTCTCAACCCAGAAGGAAAACAAACTTCAGAGTACAGAGACCATGGCAAAAACATATTCAGTACACAAAACCCAGATGCTTTGATTTCTATATTTTGCTTTATTCAACACCAGTCTTACAAAGTCTAATACTTCTGTTTCCTCTCTGGCAGGGTGCTGGGGACTGAGCCTGGGTCCTTGTGCATGTTTTTCTTCCAGCAGATCCAAGTCTTGCTATGCCTCACCCAATGGCTTGTGTCTGAGCATACTCATGAGTTAGTTCAAAGAGGCCATTCAGGTTAGTCTAAACTATGCCTGAAAGCATACCACTAGGCCAACGGCTTTGGAAGTACCAACCAATTACAAATGCGAGGCCTGTAGAAGCTGGCTGGACATTTGTAATTTATAAATACACATATGTATTTACTACATTTTAGCTTTAATCCCAGCACTCTGAAAGCTCTGAGTTTGAGGCCAGCCTAGTTTACAGAGGAAGTTCTAGGACAGCCAGGACTACACAGAGAAACCCTGTCTTGAAAAACAAAAACAAACAAAACAAAGCAAGAGCTATCCCTTAGCCAGACATGGTAGCACATGCCTGGAACCCTACCACTCACTCAGGAATGTCAACTGAATGAGATCAATATAGACTACAGCCTTGGGTCTACATATGGTGAGACTCAAAAACAAAAATAAAAAACAGGGGCACTAACAGCTTGATTTACCTGGGATACAATCTGTCACTTTGAGTTTGTGGGTTTTTGTTTTTAAGTTTTGTTTGTTTGTTTGTTTGTTTGTTTGTTTTAGGGCAATCTAGCCCCGGCTGGCCTGGAGAATATAAATTGAATTGGTTTTGAGCCTTCATGTACCAGGTCATTCTCAATCACTCTGTAGGCCTTTTGACCATTTCTGGTTCTGCTTCTCCAGATAGGATATCAGGTAACCAAATGCTGGTTCTGAATTTGCTGCGCAGCTGCGGATACTGGGAGTACAGGTGTACTCTACCACACCTGACTTTATTTTTCTGAAACTTTGTAAAAGGTTAGCAATAGCCTATAGCACCTGTACTTTGGTCCTGACACTTGAAGCCAAAGTTCTTAATAAACTTGGCAGGTCCACACCACAAGCTTGCTAGTTACTGCAGACTACATCATATTGTCAGAATTTTGTCTTAGACGTTAAAATTGAGGGGGAAATGTCAACAAAAAGCAAGTACTCCTTTGAAAGAATTTTCTTTTTTCCAAATGTGTTTAACTATGAAAAAGACATCTTTTGAGATGGAGGCTGCTGAGACAAGCATCACTAGGTAGCCCAGGCTAGCCTCAGAATGGCAATCTTGTCTCCAGTGGTGGATTTGAGCAACCATCTTGGGTAAAAACGTATCATACAGCTCTTAAAATTCCTTGAACCAATGAAGTAAGAAATAAACCATAGTTTTATATGGCTTTTTGATAATTCTATGTGTCTGTTTTCTTTCAGTCTGATTCAATATTTGTCCTTATAAAGGAAGTCTGAAACATTCAAGTCCAAGGAGTGTGACAGTAGTATGAAACATGAGTCAGACATGTTAAAAGCATACTAGCAATGAGCTTGCTGGTCACTCTTTATAGTCCAGGCTGGTTCAGAACTCATATTCCTCTCACCTTTGTCTTCCATGCACTAGGGTACAGCTGCACACTCAGATGCACAGCTTAATCTAGCTCCTTTCTAAACTGAAACATTCCTGACTTACTTTAAAACTACTGAAAACATTTGAGACATGTATGAATGTGGTCAGAAGAGATTTCAGATTAAACCTATTTACAAAACAGGATGTGAGCATCCTGGTTTGTTCTGAGATGGGGTCTTGCTGTCTAGTCCATGCTGACCCTGAGAGCCACCTGTTCCTTAGTGTTTTGAATTAAGGGCAAGTGCCACCAAGACCCCCTTAAAATATTTGTTTTGTTTCGTGAGAAAGGGTCTTTCCCATGTAGCCCAGGCTGGCTTGCAACTCTGTGGTCTCTACCTGTAATTCCTTCTGTTTCATCCTTGCTATTACTGGATTATAAGTCTGAATTATTCTCAATTTAAAATTATAGTGGAATTTAAGTTTGTTGGTAACTTGCTGCCTCCCGGGTTCATAGGATGATAACTGACTCTTCATATATCAATTATCTTATAGGAAAGGCAACTGCCTAAAAGACTAACCAATCAAAACCATTTCCTTTTATCCAGCCGACTCCACAAGTAGCCATCCAGCTGCAGCCGGAGCAGCGGCCCACTGTCCTCTTGAGCTTTTTCTAACATGAACACATAATGAGGATCCACTACATGTCACTCTAACCCAGGCTGGCCTCAAACTCACAGCACTACTCCTGCTCAGTTTCCTGAGTGCTAAGATTGCAGGCACGAGCCATTGATGCCCGACAGATACACATATTTGAACAGAAGAAACATTCAACTTTTTGTTGTGTGTGGTGCTGGGTATTGAATTCCTACATTCTAAGAACATACTCTACCACTGAGCCACACCCCAACTCAAGTTTAAATTTTTGCAACAAATTTTCTGTCAATTGTATCTTAACTAAGCAACTTAACTCTATTCCACTGAGTGAGAATGACTTTGGAAAAGAAGGGATAGCAATGGTCTGTGCTTCCAGCCTTCAGCACAGAGGGAGAGCAGCCTCTGCTCCCGCCTTAGCAGAGGGACACCAGGAGAGCCTTTTCCATTTTCAGAGCTATACCACAAAAGCAATTTCTAATTCCCTTCAACTCGGTCCTTTCATGGTCTTTCTTTTATGTTCCTTTGACTGCTACTCAGGCTCCTGACAGCAAGAAGCTTCTAGAAACACAACAGCTTTCTTCACACAAAGAAGGGCATCTTGTGAAGGAGACACAGAGAATGGGTGCATTTTTACAGAGCAATATAAAATTACAGCGAGGTGGAGCTGAAGTCACGTCAGCAGCCTTGCTCACCTGCAAGGAAGCCTGCGGAAGAGTGCGTGCAACTTACCATGAAACTGTAGAATTTCAAGCACAAGTTAAGTTCAAACACTGAGAGAGAGATTCCCTAAGAGACAATATTGAAGGAAGACCTTTCTTGCCTCATAAGTTAAAAATCACAAAACAAATCAGACTGTTCACATGGGCAGTACTGTACATTACCAATTCCAAATGGATCACAGGACTCTTACCACAGACAACCCCCTACCCCGCCCCCAAACACCAGAGAGCACGCTATTCCAAAGGAACCAATCACAAAAATGCTTCCCGTTGTCTGTTCGTTACACAACTATCTATGGCTATCAATTCAGTCGGGCCTGGGGCTGCTTTTTACAGGGAGGGGGCCTTCCATGGCGCACAATGTGTTTCTCTAAACTGTCCAGAATGGCCACAGCAATCTGCTGGACATAGGGATCTGTCTGCTCATGTTCTTTGATGTTATACAAATGCTGCAGTCCTCCTTCTTCAATCAGCATGCTGCAATACCTTGAAGCTAAAAGAAAAGAAAAATGTTTTAAAGTTATCCCACAAACAAAACAAGTCTTCAGAGCTTAAAACAAAACAGCAAAAAACACATCAAAGGCCATGCATGGTAGTGCATGAAGCAAATCCACACAGTAAGACCCCGCCTCCACAAAACAAAACAAACAACCCTCGAACCAGGTGTCTCTCATCATCTCCACTTTATTCCCTTGAATTCAGGAATCTTTTTTAAAAGGTGTTTTATATATGTATGTCTGTGTACCCCTTGCATACCAGAGCCCAGAAAAGGGTATCAAATTCCCCCGGAACTGGATTTTTAGATGGTTAATCCTGAATTCGAATCCTAGAACCCACATAAAAAGGCATGGCCATGTGTGTCTGTAACCCAGCATTATGGGACAGAGAAACAAAGGACTAGGAAGTCCTTGGACAGGAAACTTCTGGTTCAGTGGGAGTAAGGCATAAGGCAGTGGAGGAAGACTCCACTGGGCGTCAACTGTGCCCACAAAGCCATACATACACCACATACACATATACACCAAAAAGTAAATGTACTTAAAAAAAAAATCATTGCAGACAGGGTCATGGCACATGCCTTTAATCCTAGCATTTGGGAGGCAAAGGCAAGTAGATCTCTGTCAGTTCAAGGTTAGCCTGATCTACACAGTGAGACCAATTTCAAACAAAACACCAAACTGTGCAATATATACTTAAAAATGATGTTCTGGATCCACATGCCTTTAATCTCAGCACTTAGGGTGGGGTTGGGGGCAGAGGTGGCAAATCTCTGAGTTCCAAGCCAACCTGGTCTACAGAGTGAGTTCCAGGCAGCCAGGGCTACACAGAAAAATCTTGTTTCAAAAAGCAAAAGAAACAAATAAACAAAGGCTTTCTGGAGGCAGTAAAGAACACATCACACATGGTGGCTCCCACCTGTCTCTAACTCCAGTTCCAGGAAATTTGATAGCATGTAGTGGTGTACAGATACATACAGGCAAAACACCCACACTCATAAATTCTCTGCAGAGTTTATGGCCAGCCTGAGCTACATAGTGAGTTCTATACCAGCTTGCCAGAACCACATAGGAAAAACTCAACAATCTTTCACCTCCCCCCAAAATGACTTTCTGTAAAGGAGAACTGAAATGGAGCCATAGTTCTACTTTTGGTACATACGATTCTTGCTGCAGACATGTTGCATGGCCCAAACTGCCCACAGCTGGACTCCAGGAGTCGTAAAACAGCCAAGTAGTGGAAAGAATGGATTAAAGGACCTAGGAGTTCAAAAGAATCAAAGTCACATTTTATTTATACAGAGCATCATTTTCTAGGTAGTGATTCTTACAACTTTAAGAAAACACATGCCGCCATTTCTAGACTGATATGAAGGAGCAACACACACCTTTACTTTGCATGCCTATTTCAGAGAGGATTACACTGAGATACACCTTGGTACACCAGAGGGATGTAAAAGACTGTATTAAGGGAAGGGAGTGTGGATCTTTCAAAAGCTTTTTTTTCTTTTTTGGTCTTCCCAACTTAGACGTCTGAAAAAAGTACATTTTAAAATCAGTCAGAAGCAGCCAGATGTGGTGGTGAGCATCTTTAACTGGGAGGCAGAGGCAGAGGCAGACGGATCTGAGAGGTTGAGGCCAGCCTGGTCTATGGGGTGAGTTCCAGGGTACCAGGGTGATGCAGAAAGCCCCTGTCTTAAAAATGGGGATGGGGAGGCAGAAGAAGTAAAGACTACAACATATTAATAAAGTGAACAACTCCCCAAGGAAACAGAACAATAAATAAATAAACAAATATGCACAAGGACCGCTGGGGCTGTGAGTTCCATAAAACAGCACAGCCTGCACAACCTGAGACCCAGAGAACTCAAGAGGTCCCAGGGAAGCCAGCAAACCCCAAACAATCAACAGTGATGATGGCTAGGAACACAAAGACTAAGAACAATGCACAGAACCTATCAAATAAGGACTTGCTCCCTAGCATAGAGATGACAGTACACTTACCTAAAATAACCAAAAGAAAGAGACCCCATTAATACAATCAGCGGTTAAGGGTATTACAACAAATTACAACAAAGTCCAGAGGATTATTAGAGAATATTTTGAAAAATTATATTACAGAAAATTGAAAAAAAATTCTAAATGACCTATTAAAATTAAGCCAAGGGAACGGAGAAAACTTCAAACAGCTCCATAAGCTGGATGTGGTGGTACACACCTGTACGTCAGCACTCAGAGCAGCAGCAGGAGAATCTTGGTGAGTTCACAGCCTGCCTGGCCAACAGACAGAGTCTAGGATGGACAGGGCTAAAGAGGGAAACTCTGTCTTGAAAAACAAACAAACAAACCAAAACCATAGCTCCATAACAAGCAAAAAAGACTTAAGGTCTAGAGGGTGGAAGGAAGCTGGGCACAGCAGTGTGCATATATACTTTAACCTCAACAATCACGAGGAGATGAGGCTTGGTGAGCTAGGTCACCAGGGTTCTAGGTCAGCCAGGGCTACATAGTGGACCCTGTCTAAAACAAAAACAAAAAAAAAACCAAACCAACCACCAAAACAAAACAAATTTAAGAGTACATTTAGAAGATCATACATCAGGGGCTGGAGAGATGACTCAGTGCTTAGGAGCACTGACTGTTCTTTCACAGGTCCTGAGTTCAATTCCCAGCAACCACATGGTGGCTCACAACCATCTGTAATGGGGTCTGATGCCCTCTTCTGGTGTGTCTGAAGACAGAGACAGTGTACTCATATACATACATAAATAAACAAATCTTTAGAAAAAGAGGAGGAGAATAAATAAATCTTTAGAGGAGGAGGAGGAGGAGAAGGAGAAGAAGAAGAAGAAGAAGAAGAAAGAAGAAAGAAATAAGATGATCATGCATCATGACCTAGCTGGGTTCATTTCCAGGGATTCAGGATAGCTCAACATATACACTTGAGTGAATGTTACAGAGCACATAACTATAGACTTGAGGCCTTTACAAAGTTCAGCTTTCATGATAAAAGCCTGAGGAAACTAGGCTGATACAAGCCTCCAGCCCACATTATACCAAATGCCGCCCCAAGTATTTCTTTCAAAACTAGCACTGAGACAAGGGTGACCATTTCTCCATTGTTATTTATTCTGGGACTCTTACGTGTTAACTAGAGAAATAAGACAAGAAAATAAAATAGGTAGGGCATAGGGGGAAGGAGAAAGTCAAATTATTCCTATTTGCAGATAATTCTTAACAGTTTTTGCAAAATAGTAGCACAAAACCCCAACATCATGAAATCAGTAGACCTTCTATAGCATTTGCAAAGTAATTCAAGGAAGAATAGTCCATGCACAATGGCTTCATAAAAGGTAAAATACCCAGGAATAACCCTAGCCAGGGAAGTAAAAACTTCTAGGATGAAGGCCACGGGAAACTGAAAAAGACACAGAAAGATGGAAGAATTCCAAGCTCATGGGTTGAAATGAATATTGTGAAGATGGTCACGTTACTGAAAGCCACCTACAGATTCAGTGTAATCTCTATGAAAATCCAATTACATTCTTCACAGAACTAGGAAGATAGCCCTTACGTTCTCATGAAAATCCAAGAGCAGGCACCGCTAGGGCAAACACTAACAGTCCAGGCCCGATGAGAAAGTTTAGCTCCAAACCTAGAACAGAAGACATGGGGTTTCCCAAGGCTTTCTTCTGAGAGTCTAACATGCATCATGGCAGGTGGGCAAGAACACATAGTGTAGAGGGTGGTTCTGATGCTAAGGTCCTCTTCCCCAGTTGGTTCCTGATTGATCAATAAAGAAGCCAGGGGCCAATTGCTAGGCTGAAGGAAAGCTAAGAGATGATGCGTATGTTGAGTTATCCCCAAAGGCAGGCTAAGAGACGCAGGGGAGGAAGAGATTTGGCCTTGCTTCAGAGGGAGAAAAGGTGACCAGCCATGTGAGATTGTAGGCAGAGCAGCCTTAGGCTGGTTTCCCAGATGAGAGATTAGAAACATAATTAAGCAGAGGGCAGATTTAGGGTGCTAAGCTAAGAGTATTGGGAAGGGCACACTAAAGCAGTGGGAGATTAGAAGTACTCAGCAATTGAGTCAATAAGGCAGGTTGGGGCTGGTGAGATGACTCAGTGGGTAAGAGCACCCGACTGCTCTTCCGAAGGTCCAGAGTTCAAATCCCAGCAACCACATGGTGGCTCACAACCATCCGTAACGAGATCTGGCGCCCTCTTCTGGAGTGTCTGAAGACAGCTAAAGTGTACTTACATATAATAAATAAATAAAATCAAAAAAAAAAAAAAAAAAAGGCAGATTGAAAATAAGCTTGTGTGTATGCGTGTGTGTGTGCGTGCGTGTGTGCGTGCGTGTGTGTGTCTTTTATCCATAGACCCGAGGGAACCTGGGCAGGGATGGCATCTCAGTTGGCCAGAGCTTAAAGTGGAGCAGTAAAAGCTATACAACAAATAATAATCTACTTTTAAAAGGAAACAGAAAGATCCTGGATGTCAAAGCAACCTAAGCAGAAGGAGCAATGCAGGAGACAGAAGGAGACAGCAGACTTTCTGACCGCACACTTTACCACAGACCCATTAACAACAAACAGTACAGTATGGGCATAAAATGTCTTCTGACATCTATACATGTGCTGTGACACACACACTAAATAAAATGTAAAAATAAAACCAAAACATTTCCCCATGACAGGGTCTCTCTCTGTAGCTCTGGCTGGCCTGAAACTTGCTGTGTAGACCAGGACGGTCTCCAACTTGGATTAAAGGCAAGCACCACTGTGCCCTATCCTAAAACAATGCTTACAAAAGCTTCTGCAGAGCAAAGGAGACAATGAGCAGAGCCAAGGGACAGCCTATAAAATGGGAGCCCATCTTGCTGACTATATAGGTCACAGTTATAGTCTGTGAAACCTCAAAAAAAAAAAAAAAAAAAAAAAGACAAAGACAAAGGGAGGGGCAGGGATACTAATGACATGGCTCAACAATGCAAACAGCTCTCTTCTCCATTCTTTTAGCTCCCTCCTTTCTCTTCAGGTCTCATATAGCCCAGGCTGGCCCCAAGTGTACCACATAGATGAGACTGACTTTAACTCCTAATCCTCCTGCCTCTATCTGCCTGGTCTGGGATCTTAGTATGCCACCATGCCTGATTTTACTTGTTGCTGGGGTTTTGTGTTCACTAGAAAAGGACTTCACAAGTAAACCACATACCCAGATGAAGAGCAAAGAATCTCAAAGGAAGAAATATAAATGGATACTAAATATAAGAAAATATTCAACTTTCTTAGCCATGAGAGAAATGCAATTAAACTGTATTGAAGTTGGGTGTAGTAGCTGAGTACTTGAGAGGCAGAGGATCTTACACAACACAAAGGCAGAAGGGACTCTGTGGGGATGGAAAGAGGCCAGAGAAGGGGAGAAAAGGAAGGCATTGTGAGGAGGAATAAACATATAAAATGCATGGCTTCTCTAAAACATAAACTAACTAACTTACATTTAAACTGTTGTCCTTTCTGGTAAGATGGCTCTGCAAGAGAAGGCACTTGCCACCAAGTCTAACACAACTGACCCCACGGTAGAAACGGAGTCACCTGAAAGCTGGCTTCTGGCCTTTACACACACACCATGGTATGTGCAAGGATCCATCCTCTCCACACACCAGAAACAAAACATAATAAACATTCTACAGAAATTTCTTTGCTTTTCTTTTTAAAGATAGAGTCTCATCCTTTAGTTAGTGCTAAACACCTTGAACTTTCTGTGATCCTCTTACCTCAGTCCAGGCTGGCCTTGAACTCAAAGACCCACCTGCCTCTGCCTCAAGAATACTGGGATTAAAGACATGCACCACTACCACCAGGCCGTTCCTTTTCTTCTTTCTCATTTGTGTGTTTGTGTGTGTGTGTGTGTGTGTGTGTGTGTGTGTGTGTGTGTGTGTGTGTGTGAGAGAGAGAGAGAGAGAGAGAGAGAGAGAATATGCATGTGCACACAAGTGTGGTTTTTCCACAGTATGCTTGTGGAGGTAAGAGGAAGACATTTTCAGAGTAGGTTTTGTCCTACTACCGTGTAGGTTCTGGGAACTGAATGTAAGTCATCAGGTGTAGTGGCAACCATACTCGTTTACCCAGCCATCTTCCCCCCCTCCTCTGCTTTCTCCCTTTCCTTTATTTTATAACCAAGTTTGAAAACAGGGTCTCACTATTTAGTCCTAGCTGCTCTGGAACTCCAGACACTCATCTGCTACTGCTTCCCAAGTGGTAGGATTAAAGGCAGGTGCCACCATGCCCCATCCCTTCACTCACACAAACACACCGGTGTTTGTATGTATGTATATATGTGTGTATATATATGTGTGTGTGTGTACATAGATAATTATTATTGTTACTCTTACAGACCTAGTTTTGACTGGACTCAGAAGTAGAATCTTGGGTCTTTTGGTCCAGCTTCTTACTTTCTTTAAGGGCTTTCTGACAACATACTGGCAGACATCATCTTCTTTAGATGATATCTGAAAAAGTTTCTGCTAGTTCTTTTGGGCCCCAACTGCTCACAGTAGTATCTGTCCATCCAGAAATATCCTTCCTTTTCTCTCTCTCTCTTTTGGTTTTTCAAGACAGGGTTTCTTGTGTAGCCCTGGCTGTCCTGGAACTCTGTAGACCAGGCTGTCATCGAACTCAGAAATCCTCCTGTCTCTGCCTCCCAAGTGCTGGGTGGGATTAAAGGCGTGTGCCACCACACCCGACTCTCTCTTTTTTTACATAACCAAGTTAAGAACAATCAGACTGGACTCACAATGCATCTTAAAACATAAAGAAGAAACACTTGGGCTTCGTTTTTCCAGCTGTCTTTGGTCTGTAACAAGAATGTTTCTCACTCAGTACCAATATCCTCTGCTATAGGACAAGACAGCTTGCCTCATGGGAGAACTCTGCAGTACCCACCACTGATCTGGACCACACAGAACACCAAAGCTACTTCTGTGCCCATGGGTTTCTTACCCAGCTCTCAGCTTGCACTCATTATCCCACATTATTAAGTTTCTGACACCTAGTGGCTGGGAAGGAGGTATACTGCTTCGTCTTGACACAACCACCTAGGGGTGCCACAAAAATGAGCCCTGCCCCACCCCCTTTTTAGATGTAGACCTCAGTATATAGGCCAGGTTGCCCTTAAACTTGCTATGCGTAGTGTAGCCTGCCTTCCTACATCTGCCTCTTTTAAAAAGTTAAATTATGGGCTGGTGAGATGGCTCAGTGGGTAAGAGCACCCGACTGCTCTTCCGAAGGTCCAGAGTTCAAATCCCAGCAACCACATGGTGGCTCACAACCATCCGCAACGAGATCTGGCGCCCTCTTCTGGAGTGTCTGAAGACAGCTACAGTGTACTTACATATAATAAATAAATCTTTAAAAAAAAAAAAAGTTAAATTATTATCACTGTCTCTGCCTCTTGAGTACTGCTTTTATAGAGGTGAGCCACCACACTGGGCCTTAAGATACACACTTTAAAGACCTTGATTTGTAAAGTAAAAAACTGGAGACAGTGATAAACAGTAGGACACCATGAAGAAAGTACTGAATGTGCCTTTCAGTTTGCATTGGTCTGAACAAATATGGGGCTGAAATTGTTGAAAGGGGCTGGAGAGCTGACTATCTTCCAGGCGACCCAGGCTCGACCCCAACATCTACACGGTGGCTCACAGCCATTAGCAACTCCAACTCCAGAGGATCCAACGGCCTCCGAGGGCAATGCATGCAACACAGTGCACAGAGATATAATCAGCCAAAATACCAATACATATAAATTTAAAATAAAATCTCAAAAAACTAAAGAAATCAAAAATATACCATCATGTAAGAAGTAGCCAATAAAAGTTAAGTGTAATAAAACTATGCAGCAATGGGAATATTTAAGAGAGCAATTTGCCCATCTGCCAGTTTTGTTGTTGTTGTCTGGGGGGAGGTAGTTAAGTGACAGGGTTCCACGTATCCCAGGCTGGCTGCAAGCTTGCCCTGTAGCCTAGGATGACCTTTGACCACCCAGCATCAGTGTTACAGGCGAGGGCTGCCACATGCAGTTTACGTGGTGATGGGGATCCCAAACCCAGGATTCTATGAATGACAGACTGCATTCTACCAGGCATAGAACCCCGGCCCACTTGGTCAACTTTAAAGTTAAACTGCAGATAGATTTCAGAGATCTGCCTTCAATAATAAGGAAAAAGGGATGATGAATGAATAGTAGAAAATAAGCCAAAATATTTCTTTAAAATCTACCTTGAGACAGGTTCTTGTCCAAGCCTAGACTGGACCGTGGCAGTCCTGCCTCAGTCTCCACAGTGCTGGGATTCTAAGCAGGCACCACAATAAGCAACTACTTTACTTTACTGAAAAGCAGTCCTATGAGATTGTACTTGAAGTCAAGATTGTAAGAAAAATGACAGGATTATTTCATAATCACGCTAGTTACCTGTATGCTACCATCTCACACTCTGGAGTTGGCCACTTCAAAATAGCTGAATGCTAGAAGACACAAGGCATAGGATATGTTACAATATTTATTTTAACTATTACTACATTATGAAGCTTTTATATTTAACTATTACAAATATAGCTTGGATCATTCCAGAAAACAGCAAATGACTCTACCAAATCATCAAGGAGAGAATTCCTCTGGCTTCGGCTCAAGGTCCATGCTTGTTCACCTCTGGATATTAAATGGGCGATAATTCCAGCTGCAAAGTAACTGACTTCTACTTCAACACTGTGTAGGAGACTGCTGATGTGGTCTATAAAATCCTTCCACATTAGTTCAGAATGTAGCTCTTGTACTTCAGCTATGTTGTTCTGGGAGAAAAAGAAGGTATAAAAGTTAGTCTTCTCTAAAGGAAACAGCTAGCGGAGCTGTGTGCAGACAGTGCACCACAAGCACCATGGTGCTCTCTGACAAAGCATGCAAGCTGGGCAGTTTGCATATGAAGTAAGGGAAATCATGGTAGCTTGAGGGACAAATGTCTCTCATAGTCTTGCATGCTTGAATACTTGATGAACAACTGATGAAGGCGTCAGAAGTCATAGGGGGTGTGGCCTTGCTGGAGAAGTTTGGCACTGGGAGAACAGTGACAAGGTTTCAAAGCTTTGCACCACAGTACACCCGCCCCTTCTGTGCTGTGCTTCCAATCAAGATGTGATTTCTCAACTCCTATTCCTGACACCATCCTGCCACTGGCTGCCATCATAGACTCTTTTTTTTTTTTTTTTTTGGTTTTTCAAAACAGGGTTTCTCTGTATAGCCCTGGCTGTCCTGGAACTCACTCTGTAGACCAGGCTGGCCTCGAACTCAGAAATCCGCCTGCCTCTGCCTCCCAAGTGCTGGGATTAAAGGCGTGAGCCACCACGCCCGGCTCATAGACTCCTTTAAAAATGTTTTTTTTTCCCTAGGTTTTTGAGATTTTTTTCTTCTTTTTCTATTTATTTTTTTCTTTCTTCTTTTTTTAATGTGAGTGCCTGAATCTATCTCTATCTCTATCTCTATCTCTATATGCACCAGCTCTGTAAAAGGCCTACAGAGGTCTGTGGCCTCCCTTCCCCCAGCCTGGAACCTGCTTGCTCAAGGGTGGAGCTACCGGCTCATTCGTCCTGCCACGCCTACTGCTGGAACCTGCCTTTGCTGCCTGGAGGCACACACGTGTTTGTCCTGCTACTGGACCCTGAGTTACTTGGCGGGAAGTTGGGTTCCCTCCCCCTTCCTTTATAACTGAGTGTCTGAAAATAGTAAAATTGAGCCTTGATCAGAATGTTTGTTGTCTTGGCTCCATTGTTTCTTCCGCCCCGTCTAGATTCCTCTCTTTTCAGTTCGAACTGCCATTCTCAGTTGAACCGTTCGTGTTGTGGACTGCGGGCAGGCCGCAACAGTTGGCGCCCGAACAGGGACCTGAAGAATGGCAGAGGGATGCTAAGAGAAACGACTGCTGTGTGGAGCTCCACAAGAAAGAAAAGGATCTTCGTATCGGAGGAGCATCGGAGCATCGGACAGGTACACATGCTAGCGCTAGCCTAATATTTCAGTTTTGTAAAGTGTTGCTGAGGATGCGGTAGGATACGAATCAAGTTTGAATCAGTGCTGACCCAACACTGTTTCTGCTTGGAGTCAGTAGTTCGTTAATCAGAACTAGATACGGAGACAGGCGGTGTGCCGCAGCTTTTTAGAAAGCTGTTTAGGTGGAAGAAGGAAGGGTTTAAAGTCATGGATCAGGCGGTTGTTTTTAGTTTTCAGGAGTTGCTTCAGGCCAGAGGAGTAAGGCTTGAAGTACAATTAGTAAGAAATTTTTTAGATAAGATAGATAGCTGTTGTCCATGGTTCAAAGAAGAAGAAACGATAGATTGTGGAACCTGGGAGAAAGTTGGTGAGGCCCTGAATATCGCTCAGACAGATAATTTTACCCTAGGCCTCTGGGCGCTTGTAAATGATGCTATAAAAGATGCAACTTTTCCAGGGCTAAATCGCCCTCAGGCGGAGCTTGTGGTATCTCAGGAGGAGTGCCTATCAGAGAAGGCCTCCTCAGAAAAAGATCTTCTTAACTCAAAAATTGATAAATGTGGAAACTCTGATGATGGACTGAATTTTAACAAAAATCACTCAGATAGAGGAATTGCCCATTACCTTAATGAGAATTGGTCCTCTTGCGAATCTCCCGCTTCACCTATAGTCACCACTTTGGGAGGTGCTACTCATAGGGACACACGGCTAATCGAGTTAGAGTTTGAGATTAAGCTTCAGAGGCTGAGTCTCTTAAGATATTTCTAGTTTAGATAATGATTAATGTGGTTCCTATCCTAAATAGTAAAATTTAAGATAAGATATAAAGCAATGCCTCTTTATTAAAGCGTTAAAGCTTGCTTTAATAGGTATTCATAGGTATTGATATCCAAACTTCGTAATATGATAGTAATGCTTCTAATATTGATTTTAACAGTGATAAATTGTTTTAAACATAGGTTTTGCTTTCCTAAAGTTGTAGGTATTATCCTAACCTTGCACAAAAACTTAAAAATTATGGTTAAAACTGCCATTGTTCCATTGACTGCAGCTTGCAGTTTGATTGCAAATTTAAGATTAATGCTCAGATTAAAAAGTATTTTACCTTTGAGTCAATACAGGGCTCTGGGCAGCCCCAAAGCGGCTTGTGGCCTTTTCTTTTGTTTTGCAAACAATGCCTAAAAAAGTTTTTCCCTGTGTTCAAGAAAATTTCTTTTTAACAGTGTTACAGATCTATTCAGATGTTTAAAATAATGCTTAAATTCAAAGATTTTTGCTTCTAGTAAACTGGTAATCACTAGAAAATTTTGCCTCTACGTATGGCTAATATAGCTTTACATTATGTAAGAAAAATGTTTATTGTTTCTGCTTCTTTACAAGAAGCCAAAAGTTTTAATCTTTCAGTATATATTGTTTCCTAAGTGGAAAGTATTTTATTAACTAATGCTTCTCAAGGGAAGTTTACCTTAAATCCTTGCTTGTCATTTTTCCAGTTTAGACTAGCTTCTAGCCTTTTAACTTTATGGCAATAGTACATCAGAGACTGTATATTCAGACTTAGTAAAATTAGTCATTTAATAGAGTCATAATGATTTTTCACTCTTCTTCAGTGTGACCAGCCATTCTAACTCAATCTTAGACTGGTCTAATATTCAGTTCAATTATTAGAGATTCCTATATTCTAAATTACCTAGCAAAGTTAATTCAGAGCATTTCCCCCAAGGTCACCAAAGGCTCATCTTGCCTTCACCTTATTTGTCCTAAACTTTTTGCAAACTGACATTAAAGGTCAGTCTGCAGCGGAACGCCACTGGCACCCAGTTACTTCTAATTCTTATGCACTGGTAAAATGGAAGGACGCCCTGACTAATAAATGGAAGGGTCCAGATCCAGTTCTAATCTGGAAAAGAGGCTCGGTTTGTGTTTTTTCACGAGATGAAGATGAAGCACGGTGGCTACCAGAGAGATTAATTCGTCAGGTAAACACAGATTCTGTCTCTTCTCGTAAGTATCATTCTAAAGACTAAAATTCCTCTTGTGCTTAGAGTTCAGCTGGGAGTGGAAGCTCTCAGAAACACTGTTTTCCTCTGAGCCAATTCCCCTACAGGAGGCCAAAAACTAGCTTTAGTTTTACAATTTGCATCTAAATAAAGTACCTTGACTTCTCCAAACAGAAAATTTACATTGCTACACTCGCATTGTTTAGAATTCTTCCTTTTCTCAAGCAGGTCAATCTACATTCTCCGGTTCTCCGCCCCTAAGAGCAAACAGGTGGTACTGCTAATCTCCCTTCCAAGGACATCCCAGCATGTGGTTTTCAGTCTGAGATAAGATTTAGATTTACCAGGAGAGCTAGGGAAGTAGAAATTTCATATATATTTACAGAGATTAGTTCTTATTTTGATAGAGATGGGCTTAGTCCCTTAGCTGGCCTCTGGCTTTTCACCCTTGCTGTTACTGCAAGGTGTCCTTAGTTCCTCAGGCTATTGGGAATAACAGGTATGAAGAGGAAAGACTTTCAGCTCCTATTTTAACCAAAATTAATGGTGTTAATACTGACATAATTCTTGTCTAGGCCTTGCTAAATCTGAGGTTGACAAGTCTCATATAGAGACCGCGCATAACTCAGAACTGCGCTACTGATTCATAATCATATGAATACAGTATGGGTACCGCTTGGCGCAGGAGATTACTGCGGAGGGAAGGTCCAGCTTGACCGTTTCTGAGTTCCCTGTGCGACACACCTGATTTGAAAGAGGTTGGTATCTGACTCCAGCTAAAAACCAAAAATACTTAAGGCTCTGCCTCCCCTCCCCAAAAGATACCAAGAGCCACAGATGTGAACTGTTATAATGCTCACGGGAGGAATCAGGTCAATGTCCACCCAAGTCAAGGTTAAAGGCCCACTCATCTATGGATGAAAAGAATCATTTGATCACCTCTGTTAAGCATTGCCTATTTAAACTTAATTAATAGGGGGGAGAGAGGTTGGAGACCTTGCTGTCGTAAGGGCAAGCCCTTCACTGCCTCCCACCCAAATAAAAAAGCCAACTGGCCTTGTACTAAAGAGCTGGTCTTACCCCTTCTCACTGTTTCCCCTGCCTGTCACCCAAAATTGCGGAGGATTATCAGCTCAGTGTTATTCTAAATTTGTTTAGTTAAACTCAGCCAGGGTTCCAACACCCTACTTAAAATGCAAACAGGTAGCTACCTATTCAGCACTAATTAGCATTATAAAGTCAGAGCCTATTCTGTTAAGTGGTTTACTAGGATAATAAAGACAGTCTTAGCCAAATACAGTTTACCATTAAAAAAGTTAGGGAATCCCACGGAAACAGGTTTTTTCTTTAGCCCTAAGAACTCAGGCAGAACTATTGAACATAGATAATTTTTCTGCCTCAGGCCACCCCCTTTTTTATTTTTGTTTGTTTTGTTAACTAATGGGAGGAAATGTGGCCTCCCTTCCCCCAGCCTGGAACCTGCTTGCTCAAGGGTGGAGCTACCGGCTCATTCGTCCTGCCACGCCTACTGCTGGAACCTGCCTTTGCTGCCTGGAGGCACACACGTGTTCGTCCTGCTACTGGACCCTGAGTTACTTGGCGGGAAGTTGGGTTCCCTCCCCCTTCCTTTATAACTGAGTGTCTGAAAATAGTAAAATTGAGCCTTGATCAGAATGTTTGTTGTCTTGGCTCCATTGTTTCTTCCCCCCCCCCGTCTAGATTCCTCTCTTTTCAGTTCGAACTGCCATTCTCAGTTGAACCGTTCGTGTTGTGGACTGCGGGCAGGCCGCAACAGAGGTCAGAAAAGGACATTGGATCCCCTGGGACTAGAGCTACAGATCCTTGTCATTCTCTATGTGGGGATATCTGGAAGAGCAACCAATACTATGAACCACTGAGCTAATCACCATGCATTCTGAGACTCTGAATGTCTAATCCCCTGTATCTGCCTCCCCAGTGCTGGCGTTACTGTTACCAGACTCTTCCTTTTTCTTTTTATGTTTTTCAAGACAGAGTTCCTCTGTGTAGGTCTCGCTGTCCTGAAACTTGTTCTGTAGACCAGGCTAGCCTCTGCTTCCCAAATTCTGGGATTAAAAGTGTAAGCAACCATTACCTGGCCACACTCATTTTATACAGTATTAAAGAGAAATGCAGGGCCTTATGCATATTAGGCAGACACTCATCAATTGAGCTACATCTTCACCTCCTTTGTTTTTTTAACATAAAGTCTTCCTAGGTAGTCTAGGCTAGACTTGAACAAATAATGTAGCCCAGGTTTGACTTGAACTATGATCTTCCAACTTCAGCATCTTGAGTTCTGGGGTTGCAGAGTCCTGAGGCCAAGTCCCATTTTATTTATTTGTTTATTTTGAGACAGGGTCTCATTATGTAGTCCTGGCTGCTTTGGAACTATGTAGACCAGGCTGGCCTCAAACTCACAGAGACGTGCTTGCCTCTGACTCCTAAGTGCTAAAATTAAACAACTGCACCATCATACCAGGTTTATCTTTTTAATTTAATAATTACATTTTCTTGTTGTTTTTTTGTTTGTTTGTTTTTGGAGACAGGGTTTCTCTGTGTAGCTCTAGCTGTCCTGAAACTTAATCTGTAGACCAGGCTGGCCTTGAATTCATGGAGATCTGTTTGCCTCTAAAGGCATACACCACTATAACCTGGCTTTTTCTTTTCTTTTCTTTCCCCTGAGACAGGTATCATGTAACCTTGGCTTTGCATTGGAGGATGCTTTGAACTACTGACTCTCCTGTCCCCACTCTTCACCTCCTGGGTACTGAGCTATATATATAATCTCAAGTTTATCCTTTATATTCAAATTTATATTTTATAGAAACACCCAGCTATGGGCTGGAGAGATGGCTCAGCGGTTAAGAGCACTGACTGCTTGTCTGGAGGTCCTGAGTTCAAATCCCAGCAACCACATGGTGGCTCACAACCATCTGTAATGAGATCTGATGCCCTTTTCTGGTGTGTCTGAAGACAGCTACAGTATACTTACATATAATAAATAAATAAGATCTTAAAAAAAAAAAAAAAAAAAAAGAAAAAGAAAAAGAAAAAAGAAACACCCAGCTTTATATGATGCCAAGTACGAACCAGGTTTCATACATGCTAGGCAAGCAAGCACTAACCTATATCCCCATTTATTCATCTATTTAGAGAGAGTAAGAACAAGTGTGTGTGTTTCTGTGTGTATTACATGTAGAGTCAAAGAACATCTTGCTGGTGTGTTCTTTTCTTCCATCATGTGGATTCTAGGATCATCTCCTATCATCAGGCTCAGCAGGAAGTATCCTTACCAACTGAGCAGTCTTGAGGGCCCAAGCAACAATTTGTAATGAACACCCAGACAGAAAGTAACTAGAAAGGTTTGCATCTTACCAAAAGTCCTAGAACCTTTTGTTGAATGGATGACTCGGTTGGGAAAGACTATAAAAGAGAGAGAGAAATATGTAACTATCTAAAGAAACAAGTATAATAAAGAAATGTTTAAAGAAACTGTCCAATTGTTAGGTAAGTTTCCATTCTAACCTCTAGAACCCTCATGAAGAGCTCCAACCCTTGATTTTCAATGAAGTGTCTGCAGGTTGTCGGGGATTCATCGGTGAGGTTCCAAAGTGCGCTCAAGGTAAATTTCAATGTAGTGTCCACGGAATTCTGATTGGTTTTCTGCTTCACTATTTGAAGAAGTTGCTAAAAGAAAAAGGAATTATGTTTTCATTATTGAACTGTTATCATTTGAGATTACCAATAATCACAAATGGATGAGGACTAGTTTCCTAGCTTAAAGCATTCCTGGTAATGGTTCTTAAACATGTAAACTATCCTTACATCTAGTGTGTGTGTGAATCACATCCACGCCAGGGGTGTGTAGAGGTCTGACAACAATCTACAGGACTTGGTTTTCTTTCCATATGCAGGTCCTTGGGACTGAACTCATGTTGCGTTTGGCAGGAAGCACCATTATTTTCTGAGCCCCAGTTCGTTTTTGTATTGTTTCTTAAGGCAGTGCTATTGCAGCCAAGGGCTTATCAACCTGACACAGCTACAGTCACTTTGGAAGAGGGATTCTCAACTGAAAATGTCTCTATAAGATTTGCCTGTAGGCAATTCTGCAGTGCACTTCCTCCATACATCAGCCACTGATGTGAAAGGACCCATGTGGGTGGGACTCCTACTGAACAGGTAGTCCTAGGGATGTATAAGAAAGCAGGCTGACCAAGTATTCCTCCACAGCCTCTCCCTGGCTTTCCTGGACGACAGACTATAAGCTGTAAAATGAAATAAACTTTCTTCTCCAAGTTGATTTTGGTCATGGTGTTTTACCACAGCAACAGAAACCCTAAGACAGTAGCAGATGCTAGCCTCTAAGTCAGGACCTTTCTGCCTCAGCAGAAAGAATGCCTGTTAGTACACGTCCGGAGCACAAATTGTACTCTATATAAGAAGGTTACTTGTTCTGTTTTCTTGCCTCTCTTTCTCTCTGAGGAGGGTCTCATGTAGCTTCAAACTCAGTATACACCAAGCATGACTGAACATCTGCCGTTCAGCTTCCACCTCCCTAACGCTACAAGCACAGGCACATATGACCACAGGCTTTACATGGTGTTGAGGATGCACCACTTCTGCACTCACTGAGCCACGTCCCCAGCCTTCGTGTGAACACACACACACACACACACACACACACACTGAGCTTCTTTGGTCAGAAGGGACCTTGCAGAAGTTGGTTCTCTTCGTCCACCATTAGGTCCCAGGGACTGAACGCAGGTTGTCAGGTTTAGTGGCCGTTGCCTTTACTGCTGAGCCTTGAACCAAGTATCTTAGTTAGCCCTAGAATACCATTATAATAAAATGTGGGACTTAAAAAAGGACGAGGGAGCAGGGCATGGTGGCGCACGCCTTTAATCCCAGCATTTGGGAGGCAGAGGCAGGCTCTCTGAGTTGGAGGCCAACCTGGTCTACACAACAAGTTCCAGGATAGCCAAGGCTACACAGAGAAACTCTGTCCGGAAAAACTAAAAGCAAAAATAAATAAATAAATAAATAAATAAATAAATAAATAAATAAGGAAGGAAGAAGGAGTGAAGGGAAAGGAAACCAGTATTTCTTAAAATTCAGCAAATAACACCCATAGTACCACTTTCCAGGGACGTAAATTTAATCCAAGAATATGAAGTAATTTAGTCATTATCAACTTGATAAAAGAATTAGAAGGACTAATTCTAACAAAGTTGTCTTTAAGAAGGAAAAGACTGGACATGGTAATTCAGCCCTGTGCCACTGCCATGGCAGGACTGTCACAGCTTCAAGTCCCTCTTGGGCCACATACACAATGATAACAGAATTGAAGTCTACACTGGGTATTAAGATAATAATAGCTTTGACATGTCTTATTATAAGCTATGTCTATATAACTAGCCTAAGAAATGCAGTCTTTGCGAAAGGGCATGTCTTTACTTCTAGCTCTTGAGAATAACATGCATCAGGTTCTGGGTTCAATCTCAAAACAACGAAAATAGCTATTATCATCATTACTATTAACTCTGGTTACATGAAACATAATAAGTAGACTACTTTCTTAAAATATTTTAATGTACTTTCACCCAAAATTACTGGGATATCTACATAGTTCGTAAAATCCCTCTACCTCTGCATTTTTAGACAAGGCCTCGTTAAGTAGCCCTGTTTAGCCTAGAATTCACTCTATAGCCTAGTCTGGCCTTAACTGGAGAGATCGACTTGCCTCTGTCTCCCAAGTGCTGGGATAAAGACATGTACCACCATGATTGGATCTAAAAATGGGTCTTTTTATTTTGACTTACACTAACATTAACTTTATGTGCATGTGTGTGTGTCTGCACGCATGACTATGGCCATGTGTAAGCAGCTGCCACAGAAACTAGAGAAGCATTGGCTCCTGCAAGGAGAACTGAGGTGATTGTAGGCCACTCAGGCTGGGAGCCTGAAATGAACCCAGGTCCTCTGCAAGAGCACCAAGTGTTCTTAACCCCGAGCTTAGGACTGATGACTAGTGCATGGCTGTCTGCATCTGTCAAGGACTCAAACAACATTTAAAAAAAAAATAGATTTGAGTCTGGAGAAATGACTCAATGTTTAAAGGGTATTTGTTGTTTTTGCAGAAGACCTGGATTTGACTCTTAGCATTCACATGGTGGCTCACAACACCCATAACTCCAGTTTCAGACTATCTGCCATCTGCTGGTCTCTGCAGGCACCAGGCATTCCCATGGTACACATCCATACATGTGGACAAAAGACTTATACACATAAAAATTAAATACATAAATGTATAAAATAGGAAAAAACCCACAAGACTTGGAGGTTTAATACTATCACTTAGAAAAAGTGAAGGGGCTAGAGAGAAAGATGTCTGAGCATGGCTGCTCTCCTGGAAATCCTAAATCCAGTTGTCAGCACCCACAATGGTGGCTCACAAACATTTATAACTGTACTCCCACGGGATCTGATGCCCTCTTCTGGTATGCAAATGTACATACAGAGAAAACTCATAGGCAGGATATGAGGGGTGGTTCTTCAATAGAAAGCTGACTTAACATGTGTGAAGCCCTCCCTGGCTTAGACCCCCAGGAACACACTCACAAAAGATATACCATACTATACTCCTGGTCAGGAGGAGAGAAAGGGGGAAGGGAGGAAAAGAGAGAGGAGAGGAAGGGAGGGGAGGGGAGAGGACTAAACTAGCAGAGACTAGAGAGATAGATGGCTCAGTGACTAAGAGCACTTGGGCTCTCAAGAGGCCCTGGGTTTAGTTCTCAGCACCCACATGGCAGCTCATAACCATCTGTAACTCTAGTCACATGGGATTCTATGTGCTTTTCTGGCCTCCACAAGCACCAGGCCACTTCTACATGTTACACAGACATACATGGGATCGAAGCACTCATATACATAAAACAAATTTACTTCAATATGAAAAGCAAACACTATGTAGTGGCCTAACCAAGGGCCAGTAAACTTACCCTGACAATGAAGAGCTCAGCACCAAGCTGTGCAGTTTGTTCTGTAGAGAGCTGGAAGCAAATACAAGATAAAGTAAATGTCTAAGAATGAACTGGTGTGAGTTTACTACAGACCGCCATAACAGCCTCCACGGCCAGCCTGAAAGCTCATCAACCTCCGATTTGGCAATATTTTCCACAGTTAACAGGGAGGCCAGCAAAGGGGTGCTTTTCTGGCACAGCACCCGATGTGGGCGGTAGTAACTGCCTTTAGGAAATCACTCAGCAAAGTTCAGGTACCTTGGCAGCCAGGATGGAAATGATAGCCACGGCCATTCGTTGCATGTTCTGATCTTCGTGGTTGCAAAGCCACTGCATGACAAGCTTGGCTGCTTCGAACCTGAAAACACAAGAGGGTTTCCTTAATCGTGGAGATCCAGGCATGGCTTCAGGGAGCCGGATGTGGGTCGATGGTGCAACTTGGGATGTGGGAAGGAAAGGGAATCCCTCTTAATGAAAGAGACGACAAATCACACGTTAGTGTGTTAGAAATGTTGCCTTTCTATTCTTTCCGTGCTGGGGATTGGATCCAGGGCCTTGTCTAGGTCAATGCTCTACCACAGAGCTATATCCCAAGCCTTTATCTTATTTTATTTACTTATATTGGTTATTATTTTTATTTTACTTGCTAGTAGTGTGTGTTTGTGTATGATGTGTAGTGTACGCATGCTATGATATTTACTGCAGCTATCAGAGGACAGTTTCTGAGAATCAGTTCCTTCCTCTGTGGGTTCTAGAGTTTGAACTCAGGCTTTTATGAAAACTTTTACCAGTTAAGCCATCGTGCCAGCCCTTATTTATGTCTTTTTTGAGACAGGGTCTTATGTACCTCAGGCTGTCCTCAAACTCTGTATACAGTCAAAGATGATTTTGAACTGAGAATCTTCTTGCCTCCATCTTCCACATGCTGGCATTACTGGCATTTACTACCACACCTGGCTCCTTGTTTTTATTTTGCGACAGTCTCGCTAAATTTCCAGGCAGACTTTGACCTTCTGATCCTATTGAGATTCTAGGCCTGCACCACTGCGCTCATCACAATGAGAGCAATGGTGGAGACACAGGAGCATGGGGGCTGAGAAGAAGGCTCAGCTGGTAATGCGCTCACTGTGCACACATGCGGTCCTGAGTCAAATCCCCAGCAACCATGTAAAAGAGCTCTGGGCATGGCAGGGCATACCTGCAATCTTAACTCTGGGGAGGCAGAGACAGGAGGATCCCTGGGACTTGATGGCCAGCCAGTCTAGCCCATTCCGTGAACTCCAGGTTCAGTGAGAGACCCTGTCTCAGAAAAATAAAGTGAGGAGCGATTGAGGAAGAAACCCAATGTCAGCCTCTGGTATTCACACTGATAACACATGCATGTTCTGCAAACACGTATTAACAACACACACACACACACATAATGTAAAAATACTGGCATTTTATCTTCAACAGTGAAATAATTTTAGTATTTAGTATTGCATTCTGCTCAAACCTTTTAAACTTAGATATCTAAGTGTGAGTGCACGCAGACAAGCCCGCTCTCGCACAGCACGCATGTGGACCGTAGAGGACAATGTGAAGGCATCACCTCTCTTTCCACCATATGGGCCCCAGGACTGGACTCGGGGGTTAAGCTATACTTGCCTATTAAATGGGACATCCTGAAGAATCCGGTCACTGCAAAGTGAGAGAAGGCAATTCTTCTGTAACTAAAGGAGAACAAGGAGAGAGTGAAAAAAACCCATCCTGAATAGAACATCATTTTGTTATCTTTTAGCCAAAGTCAGTCTTTAAATTTTTTTTAAATGTCTGAATGTGTGTGAGAAAGGTGTGCACATGCCGAGTGCAGGAGACGCAGCTCGGGACTCACGACTGCACGGCACACACTCAACTACACTCCAGCCCCAGCCCCAGCTACTGTTTTTAAATCTTGAAAAAGCATTAATCTTTTGTCTTGGTTTCAGACAAAATCTCTATATTATACAGCTTTGGCTGTCTACAAACTTGCTATGTAGACCAGGCTGGCCTCGAATTACCAAAGATCAACCTGTCTCTGCCTCACAAGTGCTGGAACTAAAGGTGTGTATTGTCACACCTAACCAAAATTTTGATCTTTAAGTCAGTTCTTTATAATTTCTATCAAAAAGTTGATTATTTTCAGAAAACTTTGTACTTTCAAACACAGTGGTTCAAGTTTTATATTAATAAATTATTATGATCTTTGTAAGGCCTTTAATTTTAAAAAGTATTTATTTATTTATTTATTTATTTTATGAGCGTTTTGCCTGTGTGTATATATGCTCACAACATGTATGCCTGGTATCTGCAGAGACAGCAATGGCTCCCTGGGAGGCTGTGTTGGTACTAGGATCCAATCCTGGGTCCTCTGTAAGAGCAAGTCTTAAAACCTCTAAGTCAGCTCTCCAGCCCTCCCTGCTCTCCCCCACCCTGTGGGTTTGTTTGTTTTGAGGCTGTTCTCCTGCTACACAGCTGGGCTATAACTCCCTGTGTAGCTGAGGATGACTTTGAACCTTTAATCTTCCCACTTTCACCCCTGGAGTGCTAGGATCACAGGCAAGCAAGGAAACCTAGGCTTTGTTTAGTCACGGCAAGCACTCTCAACTGAGCTATACTCTGAGGCTCCGGTACTAGGCTCAGGTATTTCATCGCTCAGGAAGCCTGCCTGGTTTTCAACTGTCCTGACTACCTCTCTCGAATGCCCAGCAGTGTAGCACTCCCTATCTGAAATGTCTAGAAGCAGAGAAAACAGACTTCAGAGCCCTTAGTGTAAGGCAAGATTTCAAAGAGCAGGCTACGTTGAAGCCAATATCTTGACAAATGGTTAAGAAAAGCAGTGGACCCATTAAGGGACTAGGAAGGTCATCCTAAGGCCAAGGAGCTTGACAATAGAGTGTCAGATGGACAAGGGTTAGATTTGGGAACATTGGCATGGACTTTACCAGTTGAGCAGAAAAATATGAAAATTCAAACTCTGAAATGCCATGTGTCCCACGTCTATGCAATGCCTGCACAGACCAGAAGTGGACAGCAGACTCCCCGAGAAGCTGGAGTTGCAGGTGACTGCTGGCTGCCATGCAGGTGCTCGGAACTCATCAAGATCCTCTCAAAGAGCAGCAAGTGCTCTAAACCACTAGCCCCATAAATCAAGCAATAGTAAATGTTCTCATTTAAAGCAATGTATTTGTGGAGTGCATGTGTTACCGGTATGATGTGTATGAGCACGTGGAAGTCAGAGGTACACTGGTAATCTTCCACTATTATTCTTCACAGTATCTTTTGAGTCAAAGTCACAGGGTCTGTTACTATGATGGTTAATTGTTAATTTGGTAGATTTAGAATCACCCGAAGAATGGGCCTCTGAGCATCTCTGAGGGGTTATCTTGATTAGGTTAATTGAGGTGATAAGAGTGAGCCACTGTGGGTGGTACCATCCTCTAAACTAGGATCCTGGATTGTATAAGTGGAAAAGGTGTGCTAAACACTAGAAACCACCATTACTTGACTACTCATGGGATGTGACCAGCCAGTCCTCTTCTCCTGCTGCTGTGATATCCCCACAACAATGGACTGTAAACTCAAAGAATAAGCCACAGAAAACCCTTCTTCCTTCAGTTGTGCCACCACCGCCCGGCTTCATTACTGTTTTTAAGTACTCTGTTGTATGACTAACCCCAGATTGATACATATTTGGTGCTTCTAATTGGTTGTATTACATAGTATTTATAGTGGTTTATGTATTTATACCGGTTCTTTTTTAAAATTAGCACAGGTTCTTTTGAACTATATTACAGATTTATCAAGATATAATTCACATAATATACAATTCCCCTGTTATGTGTGAATTTTAGCCTATGCACCTATCACCAGTTAGTTTTATTACAGTTACTTCTCTTCTCTTCTCTTATTTTTTTGAGTCTCCTGTGGTCCAGCTGAGCCCATAGGTGAATGTGACCTTGAACTCCTGCTCCCACATTCTGAGTGCTGGAATTACAGGGATGCACCACCATACCCATTTCTATTCAGTGCTGGAAATTAAACCCAAAGCTGTGTGTATGCTAGGCAAACAGTCTACCAATTGAGCTACATCTCTTGCCCAGTTTTAGCATATTTTCCTATCTCCAAAGAAATCCAGCTGAGGTTGCAGCTTAGTGTCAGATGCTTGCCTAACATCGGCCAAGGCCCTGGTTTTGATTCTTAGCACATATTTTCCATACCTTTACTTCCTAATCTTTTATTAATAAAATAAAATCTTTTATTATAAAAAAAGGGGGAGGGGCATCAGATCCCATTGCAGATGGTTGTGAGCCACTGTGTAGTTGCTGGGAATTGAACTCAGAACCTCTGGAAAAACAGTCAGTGCTCTTAACCACAGAGCTATCTTTCCAGCCCTTGGTATTGTTTTCTCTATGTAGCTCTGGCTGCTCCAAGACCAGACTACCCTCAAACTTATAGAAATTCACCAGCCTCCCTGATTTCCAAATGCTAAGATTGAAGGCAAAAACCATCATGCCTAGAACCCCCATGAGTTTTAATTCTGGCATGGTGGTACATGCCTAATCTCTGAACGTTGGAAATGGATTTGAGAGGATCAGGAGTTCAAGAGCAAGCAAACCAACAACAAACAAAAGACCTGATTTATTCAACTCGACTCTGCAGAATCAGGAGGCAGGAAAGAAGAACCCAGGACCACCTGAGTGGGAATTGGAGGGTGTTTACCTGTTGGTGATTAGGAAAATGTTCCATGGCCTTGAGCAGCAAATGGGTCACATCAGCAAGGAGCCGGACAGGCATGCCTAAAGCAAGGTCCTGTTTAGTTAAGTTAAACACACAGGCGCTTGCAGCCAGCTGCACAGGCAAATTCATAGGGTGGTTTCTCATCCCAGTAACCACAAGCTGAAAAAACAAAAAAGACAATTAGTCCTTGAGATTCACCTCATAAGTACAAACCCTCACCACAGAGTAACTTCAAAAGCATGTTCGTGTGTAAAGAGCCTAGGACATTATCAGTTAACTCTCAGCTCCCAGTCCCTTCGTGACAGTGCTGCCAGCCAGATGCAATAAAACACATCCTCTCCCTGACTAGAAAACCACTGTTCACTTATCTTCTTTCCCCTCTAGAGTCCTCCCCATTCTTCAGTTCTTAACTTTCTTTAAAATTTATTTCAATAGCTGGGCAGTGGTGAGCCCACCTTTAATTCCAGCACTCAAGAAGCAGAGGCAGGCTGATCTCTGTGAGCTTAAGGGCAGATTGGTCTACAGGCTGAGATCCAGGACAGCCAGCACTACACAGGGAAGCCCTTTCTCTAAAACAAGCAAACAAACAAACCCCAATTTTTTTTTGTTTTTTGTTTGTTTGTTTGTTTGTTTGTTTTTCAAGACAGGGTTTCTCTGTATAGCCCTGGCTGTCCTGGAATTCACTTTGTAGACCAGGTTGGCCTTGAACTCAGAAATCCGCCTGCCTCTGCCTCCGGAGTGCTGGGATCAAAGGCGTGTGCCACCATTGCCCGGCTATTTATTTGTTTATTTATGTGTATATACCCACAGAAGCCAGAAGAGGGTATTGGATCCCTTGGATCTGAAGTTACAGGCAGCTGTGAGTCACTGGCAAATGCTCTTAACCAATCACTGAGCCCTCTCGCCAGCCCTGGAAAACCTAGCTTGCCACCACACTAAGAAACTGAACTAACTAGACAAGAACTTCGGATTCTAGCTACCCCATGTATTCTTCATCCCAGGACACAGACAATGCACGTCTCCTTGCCCACCCATACACGACCTTTTGTCATCCTCTCTACAGTTGATTTCTCCATGGATATACAGATCATTTCCGTGTCTGCCTACTCAAGGAAGCAATTACTTCTGTGTCATTTTTATAATCCTGGATGGGAAAGATCAGCATATTTACAATACTACTCTACTTAGTTTAAGAAGGGGGAGGGGCACTGCACATCCTGCACTTCCCGCACTGAGGAGTCGGAGGCAGGAAGATTGTTAAGTTTGAGGCCAAACCAGATGATATAGAAAGATCCGGTCTAAATAAAACCAAAACTGTCCTTTGATTCTATTTCCTTAATCAAATGCCATTTTTCCTCTTAGCTTTCTTTTACAGCAAACTATGAATGAGCTTTAATCTTTAATCTCTAAGTAAATTAGTGAATATTTCAAATCAGGACTGGAGATCTAGTCCTTTGTGCTCAGTTTTATAAAAATTAAAGCTGGAGCTGATTTAATGCCAGCTTTTAGTCCCAGCACTCAGGAGGCAGAGGCAGGAGGATCTCTGAGTTTGAAGCCAGTCTGGTCTACACAGAGAGTTCCAGGACAGCCAGGGCTACACAGAGAAATCCTATAAGTAAATAAATATGTAAGTAAATACGAACGAACGAAAGAAAGAAAGAGAGAAAGGGAGGGGAGGGGAGGAAAACTGGAAGGAAAAAGACAAAACAAGCACCAGCCTCTTCTGGTTTATACAGAGTCACAGGTATTCGTGACAAAAATAAATGTTACAGTTCCTATCCGAGAACTCCACTGGAAAATTTAATATATTTAGGAGATCAAGTCAGTTCTGGCTCTGCCTTTTTGTTTATTAACCTCAAAGGCCCTCAGTTTCACAATCTGTAAAATGGAAGATAAAATCCACCTCTTCAGATTTTGGCTACTAAATGAAATACAAAATAAAGTCTTACACTCACTAGATTTCAAAACTGAATCTACGTAAGATATAGAAAAGAAATACATATAGATCTCTAAGGCCCACATAGCCTTACAAATTTAATTTTTTTTAAAGATGTATGTATGTATGTATTTATTTATTTATTTACTTTTATGTATTTGAGTACACTGTAGTTCTACTGATAGTTCTGGGCCATCATGTGGTTGCTGGAAATGAAGGTTGCTCACTCAGGTCAACCTGCTTGCTCCAGCCTAAAGATTTCTTTATTATTATATCTAAACTGTCTTCAGATGCACCAGAAGAGGGTGTCAGATCTCGTTACGGGTGGTTGTGAGCCACCATGTGGTTGCTGGGATTTGAACTCAGAACCTTCAGAAGAGCAGTCAGTGCTCTTAACCACTGAGCCATCTCACCAGCCCACCAAATTTAAATTTTGTGTGTTCATAAATATGTTGGTTATTATTATTTATGAATATTTGTGCCAGAGATCAAACAAGTGTTTTCTACCACTAAGCTATACATTGGTGCAGCAAATGTGTTTTTTCAACCACCCAACCTCTCTTTCTTGAGACAGGGTCTCACGACATAGCCGTGGCCAGCCTAGAACTCAATTTGTAGACAAGGCTGGCATCAAACTCAAAGAGATCTGCTTGCCTCTGTCTCACAAGTGCCAGGGTTAACGGCAAACGCCCACACAAGACTTTAAATGTTTATTAAGATAAAGACTCCTTACTTTTCAATTTTTGGGCTTACTTTTATGTATATGGATATATGTGCAGCACTTGCATACATGTTGGATTGTCTGGAACTAGAGCTATGGATAGCTGTTAAGCCATCATGTAGGTGCTGGGAATCAAACTTGGGAGACTGCAAGACTCCCAAGTCTTGCAACTTGTGCTCTAAGTACTGAGCCCTCTCCCCAGCCTCAAAGCTCTCCTTAGGAAGCCTAGGCTGTTCTCACACTTGCAATATAGCTCACTTGGGGTCTAACTGGTAATTCTTCTGCCTCAGCCTCCTAAATCCTGAAGTTACAGCTTGATACCCCCATGTTCAGCTGAAAATACTTGTGTGTGTTACATGGTTGTAGGTGTATTGGTAGGTGGGTACTATGTGTGTGTGTGTGTTTGTGTGTGTGAATGTGCGTGCGTGCGCAGTGTGTGTATGTGGGGGGTGCATGCATGTGTGTACCTAGAAATCAGAGGACACCTTTTGGCAGTCAATTCTCTCCTTCTACCATGTTGAGGTGGACTAAACTCGGCAGCAGCTCCTTTCCCTGCTGAGCCGACTCACTGTTCCCCCACAAAACTCCTGTTTCTGTGTCATACTAAGGATTGAACAACCCAGGACCACACATATACAAGACAAGGACTGTTAACAGTGGGTTACATATCCAGAGCTACATTAATGAAACGTTTTTTTGAGACAAGGTCTCACTATGTAGCTCTAGCTGACCTAAAATTCACTATCCAGACTAGGGTGGCCCCAAATTTGCAAAGATCCATTAACTTCTGCTTCCTGAGTGCTGGGGTTAAAGGGTATGTGTTGTACCTAGCTTAATGGATATTTTTTCCTTAGTCTCTATAGCAGAGGCTTTCCTTCAACTTACTGTATGGTCAAGGATGCCCTTGAACTTCTGATTCTCCTTGTCCCCATCTCCCAAGTACTGGAACTACAGGCATGTGCCACCATGCCCAGTTTATACAGTGTTAGGGATTAAAACTATGGTGCCATGCATCCTAGGCAAGACTCTACCAATTGAGCTACATTTATTGTGGGGATGTGTGTGAGTGGTGAGTGTGCACATGTGTGTTTAGATATGGAGATTGGAGATGTGGAGACAAGAGGAGAGAATTGGTTGCCCTGTTGTGTCACATTCCACCTTATGGACCTAACCTGGTAGCAGCAAGCCCTAGTAATCTCCTGTCTCCACCTGCCTCAGCACAGGAGTTACAGGCATATAAAAGTCACTGGCTTTATTAAATGTGGTGCTAGGATCTAAACTCGGATCTTCATGCTTCCCCAGTAAATGCTCTTTCCCAATGAGCTGTCTCTCTAGCTTCCTTACCTAATACTGTATCTGTAAAGCTCTTCTGAGTGGGAAGCCATCCAAGGCTGGCACACAGAGGAGTACGCTGAGCCCAACCTATGCTTCCATTTCCTTGTAATAAAACATCACAGGGAATCTGGACTAAAGTAACTACATAGCACTGAAAAGCATTACTTAATGAGACTACAATAAACTTCAGTAATGATACGCGATCAGCTTCTTATTCATACCTAATAACAAACTGGGATCATCAATCCTATTAAAAACAAAAAAGAAATAAAATAAAAGTCAAATACATAAAATCTACTAGAAAAGTAATTTCAAATTTTTTCATCACCAGTTTCTTGGGTTTTTTGGTTTTGGTTTTTTTTAACTGGTGTTCTGTCTCCATGTTTGTCTGTGTGAATGTGTCAGATCCCCTGGAACTAGAATTATAGACAGTTGTGAACTGCCATGGAGGTACTGGGATTTGAACCTGAGTCTGTTGGAAAAGCAGCCAGTGATCTTAACCACTGAGCCATCTCCCCTCCCCAGTTTCTCATTCTTACCTTTAAAATGTCTGGCTTCGTTTTCTCCATCACATGAGTCAGGCTAAAGAGATGAAACAAAGCCTCCCTGACGAAAAACGCCCGCTCGCTGTACCGCCTCAGCGCCTCTGCAATCTGCGTTTCGTTGGCTTCTCCAGAGACCTGTGGACACAGACAAAGATGAGTGTTAAGACTTCTCACTTGCTGCCTTTCTCCATCCTAACATCAGCTGTAAGCTGCATTCAGCACAACCAGGTAAGGTGTGAAACAAGCAAGAGTGGCTACTTTTTAACCCACCCACAGCCGCCATCCTGCAGAGATGCAGACTGGACCAAGAAGCCAGCACAGCACCTAGAACAAACCTCAAGGCATTTAACATGCACAAAGCCTCGCTGTCTCAGCTTTTAGGCTTTCTCTTGGGGTGATTCTTTCCCTTAAATCCTAACACTATTGGCATTGCTGGCCTTTCCCTTGATCCTTCAATAAGCCAAGCTCGAGCTCAGCAAAAGGTCATGAGCTACAATGTCCATTCTAAAACATTCCTGACATACCAACCTAAATCACGTTCCCCCAGATCTTTCTCCTAGTTACGATGATCCTCCACTCAGTGACCCATGTGGTGTAGTGTAGTGACCACTCACTGCAGGCCAACAGTGACAGTACAACACTTAGCACATATTTATCACACAGATCTGTTCATTTCCCAGATCTATCAAGCTCCCTAAGAGGGTTCATTTAAAATTAAATCAAACTTAATTTACATAGGTTAATGTAATGATGTTAAACTGTGGTTCAGGGACCACTGTGCAAGCAAACACAGATAATGAGAAGTGACTCTAATAAAGTAATCAAACTAGCAAGTGAAATAGAAATGACTATGATATATGGCTGGTGAGATGGCTCGGTGGGTGAAGATGCTTGCCAGGCATATCTGGTGACCCAAGTTTGATCCCTGAAACCCAAGTAAAGGTTCTAGGAGAGAGCCAATTTGACAAAGGTGTGCTCTGACACCTACACCCTCTCCAGGGCACATGCATATACACATACATCATGCATGTACCATACACAGACAATAACCAAGACATCATAATGATCTCCAGTGAATGACCAGATCTAGGTACTGTACAATCCCCAGTGAATTAGTAATCTGATTCTGATTGCCAATAATTGCTGATTTTACAGGAATGTAAGACTAGACATTGTGTACAGCCCAGTCAAAGAATATAACATGTAAGGGTCTTGCCAAAAACCTAATTAAACTCCAAACCTAGTAGAAAATATAGGAAGAATGGTTCACAAATGAACCCCAATATTTAGGAGGTTGAGGTAGGAGAATCCTAATTTCAAGAACAGCCTGGACTACACAGTCAGTTCCAGGCCAGTGTAAGATACAGTGATACCCTACCTATCCCAACTCCTAAAGCCCCCTCCCCACAAAGAAATATGGACTGTGCAAGTGTAACAACAACAACAAAAAAAATCCAAATTTCTACTGAGGAGAGTTTTAAAAGTAAAAAAAAACAAAAAAACAAAAAACAAAACAAACAAACAAACAAAAACCTGTTTTTGTTTTCAGTAGACCAATTTTGTTTTGTATGAGATAGTTTCATTATGTATCCTTGGCTGGCCTGGACCAGGTTGACCATGACTACACAGTGATCAACCTGCCTCTCTCTGTCTTCCAAGTGCTGGGATTAAAGGCATGCACCACAAGTAGACAAGTTTAAAGGGAAAGAAAAGGAAGGAATGGCCTATGAGATTTAAAACAACAACAAAAGCAAAGCACCTGCCATCAAGCGGGAAAGCCTGAGCTCGGCTCTTGGGATGCACACAGAAGAAAGTTGCAAGTTGTCCTATGATCTTCACATGTAAACTATGGCACATACATTTAAATGTAGTAATTTCTTAATTTAAAAAAAAAAAAGAAAGAAAAGAAAGAGAGGGTTGGCTGGGCAGTGATGACACACGCCTTTAATCCCAGAGGCAGGAGCATGAGCATCTCTGTGAGTTAAAGGCCAGTCTGGTCCACAGAGCAAGATCCAGGATAGCCAGAGTTATACAAAGAAATCATCTAGACCCCCTGCCCCACCAAAAAAGGAAGGGAGGAAGGGGGAAAGGGAGGGAGGGAGAAAGGGTTGCTGGGTGTGGGGCATGCCTTTAATCCCAGTACCAAGGAGGCTGGAAGATCTCAAAGTGGGAAGGGAGCTGTAAGGAGTAGGCACAATGTAGGTGGACCTCTGAGTTTGAGGCCAGCCAGGACTACCTAGTAAGATCCTGACTCCAAAGAAAAAAGGGGAACAGAGCTGGAAAGATGGCTTAGTGGTTATGAGGACTTTATAGGGTGATTCCCAGCACCACACATAAGATTTAAAAATCTCAAAAACAAGCCGGGCGTGGTGGCGCACGCCTTTAATCCCAGCACTCGGGAGGCAGAGGCAGGCGGATTTCTGAGTTCGAGGCCAGCCTGGTCTACAAAGTGAGTTCCAGGACAGCCAGAGCTATACAGAGAAACCCTGTCTCGAAAAACCAAAAAAAAAAAAAAAAAAAAAATCTCAAAAACAAAATGAAAGGGAAGAAAAAGAGGAACCTATTAACTACAAGATGCTGCAAAGACACCCCAGGGGTGAAGAGCTGCCTCAGAGGTTAAGAGAGCATATGCTCTTGCAGAGGATTGGAGTTTGAGTCCCATCACCCACCCACATTGAGCAGCTCACAAGCTCCACGGGGAAACCCAGGCCTGTAGCTCTCATAGTCAGAATCTGTCTGTCTCCCTCTCACCCTGCTCCCTCCCCCCACCCCTCTCTCTCTTTCTCTCTCTCTCACACACACACACACACACACACACACACACTCACTCACACATAAGTGAAAGAAAACGAGAGGCCGGGCATGGTGGCACACACCTTTAATTCCAGTACTCGGGAGGCAGAGGCAGGCGGATTTCTGAGTTCAAGGTCAGCCTGGTCTACAGAGTGAGTTCCAGGACAGCCAGGGCTATACAGAGAAACCCTGTCTCAAAAAACCAAAATAAATAAATAGATAAATAGAAAGATAGATAGATAGATAGATAGATAGATAGATAGATAGATAGAAAAAGAAAATGAGAAGCAATAGAACAAGGAAGATAAAATGAAACAAGGCAAGTGTGCTGTCCTAGAAGCTAAGCACAGTATTCCGAGGAGGACAGCAACGGCACTGTGGCCAGGACCACTAGGATGAAGCCTGAGAATTAACACTGGATTAAGCAGATTTCCAGGAATTCTTAGGAGTTCAGAGCCATAGCCTGGTTAATAAAGCAAGCAACAGGAGTGAGGTGTCCAATGAACTAGGAACAGGACTTGGGAAGTGAAAGGCTGAGGAGACTAATGGTGATAAAATCCACAGGAAGAATTCTGAAACCAGCTGTGGGGTTGAGACAAGGAAAAGCCAAACCAAGTCCTACTTCAACAGAGGTCAGAGTGCAGTGGGAAGCACACAAGCTTTAGACTCTAACAAACTGAGGCATAGGGCAGGTACTAAGATGAACTGGCTATGACCCTTAAGAAAACCATTTCTGAGGCTGGAGAGATGGCTCTGCCATTAAAAGCCCTGGCTACTCTTCAAGAGAGGACTTGAGTTCAATCCCCAACACCCACATGACAGCTCCCAACTGGAATTCCAGGCCCAAGGGATCTGCTACCCTCTTCAGGCACACAAACGGTATAGACACATCCAAACAAAGCATTTGCACACACAAAATCAACTGAAATAAAGAGAACATCTTTTGGCACAGGTTATAGTGGTACACAACTTTAATCCCAGCACTCTAGAGGTAAAGGCAGAATCACTGTGAACTCTGTGAATTAAAGGTCAGCCTCAGGCACAGGCAGGGTTCCATGCCAGATAGGACTACACAGTGATAAGACCTTATGTTTAAAAAAGAAAAAGAAAAAAGAAAGGAAGGAAGGAAGGAGAATTTTTTTTCTTTTTTCTTTTCTTTTTAATGCATTGGTGTTTTGCTTGTTATGTCTGTGTGAGGGTGTTGGATCCCCAGGAACTAGAGTTATAGTCAGTTGTGAGCTGTCATGTAGGTGCTGGGAATTGAACCCAGGTCCTGTGGAAGAGTAGACAGTACTCTAAACTGCTGATCCATCTCTCCAGCCCCAACCATTTTCTTAAATTAAGTATGGTGCTCATATCTGTAATCCCAGAAGCCAGGAATCTGGGGCAGGAGGACTATGGAGACACCTAAGCAAATAATGCTGATGAAAGTACATAGACACTGCCCCATATGAATGCTGGGAAATTATATGGATGAAATTATATTTGCATGCACTACTGTGACTTATGAACAGGCACATAAAGCCGAAAGCAAACCTAAACTCATCATAACACAACATTGAGATAGACACCATTCCAGACACCATTCTACCAGTAATTCTAACTCATCATAACACAACACTGAGACCACCATTCCAGACACCATTCTACCAATAATTCTAACTCATCATAACACAGCACTGAGATAGACACCATTCCAGACACCATTCTACCAACTACACTAAATTGAATAATTCCAACAAGAGACAGGCAATCTCAGCTCTCTTCCTTCAACCTGAGCTGGAAATATCACCTTTATACATATTTGAATTAAAGCGTTCTAATGGTCCTTGCTTGCTTGTTTTGAGACAGGTCCTCATTATGTAGACCTGACTACCCGGTCCTTGCTATATGGCCGAGGCTGGCATCAAACCCTCCTGTCTCCGTCTTCTATGCTGTGACTGTAGACATGAAGATGCATGCTGGGATCACTTTTTAAAATACATACTACTTACTTATTTACATGTGTGACTTTGTCTGCATATGTCTGCTCATACATGTGTGCCTAGTGCATAGTGCCTATGAATACCAGAAGAACGCATCAGACGCCCTGGCACTAGTCACAGATGGTTGTGAGCTGCCATGCAGGAGTACTGGGGTTGAGCCCAGGCCAAGTCCTCTACAAGTACAGCCAGCACTCTTAACTGCTGAGCCATCTATCTCCAACCCAAATATTTTAAAATATTATTACCATCATTACTATTAATATTGTTTGAGACAGGGTCTCACTATGCAGTCCTGGCTGGCCTCAAACTCAGAGATCTGCCCGCCTCTGCCTCTAGAGTACTGGGATTAGAGGTAAGCATCCTACCAAATGAACTCTATCCCCAAGCCCCTCTAGCTCACCATGTACACCAGGCTATGTACACGCAGGAAGTTACCTTCGTCTGCCTCTGTGAGTGCTTGGATTAAAAGCATTCACCATGCTTGGTCCCACTGGACTTTTAATTGGGATTATTACCCTAATGTAAGCCTTTCCACTGTACAATTATTTCCATACCTTGTATCAGAGTGTTTCAAATATTACACATTTACCCTAATGAAGACTTAAGGAACTAGGGGGAAAAAACCTGACCAGTCAAACAAAATACAATTTTAATATCTAACCTTCAAGTGTCCTTTGCCCGTAAGGAATTCAGAGTACCCAGCATCGGTAGCCAGCAACCCTACGAACTGCATGCTAGGCCGCTGCTGTATAAAGGCTTCGACAGCTTTGTCTGTCACGTGCTTTCTCCCTGAAACATCCAGGGAGACAAGATTGGGCAAGATGTCCTTTTGCTCTAACAATCGAAGGGCTATGTCTGACGTGAACTGTTTATCATCTGAGATGTCAAGATGGTTCAGATGTTTTAGCTCCCGAACAACATCCAGGATCTGGGTAGTGGTCATTTTTAAACATTTCAAATGGTGCATGGTGAGAGACTTGAGTCTGTCTTTGCAGGCCAGCAGGGCAGTGATATCTGTGATTGAGGTGTTAGAAATATCCAGGCTCTCCAGTCTAGGCAGCGAAGCAACTTCAGCCAGATCTTCATTGTAAAAGAGCACATTAGTGATGCTCAGAGCTCGAAGACCAGAGAGCCGGCTGAAGCACCGCTCATACGGATCCTCGAGGGACAGAGTTAATGAGTTTAGTACTAAGCACTGAAGATTTTGCTGGATCCACTTGTTACTGCCAAGGCCACTTATGATGTCTGTGATAGTGATGTCAGCATTCACACCCGTGGCATCAAGTTCTACTAGCTTGTGGTGGCAAAAGGCTTTCCGGAAAGCAACAGCGGAAATCTTTGCTTTGCGAATGCAAGCTCGCTTTAGGCGCATCTGGTTACCTCTGAAAATTCCCACAGTTCCATCATTCAGGAGACCTGGGGAAAAATAAGCAGCATTTTAACTTCAAAATCACAAAGAAGAGCAAAAATTTCACCACACTAACATAATTCCATGCAGCTGCATTTTACTTACTTGATACAATTTGGTGAGATGAAGATATTATTGTCTAGACTAAGACCCAAAAGAGAACTTTGCAAGATTATGGAGCTAGTAACAGCAGAATCAGAATGGAACAGACATTACAGAGATTCACTATTAGATACATAGGCAGCGATACGGCCCAGCGCTTCCTTACTATCAGACAGGACCACGTGCCAGTTAGTGCTAAGGGGCTGTAGGCTTAGGCACCCGAGAGCCAATGGTGATTCTCCATGCTCTCTTCTCAGCTCTAGAGATGTGGTATTATGAGGGCTGGTCTCTATCAATCTGGATACCAAAGTGACCATGGAAGAGAGTCTTCAACAGACTTTGCACACTTTATGTATGAATGAGGTTTAAATTGTACACTAATATATTGGTAGCAATATATTTCTAATTTAAGTTCACAATACATTATTACATATATAAACATATTTAGACACACAATATATAGTTAGTAGATATAATAGCTAGAATTCACTATTAAACCACTAGCTACACACCTTTAATCCCAGCACCCAGAAGACAGAGACAGGCAGATCTCTGTGAGCTCAAGGCCAGCCTTACCTACACAGCCAGCTCCAGGACAGCCAAAACTATATAGAGACCCTGCCTCCATAAATAAACAACAAACAAACAGCACACTAGCCAGATCTGAAATCATTTTATTTTGGTTTAGGTTTTTTTGTTTATTTATTTTGTTCTGTTTTGTTTTGTTTTGTTTTATAGAAAGGGTTTTCCTGTGTGCCCTAGCTGTCCTGGATCTTGTTTTGTAGACCAGGCTGGTCTCAAACCACACCTGGCTTTAGTTTTTAATTTGGATTTAAATGAGTTTGAAATTTTGTCTTTATGTGTGTGCACATGTGCGCTCATCATATGCATGGCATGGGGGTCAGAAGACAACTCTGTGGAGTTAGTTTCTCTCCCGCCACAAGGATCCCTGGAATGAACTCAGGCCTTAGCTTGGTCGCAAGCCTACTCACCCAGTAAGCTACTTTACCAGCCTCGGGGCTTTCTGTTTGTTTTTAAAACATGGTCTCACTCTGTACCTCTGATTGGCCTCAGACCTGTACCAGCACTTGAAGCCTTACTGAAATGGTTTAGGATCTAGACATAAGTGGTATTCACTGTCACCCCAGCACCCGAGAGACTGAGACAAAAAGGTCACTGTGAGTTCACTAAATAGTTAAACCATGTCTGTCTGTCTGCCTGCCTGCACACCTACACCCCCCCCACACACACACATACACAAGCAGAATAGAGTTTTTTTCCTTTAAAAAAAGAGGAAAAAACCAAGCAAACAAACAAACAAAAACACCAGATCTTCTGTGTAGGACAAATGCAAATAAAATGAACAAGGTCCTGAGTTCCATTCCCAGCAGCCACGTGGGGGCTCACAACCGTCTGCAATGGGATCTGACACCCCCTTCTGGTGTGTCTGAACAGCTACAGTGTACTCATATACGTAAAATAAATAGATAAATCTTTAAAAAAAAAAAAGTCGCTCAGACATGACCAATTAGACAACAAACAGCCTTGCACGTTTATGGCACTTCAGAGTCATGTCTCAAAAAATATTACACACCAAACACCATCTAAGGAAGAAATCACAGCCAGACCTATAAAATGTCCTCTAAGACCAGTCTGCAGCATAAGCATTTGGGTCAAGATAAATAAATATTGTGAAGTTAAAGGAAGGATTTTTACTGTCATCTCAGCTATTCCATACTAATGATGCCACTCAAGCTGACAGATGGCCAATATCAAATCAGAACTAACTCATGGGGGCCGGGGGGGGGGGGAGGTCTGAGAGCTGTAGCTAAGTGGTGGAGCACTTACCCAGCATGTTCAAAGCTTAAGTACCACTAGACAGTTAAAAGTCTTCATGAAACTTGTGGGGAAGAAAAACTGAGTGAAGCAAGCAAGGGAGTAGCTTAGCTGTGTGGGTACTGGGTATGGAACCTAAGTCTTCTGCAAGAGCACGTGCAGTAACACAGCCTCCTTAACAATGCACCCTGCTACCTGCTGGCGCACTGAGACCCTACCCGTGCATGCACTCAGCTGCATATATACCTACTAAACCAATGAAAACAAGTTACTCACTTTAGCAAGCCCCTGGCAACGCCCCGTTTCTATTCAAACATATTCTATGTCAGACAGTATCTGGACCAATCCTACCTGAACAGGTCGAAAGGCACATGAACATCAGGGCAAACTGTGATCTCTGAGTTATTTTTTATTTGTTTCTTGGTTTTTTTTTGAGACAGAGTTCTCAGTATAACCACTCTAGATGTCTGGAAACTCCCTCTGTAGACCAGGCTAATCTCACACTCACAGAGATCCACCTGCCTCTGCCTCTGCCTCCCAAGTCCCGAGCTTAAAGCTGCCAGGCACTCTTACAGCTCTTTCAGAAAGAATACCTGACTTACTACCTTATGTTTATGCATAATTGGGCATACATATGATTAAAGCAGTTGCATCATGGTGAAGGACATGTGTAGAAAAGAAAAAGTTGTAATACCCAAACCTGTCGTCCAAAACAAAGACCAACCCTCACTAACATCACCTGTAAGCAGTCCCTCCTTCTCCAGCCTCCATAAGTAATAAAGTAAAGCCCCAGGTAGTAACCGAGGCCCCCGGGGACTCTCCCATCAGGTGGTCCCCTGCCTCTCCCAGCAGTGCATCCAAACCTAAACGTTCGTTTTGTTCTAAATGAATCTTACGCTTTACTATTTGTGTGTGCATCTTCTCCAAGCTTTGTGAACAAAGTGCCACAAACTGGCCAGGGCTAGAGAGATGCCTCAGTGGGTTAAGAACGCTTGCTCTTGCAGAAGACTTAGATTCAATACCCAGTACCCACACTGTAGATCACAGCCATCTCTAACTGCAGTTCTAGGGAAGCCAACATCCTCTTCTGGCCTCTGCAGGCACCAGACACGCACATGATGAGCAGCAACAGAAACACTGGCACACACCTTTAATGCCAGCACTCGGGAGGCAGAGATAGATGGATCTCTGGTCAATTGTAAGTTTTAGGACAGCCAGAGCTACACAGAAAAACCGTCTCAAAAAACAAAACAAAACTAAAAACAGCAGCAGCAGCAGCAACAACAGAAAAGAAACTAATATAATACCTAACTAGTATTTTTTGAGCTAGGTTTTCATGTACTATAGACTGAATTCAAATTCACTCCCTTGCTTAGGATGACCTTGAACTCCTGATTCTCTTGCCCAGCCTCCCAAGAGCTGGGATTCCAGCTATGTGCCAATACTCCTATTTATTTATTTATTTTGGAGTATGTATGTATACATGCCACACTGCACATGTGGAGGTCAGACTATAACTTCTGAAGTCAAGTTTTTCCTTTTACTGTGTGGATCCTCTTATCTTTATCCCTTGACACACCTGGCTTCTCATATGGCACTGGGACCCTAAGTCCTTATGCTTATGTTGAAAGGCCTTTACCCACTGAGCCATTTCCAGCATCCCAACAGTATTTATTATATATCACAGTAGAACTTTAAGTCCTATTCAGCCTAAAAGCAGTGACATCAAATGTAGGTATAAGAAGGCTGTATGGCAGCCGGGCGTGGTGGTGCACGCCTTTAATCCCAGCACCACTCAGGAGGCAGAGGCAGGTGGATTTCTGAGTTAGAGGCCAGCCTGGTCTACAAAGTGAGTTCCAGGACAGCCAGGGCTATACAGAGAAACCCTGTCTTGAAAAACCAAAAAAAAAAAAAAAAGGCTGTATGGCACAGTGAGGAAGACAGTGGGGAGACAGATATGCAAATAGCTGGGACTCTACCACTTACTAGCACTGTAATCTTCAGTTCCAACACTTATATATAAACAGGGATAATTATAATTCCTAATGTCTTAGTAACTGTCTGTTGTTGTTAAGAGACACCATGACCAAGAGAACTTATAAAATAAAGCATTGAATCACGGCCTGCTAGTGTCAGACAGTGAGTCCATCCCAATGTAGCAGCAGGCGGCAGGCATGGCACTGAACAGTAGCTGAGAGATGACATCTGATCCATAGGCACCAGGCAGAGAGCTAGCTGCCATGGCATAAGGGTTTGAAACCTCAAAGCCCACCCCAAGTGACACACCTCCTAATCTTTCCCAAATACTTGCCTTAACTGGGGACCAAGAACTCAAACATATGAGCTATAGGGGCCATTCTCACTCAAGCCACCACACCTAACTGCTCATTCTATCTCCTGTGAGCAAATCCTATTCCTTATTTGTCAGAGGGTTTAAACCCTAAAGAAAGACAGGGTTTTACTACAGTTTAATTTTAAATAGAAACAACAAAAATCCCAATTACAGAACTATAACTTCACAGATAATACTTTTCCAATGTATTTTTCTAGATGTAGCTTAGTTGGTAAAGTACCCACCTACCATAAGCAAAGCCCTGGGTTAACTCCCAACATTGCACAAAACAGTATGAACCATAACTTAGAATTATGTTCTAAGCAACTTAGAATTATGTAGATGCAACAGGTTCAAGGTCATCTTTGTTGTCATACAGAGTTTGAGGCTAGTGAGGGATATATGAATACGTGAAAATTATCTTTAATATCTCACTTTAAAAGTCAAGAGCAGCCGGGCGTGGTGGCGCACGCCTTTAATCCCAGCACTCGGGAGGCAGAGGCAGGCGGATTTCTGAGTTCGAGGCCAGCCTGGTCTAAAAAGTGAGTGCCAGGACAGCCAGGGCTATACAGAGAAACCCTGTCTCGAAAAAACCAAAAAAAAAAAAAAAAAAAAGAGAAGCTCCTTGTGACCTAAACACTTTTTAGTCTTGAAGAGATGGCTTAGTGGTTAAGAGCATTTGCTGTTCTTGTAGAGGGCCAGGGTTGAGATCCCAGTACCCACATAATGGTTCTCAACCATCCTAACTCCAGTTCAAAGGAACCTGGCGCCTTCTGATCTCCAGGGGCACCAGGGACACACAATGTGCACATACATACATGCAGGCAAAACACTCATCCACATAATATAAATAAATCTAAATATGTATGTGTGTCTTTGATTGATGTTTCTCAAATCAAAAAAGAAAGATAAAGTTTTGCCTAAACTGGAATGAAAAAAAAATCATTAAGTCTGAAGCAAAACAAGTAAAAATCCCTGAATTCCTTCTCTTAGAACCAGTGTCTTCTGACTTTTTCTACCATTTCTAAGAAAATAACTGAATAAGCCCTGCAGTACTTTACAATCCAACGCTAACTAACAGCACACAATGAACTCTTCCATCTTTATCATTTACCGTGGAATGCTATAGTCTGAAGAAGCCGGTCAGCCACCTCCTGTGGGAACACCCCAGGCTCCTGCAGACACAGGGTTCCATCTTGTCGTGCTGAGCAGAACTTCTCGAGGTTGGTGGTCAGGAAACTCAAGCAGATGTCAAGCAAGGAATAGGGAGAGGCTTCCTCCTTGGAATGCAGGAAGAAATATAAAAGGAACACACACGAAATGAACACATCAGTTTCCAGAGCCACTTACTCACTCATTAACGTCTGCTGCCCAGAGCAGACGGCGACTACTGTGACCTCAGAGATCCACCTGCTCTGTCTTTGGAGGACTAAGTTAAAGGTGAGCCTCACTAGGTGCAGGCACAAAGACAAACATCTTAAACTGTTGGCTGTTACATCTGGATTCTTCTCTGCTGGCCAGTCTTAGATCAACCTGACACACAAACTAGAGTTAGTTGAAAGCACAGAACTGTAGTAGAGAAAATACCTATGTAAGATCCAGCTGTAAGGCATTTTCTTAACTACTGACCCATGTGAGAGGGCCCAGACCACTGTGGGTAGTACCATGCCTGGGCTGGTGGTCCTGGGTTCTATAAGGAACGAGGCTGAGCAAGCCATAGGGAGCCTGCCAGGAAGCAGCACCCCTCTCCATCAGCTCCTGCCTCCAGGTTCCTGCCTTGTTTGAGTCCCTGTCCTGACTTCCTTCAATGGTGAACTGCAAACTAGAAGTGTAAACCAAAGAAATCCTTTCCTTCCCAAATTGTTTTTTGGTCATGATGTTTCATTGCAGCAACAGAAACCCTAGCTTAGACGCCTTCCAAAATGTAATCTTACTTTACTTTTCAACTTAATTTCCTACTAAATTCTCACTAAAATCTGATATGATTGAGTTATATATAAAATAATTTGAGTCGGCCGGGTGTGGTAGCGCATGCTTTTAATCCCAGTCTAGAGCCAATGTGATGTGTATGCTTAAAAATCCCATCAAGCACCAGGCATCGGTGGCACACGCCTTTGATCCCAGCACTTAGGAGGCAGAGGCAGGCGGATTTCTGAGTTTGAGGCCAGTCTGATCTACAAAGTGAGTTCAGGATAGCCAGTACTATACAGAGAAACCCTGTCTGGAAAAACCAAAAAAAAAATAAATAAATAAAAAAGAAAGAAAGAAGAAAATCCAATCAAGGGATTCAAGGGCAAGAAAAGCCAGGAATTCAAGGCCATGCTCAGCTACAGCCTAAAGCCAGCCTGGACTACATGAGATTCTGTTTCAAAAAAACAGAAGCAAAATAGGGAAATTAGTACCTGTGCTATATATCATCAAAAACAAAAGTGCATTTATTTAAGTTTTGTCTGTGTATGGGTTTTGCTTATTTGCTTACTTGAGGCAGACAGAGTTTTATGTATCTTAGACTGACTTTGAACTCCTGATCTTCCTACCACTACAGGCCAGTGCTATCATTCTAGATTTAAAAGTAATAATAAAAAATTTAACCAGGTTTATTCTAGTCTGAAAAAAATCAGAATACAGTATAAGGTAACAGAAACAAACTCTTAAAATGTCCCCAATGATAATATTAAAATATAAGTACAGTTATCCATCTCTTAGGTACTTTCTGCTCAATTGTGCCATTTTATAATAATTAACCATTATTTCCTTTATTCCTCACCCTCACTTAAAAAAACCTTTTTATAGTATTTATTCTGTATGTATGTAAGTATATTTTGTATTCCCTTGTGTGTATGACATGGTGTGTAGGTAGAAGTCAGAAGACAATTTGCTAGAAACATCAGGTATGAAAAGTAATAAAACTGCTCTAGTTCCTCGGTGGCAGTCCGGGTGACTTCAGAGTCTCTAAGTAATGAAATCTATGCCTTTGACAAGTGCAAGAAGTACCCTTTACGGCTGATGCTTAACACTGTCTTAAAAGGAACAAAGTGCATGCAGATCCTTTGGTTCACTTGTTACAAGACCCTGAAGAAGTAGAACTGCATCTTAAAAATGAAGAAGCAACTTCTCCTCAGGTACTGGGGGCTGGGTGCTAAGACCAGGGCTAGACTGGACTTGAACTGTAATCACACCATACTGGGCAGTTCAACTAGTTATTCTGACTTCAGCTGTTCCTCTATCCCTGTAGGGCAGGATAACATCAGTACTTAGGATGCTGCTGTCAGGATGAAGGGAGCTGTTTAAATGCCTGATACAAACCTTCCCCAGAGTAATGAAAACCCAAATCTCAGGCACCAGAGACAACAGGTGCACCCAGTAGGGGTGGAGCTCTTTAATCCCAGCACTCGGGAGGCAGAGGCAGGAGGATTGAGTTCAAGGCCAGCCAGGTCTACAGAGCAAGTTCCAGGACAGCCAGGGCCACATAGAGAAACCCTGTCTTATAAAGCATACACCAAGTCTTTACACTTTATTTAATTACTGTGTATAGTGCATATGCCAAAGTGCACACATAGAGGTCAGAACCTTCAGTCTTAGTCACTGTCCTTCTGCAGTAAAGAGACACCATGGGGCTGGAGAGATGGCTCAGCAGTTAAGAGCATTGGCTGCTCTTCCAGAGGTCCTGAGTTCAATTCCCAGCACCCACACGGTGGCTCACAGCCATCTGTAATGGGAGAGAGACCATGACCAAGGCAAGTCTCATAAAAGAAATCACTTAATTGGGAGCTTGCTTACAGTTTCAGAGGCTCGTCCATTATCATCACCATGGGGACATGAAGGGCAACTTTATGATAGAAATCACTAATCTGTTACTTTAGAGACTGAGCTCACCATGTTAAGACTGGCCTAGAGGCCACAAAGATGGCTCAGCAGGTAGGGGCGCTTGCCACAGTCTGATAATGAGTTTGAATCCTGGAAACCACATGAGGGAGCTGGCCCGCACTGCACTCTGACATCTGGACTCCCGCTGGAATGAGGTACTCCTCATTCCAACTAAATAAATAAATGTAAACCAAAAAAAAAAAAAATCATTTTTTAACTTTTAATTTTTCCAACATTTCCATTTTTAAATTTGTCTTTTTGTGTGTGTTCTGTCTGCATACATGACATGTATGCTTCATGACCACAATGCCCAGAAGGCGGCACTGGATTCCCTAGATCGGAATTGAGAGCCACCACGTGGGTACTGGGAACCGAACCTGGTTCCTCCACAGGAGTAAGCTAGTGCTTAACTGCTAAGTCATCTCTCTAGTCCTAAGGTTTCATTTTCCAAGTATTTATTTATTTATTTGACAGAGACAGACAGACAGGCAGACAGACAGGCACATCAGAAGACTGCATCAGATTCCTGCAGCTGGAGTTCCAGGGTTGTGAGCTGTCTGAGATGTAGTGCTCTTAACCTCTGACCTTCTTTCTAGCACACATACACAGGTGCTCTTGCCTCTTTTTTTTTCTTTTTTTTTTTTTTTTAATTTATTTATTATATGTAAGTACACTGTAGCTGTCCTCAGATACTCCAGAAGAGGGCATCAGATTTCGTTTCGGATGGTTGCGAGCCACCATGTGGTTGCTGGGATTTGAACTCGGGACCTTTGGAAGAGCAGTCAGCGCTCTTAACCACTGAGCCATCTCGCCAGCCCTTTTTTTTTTATTTAAAGATTTCTTTTATTTCCATTGACATGTATGTGTCGTATGAATGTCTTCATGGATACCTGAGGAAATCAGAAGACTGTGTTTGAGCTAAAATTACAGGCAACTAACTGTCAGGGGCCTGATGTGAGCGCTGGGGTAGATGGCCCTCGGGTCCTCTAGCCTCCGATTCCCTCTGAGACATCGCTTCAACCCACAATTCATTTAATTACAAACAAAAAACAAAAAACGGCCTGGGACACTCTATGCAGCTCAGCTGGCCTCACTTTACACCTCCCTGCTTCAGTTTCTGAGTCCTACAGGGACTATCATTACATCTGGCTGGGAAATGCAATTTTTATTAACTGAAGGACTTGGGACTCCTGATGTCTGAATTAAAATGACATTTACAAAACTAAAATGCCTCTTCTGTCATGCAGGCATACATGCAAATAGAACACTCATATAAATAAATACATACAGATATACACACACAAACAAAACTAAAATGCCATTTACAAAACTATGTAAATTTATTAGGCAATAAATTCATTAGAACTTAGTCTTCCTGTACTTCAGTCCATGATCTAAAAAATGCAGAAAATACCAGCACCTACCTCATGGGACCTTTGTCAGAATAACTACATTCTAAATGCAGAACTCTTGAAGTAGTGCCAGCACGCCAACCGCAGAGTCAATGTTAATGCTTATTATAGAATGTAAGTTCCACCAGAAAAACAAATGTTCTGTTCACTGATACAATCATAAGCCTAAAATAACACCTACTACATCATAGCCACAAATGTGTATTAAACAAGCGAATTGTCCAGCACAAATTTACTGTAAGGTGTATTTCAGTCCTAGAAAAAAAGAGATGAGGTGCCAAGAGGGAAATATTAAGTGTCAAGGTTAGAGCTGGCCTTAAAGAAAGGCCCTGAAGGACAGGCAAGCATCACCTCAGCACTCAGACCCACTTTGGGTTCCAGATTTTTGCTTGTCTTGGACTGCCAGGGCTTGCACAGGCACAGAGCCACTGAGCTACAGGCCCACCCCACTCTCATGTTCTACACTGATTCCCCAACTCAGACTTCCAGAAACGAGCATCCGAGGCCAGATGTAACCAAACCTCTCCACTCTACCCCTTTCTGACATCTTACAAATGAGAAAGGTCAATAAAGTTGTCTCAAGGACACAGATGGCATTATCCTCAAGAATATAAACATTAGGGGCTGGAGAGATGGCACTAGCTACTCTTCCCAGCAGCCACATGGCAGCTCACAACTGTAACTCCAGTTCCAGGGAATCCAACGCCATCATACAACAAGCATGCAGGGAAAACATCAGTGCACATTAAAAAAAGAAGAAGAACATATTATGAAATACCGGACCAATGGGGGGATTGTTTGTGTTTTTGTGCTGGGGCTCAAACCCAAGTCTTTTGCTTGCTTGTTTGCTTGAGGTAGATCTCACTATGTACCCCAGGAGGACCTGAACTCAAGAGAGATCCCCTTGCCTCTGCCTCTCTCAAGTACTAGAATTAAAGGCTGGCACCATAATACCTGCCCTAACTAACCCAGGGTCTTGTTTCGTCCATGCTACTCAAGTGCTCTACTGCTAAACTACATCCTCAGCTGCTTCACTGTGCAAGAAATCAGTGATTACTATTCATAAACGCCTAGACGCCAAGTTAAAAAGCAGGTAAAGCAAGTTTTCTGCATCTATCACTTCAAAACCTAGCCAATATGGCAAGTTGTTGTGTGCTAAAGGGCAAGGAGGTAGAGTTCTATTTTAAAAAGACCAAGGTCTCAAATGGACACTAAATCTCCTGGCCTCCCTCTTAGCTCACGTAATAAAGCTATTCCAGGAAACAAAAGTTTAGGTCAGTGATCATTGAGCGCTTGTGGATCATACGGATCGAAACAGACGCCTCAGCATTGTGTCCCTCTTAGCTACAGCTTGAGTTTTGAATTTAGTTCACAGATACAGGTTTAATAACGTAAAGCGCATTTCTGGGCTCAGCGTCTCCTGGCTTTACTACTTACTAGCTTTGTGGTCCGCGGAGAAGCAACCTGGGTTTCCTGATCTGAAAAGGTGAGGCTAGACCATCCTGACTATCTTCTAAGACAGTAGAGGGAATCGATGGAATGTGGGTGAAAACCAGTTCTAAAGTACTAACGTAAGCTAAGCATGCTGCCACATACCTGTAATCCCAGCACTGGGTACGTAAGACAGAAGGACTGCAAATTCAAGGCTACCCTGGGCAACACTGCAGGTTCAAAGCCAGCTAAAGCTACATAGTGAGAGTGGCTCTCAAAAACATAAATAAATAAATAAATAAATAAATAAATAAATAAATAAATAAATCAAAGGCTATCTATGTACAGCATGGTAGAGCACATTTCTAGTATAAAGAAGGCCCTGGATCCAATTCCTAGCACTGCAATAAAATGAGATGCTACAGTACTGGAGCAGTGGCTCAGTGGTAAAGTCATTTGTCTAGCACTCATAAGGCCCCAGGTTTGAGCCTCAGCATTGCAAACGTCTAAGCAACCCCAACCAAGACCCTCACATCATTAGCAAACTGAAGCACCAGGGAAATAAGGGTCCTTCCTGTGAAAGTTAGTTAATACACTCCTCAGAGCTAAGAAGTCAATTTACACGAAATGTAAGCTCTTTTACAGTACTTACCTTTAATTTGCTAACATTTACTACCCTTTAAGAAACAAGAGAGGGGTTGGGGATTTAGCTCAGTGGTAGAGCGCTGGCCCTGGGTTCGGTCCTCAGCTCTGGGAAAAAAAAAAAAAAAGAAAAGAAAAGAAACAAGAGAGCCGGACTGGTGAGACAGCTCAGTGTTTAAGAGCACTGTCTGCTCTTCCAGAGGTCCTGAGTTCAATTCACAGCAACCACATGGTGGCTCACAACCATCTGCAATGTGATCGGATGCCCTCTTCTGGTGTGTCTGAAGACAACTACAGTGTACTCATATACATAAAAATAAATAAATAAATCTTAAAAAAATAAAAGAAACAAGAGAGCCCAGTACTTTAATCTCAGAATTTGGGAGGTAAAGACAGAGTGATTGGGAGTGTAAGGCCAGCATGGGCTACATAAGAGCCTAACTCATAAAACCAGTAATAATAATAATAATAATTCTTAAGTGGATGCATACAGACATGATTGTCCAAAGACTATGGCAATGACTGACACTGAAAAACTACAACGCGCCTAGAAAAGGACACCACGGGCTGGAGAGATGGCTCAGTGGTTAGAGCACTGGCTGTTCTTCCAGAGGTCCTGAGTTCAATTCCCAGCAACTACATGGTGGCTGATAACCATCTTTAGTGAGATCTGGTGCCCTCTTCTGGTCTTCAGGCATACATGCAGGAGACTGCTATATACATAATAAATAAATAAATAAACAAATAAATAAATAAATAAATATTTGCTGGTGAGATGGCTTAGTGGGTAAGAGCACCAGACTGCTCTTCCGAAGGTCCGGAGTTCAAATCCCAGCAACCACATGGTGGCTCACAACCATCCGTAACGAGATCTGACTCCCTTGTCTGGAGTGTCTGAAGACAGCTGCAGTGTACTTATATATAATAAATAAATAAATCTTTAAAAAAAAAAAAAAGAAAAAAAAGAAAAGGAGACCACAAGCTGGGCTAGTGGTGCTCCTCTGCAGTCCTCACTGATGGGTGGGCTGAGTCACTTGAGTGCAGGAGTTCACTGTAGCCTGGACAACATAAAAGGAACATGTCTTTAAAGAAGAGCAGCAGGCCTGGAGATATGATGGTTCAACAGCTAAGAGCATTGGAGATCACACAGTCTGTCTCCAGATCCAAGGGATCCAGAGATATCTCCCAGCCCTACAAGTACATGTAGGTATATGTGCGTGTACATACATGCACACAAATAAAAATATGTTAAAAAAAAAACTAAAAGGGTCAGTGAGCAGGATGCTAAATGAATAAGTAAAAAAATAAAATTAAATTTAAACACTAAAAAAAGGAGGTATAGCCGGGCATGGTGGCGCACGCCTTTAATCCCAGCACTCGGGAGGCAGAGGCAGGTGGATTTCTGAGTTCGAGGCCAGCCTGGTCTACAAAGTGAGTTCCAGGACAGCCAAGGCTATACAGAGAAACCCTGTCTCGAAAAACCAAAAAAAAAAAGGAGGTATGAGGGCTGGGGAGATGGCTCAGCAGTTAAGAGCACTGACTGCTCTTCCAAAGGTCCTGAGTTCAATTCCCAGCAACCACATGATGGCTCACAACCATCCGTAATGAGATCTGACACCCTCTTCTGGTATGTCTGAAAACAGCTACACTGTACTTATATATAAAATAATAAATAAATCTTTAAAAAAATTTAAAAAGGAGGTATGAAGGTAAATAAGGAAGGGAAGAAAGAGAGGAAAAAAAGAAGAAGAAGAACATTAAATAGGCTTTAAGAGGCTAGAAGACTAAAAAGTGCTTAGCCAGAAGTTCAAGGTCATATTTATTAAGTTGAGGCCAACTCAGGCTCTAGAAGATTCTGTCCATCTATGTCTTTCCCCCAAAATATTTTCCATAAAGTGGACATAAAGACAAGAAAAAAAGAAAACAGGGGTTGGAGAGATGGCTCAGCAGTTAAGAGCACTGACTGCTCTTCCAGAGGTCCTGAGTTCAAATCCCAGCAACCACATGGTAGCTCACAACCATCTGTAATGGGATCCGATGCTCTCTTCTGGTGTGTCTGAAGACAGCAACAGTGTACTCATATAACTAAAATAAATACATCTGTACTGGATAGTTTTGTGTCAACTTGACACAGCTGGAGTTATCACAGAGAAAGGAGCTTCAGTTGAGGAAATGCCTCCATGAGATCCAACTGGAAGGCATCTTCTCAATTAGTGATCAAGGGGGAAAGGCCCCTTGTGGGTGGGACCATCTCTGGGCTGGTAGTCTTGGGTTCTATAAGAGAGCAGGCTGAGCAAGCCAGTAAAGAACATCCCTCCATGGCCTCTGCATCAGCTCCTGCTTCCTGACCTGCTTGAGTTCCAGTCCTGACTTCCTTGGTGAAGTATGTATGGAACAGCAGTATGGAAGTGTAAGCCGAATAGACCCTTTCCTCCCCAACTTGCTTCTTGGTCATGATGTTTGTGCAGGAATAGAAACCCTGACTAAGACAACATCTTCAGAAAAAAGAAAAAAAAAAAAGAAAGTTTTTTTTAAATATAAAACTAAGTAAAAGGAATTTCCTTTTCTAGAGGGCTACTCCCACAAATTATAGACAAATGACTTGTAAATATTTACACAAAGGGGCCTGGCTTCATAACTCTTCCTGTTAAACACAATATTTGTGCTAAGTCTAAGTACCAACAAGTTATTAGCAAAGGAAGCATAGCTGGTCTAACCCTTGGTGTCGTCAGACACTTCCCCTCCAGAACCAGGAGAACAGCTTTCCCTTTTCCTCTCCCACAACTCACATAGTGACCATCACCGTATGCGATTCTCAGCAAATCACACACATTTCCACAACTCACATAGTGAACGTCACTGTATTCGATTCTCAGCAAATCACACACATTTCCACAACTCACATAGTGACCATCACCGTATGCGATTCTCAGCAAACCACACACATTTCCACAACTCACATAGTGAGCGTCACTGTACTCGATTCTCTACAAATCACACACATTTGTTCACTAAACATTTTTCTTCTGTCAGATGTACTAAGTGCTTATCACACAGAGCTGAAAAAAGACATTATGCTCCCCATTCAAAAACATTCAAAACTTGGAGAGACAACCAGGTTCATTAACATGGCACCATAAAATAACTTACAATGAAGTGGAAACTTAAGGGTTCTTTGGAAACTCAGTTGTGTTGGAAGGTGTTTTGCTGGGGCAAACATGTGAAGGAGTGTTTTCATGGGGTGGACACAGGTGAAGGCTAAGGCAGACTTGTGAAGGAATGTTTCACTGAAGCAGACACAGGAGAGAGGATGTTCTGCTAAAGCAAGCATGTAAAAGGACAGGTGATGAAAGATTCTTTGCGCCGGGCGTAGTGGCGCACACTTTTAATCCCAGCACTTGGGAGGCAGAGGCAGGCGGATTCTGAGTTCGAGGCCAGCCTGGTCTACAAAGTGAGCTCCAGGACAGCCAGGGCTACACAGAGAAACCCTATCTCGAAAAAACAAAAAACAAAAAAAAAAACAAAAAAAAAGGAAACACCAAGAAATTTCTGGTGGTGTGCTGCAGTTTTTGCTGCTTTTGCAGACTCAGGGTGATTGGCAGAGTGATGTCAGCTGAGACAGATACACGTGCTGAGGCAAGACCCAGAGGACACGTGGTATTTAGAGGGTATAAAGAGGACTCACTTGGCTTGCTTATAGAGCTAGCTGTGCAATGCTTGTGGGTCTTGAGTCTTCACTGGTTTTCGAGAGGGAACTTCTGGTGTCCCTCCAGGCCCCTCCTGCTGATTAGAGCCAAGGCTGTATCTGCTAGGTCCTGCCACTGCTGCTGATTCGTGTTTGCTATCCCAACTCTACCAAGCTGGACTGCTGGTGTATCTGTGAAGTGTTTGTGAGTGGGTCAAGCTGCCACTGCTAACCTGTGAACTAAACTGCTGACTGTCTTTCTAAACACGCCACTTCCTCCCCGACCCCCGATCCTTTCTTTCCTACTACCTCTGTTGGGTGGTAGGCTAAAAGGGAGATGAAAGCGTTTAAGAACCATCATTAAAAATAGGTTTTGAAAAAATTAAAGTTACACTACAATGTGAAAGGGAGCAAGCCATATTAACTAAGGATTTCACATTGGAAGTAAGGCTTAAAGGGATATCTGACGGTTTAATATTTATAACCAGAACATCATTCTACATTAAAAAAAAAAAAAAAGAAAACAGGGGGTTGGTGAGATGGCTCAGTGGGTAAGAGCACCCGACTGCTCTTCCAAAGGTCCGGAGTTCAAATCCCAGCAACCACATGGTGGCTCACAACCATCCGTAACGAGATCTGACTCCCTCTTCTGGAGTGTCTGAAGACAACTACAGTGTACTTACATATAATAAATAAATAAATCTTAAAAAAGAAAAAACCATAGTAATTTTTGTGAATAGAATTTAGAGGCAAAGAACTAGCATTATACACCATAAAGGTTCAGTGTTGTGTTACTATGCACAATATTTTATTCAAATATTTGTTGAATCCCACCATACATGAGACACTATCAAACACAAAGTTACTCCTTTGTAAACCCGCTGCTGCCCGTGTAAACAGATCATATCCTAACTTGTGTAATACAATGCATGATTGCAAAAAACATGAAACCAAGCTAGCAGGAACTAGCCCGCAGGTTCCATGTGGATCGGAGGAGTTCACAAATTTACATGTATCCTCTCCTGCAATATCAGCACTTGGGAGGTGAAGGGAGGAGGACCAGGAGTTCAGCTGTCCTTGGTAACATAAACAGTTCAAGTCCAGCCAGGCAGTGGTGGCCCACGCCTTTAATCCCAGTGGAGGCAGGCAGATTTCCAAGTTTGAGGCCAGCCTGGTCTACAGAGTGAGTTCCAGGACAGCCAGAACTGCACAGAGAAACCCTGTCTCGAAATCTCCAGGGAATAGTGGGGAAGGGGTTGGGGTGTACTAGCAAGATGGCTGAGCAGTTAAAGACACTTGCTATGTAAGACTGAGATCTGAATTGGATCCCTAGAGCCCACAGAAAGGAAGATGGAGAGAACTGACTTCATGAAGTTGTCCTCTGACCTCCACATCCAGACTGCAGTATATATGTGCCCTGATAATAATAAATGAAATAAAAATCGTTAAAGAAAATGTAGAGTACAGAATCAAGTGTCGTTCAATAACATTACTTAATGCCTACTAGATTTTCTTCCTGCACAATGAAGTGGACTCAGTATCATGTTTCTTGAAGGTTTGCAGTGACAAAAGATACATATTCTTGGGACCCACTGCTCAGATAACCACAGGGAAGAACAACAACAAAATCTGAGCAGGAAAGACAACATTCTCATTCTTATTTTCCTTTGTCATGTTTGTGTTCACATGCAGAGGTGTACGTGTGTGTGTGTGTGTGTGTGTGTGTGTGTGTGTGTGTGTATGTGCAGACAGGCCTGTGTGTCTGTATGCATAAAGGCCCAAGGCTGAGGCTGGTGAGATGGCTCACCGGGTAAGAGCACCAACTGTTCTTCCAAACAGTTGTCCTGAGTTCAAATCCCAGCAACCACATGGTGGCTCACAACCACCCATACTGAGATCTGACACCCGCTTATGGTGTGTCTAAATCTACAGTGTACTTATTTATAATACTAAATAAATCTTTGGGCGGGAGCAAGCGGGATTTACCAGAGCAAGCACAATTTACCAGAGCAAGCAGGGTGAAGCGGGGCTGAGTGGAGCGAGCAGAGGTCCTAAAGTCAATTCCCAACAACCAGATGAAGGCTCACAACTATGCGTACAGCTACAGTGTACTCATAGATATTAAATAAATAACTCTTCAAAAAAGGCCCAAGGCGGACTATCAGGATCTTCCTCAAATAGTCTCCACCTTATTCTTTGAAGCAGGGTCTCCCTGTCAAGCCTAGCGCTCACTGATAAAACTAGTCTGGTTAGGCAGACTGCTGCGGGGACCTTCGGCCCTCTATCTTTTGAACCTGGGATTACAGGTGAGCCATAGCAGCCACCCAGCCCTTATGTGGGTTCTAGGAATCCAAATTGGTCCTCTTGCTTATATGCTAAGTGTTCTAATGACTGCTTTCCCCAACCTTTCTCTTTCTACATTTTCAGTTACCGTAGGATAATTTTTATAGGCCTTACAGTCTTCATCACAATTAGTATAAAAGCGTCAGTGGCACCACAGCTGGTCAATGAAACATGCGTGTGCTTGTGCGTGTCTGTGTCTGGACAGAGGCTGCCATCTAGTGTCTTCCTTGATTCCCCTTCATCTTAGGTTTTGAGACACTAAGCCTAAAAAACATCAATTTGCAGGTCAGGTGATAGTGGCACACACCTTTAATCCCAGCATGTGGGAAACAGGCAGGTGGATCTCTAAGTTCAAAGCCAGCCTGGTCTAAAGAAAGAGTTCCAGGATAGTCAGGGCTGCTACCCAGAGAAATTCCACCTTGAAAAACAAAAACACAACAAAACAGCCATCAACTTGCTAGACTGGCTGGCCAATACACTCCAAGGGACCCACCCATCTCCTCCAGGGTTACAGTACCAGGGTTATAGTCCAAAGCACTGTGCCCAGCTTGACATGAGTGTGAAGTACCTGAACTCAAGCCCCCATGATTACACAGCAGACCCTTTACCCACTAAGCCATCTTCCCAGTTCCCAAGGAAATATTTAAATGCTAAAAGCATATATATACTCCTTCAAAGTGCTCCATGAAAGGTATTTATCAGCACACATCAGGGCCATAAAATTGTTGTACCTATCCTTTGGAAACAATATGTTGTTTTTAAAGGTAGGGTCTCACTATGTATCTCTGGCTATCCTGGATCTCTCTATTGTAGACCAAGAACCTCAAACTCATTAACATCTGCCTGCCTTTGAATCCCTGGCACTGAGATTAAAGGTGTGTGCTATCACACATACCAAAACCTTTGGGTTTTGTTGTTTGGGGGCAGGTATGCACCGTCACATCTGGTTTATTAAGTGCTAGGAAATCTAACTCAAAACTTCCTACAAGCACTCTAACTAGCCCACATCGGCTTGTTATCATTGTTGCGTATTCTGCTTGGTGTATGGAGTGGGGGATGCATGCGTCACAGGACTTTAGAGTCAGTCTCAGCTTTACAGGAGTTCCTGGGATCAAACACAGATTGCCAAGCTTGCATGGCAGCGCCTTAACCAACTAAGTCATCTTAGCAGACAGTGTTGGTATTAGAAAAGGCTCTTACTATGTAGCCCTGCCTTGCCCAGAACTCTCCATGTGAGTCCCAGGGACTAGACTGAGGTCATCCGGCTCAGTAGCAAGTACCCTTACTTAACGAATCCCCTCACTGTCCCTCTTTCTTGGAAATCTTTTTTCCTTTCCTTAAATTCTTATTCAATTATACCCCGTTTTTTTTTAAATCTCACTTTAAAAAGTCCTCCACTTTATTTAAGAAAAAAGAGAAAAGAAAAGCCTCTCCCTGGATCTGGAGCCCAGCCATTCAGACAGACGCCCTTGCCAGAAAGGCCTGGCGCTCCTCCCACCTCTGTTTCCCAGGACCAGGAGAGCAGGGGCTAGCCATGGCATCCAGCTTTTCAGATGAAGAAAAGAAAAGAAGAAAAGAAGAAAAAAAAAGCATAAAGAAGGGCTGGAGAGACAGCTCAGCAGTTAAGAGCACTGACTTCCAGGTCCTGAGTTCAATTCTCAGCAACTACATGGTAGCTCACAACCATCTGTAATGGGATCCCATACCCTCTTCTGGTGTGTCTGAAATAGATACAGTGTATTCATATAAATTAAATAAATTTTTAAAAAAAGAAAGAAAGAAAAAGAAAAAGGAAGATTATTGGGTCCCGGGTGACAGCCCAGTGGTTAAGAGTACTTGCTGTTTTCTTTTTTTTTTTTTTTTTTTTTTTTTTTTTGGTTTTTCGAGACAGGGTTTCTCTTTATAGCTCTGGCTGTCCTGGAGCTCACCTTGTAGACCAGGCTGGACTCGAACTCAGAAATCCGCCTGCCTCTGCCTCCCGAGTGCTGGGATTAAAGGCGTGCGCCACCACGCCCGGCTTTTTTTTTTTTTTTTTTTTTTTTTTTTTTTTTTACTTGCTGTTTTCTACAGACCTGAGATTCATCCCTAGTACCAACACTGAGCAGCTTACAACCACCTGTAACTGTAGCTCCAGGGGATCTGCACACCTTCTTCTGACCTCCTCAGCACCTATCCACACCCTGCTACCTGCCTATTCCAAATAAATAAAAGCTAAACAAATAAATGATTTAAAGGAACACTGTTGCTGGACATGGTGGCGCACGCCTTTTAATCCCAGCACTCCGGAGGCAGAGGCAGGTGGATTTCTGAGTTCGAGGCCAGCCTGGTCTACTGAGTTCCAGGACAGCCAGGGCTATACAGAGAAACCCTGTCTCGAAAAACTACCAAAAAAACCAACCAAACAACAACAACAAAAAAACACTGTTAAGCTGGGTGGTGGGTGGTGGACAGCATCCTTCATCTTAGTACTTGGGAGTCCGAGGCAGGTAGAGCTTTGTGTTCCAGGACAGCCAGGGCTAAGAGAACATCATTAAAGTTATCCTTAGCTTCCCTATATGTAAGTGTGATTTGTCTGTATATTTTTACAGGATGACTAATACTTCATATAATCTATACTCAGCTAATATAGGACAATAAAGATGTTATCAGCAATCCATGAAACAGGAACATGGCTCAGAGGTAGAACACCTGCCTTGGAACAAAGTTAAGTTTAATATTCAGTGCTATAAAACATTTTTTTAATTTTTATTTTGAAACAGGTAGTGTACATCTGGCTGGCCTAGAACTCAATATATTGATCAGGCTTTTCTCAAATTCACAGAAATTCCTGCCTGCCCCTGCCTCCAAAAGAGCCCTGTGCCCCGCTACCAAAACAAAAAAAGTTTTAAAAAGCAACAAAAATGTAATAAAGTTAGGAAACGTTAATGCTTTAATACATGACTTTTGCAAGAACTCTAATGAATATATAACTTTAGGAAATGTATCATTAGTTGTTTTGTGGTCCTGGGGAAGCTGACACCAGGCCTTGCACATGCTGACCAAGCACTCTAAGACTGAGCGACATTCCAAACCTGGAGTTTTTTGAGACTTGGGTCACTATGTAGTCCAGGCTGACCTGAAACTTGAGATCCTCTTGTACCTTCCAAATACTGGAATTAAAGGTGTACTATGCTTACTAATTTAATAAATCCCTAAAGGCAGTTTATAAGAAACTGAGAATTGGTAAGCAAAATTCCAACAGTATCAGCCATCTGCCCTGCCAATGCCACAGTGAGGTCACTACAGAAAATACACTCAGCCAAAAAGTGGTATGCTAGATCCTTGCAATTTATTTTTCTTACATGGTTTCCTCCAATTTAAATCACTAAGTAAAGGCACTTGCTGAAAGATTTACAACCTTTGTCCCTAAGGACCTGAGTTTGGTTCCTGAGTTCAATCCCCGAGCCCCACTGGTGGGAGGAAAGGACTACTGTAGGTTGTCATTTGATCTCCAGACACACAGTCAACACATGAATAAACAATATCCTTTAAAAATAAGTAATTTCAAATAAGTCGATATTATAACATGGTGAGAGCGAGAGTTTATACACTTATCTCAACTGAACAACAGCTGTCACCATTCTGGACCGTTTCATAATTCATCTCAAATGTAACACTATATATCCACAGTCTTTCCACCTGGGTATGGTGGCGTGCACCTGCAGTCCTAGCACTTAGAGAGGGAGGCAGTGGATCACTTGGGTCTACCATTTCTAGTCCAGCCTGGACAACATAGCAAGAGCCCATCTCAAAAAGGCTGCAAACAACAACAAGCTTTTCAAGATAGCAGGGGTCTTTAACATGACTCGAGGGCTCCTCAAGCTGATCACAGACATGTTTGTTTTCTTCCATCCAGCACATCCTCACGCCAACCTCAGTTTCTGGAACACAGCCTACCCAGCCTACTCGCTACCTTTAGTGACTCTTGCTGTGATTTTGTTTTGCCTTTTGAGAGAGGATCTCCTGTAGCATAGCCTGACCTTAAAAAATGACCAAGGGTGACTTTGAACTCCTAATCCTCCACTGTCACCTGAGACTTAGGCATGTACCAGTCCCCAGTTCCTCCCCTTATTAGTCTCCCTTACCCACTTCCCACAAATCCCCTTCCTCTTCCTAATTAGCCCTTCTTCCCTTTTCATGTCAGGGAAGGGCAGGACCCAGGAACTCCCTTCTCCACGACAGAGTACTGATTAGACCAATCTTGACTAGATCTTGTAATTCAAGTAATCAGGGCTAGCATGAGCTAGGAACACAGCAGCTGTGTCTGGATCCTCATGTCTCTACCACGTTGATGTTCACATTTTCTATATTCCTGACTTTTCTCATCACAGTGCCAGAACACCTGACAAAAACAACTAAAGGGAAGGATTCATTCTGGCTCACTGTTCATCTATTCCTCCGTGGTGGGAATGGCAGTTGGTCACATCCCACCAATCCCACCAGCAGTTAGACAGCAAAGGGCTAAAGCCTGAGCCAGGTGTAATTCAAAAAGCCTGCCCCGAGGCAATGCATTTCCTCAGGTCAGTTAGCTTCAAACACAAGAGCATGTGAAAGACACTTCATATTCAAGCTATTATATTATTATTGTTTCTGACATATTTTGAATTATGTGTGTCCATCTGTGAATATGTGGATGTGAGTGCAGGTGCCTAGAGCAGCCAGAAGAGGGCATCACATCCACTGTGAGCCAGAAGATGTGGATCCTGAGGACCAAACCCAAGTCCTCTGGAGCAGCACTCTGAACCGTAAGTGATTTCTCCCAGTATCCTTTAAGGAACTATTATACTTTTAGTTTTGCTTGGCCCTCCCTCTACTCCCTCTATCTCCCTGTCCCTATCTCTCCTCCTTCTCCCAATATCCCCTCTTCTCTCTTTTTTTTTTTTGATTTATTTTTATTTCTAATTATGAATGTGTGAGTATGTGCATGTAAATGTTGGTGTCTGTGAGACCAGAGGTAGTCCCTGGAGCTGCGGTTACAGAAGCTGTGAGCCACCCGATATGGGTGCTTGGGTCCCTTGGAAGGACATCAACTGCTCTTAAGCACTCTATTCCCTCGAGTGGTTTTTGTTTTTGAGACAGGGTCTTCCTATGTAGTTCTGACTGACCTGGCACTTGATACATAGTCCAGGCTGGCCTTAAACTCCCAGAGATCCTCCTGCCTCTGCCTCTGTCTCCTGAATTCTGGAGTGCTGGGATTAAAGGGTGCTCCATTGTGCCCATTTTTTGTTGTTGTTTTGTTTTGTTTTGTGGGAGAGGCTTTTTGGTTTTTTTTGTTTTTGTTTTTTGTTTTTTTGTTTTTATTTTTTGAGATACAGTATCACTGTGTAGTCCTGGCTGTCCTGGAATTCATTCTGTAGTATAGGCTGGCCTTGAACTCAGAGATCCGCCTGCCTCTGCCTCCTGAATGCTGGAATTAACTGTAACCAAAGTGCTTACACAATAATGTCTAGTTCTTAGCAGCTGGTAAAAACCAACCTCTGCATCAATGTTGTATACTCTGAAGATGAGACAGACTCTAACCAATAATAACAGCTAGAAATAAAAAACATGGCTCCTGAGATAGATAGATAGATAAATAGATAGATAGATAGATTGATTGATTGATTGATTGATTGATTGATTCTATGAGCTGCTAAGAGAGATGGGTATGACCCAGGAGTTTTTGTTATTTTGTTTTTCATCTTTTGAGAAGTAGACAAGACCATCAGGCTTTCCCTGAATTTCTTGGAAGGAAGGTCAAGTGCACATGTGGTCCCTCCTAACTACACTGGTCTCTTCACGACACAACTCTTATAACTTAATCCCTCAATTCTCTACTTGAAACAAGGATCTTCTCCAAAGCCGCTAATGACTGTCACATTCCATGACTCTACCATGTCTGTGGCACATTTTTAAGTATGCTAAAACCATTCACATTTAAAACTGCTCTACATACATAAAGATATGAGAAGGCAGGGACCACACCTGTTTTGCAGTCTACCACATTCCCCATGCAAACACAGTCAGATGGCACTCCAGAAGCACATGGATGAGTGAAAGGTCAGGGCTGCATCTCAAATCTGAAGCATCAGCATTACAAGAGTTCTTGAGAGAAACACAGGTTCAACCCCAGACTTCATAAATCAAACCCTAGAGGAGAGGTAGCCAGCCCAGCACACCCTCCCTGATTCACAGTCAACTCTGCCTTAAATATATCAAGTATTCAAAATGCACCATAACACTTGAAAAATATATATGAAGCTTTGTAACAATTATCTAACTATTTACTAAATATATTAAACTACTATGCAAGAAAAACATAAAAGTAATCTCCAGCTCACAATGGGCCAGGATTCTCCCTCTTCACCGTTCCCACATACTTACTGGTATACATATTTAACAAGCAAGAACAACTCTAGTTAGTCGAATATGAAGCTTAAAACACAATAATGCCCAATTATCTGCTGTGGTCTGAATGTGTTTCTTCCACATTCATATGCTGAATACCTACTCTAGCCTGTAAGATGATGTATAAGGAGGAGGGGCTTCAGAAACGTGGTCAGATCAACTAGACAGACTGTCTGAATGAGACTAGTGCTTTCATATAGAAGAAAGCCCAGGGAACAGCCTTGCTCCTCCATCACAGAAGAATCAGGGGAATCATGTCGTCTATGAACCAGGGCAAAAATTCCCTCAAGACACCGGGCATGGAGATGCATGCATGCCAGCACTCAGGAGGCTTGTGGCAGTAAGACACCCTTCCGTTTGAGACCAGCCAGTATTACACGACAAGCTAGAGCTATGTAACAAGACTACCTTCAACAAAAAAGGGGGACTCAGGATGTCTCTGCTGACAGAGTCCTTGCCTAATATGAACAAGGGTTTGGGTTCAGTATGCAGCTCTACATAAACCAGGTATTGTGGCATGTACCCAAAATCTCAGCCCTAGAGAAGCTGAGGCAGATGGATTGGAGTTCACGACCGTCCTCCACTACATAGTGAGGTTTAAAAAAGAAGGGGTTGGGGAAATGATAGTACAAATGCTGTATGGCAATGTGTCACATGGCAATGTGTGCCTGTGACCCTGCTGCTGGGAGGCAGGAACAGGCAGAGTCCTGGAGCGCACTGACCAGGCCAGTCTAGTCAAATGGACAAGCTTTAGACTCAGGAAAGGATCCTGTCTCAGAAAATTACATAAATAAGGAGAGCTGGAGAGCCGGCTCATCAGTTCAGCACACTTGCTGCTCTTTCAAAGAACTAAGGCTCAATACCCAATACCCAAATGATGGCTTACAACCATGCATGTAACTCCAGTTCCAAGGGACCTGACACCCTCTTCTGACCTCCGCAGGCACCAGGCACACATGTAGCACACATCATATACACAGGCAATACATAGGCAAATTACTCATATTTTTTTAAAAATCCAAAAAGCTAAAAAAAAAAAAAACAACAACTCTGGCCTCCACACACATACACATGCATGCATGCATACGTATGTGCATGAGTGTGCTAGAGCACACAGACACACAGACACACAGACACACACAGAAGAAGAAGAAAAAAGAAAGAAAGGAAGGAAGGCAGCCAGCCTCTTTCAAACAATGAATGTGCTGGTCCCTATCCCTGGATTTTCTATGCTCCAAAGTTCATAAAAATTTCTGTTTATTAGCTAGTCAGCTGATGGTATTTTGTTATAGCAACCTAAATGGACTAAGACAATATCTTTCTCACCACACAAGCTATTACACCTCCTATTTCTTCCATCCTTCCAGGTAGTAAACATGTAATCCTTCACTACAAATCTTTTTTCCCCCAGAGAACAGTTTCTCTGTGCAGCCCTGGCTCTTCTGGAACTCTATAGACCAGGCTGATCCCAGGGATCCATCTGTCTCTGCCTCCCCAGTGCTGGGCCTAAAGGAGCACCCGACTTTCACAGCCTAGCTTAAATCTCTTCCCAGTCACACTTAAAGTGAAGTTTTCCTCTTCTTTCCCAAATGAGCCACATAAATTTTATTCACCTTTTAGGCCCAGCTCAAATCACTCCTTTGACTCCCCATCCTTTGTATACTCATTCAGTCTCCGTGGAAAGGCCTGCATTTCCAAAAGTCTAACAGCCTAGTATCTTCTCCAGCAGGATGGCTCTCTAGTCTGAAAAGAATCATCACTACATCTTTTTCTACTCCTTTTTGCACCAAAAGATGCTTCAACTCACCCTGAGTAGTCTGCAAGGTGCCTCAAATTTCAGTGGAAGACTGCACTTGACAGGTGGGGAAATGAGATCATAAATCAAACCATTCAAAAGTCTACCTGACCTGGGTACTGGGAACTCAGGGAATTAAGTAAGGCCCAGTTGTTTCCAGACTCTGACGCTCCTTGGGAAGGAATAGAACAGCACACAGTGACAGTGGACAAGTGAGAGGCAGTCACTGGGAAAAGACAATGGAGAATCGGCAGAGTCAGGGAGCGAGGGAGTGTTTCCCGGTTAAACACCAGACAGTAGGTTACCTTCCTAAAAGTCAGATGGAGGGAAATACAAGCTAGGAACTTATGATTATCAACAAGACTTTTTGACTAGAACGTATTATTCCTCCCAGAGATCAAAATTTATTTTGTATAGGATAGAACAATGCTTTCAATATATACACAGCAAAACGCGGGTAACACTTAAAAATGGGACTGTAGTCACAGCCATTTTGAAGCAGAGGAAAATGTGCAAAGAAAGGGTTTCTCCAAGAAAGGACAGGTCAAATGCAACCTTTCGGAGGAAGGTATTCGAAAGACTGTCACAATCTGACTGCCAGGCTGATATTCAGACCTCAAATGCCCTTGGTCTCTGCCTCCTAACAAAAACAAATCATGTGCTCTGAGCAACAACTGTCAAGCCTGCAAATTACAAAAGATTTTTAATTTCCCTAACGGTAACTCCACATGAAAACACATTCAAAATAAAAATCTCACAACCCTTTTTGGCTATTTCTGTCAAAAGGCCTGATAATCACATAAGGCTACAAGATGTACTCTGTAACACACCCCACTCAGGTTTTTGCACTGACACTAAGAAGTAAAGCTTCCAGACTATTCTTCCATACCGCCAATCTCCCCTCACTTCCCCACTCCAAAACAGAACGGAGAAAGAAAGGTTACAAATCTGTATGTACCCGCCCAGCAGCTCCCGGGTAGCAATTGCCTTCCAATTGCTCCTGTTTAGCCCCCTGAAACCTGCAGAAGGAAATGGGGACAGATGTGTGAGCCGGCGACGGAGGACATCCGACAAGGGGCAGAGGAAATGCGGATGGTCGAGGACCAAGGGGAAGAGGGGGCGCCGGAGATAAAATGGTGAAGAGGGTCGAGGAGGGAAAGGAAGCAAAGTGCGGGAAGGAAAAGTGGGGGGTGGGGGTGACTAACGACCATAGAGGAGAAAGGTTAAAATGGTTGAGGAGAAAGGGGAGGGTTAAAGACAGGGAACGGGGGACGAGGAGAATGCGAAGGAGGCTGTCACCGGGGGACAAAAGGGTGTCACCGGAAAGAAGGGGGATTAAGGGATGTCTCCCAAAGGGGTTTGCTCCTACTGGTGGATGGGGAACGCGAGCCGGAGGAGACAGAGGGAGGGTGCAGGAAGAAGGGTGAGACGGCTGCCCGGCGTCCTCGGGCCACCCTGCGGGGGGTGGGGGGCAGGCCGCGCTAGCTCACCATGGCTGCGTGGGCCTGGTCCTCCGGCATGCAGCCTCGGTCCTGCGTGCGGTGGCAGGCGGAGCCCGAGCCCGCCGCTATGATCAGCCGGCGCGGGGGCTCCAGGAGGCTCGGGTCAGGCAGCGGCTCCGGGCTGGGCCCAGGCCTCGGCCTCGCTCTTCTGAACTACAGCAGCCGCTGCCGCAACCTGACCGAAACACAGACTCCGCCTCGCTCGCCGCGCCTGCTGCGCCCCGCCCCCTCCCGCCCCCCCGCACGAGGTCCCGCCCCTCTCCCCGAGCCTACCGCGCCCTGCCCCTTAAAAGTCCCGCCCCTCTCTCCCTTGCATGTCTCGCCCCGCCCCAAAGTGGTCCCGCCCCCTGCAGACTCCGCCCCGTCCCAGCGTAGACTCCCTTCTCCAAACGCCAGCCCTTAAAGGGGCCAACGCCCTCTGACGAGGCTATAGTCTTTCCGCTTGTAAGAGCTTTAAATCTTACCTCCAGGAGACTGCAGTGCTTACCCTCATTCTTCAAAACTTAACTTCTGATTCATAATCATTAATTTTTGTTGTCAACGTTCTTAGTGATTTTAGCATTCTGTTACATGATGTTGTTTTGCAGTTGTTTTCGTTTTGTTTTGTTGAGAAAGAGTCCCTCCACATAGCATATGTTAGGCAAGTATTTCTGCCTGCCACTGAGTCACATCCTCGGGGTCCCACAATCTCAATTTTGACTTTGGAGCTTCCCCTCTTTAACCTGCTTTTCTTTTTTCTTTTTTAAGATTTATGTATTATTATATCTAAGTACACTGTAGCTGTCTTCAGACACACCAGAAGAGGGCGTCAGATCTCATTATAGATGGTTGTGAGCCATCATGTGGTTGCTGGGATTTGAACTCAGGAAGAGGGATCAGTGCTCTTAACCGCTGAGCCATCTCTTGGCTGCCTTCTTTTGATCTTATGTAAATGGTGTTTAGCTATGCTATATTTTTCCACCCTCTAGGTAGCTACTTCAAGTCCCTCTTCTCAGGCCTCCCATATTTCCTTCCTCATGCTCATTTAACTAATCATTTTTGCCTTCAAATCACTGACAAATTAAATGGACAAAACAGAACATCTATATAAGTTTCCATCACAACAGTGACTTCCAGACTACCTGACTCCACTTGTATACTTTTTCCTTTCTGTAGCCCAGGCTAGCCTTCACTATGTAGTCCAGGTATGCTTCAACTCTCCATTTCTTTGCTGCTTGAACAGGTATGGCCCCCATAGACTCCCGTGTTTGAATGCCTGGCCCGTGGTGGTTGGTGATTTTAGGAAGAGTGGCCTTGTTAGAGGAAGTGTGCCACTGTTTCTCCAGAGTGCACACTTCTGGAGAGCTAACCCCCCAGCCTCTTGCCAGTGGACCATCTTCCACTTTAATCACAGGTCAGGCAGGATTAAGTACTGGTGAAGCCATCGCCAAACAGGCACTCCAAAAGGCTGCCACTTGATTGTTTCCACCATGCTTGTGGTAGTGGGAATTAACTACAAGGCTTTGCTCATGCTGTGCAAGTGTTCTCCTCTTGGGCAACATCCTCAGTTGTTCAGCCTCTGCCGCTCTTGCAAAACTGAATGTCTATGCCCATATTCTTTCTCACTGTCCCTTGGCAAGCACTATGCTACCTTTTGTTGGAGGTTGCAGCAGTGCTGGGTATTAAGTTGATGACCGCACACATGCTATGCAAGCTCTCTACTAATAAGACACACCCAAAGCTAGCATAGTCCTAATTTTTAATCTCTGTGGATTTGATTACTCTAGTGATGGAGGTTTGGTCAGAGGCTGTGTATTGTGATGCTAAATTCTGTACTAATTCTCTCATTTACCAGCTTTTGTTGTGCAAACCTTGTTCCTTAACTTAAAGCTATTGGTTAAGTAAAAATGGTACAACCAATTACTGGAGGGATTAGAGGTAGGCGGGTTCTGAGTTACCTGGCTGATGGTTGCAGAGAGAGAGAGAGAGAGAGAGAGAGAGAGAGAGAGAGAGAGAGAGAAGAGGAGAGGAGAATGAGGGGAGGAAGAGAGAGACAGACAGAGAGAGAGAGAGAGAGAGAAAGACAGAGAGAGAAGAAGAAGGAGGAGGAGGAGAAGGAAGAGGAGAAGGAAGAAGGGGGGTTGCTGGAGAGATGGCTCGGCGGTTAGGAACACTGACTGTTCTTCCAGAGGTCCTGAGTTCAATTCCCAGCAACCACATGGTGGCTTACACCATCTTGTAAACTGATCAGGTGCCCTCTTCTGGTGTGTCTGAAGACAACTACAATGTACTTATATGCATAAAATAAATATTTCTTTTATAAAAGGAGGAGGAAGAGGAAGAAGCTGCCATGAAAAGAGTTGGCTCATGAGCTCATGGCCAAGAGAAAACAGCAAGTATTTGGGGTACACTGCTGGGGAAGCAGCCAGGCCAGCAGTTAGAAAAGTAGATTGGAGGCATTCATTAGCAAGCTAGACAGGAATAAATTTAAATTAGTTGAACTACACTGTAGATCAGGGGGGGTGTGTTTGTGTGTGTGAGTGTGTGAGTGTGTGTGTGTGTGTGTGTGAGTGTCGGGACTGAGTCCCAGACAGGTCAGACAGACATGCTAGGCAAGTGTTCCACCACTGAGCATGTCCAGCCCATAGGATGGTGTTTTGTTTTGTTGGGTCTTACTAGCTCTGGCTGGCCTGAAGCTCACTATAAAGACAAAGCAAGCCTCCAACTCACAGAGATCCATCTACTTCTGCATCCAAAGTGAAATTAAAATTGTATATCACTACACTGTTTTTTCTTTATATATATGGTGTGTGCAGGTTCATATGCACATATGGAAGCCTGAGATTAATATAAGGTGTCTTCCTTTATCGTGTTCCACTGTGTGTGTGTGTGTGTGTGTGTGACATGGAGAATGGAAGTCAGAGAATATCCTTTGACAGCTGACTTCCTTCATCATGTGGAACACAGGGATCAAACTCAGGTCAGCAGGCTGAGAAGCGCGGCAAGCACCCACCACTGAACTCACCAGCCCTGTCCCTCCCCTCTCAGCTTGGTCAGGGGGTCTTGAGAAAGGGGTGTTTGGGAGCAGCAAAAGACTGACTAGAAGTGAAATCTTTGGTGCAAGCCTTGTAGTCTGCTCCAGACAGCTCCCTTCAGCAGCCCTCTGTAGATCACTCCTCTGTAGTCTGCTTGAGAGCGCTCTTTCCTGAAACACCTCTCTCTTGCTAGAAAAAATTCTAAAAGCTCTCTGGGTAGCTCATGGGTTTTCTGACATCAGAAAAGCTACTCTGAAAAAAAAAAGTTCTTGGGTTTTCTAGAAAAGATTCTAAAAGAACTGTGTTAGCTCTCTAAGTAATTCTTGGGATTTCCAACCAGGGTCAGAAATCCAGTTATAAAAAAATTCCATGAAAAATTCTAAAAGAGTTGTGTTTGCTCTTCATGGATTTTCTGACCAAAATCAGAAATCCTGTTTGGTTTTTTTTTAATTCTTAAAGAGAAATATGTTCATTCTCCAGAGATTTCAAAACAGCTCAGCTCTTGATAGAAAACATTCTGAAAAAAGAACTGCTATCAATCTCTGCTACCTCCCATCATGCAGACCAAAAGTCCAGTCTTTTATTTGCATATCAATTCAGTCATTTACTCCAGGTTCCCTCTAGATAATCCCAACAGGACCTTAGCCCCTTGACTCTTTTTTTTTTTGGGGGGGGGGGTTGTTTTTTTTTTTTTTTGGTTTTTCGAGACAGGGTTTCTCTGTGTAGCCCTGGCTGTCCTGGCACTCACTTTGTAGACCAAATCCGCCTGCCTCTGCCTCGCGTGAGCCACCACGCCCGGCTGCCCCTTGACTCTTAACAATACAAATGAGGAGGCTGGAGAGATGGCTCAGCGGTTAAGATCACTGACTGCTCTTCTGAAGGTCCTGAGTTCAAATCCCAGCAACCACATGGTGGCTCACAACCATCCATAATGAGATCTAACTCCCTCTTCTGGTGTGTCTGAAGACAGCTACAGTGTACTTACATATAATAAATAAATCTTAAAAAAAAAAAAAAGACAAATGAATTCAGAGAACTGTCTTTGTAAGCACAGACTATAACCTACCTGGGTGGGATCCCATCCTGAGATTACCATTCCAACCATGCCTGAACCTAAATTTAATCTGTCACAGGCTGACCTTGAACTCAGGAATCTGCCTTTGTATCTTTCAGACAAAATGTCTCATAGTATAGCTGCCTCTCTTTAGATCTGTGAAGCTCCTTATACAATTTATATTGCAGCCTTCTCTCCCAGTCTCTGATTAGTTAAGTTTGGCTGGCAGAGAGTACACTTCCCAATAACCTTGACAGGGAGAATATTTCCCAAAGGAGAAACATGAAGTAAAACATATATTTTTTAATACAAACAAGCCTCATGTTTGGCAACTGTCAACACTTGTGAAGGCCCATGCCCTGCTGGCTCTGTTCCAGAGGCAGGAAACCATGTCACACCATCCCTTCCACATGGCCAAGCAGGACTCGGTAGGCTACTTAACAAGTTCTAGGCCAGCCTAGGCTATAAAAAGCCAAGACCTTGTCTCTAAATAAATAAATAAAAATAAGGCCAAATATGATGGCAAGCTCCTTTAGTTCCAACATTCAGAAGGCAGACAGTGGGATCCTTGTGAATTCCAGGACAGCCTCATCTATACTATGAGTTCTAGACCGGCTGGGGCTACACAGTAAGATCTTGTCTGAAAGGCTGGACAGTGGTGGCACAGGTCTTTAAAGACAGAAGGAGGCAGATCTCTGAGTTCAAGGCTAGAGACTACAGAGCAAACAAACAAACATTAAACAACAATAATCTTGTCTGAAAACAACAACAAAATTTGGAGCATGAAGCTAAAGTTGATATGTAGTCAGTGAAACAAATTAGGAAGTCCAAAAATATAACCAATATACACGGAAATAACATGATCAAGATAGAATATCAACCAGGCATAGTAATCTCAGCACTCAGGATGCGGAGGCAGGCCGATCTCTTGAGTTTGAGGGCGACCTAGTCTACAAGGCCAGTCCAAGACAGCTGGGGATGTTACCCAGAGAAACCTTGTCTTGAAAACAAAAAACGAAATAAAACAAATAAAAAGATAGAATATCGGATCAATAAAGAAAAGGAAAGGGTGAGATTGTATTTGGTGTCCCAGTAAGAAGTTAACTACCTAGAAATTTTTGATACGAATCTATACAACATACTATTCAGCAAGATAGACTAAAATGTAAAGAAAAAAATGAAATAAAATATTGGGAGAAATGTTTCATCATTTCAACATGAAGAAAGTACTTTTAAATACAAAATAAAACCTAATGCTATTCAAAGGGGGATGGAGAGACAGTTCCTGCGTTAAGAGGTCATACTGCTACTGTGGAAGACTTAGTTCTCAGCACTCCTGTGAGGCAGCTCACAATGGAAGACCTAGTTCTCAGCACTCCTGTGAGGCAGCTCACAATGGAAGACCTAGTTCTCAGCACTCCTATGAGGCAGCTCACAAATGCCTGTATCACCTGCTCCAGGGATCTGCCTCCTCAGGGGTCCAAGGGAACCCACATGCACTTGTGCATGTCTACACACATATACAGAGCTAAAAATAAAATAAATCTTTAAAAAAAATGCCATAGAAGAAAAAATTGATACATTTAGAGAGGTTTTAGGGTATCCACTAGAGAAGACTGCTTGGTCATGGGTTTAAGCCAATAGGAAGTCTATATTATCGGGCTGGCATTATATTATAATGGGTATTTGGGATCCCAGTGTAGCCTCAGCTCTTCTCAGGGTGAACTTTTATTTCTTCCCCTTCCTTTTCCCCTATTGCTCTGGCCCCGCTCATTCCTGCCCATAGGTTTTTAATCTGTTTCTCATTATAGATGGTTGTGAGCCACAGTGTGGTTGCTGGGATTTGAACAGTCAGTGCTCTTAACTGCTGAGCCATCTCACCAGGCCCCTCAGGGTGAATTTTTTTGAGACAGGGTTTCTCGGTATAGCCCTGGCTGTCCTGGAACTCACTCTGTAGACCTGGCTGGCCTCGAACTCAGAAATCTGCCTGCCTCTGCCTCCCGAATGCTGGGATTAAAGGCATGCACCACCACTGCCCTGCCAGTGTGAACTTTTAACCACAAAATCCATGTTCTGGGTTGACATATTTCAGTTAACAAGAACAATTAGCCAGAAGCAGAACTACAGAAGCTAAAAAGCAAGGTTAGTCCATTTAACTTTGGACTTTAATGGATTTGATGGGTTCAGTCTATTTTGGGGTTGGGGTGACGAAGGTGGCGCTGTCTACATGGTGAGTTTTATCACCTGACTTTTATGGTACTTCCATCATGGAGTCAGTTGGACTAAGGTCCGGGGTCCTGCTACAGTGTATAGAAATAAAAGTCTATTGGACAAAGAGTAACATACAGGGAGGCAAAGAACAAATGACTACATGCATACTTGCACTTTATATCCTAGAAAGATGGGGACTTTTCACATTTATATACAGAACTTAATTCAATAAAAACAAAACCCAACAGGTATAATGTGCAGAAAATATGAATTGATAGAAACAGAAATAGAAGGGCTGGTGAGATGGTTCAGTAGGTGAAGGCCACACTGTACCAGACAACCTCAGTTCCAACCACTAGGACCTTCATGGTGGAAGAAGAGAACTGACTCCCACAAGCTGTCCTCTGACCCTCATATGTGTGTCATGGCATTAGAACTAGACAAGTGGCTACTCGTCACAAGAGTGATGACCACAGCAGCTGATGTGACTCTGGTCTCCTGTGGCTCTCCTTTTGGCCTCTGGAAACAGGATCTCTGATTTGGCTGTCTCTGACAGTGTCATTGATGTGTTCAGTGACATGAACGTGTACAAGTTGTCAGAGGAAGTAGAGAAGCAGAAGAAGGTAGTGTTCTTCTGCCTGAGTGAGGCCAAAAACGTCATCCAGGAAGAGGCAGGGACACACACATGTACATACAATACAAAAAAAATAATAGAAGGTAAATATGGTAGCACATGCTTATAGTCCTAACATTCAAGAGGCAAAGGCAGGAAGGTCATAAGTTCAAGGCCAACCTAGGATACAGATCGAGGTGTGTCTCAATAAACCAAAATTAAACACCAAGCATATTGTTACACAACTTTGACCCCAGCACTCAGGAGACAGGAGGAGACAGAGGCAGGTGATCTCTTATTTCAAAGCCAGTCTGGTGTACAGAGAAAGTTCCAAGACACCCAGGACTACACAGAGAAACTTTCTCAGAAAATAAAAAGTGAGGATGGGAGCTCAGGCCTGAAACCCCAACATATGGAAGGTTACAGCAGGAAGATCAGGAGCTCCAGGCCACCCTTAACTACAAGCCAAGTTCAAGGATGCTACGTGAGACCATCGCAAACAAGAAATAAGAGAAAAAGAAAGTTAGTGTAGTCTGCCCTAACCCCCAGGAAAACCAGAAGAACAAAAGTGGTTTGTGGGAGGCCAGTACTGTCAAGGACAGATAGAGGAGCTTGGTCCATGTGTGAAAGAAAACTTTTTTTTTTTTCTATTAAGGTAGCTCGTTCTACAAGAGTCAGTACCCTTGAACCTCCTCTTTCCCTTATACCTATTAGCCAATCTCCTTTGAGCACAAAGTCTAACTCACCCTAATGGGATGAGATACCACTTAAGTTAGGGATAAAGACAGATGCCTGCTTTGGGGTCTAGCCACATCCTTTTTTACAAGAAGAAATCTTGTAACAGGGCCCCAGACCTTAGCACAATTCCATGATGGAAGCACCATGCAGGCTGTAAAACTCAGCACAGAGAGCACCACCTGCCCAAACTAAAACAGAGTTCTAAGCCGGGCGTGGTGGCGCACGCCTTTAATCCCAGCACTCGGGAGGTAGAGGCAGGCAGATTTCTGAGTTCGAGGCCAGCCTGGTCTACAAAGTAAGTTCAGGACAGCCAGAGCTATACAGAGAAACCCTGTCTCGAAAAACCAAAAACAAAAAAACAAAAAAAACAAAAAAAACCAGTTCTAATCCATCAAAGCCCACAGCTCTGGAAAAAGTCTCTAAATGTACTCACCTTGCTTTTAGCTTCTGTAGTTCCACATCTGGCTAACTGTTCTTGTTTACTAAAGTATGTCAACCCAGGTCATGGGTTTTGTGCTTAAAAGCTCAAAGATGTGTAGGTGATGCCCATGGTTGGCCCACATCACCTGCCAGGGTCTCCCTGCCTCTTTCTGGATGACGTTTTTGGCCTCACTCAGGCAGAAGAACACTACCTTCTTCTGCTTCTCTACTTCCTCTGACAACTTGTACACGTTCATGTCACTGAACACATCAATGACACTGTCAGAGACAGCCAAATCAGAGATCCTGTTTCCAGAGGCCAAAAGGAGAGCCACAGGAGACCAGAGCCACATCAGCTGCTGTGGTTATCACTCTTGTGACGAGTAGCCACTTGTCTAGTTCTAATTTAACCCAGTAAGAATACACAGATGGGCTGGAGAGGTAGCTCAGCTGTTAAGAGCACTGACTAATCTTCTGAAGGTCATGAGTTCAAATCCCAGCAACCATATGGTGCCTCACAACCATCCGTAATAAGATCTGACGCCCTCTTCTGGTGTGTCTGAAGACAGCTACAGTGTACTTACATATAATAATAAATAAATCTTAAAAAAAAGAAAAATAGAGCTTGGTGTGGTGGCGCACGCCTTTAATCCCAGCACTCGGGAGGCAGAGGCAGGCGGATTTCTGAGTTCGAGGCCAGCCTGGTCTACAGAGTGAGTTCCAGGACAACTAGGGCTGCCCAGAGAAACCCATGTCTTGAAAAACCAAAAAAAAAAAAAAAAAAAAAAAAAAAAATACACAGGAGGTTCACATCTATAGTCTCAGCACTTTCCAGTCTGACACAAGAGATTGCTGTGAGTTCCAGACCAGTCTGGGTTACATAGCACCAGGCCAGCCAAGACTAAATAACAAGACCAGGTGTAGTGCCGCACACCTTTAATTCCAGCACTAGGGAGGCTGTCTTACAGTTTCAGTCCATTATCATCATAAAGCACAGCAGCATAAAGACAGACATGGTGCTGGAGGAGCTGAGAGTTCTTCATCTTGATTCAAAGGCAACCAGGAGAGACTGGCTTCCAGAGAGCTAGGAAGAGGGTCTCAAAGCCCACCCACACAGTGAAACACTTCCTCCAACAAGGTCACACTTCCTAATAAGTACCACTTCCTGGGTCAAGCACATTCAAATCACCACACCCTGTCTTAAACAAACAAAACAAAACTACAAACAAAATAACAAAATATACTATAACAGAATCTCTTAAAAGTAAGGGCATCAACAAAGGTATTTCTCTTCTCGTTTATAAAAATTAATTTTGCTTATCAAATAAATGGCTTTAAGTTAGTGAGGGTTTTGTTGTGATTGTTTATTTTTGAGGGGGTGTCTCAAGCAGCTTAAACTGGCCTCAGAATCACATGACTTTGCACTAATGTTACTAAAGATCCAGCTGGCTGCTTCCAGATTTTTGACTTGTTATTCAAAGAATTGTAACAAAGGTTCTCATAGACTGCAAAGTACCAAGGTAATTTTATTCAAAACTAAAGCAGCAATAGAAATCCGAAAGAAATATACCATCGAGGTTGGTGTCGAAGACCAACAAGGTTGGTGTTGAAAGCTCGACAGGAAAACATACTTGCCTCCGAGTGTGATGATCTGAATCTGATCCAGTTTGATCCCAGGAACCCACGTGTTGGAAGGAGAAAACTGACGCCCCCCAAGTCACCCTCTGACTTCTGTATATGCACAGTAAATAAATAAGTGTAAATATTTTTAAAAGATTGACAGCGGGAAACATGAATGAGGTAACTCTGGGGACCTGATTACTGTTTGGGGTGTCATTTTATATGGTTCAAAGGAGGAAGCCTTTGGTTGCTGAAGGGAACAGCATAGATAGCTCTCTTTTTAAATGACAAGTTTAGACTATGTAAGTCTTTGCTTACTCTGCATGGCCCTTCCCATAATGCATCTGATTTTAATTATAAGCATAAGACAGCAAAGAGAAGATTTTCCAAGTTTACTCAGGGAACAGTTTGCCTTATTGCACTTGCACCCAAAATTAACGCAGTCTGGCCCATGCCCTCATCCCAGCATGCAGAGGCAGGGGCAAGTAAGTGAATCTCTGTGAGTTCCATGCCAACCTGATCACACAGTCAATTCCAGGCTAGTCAGGGATACATAGTGAGGCTTTGTCTCAAAATATCATCATCGTCGTCATCATCATCACCACCCCCACCCAGGCTGATTGCTCCTCAGTCCCCACATCTACCGTATGATCAAATAGAAAGCGCCTATGTCTGATGGCTGTCAGGAGGGGGGGGGAACCTATCCCACTGTTTAGAGTTTAGTGAACGGGACTTGCTGCAGGTGGGGGTCTTAGGTTGCCTTTGGGTTTGCTAGGTGAATTGCTAGGTGAACAGAAGTGTGTGCATAGCCCACGCCAAGGGGAGTCCTAGGTTGCTAAGCTACTGCTTGGACTTGTCTGCCTCCCTGGGAGAGCGCACCAAAGCACCAGGAGGAATGGGAAGGTTCTGGGGAGCAGACTGCAGTCAAACAAAGAACAACAGTCTAAGACTGAGAACTAGCCCGCGTGGGCAGTTTCCTCAAGCTCCGGGTCACCACAGACACTCAAAAGGGAGCTGACTGAGAGGGGCGATGACGCATGCCAGTGATCACAGCACTCAGGAAGCCGGGGCAGGATGAGTCTGAGGTTTGAGGCTGAGCCTGGTCTGCAGTGTGTTCTGGATAACCTGATCTAAAGCGTAAAAATCTGTGTTAAAAGAAAGAGAGAGAGAGAGAGAGAAGAAAGCTGGGAGGGACTAAGAATATATTGATATTATGATAAATGAGAACTCTGTAGTAATTACACACTCACACACTTAAATAAAATAATGTAAACAAAAGTGGACCTGATGGTTCAGGCTCCTTCTAATTCTGGGATTAAAAGTGTACACCATCACACATGTCTTGCTCTGCTGTTATTTTTTTTTTAAAGATTTATTTATTTATTTATTATATGTAAGTACACTGTAGCTGTCTTCAGACACTCCAGAAGAGGGCATCAGATCTCATTACGGATGGTTGTGAGCCACCATGTGGTTGCTGGGATTTGAACTCCGGACCTTTGGAAGAGCAATCGGGTGCTCTTACCCACTGAGTCATCTCACCAGCCCTCTGCTGTTATTTTTAAGAATCACAGCCCTTTGAGGGCAGAAACTATTCTGAAAGTCTTCTATCTTTGGGGTGGGAGGGTGTCTGAAGATAGCTGCAGTGTACTCACATAAAATAAATAAATCTCTTTTTTTCCTTTTCTTTTTCTTTTTCTCCTTCTCTTTCTTTTCTTTTTTCTTTTTTTTTTCCAAGGCAGGGTTTCTCTGTGTAGTTCTGGCTGTGCTAGAACTCACTCTGTAGACCAGGCTGGCCTCAAACTAAGAAATCCACCTGCCTCTGCCTCCCAAGTACTGGGATTAAGGGTGTGCGCCACCACCGCCCAGCATAAATAAATCTTTAAAAAAATTTTTTTGAAAAAAAAAAATCACTCCCAGTCCATGGGATGATTTGACTGCTAGCTATGTCATTAGTCCTAATTATCTTTCATTTCAGTTTTTGTTTGTCTCTTTGTTTTTGAGACAGAGTCTCTCTACATAGCTCTGACTGTGTGGAACTCACGATATAGTACAGGCTGGCCTCAAACACACAGACATCCACCTAACTCTGCCTCCAGAATGCTAGGATAAAAGGCCGAGCCACCACATCCAGCTCCTTTCAGTTTATTTTAAAGATTTGTTTTTTTGTTTGTTTGTTTGTTTGTTTTGAGACAGGGTTTCTCTGTGTAGCCTTGGCTGTCCTGGAACTCACTTTGTAGACCAGGCTGGCCTCATTGTTTTATTTTCTATTTATCTGTATATGTGTGTGAGTGCACCCCTTGGAGGCCAGAAGAAGGTCAAATCCCCTGGCGCTGCAGTCCTGGCAGTAGTGAGACAACAGACTTGGGCACCAGGAACCCAACTCAAGTGTAGTAAGCTCTCTTAACTGCTCAGCCACTTCCCAGCACCTGTCCCGCTTTTGAAAGCCACTTGATGGGAGCCTTTCCCAGAATTCCTGTTTCCCTGTCTCTGTGTTGATTCCAAGATATTGCTGTGCCAACCTGTCCTCAGGACATGCTGGGATGCTGGCCTGGAAGACCATTCCCCTGCTACCGCATGCTTTCTTTGTTACTTCTGATTCCAGAAAACGAAGGAAAATGGTTTGGATAGAAACCAGAAGGGGAGACAGGCTTGACGATACGCTTGATATCCCAGTCCTCAGAGAGCAGAGGACCACCCGGAAGTGGTCCTGAGCTACACAGTGAAACTGTACTAGAGAAGAAAGTGTGAGGGGAGCCGAGCGGTGGTGGCACATGCCTTTAATCCCAGCACTCGGGAGGCAGGAGGCAGAGGCAGGCGGATTTCTGAGTTCGAGGCCTGGCCTACAAAGTGAGTTCCAGGACAGCCAGGACTACACAGACAAACCCTGTCTCAAAAAAACAAAAAACAAAAACCCAAAAAGTATGGGGTATGGGAGGAGCTTCCATAGCTCTCTAGTAGAAGAGTTTGGTTCCTTCCCTTTTTTTTGGGGGGGTGGGGTGGGAGGACGGGACAGGGGAGCATCATCCACCATCACACCTGTAGTCCCAGCCCCTTGGAGGCTGAGCGTCTTTGTTAGAGTTACAATTGCTATGATGAAACATCATGACTAAAGCAGCCCGGGGAGGAAAGGGTTTATTTAAGCTTCCATATGCATAAAGCCCATCACTGAAGGAAGTCAGGACAGGAACCTGGAGGCAGGAACTGACACCCAGGCCGTGGAAGGGTGCTGCTTACTGGCTTGCTCCCCATGGCTTGCTCAGCCTGCCATGGACCACCCACCCAGGACTGGGCCCTTCCCCATCCATCACTACATCGTTTAAAAAAATGCCCCACAGACTTACTTATAGCCTAATCTATGGAGGCATTTTCTCAATTGAGGTTTCCTCCTTTCAAATGACTTTAGCTTGTGTCAAGTTAACATAAAACTATACAGCACACTGAGGCAGAAGGATCACCAGAAGTCAAGAGACTAAACTGGACAATGTGACAAACCTCTCTCAAAAATAAAATAAAGAGCATAGCTGGGACATGCAACATCTGTCCGCTGAAGAATTAATGATTGTGGCACACAGGGCGCTGGGTTGTATCCTCATGCCAACAAAATAAAAGAAATACACAAAAATCAACCTGGCTGTGGTAGGGAATTCCTTTAATTCCAGTACCCTGGAGGCAGAGGTAGCTGGATCTCTGTGAGTGTAAGGCCACCCTGAAATACGTAGCAAGTTCTAGGCTTTGACAACTACTAGAACTCAGAGGTACCCCGCCCAGATAGGCATTGGGGTAAGAGAAGGCTTCTACAACACCTTTTCAGATGTATGAGCCACCACTGCCTGACTTGTCTTCCCTGGTTCTTGAAAGACAAGGAAGAATTATCTAAATGTCAGGAAGGTGGAAGAAATAGAGGGGCTCACTTATGTGAAGGCACTGGCGCATGAAGCCTGATAATGTGCTTAAGGGGTTGCTATTATCTTATTATATCTATACAAACAGTGTGGCCAGAAGTGAGAGAGAGAGCTGGAAAGGCAGGCTGGGACAGATCCCTCTGAAGATAGCAAGCAAGCATTTCATCTTCGGTGCTGTGTGACACTTGGTTAGAACACCCTACTGGCACAGGTGCCTTTCTGACAGTCAGCACTTGGTAGTGCATATTAACTTATTATTAATTTAATTCCCTCATGCTTGGGTACATGCTTGTATCCATTGCTATGTATTTATTGGTGGGGGACTTCAGGAATAGACGTCTGAAATCCTGGAGGCTCAGCTGTTGCTGGTTTGTATTGATTTTACTTAAGGGTTTATTTTCTTTAGTTTTAATTATGTGCATGTGTGTGTGTGTGTGTGGTGGACTATGTGTAAATGATTACAGATACCCAAAGAGTCTAGAAGAAGGTGTAGGGTCCCATGGAGCTGGTGTTATAGGTAACGAATCCAACAGGGCTGTTGCGGAGCTAATTTAGCCCCCCTGCTCTAACAGTACTGAGGCTTGACCACTGAGCCATCTCTCTAGGGTCTGTGCTTGTTTCTTTATAGAGACAGGCTCTCACCGTGTAGCCCGTGCTGCCCTGCAACTCATAGAAATCCTGCTTCAGCTTCCTGAGTCTTGGAATCTATAAATCGCCATTCCTAGTTTAAAAATGGAGTGGACTTAAGTATTGTCCATGCACAGGGCCCATGATAACATCTGTGTTGTTTCAGTCATAGTGTATGTGCTGTAGCTTTTTTTTTTTAGAAGGCACTACATCTCAGCTGACTTGAGATAATTTACCACAAAACCAGATTCTTTCCTTTTCCTTAGATTTGCAATCAGTTGGGTCCTTTGAACTTCCCCAAGTCCACAGGCTCGCACACTCACCATGAGCATGGCTACAGTCACCAACAGAATCCTTCAGTATGGGCAGTGAACAGTAGCTATTATGCTCAGGCACACAGAGCATCCTGAGGGGGATGAAAAGAACTGAACATCAGGTCCCAACTCTCGGGGATTTCCCATCTAAAAATACAAAGATATGCGTTACACTCAGAAAACATTTAGGATAATCATTGACCACAAGGAATGCATTGAATACCTATCAGGTTCCTACTGACAGGTTGGGACCTAGTGGTCAAATAAATCAGACTGGGTTCCTAACCTTCAGGAGTTCATAGTCTGGTAAAATAGGCACCCAAATGAAAGATGGGAACTAACAGCAGCCATCTAAGAGAAGGAAACCACAGCTGCCTGCCCACAGCCCAAGGCTGACCAGTCCAATCTCAAAAGAAGAACCAGGCTGCGAGTGAGATAAAGGATGTGTGCTGGGACCTGAGCGGAGTCTGGGGATAATAGGAAGAAAGCCTGAGTTCAGGGGAGACTGACTGATCCATGCAGTGAAGCCAGGGAAGTGTCCAGCGGTGTGTCTCTAGGGCTCTAACGGGAGGGCTCCAGATGCTGAACTAAGGATCTGCTGCTCCTTCAGGGGACCACCCTAGTGTAGTTTCCAGCTTCGACATCAGATGCTCATAACCACCTGTAACTCTAGCTTCCTGGGATCTGCTACCTCCCCTCTGCAGTTGCATGTGCACACCCACAGACACACACACACACACACTTACACATAAACACAAACAAAATTCTTAGGAATTTAAGTTAGTATATCTCCTCCTAACCTTGGGGTCCTGTAGAAAGTAAGAGCCTCATTGCATAGCAACATAGACCTATAACCCCAGCATGCAGGAAGCAGGGGCTCTCTGTGAGTTCAAGGACATCCTGGTCAACAGAGCAAGTTCCAGGCCACAGTTACACAGTGAGGTCTTAGCCTGTCTCAAAGAAACAGACAAGCAAACACCACACAACACAAAACCTCAAGAACTGGAATTAGCTGTCTAGTGCTACTTCCTGCATTTCACCATCTCCCCTCCCCCTCTCTCAACAAAACAAGAACAGGATGTAGCATCTGCCTGCCTAGGGTGCACAATCCTCCCCTGTCAACCTCAGGAGGACTGGAGTCGTAGGTGTTTACCACCATGCCTGGATTGTCTCAAATCTCTATAGGTAAGGTGTTCGTTCATTGATTTAACACAGATTTGCCAACATACCAACCACATTCCAGACCTATCACAACAGGAGACGTGTTGAGGAAGTTACCTTTCAACACTGATAAGTGTGAAATATACAAAAGACAGGCAGAAGGCGTATCTGCAGTCCGTGGTTTATGTTTCAGCTTGGGTTTAAAGACAGCATAGTAAAGGCAGAGAAACTTCAATGTTGATCTTTCTCTTTGTTTGTTTGTTTGTTGTTGTTTTGTTTTACAAGACAGGGTTTCTCTGTGTAGCCCTGGCTGTCCAGGAACTTGCCACGTAGATCAGGCTGACCTTGAACTCACCGGGACCCACCTATCTCTTCATCTTAAGTGCTGGGATCAAAGGTGTGGCCACCACTCCCGGTTTAGTTTCTGACTTTTGATGATGCATATTTGCCAAGCCCTACTCTGCCCTAACCCTGCTTTAAGTTCTGATGATGTAGGCATGGGGCTGTTTTCAGGGGCTTGCAGCTTAAATGCAACACAAGCAATGGGTTTCTCTTTCCCTGCAGATGGTGAGTGTGTGATGTGTATCAGAGTAATAGCAAGTCATTTTCTCAAACATTACTAAGACTTACCTACATGGGGGCAGGAACTTTTTTTCTCTCTGTTTACTGACATACCCCTACAACCTGGAAGAGTGCTTGAAAAGTGCATTGAAAGCTTCTTTGTTTGTTTGTTTGTTTGTTTGTTTGTTTGAGACAAGGTCTCACTTCTAATCTCTGGTTGGCCTGGAACTCCCTGTGTAGAGCAGGCTGGTGTTCAAAGGGGTCAGGCAGTTCAAACTCCAGGAGTTCCTCGGTTGTGCCTTTTTCTACCTGAGGAGGACTTAAGCGAACACATCTCCTACCTGATCCTTAGTTTACACATCTGTGTGATCTCCCTAACAAAGTTGTTTACTTATTCTTTAGTTAGGATAGAAAGACAAGGAAAACTGCATATAGCGAGGTGTTTTGTCTGCAAGTTTGTGCACCGTGTGCTTGCAGTGCCCCAAAACTCCAGAAGAGGGCGTCTGAACCCCAGGAACTCGAGTTAAAGAGTGTAGTGAGTGTTGATGTAATAACTCACCCTATGGATGAGCAACAAGTGATCTTAACCCAAGAGCCTTCTCTGCAGCCCATTGCTTTGGTTTTCTGAGGTAGGGTCTGACGAGGCAAGGCTAGTATATGAAGTCAAGAATGCCCTTGATCTGGCTTCTACCTCCTGAGTGCTAGAATTACAGCCCTGAACCACCACACCCGACACAGCAGGAAAAGCATGTCACTCCCACCACTGTGCGGCCCATTTTGGAAGGTTCCCAGATATGCAAAAACTGGGAGCTGGAAAAGTCTTAGGATACAGAAGTGGAGCCCTGCCCAGACTCCATTAGTGCAAAGGATGCTGAGGAAGGTCAGTTAATATACAAACACCAATCCCAAGCCTCAGAGATGATCTCATAGAAAAACATAATTGGTCCTGCATCCCTGCCACTGGCAGGATAAGATCCTGGTCCTGGGCTGAGAGACCTTTCCATGTCTGAATCTCTTTTTAGATGTAGAACTGTTAGACTGGGCGTGGTGGCAATGCCTGTGACTCAGGAGGCGGAGGCAGGAGGACCAGGAGTTCAAGGACCATCTTGCCTCCATACTAATAAATAAGTTCATGCAGGTGTGATGGCAGATTTACTTAGACACAACGGGGCTGGGGAGTGGCAGAGGCAAGAGGATGTCTGTGAGTTTCAGGCTAGCCAACATTATGCAGTGAGACCCTGTCTCAAAACAAACACACAAACAGTCTGAGGCCACCAAGACTATATGCATAAGGCTCTGTCTCAAAAGATGAGAGAGCCGGGGCAAGGTAAGGGGCTGCTAAAGAGATGACTCTTGCTCTGCCTATAACTACGGCTCCAGGAGATCCAACGTCCGTCCAGCCTCTGCAGGCACCAAGCATGCACGTGGTGCAAACACACTTATATAGGCCAAACATTCATATCCATAAAATTAATTAATTTAAATATAAATCAAAACAACAACAACAACAAAACTTCAGCTAATACTAGAGAATCTACCTGAAGTTCTCTAGCCTTGCACACAGGTGCATACACACACACTCACATTCACACTCACACACACTCACACTCACTCATACACACACACAAGCAAATAAATAAATGCAATAAAGAAAAGAGTCAACAACAACAACAAAAAAGCCAGGCATGATGGCGCACGCCTTTAATCCCAGCACTTGGGAGGCAGAGGCAGGCAGATTTCTGAGTTCGAGACCAGCCTAGTCTACAGAGTGAGTTCCAGGACAACCAGGGCTATACAGAAAAATCCTGTCTCAGAAAAAAAAAAAAAAAAAAAGAGTCACTGACTCACCTTCAAGTCCTCAGTTGTCTCCTCCTAGGGTTCTCTCACTTCTCTACACTACCTACCCCTCAACACACGTACAGCTGCCTCCCATTGGCCACCCATGGAAAGGAATCGTAATGAATGTCCACTATCCAGAACCTACATTCTTTGGACCTCTTTGATGATGCAAGGAGGGTGATGCCCTGCTTCCTGCCAGCACTGAGGAGTCTATCCATATATTAACGATCCAACAGAGACCCTTACTACTTTTCAAGGGTCTGCCAATAGTTACCATAAAAAGCAACTACTGAAGCCATTTAGGGATGAATTTGCCTACAGTGGTGCTATAATTGAGCCTCCAGAATATGAAGTAATTCAGCTACAAGATGACCAGAGTAGGAACATACGACAGTTCCTAATAGAGGGTACACAGGCTAAGGATGATCAGCTGGCCTTTCATGAGTTTCCAAATGCTTGTGGCTCTCGAAAGGTTCAGGGAATAGAATATCCCTTCTGTCCCTTGCCATGAGTTTTAAAACCTCAAAGCTTGTATAATGTTCTTGGACTAGTGTAACTCCTTTATGCAACAACCTGAAAGAATTGATGAACAGACACCAAGCAGAGTGCCTGTCTTCTATGCATGAAGGACTAGGTTGGACCCCCTGGTTTAGTGATGTACTTCATAGGTAGAGGCTGGAAGAGGATCAGAGGCTCATATATGAGTTTGAGGCCAGTCTGAGATCAATGCAACTGTCACAAAAACCAATCACCCAATGAAACAAACAAAAAGCAACACAGTCCAACTTTGCTGGCTAATTTTATGTTGATTTGACAAAGGCTAGAACCATCTGAGAGGGGAGAACCCCAACAGAGAAAATGCCTTCATAGATTGGGTTGGGGGGCTGGAGAGATGGCTCAGCGGTTAAGATCTCTGACTGCTCTTCCAGAGGTCCTGCGTTCAAGTCCCAGTAACCACATGGTGGCTCACAACCATCTGTAATGGGATCTGATGCCCTCTTCTGGTGTGACTGAAAAGAGTGACAGTGTACTCACATACATAAAACAAACAAATAAATAAATCTTTAAAAAATGACATTAAAAAAAAGATTGGATTATAAGCAAGTCAGTTGGGCATTTTCTTAATTGGTGATTGATGTAGGAGGCCACAGGCCTTTGAGCATAGTGTCAGTCCTGGGCTGATGGTCCTGGATTCTATAAGAAATCAAACTAAATGACCCAATAAGCAGCACCCCACCATGGCCTCAACTTGCTTTTTGTCATGGTGTTTCATCACAGCAATAGAAACCCTAACTAGGACTCCAACAGAAAGCAGATATCAACACTTCTCCTGAAATAGCTCATAAGACTAAATATAGAGACCTGGAAAGGTGGTTAAGAACTCTGGCTGCTCTTCCAGAGGACCCTGATTCGATTCCCAGAAACTACATAGTGGCCCACCACAATCTGCAGCTCCAGGTCCAGGGGGTCAGAAACTCTCTCTTTTCTGGGTGCCAGGCACACGGGTGGTGGTGCATAGACCTCCTTGCATACAAAACACCACACACATGAAGGAAAAGAGAAAGGAAAGGAATGAGCTGGGCCCAAACGGCGCACGCCTCTGATCCCAGCACTCGGGAGGCAGAGTCAGTAGAACTCCTAATTGTAGGCCAGCCTGGTCTACAGAATGAATTCCAGGACAGCCAGGGCTACACAGGAAAACTCTGTCTCGAAAAACAAACAGAACCAGACCAAAAGAAAGAAGTAAAGAAAGAGAGGAAGGAGGGAAGGAAGGAAGGAGGGAGGGAGGGAGGGAGGGAGGGAGGGAGGGAGGGAGGGAGGGAGGGAGGAAGGAAGGAAGGAAGGAAGGAAGGAAGGAAGGAAGGAAGGAAGGAAGGAAGGAAGGAAGGAAGGAAGGGCATCTAAAAAAAGATTTATCTATTCTTTTCATTTCTTGCATGCTTGTACATGTGTGTGACATATGCAGACAAGCGCCAGTGCCTGATGAGGTCAGAAGAGGGCACTGAGTTTCATGGAGCTGGAGTACAGGAGTCTCTCGAGCTGCCCAGTGTAGGTGTTGGGATGTGGACTTAGCTCCTCGTGATAGAACCTTTCTTCAGCCACAAATGTTCATAACCACTGAGTCATCTCTCCAGCCCCGATGGCATGGTTTTAGCAAGTGCTCTTACTATTTAGTCTGCTTATAAAGGTAACCTGATTTTTTTATTTCTTTTATTTTATGTGCATTGGTATTTTGCCTGCATTTTTGTCTTTGTGAAGGGGTCAGATTCCCTGCAACAGGAGTTACAGACAGGTGGGAAATGCCATGTGGTTGCTGGGAATCGAACCCTGGTCCCCTGGAAGAGCAGTTAGTGCTCCTGACCACTGAGCCATCTCTCCAGCCCCCATAACCTGATTTTAGATAGAGTCTCATATGTCCGAGGATGACCACAAGCCTCTGGTCCTCCTGCCTCTGTCACCAGTGCCTCTGGTCCTCCTGCCTCTGTCACCAGTGCATGCGTCTATGCTGTGCCCATTTTATTCGGTGCAGGGGACTGAACACCTTCCAGGGTGTTAGTGAATACTCAGCTAGGTGAGCTATATCCCCAGCCCAAGTACAGAATCTGAATAAGAAATGAGCATGGGGGGCTGGGAGATGACTCAGTGGTTAAGAGTGCTGACTGGTCTTCCGAAGGTCCCGAGTTCAAATCCCAGCAACCACATGGTGGCTCACAACCACCCGTAATGAGATCTGATGCCCTCTTCTGGTGTGTACTTCAGCTACAGTGTACTTATATATAATAAATAAATATATCTTTAAAAAAAGAAAGAAAGAAAGAAAGAAAGAAAGAAAGAAAGAAAGAAAGAAAGAAAGAAGCATGGAACACAGACACAAACATTGAATTCCTGTACACTATTCTCACACTCTGTGCTAACTCACAGGAACTATTTTTTTTTTTTTTTTATTATATGTAAGTACACTGTAGCTGTCTTCAGACACTCCAGAAGAGGGAGTCAGATCTCATTACAGATGGTTGTGAGCCACCATGTGGTTGCTGGGATTTGAACTTCGGACCTTCGGAAGAGCAGTCGGGTGCTCTTACCCACTGAGCCATCTCACCAGCCCTCACAGGAACTATTATCAAGAGTTCTGTGTACGAGCCGGGCGTGGTGGCGCACGCCTTTAATCCCAGCACTCGGGAGGCAGAGGCAGGCGGATTTCTGAGTTCGAGGCCAGCCTGGTCTACAAAGTGAGTGCCAGGACAGCCAGGGCTACACAGAGAAACCCTGTCTCAAAAACCAAAAAAAAAAAAAAAAGAGTTCTGTGTATTTTCCTTCATGCATATTTTTTTGCCTTAGAGGGGTGGAGAGCTAATCAAAGCCTTGCATATGCTAAGCAAGCACACTACTCAGTAACTATCGGTTCCCAGAGTTTAATTTATTTAACTTTATTTTTTAGGTTTAGTTTCTTACTTAAGGTGTTGAGGTCTGCCCTCCACCAACATGTATGTAGCCATTTTGTTTCATGCCTACCAACTATTTCATATTATTGCTATAAAATACCTGCCAGTCACTGACACAGAAAAATAACCTGACTCAAGTTTGGGCTAATCACAAATGTATGTTCTGTATGAGGTATGTTAATCTTAAGAAATTCCACAAAGCTTTACGTCGGGCCCATAAAAATCAAAGGTCAATATGAACTGTTATGTCTAAAATGGTTTGAGTGAGAGCTGACCACTGGGCAGCACTTCCTACCCCTACATATGAGCTCAGTGTGTGTTTCCTTTATAAGCCTTTCCTGAGAACACACTGGTACCACAAAATTAGGCTCCCAAGTCCTTTTTGTGGTCCTGAATGTCCCATTTTGGGGTATTCATTCAATAAACTGTTCTTGCTTAAGTGAGAACAGCGTTTGTATGGTGGTTCCTGGTCCCCAACAAAGGCATTCTTGTTATGTAGCCCAGGTTGGCCTTTAACACACAACTATCTTCCTGTCCCAGCCACCTGAATATAAACATATGCCACTATCCCTGACTGAAATTAATTTTGAACACAAGGGTCTCAGCTAGGCATGGTGACACATAACCTTTATCCCAGCATTCAGACGCAAAGGCAGGCGGATAGGCAGATAGGCGGATCTCTGAGTTCAAGGAAAGCCTGGGCTACAGAGTGAGTTCTGGGATAGCCGGACTATGGAGAAACCCTGTCTGGAAAATGAGAGAGAGAGAGAGAGAGAGAGAGAGAGAGAGAAGAGGAAAGAAGAAGAAGAGAAGAGGAGAGAGGAGAGGGGAGGGGAGGGGAGGGGAGGGGAGGGGAGGGGAGGGGAGGGGAGGGGAGGGGAGGGGAGGGGAAGGGAAGGGAAGGGAAGGGAAGGGAAGGGAAGGGAAGGGAAGAGAAGAGAAGAGAAGAGAAGAGAAGAGAAGAGAAGAGAAGAGAAGAGAAGAGAAGAGAAGAGAAGAGAGGTTTCTCTGGCTGGCCTAGAACTTGGTATGCAACTGAGGATGACCTTGAACCCTGACCCTCTTGCCTCCACCTCACAAGTGCTAGGATTGCACCATGCCTGTCTTAGGACATGATGAAGACTAAACCCAGGGGACCAGGCAAGTTCTCCAACAGATGAGCTACCTCTTTAGCCTAAATATTAATTTTTTTTTTTTTAATAATGGCTTGTTGTTTTCCAAGCTATCCTGGAACTCCTGGAGGCCAGGTGGTGGGGCCTCTTCTGAGGCCTGGGCTTGCTCAGTTCTTGGAAACAGACATTTATGTCTAGTCTCCTGAACTGCCAATTTGAAGCCTGTCATGGAGTCAGCCTGTCTCAGTTATACAGAACAAAGCAAGTAAGCTTCTAGATGTATCTAGGTGGAGTAGGTTAAGGAGGGAGGTTCCAAAGTAAAGGTCAGGCCTTCTCATCCTGGACCATGTATTCTAAGGGCTCCCTCTAGTGATTACAGATATAAGCAAGATAAAAAGAACATGGATAGGTGGATGTGGTAGCTTGTATCTGCAATAGTACTCAGTAGGCTGAGGGGGGAGGATTGTCTCAAAGTGAGATTCTATCAAAGGAAAAACAAGAGAAGCCATACATAAAAGTCAGTTTTAGCCAGAGGCTCTGGAGTAACGCAGAGCTTGTGCTATCCTGTGAAAGATGTGTCATGGAACTGGAACTGCTTTTAAAACCATGAGTCTATTCCCAAACAGCCTTTCCCTTTCTCCATGCCTCAATAAACCTCTTCGGTTAGATCTGTTGCATCATGTGACTTCGTAGTGTTCCTTGGCTTCAATCCGCCATGCTGCTGTCCTAAAACTATTATAGAGACCATGTTGTCACTATAATCCCGACCACTGAGGTGTTCTAATCATAACTCGCAGCCATATTAATATGGATGATTTTGATGGGTCTACAAAGAATATAGAGATAAGGGCATCCCGTGGCAATTGCACAGATTTATTTATTTCGGTTTTTCCGGCCATATGTGGGACACACAAGGTATTCAAAATGCTTGCCGCCCAAATGAACGAATGCTTTCCGGATAGATTTCAAGTTCTGTTTTACGATGCTTTAGAGCACTTGGTGATGCGCTCCAGCCCAACGCTGTAAGCTCTGGTAAGGCAGGGACCGGAGCTCCCGGCTGTGTCGGCTTTAGAACCGGAAGTGAAGAATGTCTGGCTGATCCAGACTACAGGGAGAAAACCATTAAGGGGCAGTATGCCCTCAGATAAGCCGACGCAGAAACCTGGGAGAGGGCTGTCCAAAAAGAAGAAAAGCCGGGGAAGATGCTACCTCCGCAAAGGATGATGGGAAGCGGTAATCGTCTCCTCCCCTCCACCACCGCCCCCGTACTGAGGAGCGCTGACGTCACGCACGCCGCCGGCATGCCCCGCCCCTGGGCTGGCTCACGTAACTAGGGGTGGAGCCACAAAGCGATTTGTGGGAGTCGGAATCATGGCGGGCTTGGTTGACTTCCAGGACGAGGAGCAGGTGAAGTCCTTCCTGGAGAACATGGAGGTGGAGTGTCACTACCAATGCTACCGCGAGAAGGACCCGGAGGGTGAGCGCCAACCGCGCAGCCTGGGACATAGGGGAGGGGCGCGAGCGTGGGGTGCAGACGTGGTCACGTGGCGGGCCGAGGACGCCTAAGGACTGGGTCAGGGACACTACGGGCCTGTGGGCGGGGAGTTGTAGTGCACCGGGGGCGGGGCCTGCAGCGGAGGGCGGAGCTCTCAGGCTAGATGCTGTGTAGTCAGGTTTCCGGTGCTAGGACTGGAGGTGTGAGGGTGAAGTGGAACCTCGGCGTACATGTTTTTGAGGGAATCGTTTAAGATGCAGGAAATAAATGAAATATATGCTAGTAGTAAATGCGAGCCAGAATTGGTTGGCATCATGCACCTGTAATTCTAGCGTTCGGGAGGCTGAGGAAGGAGGATCACTTAGAACTCAGGAGTTAAGGACTAGCCTGGACTACATAGCAAAACCCGGTCCAAAAAAAGAATTGGAGAGGGAGATTGGAGTGGTAGTCCAGCAATTAGGAGCCCTTTCACAGTTCTAGGGAAGCCAATGCCTCTAGCCTCTGCTGCCACCACATCACATGCTCATATACACACATCCATAATTTAAAATAATAAAAATTAAATCTTTTTTTTTTGAGACTGTCATTATGTAGCCTTGACTGGCCTAGAACTTACAGTGTAGACCACGCTAGCCTTGGACTCAGAGCTCCTTCCTCTATCTTCTGAGTTTTTGGCATGAGCCACAGGCCTGTTAACAAATTAATAAATTAATTAATTTGTTGAGATGTGATTCTTTGTGTAGTCCTGACTGTCCTTCTGTTGACCAGTCTAGCCTGAAACTCAGATATCTGCCAGCTTCTGTCTCTCAAGTGCTTGAAGGTGTGGGCCACCACCATCCAGCACAAAATTTAAAAAAAAAATTTTTTTTTGTTTTGTTTTTTTCAAGGAAAAAAAAATTTTTTTAAAGATAAGTGAAATGTGATAAAAGAACTGAGTGAAGGGCACTGCCCAATGGCATGGCTTTTGAATAAAGCTTTGAAGGAGGAAAGGAACCATTGTAAGTCTTTGCCAGGCAGAGGTAATAAAAGGTCAGAAATGGACTCTTATGTGCAGTGAGGAGGTGGCATGTATGAGTGACCGATGCCCAGACAAGTGTCCAGTGTCTGTGGGTTGTTTTCCTATTGTTTTATTTAAGGGAAAAGAATGAAAATGGCTCTGGCCCTCCTTTCCAGTAGCTTACAACCTTGTTCCCAAGAAATGACTGTTTCTTGAAATTAGTCCACTATAGTGTGACTCTGGATAAGGAACCCGGGATTATTCTTTTTTGTTGTTGTTGTTTTTTGGTTTTTGGTTTTTTCGAGACAGGGTTTCTCTGTATAGCCCTGGCTGTCCTGGAACTCACTCTGTAGATAAGTCTGGCCTTGAACTCAGAAGTCCGCCTGCCTATGCCTCCCCAGTGCTGGGATCAAAGGCGTGCACCACCACGCCCGGCTAGGATTATTCTTTGGGAGCTAGTCCATGTCCCAATTGAAGAGAAATTTCAGAGGAAATGACCCTCTGTGGTCTCTGAGGACCAGGGTGGTTGGGCATAGTCCACAGAGGCCAGCTGTGTAGTCAGTGTGGGAGAGGTTGGGGAACAGAGAGCTTTTTTGGAAGGTGAAATGAGGATTGCTCAGAATCAAGTCAAATTAATGTTTGTTTTGCAGTCCTGAGGCACAAAGCCTGGGCTCTAGCTCCAGTTCCAGATAAGTTTGTACAGGGAGCCTGGACTGCAGTGTACCTTGCCTTTCTAAGCAAGGAATTTAGACCTGACTCTGTAGGCATGTTTGAGGAGTTTGTGGTAGTTGATGTGAGTTACATGGAGGACATGTGGAGCAGGGAGTGCAGGAGAGCCCTGTGAGAACTGGCTGAGCGCTGGGTTGTAGGTTGGTTGGAAGAGCACGCACCTAGTGTACCCGAGGCCCTAACTGAGTAGTATGCCTGGCTCAGACTGCATAGACACATGCTTAGCGTGAGATCCCAGCACTCAGGGAGGTAGAGGCAACAGGATCAGGGACATCCTTAGCTACATATTGAGTTCTGGTCCAGCCTAGGTTATATAAGACCCTGCCTCAAATTAAACAAACAGAAATAACATCAATTATTGTTATTATTCTTGGTGTTAGAATGTCCTCTCACCAGTTAGCTTCCTCTGTAGTCATCCAGACAGGTGCAAGCGTATGCTCTTGTGCAATGGTTTTTAAAATGCAAAGTGAATCTTAATCACTTCCCTTCTCTTTAAGAGATTTCTCAGTGGGTAGCTTACTCATATGGTTTTTCATTGTGGGGACTGGGATTGAACCAAGGGCCTCCGCACTCTAGGCAAGGACTGTGTCACTGAGTTACACACTCCTCCAGCCCCACTTTCCTACTCCTAAGAACCCTTTGTGCGCTATGGTTTGTAGTAACATGCCCATTGTGGAGAGAGGCGCAGCACTAATTTCTTCCCGTGTTTGAGGTTCTTACCTCCCTACCCCATACCGCCTTAACTTGGCCTCCTCCTACCACATTTGTGCCGTGTTTATTTCCCCTTCCACCTGTTTCTGGACTCTTTCCATTTCGTTGTCTTGATTCGATAGGGATGGAGCCACCCAGGGCCTTGTACTTTGCCTTGTCATGCATGGAGTGACACCTCCAACTCCTTAGTCCTTCTGTATCTTGTGCTCTCTTCAGCTCAGCTGTCACAGTCCTCCGTGGGACCTTCCTTGGTGCCCAAACTGTCTTTTTTTTTTTTTTTTTTAAGATTTATTTATTTATTATTATACATAAGTACACTGTAGCTGTCTTCAGACACTCCAGAAGAGGGCGCCAGATCTCGTTATGGATGGTTGCGAGCCACCTAGTGGTTGCTGGGATTTGAACTCTGGACCTTCGGAAGAGCAGTCGGGTGCTCTTACCCACTGAGCCATCTCACCAGCCCCAAACTGTCTTAACCATAAGACGTACAATGAACTTTCTCATCAGGCTGTTTTATTTCAGTTATAACTTAGTGTTTGAAAACACTGCATTTCCTTAATGTATTTCCTCCTTTCCTAGCCTGCCTGAAAATGGTTCTCTTTCACAAGGTTGTGAAGGGTGACTTTGAACTCCTTATCTCGTCTCCACCTTGGGAGTGCAGGCACCATAGATGTTTACTTGCATGCCTGGCTTAAGCGTATAAATATCAGAAGGGCAAATGACAATATTCCTAGCAGCTCTGCATGTGTCATATACTTTTATACATGAGCGTGTGTGTGTGTGTGTGTGTGTGTGTGTGTGTGTTTTCAAATATTTGATGACTGAAAATGAAGGAGAATAGCCTTTGATGTTGCTGGGAACGCTAAGAGGCTGGCTAGAACTGGAACATCCTAGATATGGAAAACCTATTTCCCACTGCTTTGGTAGCTTCCATTTCTATTTTCGGGGCTTCAGGTTTCCCCAGGCCAGGTAGTAAGGTAATTACATCTGATTTCTGGTTTTCTGCTGCAAAAGCCATCCACAAACTCTTTTTAGGTTTTAGTGTTTTTATTACAGAACTTGAAGAGAGGTTCCAAAGCTACCAAAGTGTCAGTCATGGGAAGTCAGCTAGGGTTAGGCCTGGCTGGTCTGGCAGGGGTGAGTCTTCCTGATCTGAACATTGCTGGCCTGGGTGTGTGTGTGTGTGTGTGTGTGTGTGTGTGTACGTGTCCCCTTCTAAAAAGGGCTGGACACTTTGTTTCCCTGCTAAATCTGATTGAGATTTGAGAGCTAGACTTGCTCTGATTGTACCTGGCCCTGAACAGCAGCTGCTGGCACGATTGATTGACCTCTTCCCTCCTCTCTAGGTTGCTATCGGCTGGTGGACTATCTGGAAGGAATCCAAAAGAATTTTGATGAAGCTGCAAAGGTGCTGAAGTTCAACTGTGAGAAATACGGGCATGGTGACAGCTGTTACAAGCTGGGGGCCTATTATGTGACTGGCAAAGGTGAGCTGCAGGGCTTCCTGGGCATGGGGGACTGTGGTGCACAGAGTACACACAGGGGCTCAGCAGGGAGGTAGTGGAAGGACTCGAACTGTAAGTGAAGCAACCTCTGGGGTTTCTGCTTGCACATTGTAGGACCTTGACTGGTTCTCTCTCTCTCTCTTTTTTTTTTTTTTTCTTTTGGTTTTCCGAGAAAGGGTTTCTCTGTAGCCCTGGCTGTCCTGGAACTCTCTTGGTAGACCAGGCTGGCCTGGAACTCGGAAATCTGCCTGCCTCTGCCTCCCAAGTGCTGGGATTAAAGGCATGCGCCACCATTGCCTGGCTTTTTTTTTTTTTTTTTTTAAGATTTATTTATTTTTTTATTTTGTTTTGGTTTTGGTGTTTTTTGGTTTTTCGAGACAGGGTTTCTCTGTGTAGCCCTGGAACTCACTTTGTAGACCAGGCTGGCCTCGAACTCAAAAATCTACCTGCTTCTGCCTCCGGAGTGCTGGGATTAAAGGCGTGTGCCACCACAGCCCGGCTTATTTTTTTATTTTATATGTGTGTACTGCAGCTGTCTTCCGCCCAGCTCAAAAAAAAATTTTTTTTTCTTTATAAAGATTTATTTGTTTATTATATGTAAGTACACTGTAGCTGTCCTCAAATACTCCAGAAGAGGGCATCAGATTTCATTACAGATGGTTGTGAGCCACCATGTGGTTGCTGGGATTTGAACTCTTGACCTTCAGAAGAGCAGTCGGCGCTCTTAACCACTGAGCCATCTCTCCATCCCCTCAAAAAATCTTTTTAAAATTACATTTACTTATTTTGGTATGGGACAGGTGTGTACTGTGTCTTACATGTGGAGATCATAGGACAACAGAGGATCTTTACATAGCCCAGGCTGTCTTCAAACTCACAAACTCCATCTGCCTCTAACTCTTGAGTGCTGGATTTAAAGGTGTGCACCATTAGGTCCAGCTCAATTTTTTTTTTTTTTTTTTGGTTTTTCGAGACAGGGTTTCTCTGTATTGCCCTGGCTGTCCTGGAACTCACTCTGTAGACCAGGCTGGCCTCGAACTCAGAAATCCGCCTGCCTCTGCCTCCTGAGTGCTGGGATTAAAGGCGTGCGCCACCACGCCCGGCTCAATTTTTTTTTTTAAGAGCAGAGTTTTATTGTAGCTTTATTTTATCCTGGCTAGAGTCATCTCAAAGGAGGAAGTCCCAACTGAAAAAATGCCTCCATTAGATCAGGCTGCAGGCAGCCCTGTAAGGCATTTTCTTTTTCTCTTTCTTCTTCTTTTTCTTTCTCTCTCTCTCTCTCTCTCTTTTTTTTTTTTTTTTTTTTTTTTTTTGTGGTTTTTCGAGACAGGGTTTCTCTGTGTATTTCTGGCTGACCTGGAACTCACTCTGTAGACCAGGCTGGCCTCAAACTCAGAAATCCACCTGCCTCTGCCTCCCAAGTGCTGGGATTAAAGGCATGCACCACTATGCCTGGTGGGCATTTTCTTAATTAGTATAGATGTGGGAAGGTCCAGTCCATTGTGGGTGGTGCCATCCCTGGGCTGGTGGTCCTGTGTTCTATAAGAAGCAGTCTGAGCAAACCATGGGGAACAAGGCAGAAAGTAGCACCCTCCATGACCTCTGCATCAGCTCCTGCCTCTGGGTTTCTATCCTGCTTGAGTTCCTGTCCTGACTTCCTTCAGCGATGGACTATGGACGTGTAGCCAAATGAACCCTGTCCTCCCCACGTTGCGTTTAGCAATGCTGTTTCAGCGCTGCCATAGAAACTGATAGGTTATTTCTCTGCCAGTGATGGGAGCCAATTCAAGCCAGATTAGATTATATTAAAGGCAGGTTTATTGGAAAGCTGCTCTTGGGCGCCTTCACTGGCCCCAAGAATTGGAGTCACCATGGGTGGTGGGTCAAGAAAAAGGGAGACTGCCGGGTGTGGTGGCGCACGCCTTTAATCCCAGCACTCGGGAGGCAGAGGCAAGCGAATTTCTGATTTGAAGGCCAGCATGGTCTACAAAGTGAGTTCCAGGACAGCCAGGGCTACACAGAGAAACCCTGTCTCGGAAAAAAAAAAAAAAACAAAAAAAAAAACAAAAGAAAAGAAAGAAAAAAAAAGAGTTCTTTATTTGTCAGTGGCTGAGAGCAGACTCGAACCAGAAAGAACCCTCCGCCTGAATTGAAGTAGGATGTGTTGCTAAAGTCCAGATCATAATTATATCACACCAGCCTGGTGTGGTGGCGCACATCTTTAATCCCAGCATTTGGGAGTCAGAGGCAGGCAAATTTCTGAGTTCCAGGACAGCCAAGGCTACACAGAGAAACCCTGCCTGGAAAAACCAAAATAATAATAATAATAATTTTTTTTTTTACATCACACCAGAGGCATGGGGTAGGGGTGGGGGTCAGTTTGTTAAAACAATTTGTTTTATGTTGGAAACAATGGACCTCCGGAAGCTGTATGAGTACATTCTGCTCAGCAGGATGTGGTGGGGTGTGTGCTGGAGAGCAGTTGGATGGAATTCCATAAGCTAGAACAAAATGGAAGTACTTTGGGCAGTTCAGGTAAAGATATTAACATGTGGGCTATAGAGATGGCTCAGTGGTTCAGAGCACTGGTTCTGGCAGGTGACCCAGGTTCACAACCATTTGTGACTCTAGTTCCAGGAGACTCAACTTCTGACCTCCTTAGGCACCAGGCACACACAGTGGTGCATGTACATATACACAGGCAAAATGCTTGTATAAAATAAATAAAAATAAAAAATAAAATATTAGTAAAGCTATCAGAATATGCTGAGCACAGAGTGAGAGTTGAATAACTAGCCTTTATATTTTTTCTCATGCCCTAATTATCTCATAAATAATGCTAAGTTTTTGCCAGATAACAAGTTATCTCTTCTTCTCTATGGGTTAGGAGTTTGGGGTTGTTTAGCTGGGTGTCTTTGGACAGGGAGGCATTGCTGTAGTCATTGGAAGGCTTGATTGAAGTTGCCATTTAGATGTTGGCTTACTCACTGGCCTGATGGCAAGGCTTTGCTCCTGACAGCTATGGTCAGGAGCCCCCTGTGAGCTCTCCATCTCTCCTGGGATGCAGGATCATGCTAGCTTCCTTCAAAGTAAGTACCACAGTATAGAGAATCCAAAACTGTTTGACTCAGTGGTTTACACTGGCTGCTCTTCCAGGAGAGCCGGGTTCCATCCTCGGTACCCACATAGCAGTTACAACTTTCTGTAATTCCAATTCTCTGGTATCTGATGCCCCATAGGCATGCATATGATACAGACATGCATGCAGGCACTCATCTGCATTCATTAAAATAAGAAAGAGGGGAAGGTGGGAAAGGAGAGAGCATTGGACAGTCCCAGCATTTGGAGACAAACAGCTGTGTATCTTATGAGGCTAGCCTGAGCTACATAAGAAAGCTCCGGGATAGCCAAAACTATATAATAGAAAGTTCTTTTCTTAAAAAGAGACGGAGAAGGGCTGGGCGTGATGGTGCACGCCTTTAATCCCAGCACTCGGGAGGCAGAGGCAGGCGGATTTCTGAGTTCGAGGCCAGCCTGGTCTACAAAGGGAGTTCCAGGACAGCCAGGGCTATACAGAGAAACCCTGTCTTGAAAAACCAAAAAAAAAAAGAGAGACGGAGAAGAGAATTTAATGCCTTTTTAAAGATTTATTTATTTTATGTATATGAGTACACTGTAGCTGTCTTCAGACACACCAGAAAAGGGCATCAGATCCCATTACAGATGGTTGTAAGCCACCATGTGGTTGCTGGGAATTGAACTCAGGACCTCTGGAAGAACAGAGCAGTCAGTGCTCTTAACCACTGAACCATCTCTCCAGCCCAAAATAAATAATTCTTTTTTTTTAAATGGGGGACCAAGTCACTAAATTTGGCTCATGGGAAGAAGAAAGGACTTGAGTTCCAGTCCTTGTCAGTCCATGGTACATCTCTAACCCTAGCACTCAAGAGGCCAGCATGAACACATGTAATAAGACTCTGTTTTAAAAAGAACAAACAGCCGGGCGTGGTGGCGCACGCCTTTAATCCCAGCACTCAGGAGGCAGAGGCAGGCGGATTTCTGAGTTCGAGAGGCCAGCCTGGTCTACAAAGTGAGTTCCAGGACAGCCAGGGCAATACAGAAAAACCCTGTCTGGAAAAAACAAAAAACAAACAAAAAAAAAAAAACAAAAAAAAGAACAAACAAAATCCCAGAACTGTGGATAAATAAAAAATGACCAGCACTTTTTTTTTTTTTCAGACACCCTTAGGTAGCTTAGGTGATCTCAGACTTTCTCTCTTGTCTCTGCTTTCTCTGTGTGGAGATTATAGGTGGTTCCAGCCATTCCCAGCTCCTGGGGCATTTCTTTCCTTTTTAGTTGTTTAGGGGTTTTGTTTTGTTGTGTTTGTTAATTTGTTTTTGTTTGTTTGTTTGTTTGAGACAAGATCTCTATACCTGGGTGTCAATGTGTCAATTGAACTCACAGACATCCCCCTGCCTACTGCCTTTCAAGTGCTGAGATTAAAGGCTTGTAGCACGCACTGGGCTTTTTTTGTTTGTTTGAAGTCTGCCCTGGAAGGTTAGTTCCTGGAGCTTTGTAGGATCAGAATCCTTAGGTTCTCCAGGTCCTTGTGCACAAAGTATTCGCATAAATACACATCCTTCTATACACTTGAAATCATTTCTAGTTTGTGTTACCTAAGATAGGCTAATCTCTAATGTAAATAGTTGTCATACATTGGACTGTTCTGGGAATAATGACAGGGGAAAATCCATGCATTTTTAGCACAGCCATGGTTTTTTTCCTGAATATTTTCAGTCCATGGTTTGTTAAATTTGCAGCTGCTGTCTGGTTTGAATGCTGTAATGGTACTTTTAACTAATGGGATCTGCATATGCAGAACTCATAAATATGTAGGGCCAACTGTAAGTTTAGACTAAGAAACATTCAGTTACTTAGTTTAAAATGCTCTGTTCTCACGGAAGCCCCAGGAGGTAGTCTCTGGCGCTCTGACTTGGCATGTCTCTTCCTGTCTTGGCTTCCCTGTAGGATAGTGTGGGAGCCAAAGATTTCATGGCTACCTAACTGGCTACCCTCCTCCATCTTGCTTTAGCTCACAGGACTTGACTCAGGGATTGTTTCCCAACGTTGGCTAGAAACAAAGGTTCAGCCCTGGTGACTGGGGATTGAACCCAGGCCCTCCGACTGTTAAGCAAACACTCTCCCACTGGGCTTTCTGGCCAGCCCGAGTTTACTTTTTCTTCTTTGTTTTCTGTCTTTGCAGGTGGCCTGACTCAGGACCTAAAGGCTGCCTCTTCCTGCTTTCTGATGGCCTGTGAGAAACCAGGAAAGAAGTCTGTCGAATCCTGTCACAACGTTGGACTACTGGCACATGATGGACAGGTCAACGAGGATGGCCAGCCTGACCTGGGGAAGGCCAGGGACTACTACAGCAGGGCCTGTGATGGCGGCTATGCAGCCAGCTGCTTCAACCTCAGCGCCATGTTTCTACAGGGTGCCCCTGGCTTTCCTAAGGACATGGGTCTGGCGTGTAAATATTCAATGAAGGCCTGTGACCTGGGCCATGTCTGGGCCTGTGCCAATGCCAGCCGCATGTACAAGCTGGGAGATGGTGTTGATAAGGACGAGGCCAAGGCTGAAGTGCTGAAAAACAGGGCCCGGCAGCTGCACAAAGAACAGCAGAAAAACGTCCAACCTCTAACATTTGGGTAGTGCGTGGCCCAGCCCCCTTCCCAGCAACAGACGATTCACCCTGGCAGCTCCTCTCCCACCCGAGATGAGCCCTTGGAGGTCACTCAGTGCCATCTGCTCCAGATTGTCACCTGTTGGGAGTGGCTAGAGTGTTTTAGTAAATAATCCTTTGTGTGCACTCTGTGAAGACACCTACGTTTATGGGGGTGTGTCTTAATTTATAAACTGGACCTGTGAGAGGAGTAAATGGCAGAGCCATATGTAGACTTTTGGGGGCTGGGGAGACAAAGAGAAGTTGGGAAACTTAGCAGCCCAGGCCTGAAAGAATCAGCCATCATTATCATTTTAGTCGGAAGAGCTTGAAAATTAGAAAGTATCCTAATTTGCATAACAGAGGTCTTAGAACATTGAGGCAGTCACGACTGCCGCCCTCTGCCTTACATAACCCAACCGTGGTGTGTGGTGTGGGCTCCTTGTTGATCCAGTCAGACCTTTCCGCAGACTTAGCCTCGTGCTGAAGAAGGTTGAGGTGGTTATATTAGCCTTGCTGTTGCCAAAGGAGACAAAACCTAAGCTTCCCCTCCGCTAGACAAATCCCTGCCATTAAAAATTAGCCTCTCGCCTGGCTCAGCTCCTCCAGGGAAGACAGATGACTCTGGAAGCAGCTCCAGCTAGGAATTTGGGACATGGTGACAGGAAGTTGTCCATTGAACCTCTCCCCTCCCTTCCCCTCCCCTTTTCTGTTCTGTTCTTTTTTCCTCCCCTCCCCTCCCCTCCCCTCCCCTCCCCTCCCCTCCCCTCCCCTCCCCTCCCCTCTTTTCTTTTCTCTTTCTTTTTCTTTTCTTTTTTTTTTTTTTTTTTTTTTTTTTTGGTTTTTCGAGACAGGGTTTCTCTATATAGCCCTGGCTGTCCTGGAACTCACTTTGTAGACCAGGCTGGCCTCGAACTCAGAAATCCGCCTGCCTCTGCCTCCCGAGTGCTGGGATTAAAGGCGTGAGCCATCATGCCCGGCCTCTCTTTCTTTTTCAAACAGACCATTGTGCTGCCTTCTGCTGGCCTTAAACTCCTAGCCCTGCCCCAGCCCCACTGGTGCTGGGGTTCCAGGCACGCACCACTATGCCAGGCAGGACTGAGTCTGTTAAGCTGTCCAGACGGATGCACTGTTTCAGTTGCTTTTCCGTCTGCTGTGCTGCTGTTCTCCAGATCCTGGCAGGATGCAGTGTGTTCATCATGGTGTGTATGTGTGTGTGCCTTTTTAAGAATTTTTTTCCCTTCTGTTGTATCTCTACTTGTCACCAGGGGGCGAGCTTGTCCTTTTTCTCTGATAATTATACCGTTGTCTGTCACTACCCTGGTCCCCCTTTCCAGTCTGGCAGCTAGCTTCCCCGAGGAGACAGGCTTGCCTTTGAAGGTTGTGAGCACAGCCCCCTGCCTTCCGAAGTCGATTCAGGAGAGAGTTTTTCCTGAGTGCAGAGACAGCTTTTAAAAGACATCGTTTGTTTTCAGAATGTCTTGAAAATAGTATTTGGTGTGATTGAGCACCATAGGCCAACAAGCATTGGAAAGGTGCTAATCATGCATGGGCAACTACATAAAACCACAGGAACACTTCTGCAGCACCTGACGACCCACGTTCAGTCCCTGAGAGCGAGCACACAGTGGAAGTAGACAGCCGGTTCCTGCACATTGCCCTCTAACCCACGAAGGAGTGCACACACAATAAATGAATACATGTAATAAAACATGTAAAACAAGACAAATGATTAAAAGACAACTCAAAGCCATGTGTGGTGGTGCACATTGGAGGCAGAGACAGCCTGGTGCACATAGGAAGTTCCAGGGGTACATAGTGAGACCCTGTCTAAAGAAAAAAAAAAAAAGAAATGGCAAATGTATGTGTGAGATGCCTTCTGCAGCATGGCAGGAGGGGTGCAGACTGCACTGCGCACACTGCTGTGGCGAGGGGCCACACAGCATTGCAGGAGGAATGCAGAGTGGCAGGGACGGGCATCGTGAACTGGGACACACAGTGGCACAGCCACTTGCAGAGACAGTTGATCAGTATTTAAACGAAACATACAGCATCTTTTGGTAATCTTGTCCCTTTATAATTCCCCAGGGGAATTAGAAATCTGCTCATACAAAAATGCATGTGCATTTTCTTAGGAGCCTGTTTATAATTGCCAAAGGAATTGGAAGCAGTGACGGTGTCCGTCAGTAAATGCAAGGGTAAATGGTACATCCCGATGATGGAATGGCTACTTCAGAAAAGAGTCACAAAAGACAGAGAGGGCCCTGAACAAAAGGCCAGCCTGAAAGGCCAACCAATCCATTCGGGATTACAACTGGAGGATACTGGTATCCTCAAAAAGTGGACACATACTTTTGGTCTTAGCATTGGAGACAGAGACAGGTGATCTCTTGAGTTGGAGGCCATTTAGGGTTAGATATAACAACTTTGTCTTGAAAAACCAAAAGAAAGAAGGAAAGAAACAGTAAGTTAGAGCTTGGCAGTGTGTCTCAGTGGTAGAGTATTGTGTTCCAGCACTGCAGTTAAATCTGAGGTGGCCGACTGCAGAGCTGGCTCAGCAGACAGGAACACTCACTGCTCTTACTGAGGACCTGAGTTTGGTTCTATCACCCACATGTTGGCTCAGAAACGTCTCCATCTATTCCCAGGGGATCTGATAACCTCTTTTGGCCTCTGCAGGCGTATATGGAACACCAGTATATATGCAAGCAAAAGTCTTATACGCAACATAAAGTTCTAAAATGTTCACGTGGCAGGACAATTGGAGAACTGTTTTTTGTTTTTTGGTTTGTTTTTTTTTTTTTTTTTTTTTTTTTTTTTTGGTTTTTCGAGACAGGGTTTCTCTGTAACCCTGGCTGTCCTGGAACTCACTCTGTAGACCAGGCTGGCCTCGAACTCAGAAATCCTCCTGCCTCTGCCTCCCGAGTGCTGGGATTAAAGGCGTGTGCCACCACGCCTGGCTGGGAGAACATTTTTTCAGGCTCAGGAGACCACTCTGTTGGTACTCTTGCCAGTGACTACAGGTCATGAGCCATCTTTTCACACTGGTAAAACGTGAAGAGTTAACCATGAAGTAAGCAAGGGCTTTACAGATGGCGTGTGCATGTAAGCCCTCTGTGGAGTGTCCAGGCTGTTTCCTGTAAGGGCTGATTCTTCATACATAGGAAACTGCTATATTGTCTCAATTTTGCTGTGAACCAAAGCTCTAAGAAAATGTATTCAAAACAGAATCACCCAGATACTACCTCACACCCAGTAGGACCACTACTATTAAAATAAACATCACATATAAATTGGAGCCTTACATACTGTTGATTGGAATTTGTCAGCTTAGAAATAAATTTCTGTTTTATGAAATTGTTTGCAAATACTTGTGAGTATCAGCTTTGTAGAGAGAAAGCCTGGACTTCACCTCTTACAGGTGTTTGCAGTTCTGGGTTAGTCAGAGGCAAACTAAGCCTATGTGTTTAGGCACCTGATAGTGAGAAAGATACGAAATTTTAAATTAGTCCTGGGAGCCAGTAATTCCACTTGTGTATACACATTTCCTGGGACATCTTTGTAGCCTGTGTTCATAGTAACATCAGCCAAAGGTCCAAGCAGCCCACGTGTCAGTGAGTGAAGAGACAGGGTGCCGGCACACAACGCAAGCATCCACAGAGGAGGATTCTGATGTGATACGACAGGAACAAACTGAAGACCCCGCTAAGTGAAATGAGCCAGTCACAAGAAGCTAAGTGATATATGTACTAGTATAGAGCCGTGCGTGAAGAATTACTAAATGAACAGAGGTTTCAGGTTTGTAAGACAAAAGGAATTGCTGGTGATTGGTTGCAAGCCAGTGTGTGTAGTTCACCGGAGCTGGGTAAGCATGCATCTAGAATCCATGAGCAGACAGGCAATCCTGTCTAAAATAGGAAACCCAACAAAGACCTATCCTGTACATGTAAATATGGTTAAGATAATAAATAGTGTGTGTGTCTTAGCACGATTTTAAACTATATTTACTTTTTTTAAGTCTAGGTCTCACTATGTAGCTCTGGTTGGCCTGGTGCCTTCTGTTCAGACTAGATTTGTCGTGAACTCAGAGATTTGCCTGCCTCCTCTTTCTAAGCACTGACTGAGAATAGAGGCATTTGCCACCACATGTAGCCAGTATTTTTTTGTTTTTGTTTCGCTTTTCTTTTTCTTTTTTTTTTTTAAAGATTTATTTATTTATTATATGTAAGTAAACTGTAGCTGTCTTCAGACATTCCAGAAGAGGATGCCAGATCTCGTTGCGGATGGTTGTGAGCCACCATGTGGTTGCTGGGATTTGAACTCTGGACCTTCGGAAGAGCAGTCGGGTGCTCTTACCCACTGAGCCATCTCACCAGCCCCACATACTGTCTTTACAGAGGACCTGACTTTGATTCTCAGCAACCATGTCAGGCAGCTCACAACGGCCTGTGATTACAAACCCGTGGATACAGTGCCTCTGGCCTTGGGGATGCCTGCACTTATGTGCATGTACCCATACACATAATGAAAATTAGCTTTCTTTTTGTCTTTAAGACTTGTTTACTATGTATAGATGTTCTGCCTGCATGTATGCCTGCACACCAGAAGAGGGCACTGTATCTCATTATAGATGGTTTTGCACCACCATGTGGTTGCTAGGAATTGAACTCAGAACCCTGGAAGAGCAGCCAGTACACTCAAACTTCTGAGCCATCTCTCCAAGCCCCCCAAATTAGCCCTTTTTAAAATTAAGAATTGGTCCAGCATTTGGGAAGCAGAGACAGGTGGATCTTTGTGAGTGGTCTACAGAGTGAGGTCCAGGACAGTCGGGGTGATTAGACAAAGAAACTCTGTATTGAAAAATCAAAACAACAACAATAACAAAACAGCCGGAAGAAGGAGACTGCTCAGTAGTTATGAGTAGTTGCTGCTTTTGCAGAAGACACAGTTCCCAGTACCTATGTAGTGCCTTACAGCTACCCCTAGCTCCAGTTCCAAAGGATCCAATGCCCTCTTCTGACCTCTTCAGGCACCTGGCACACATGAGTGTATGCATACACATAGACAAAACATAAAGATAATAATTTTTTAAACATTAAAATTATTCAAAACACACTTTTCATAAATACGGGCATTCTCTGTCGCTAATATTTTGGCCTTTTTCTTTGCAAGAATCATCTTTGCAAAGCCAAGTGTGAGCCTGTCTACAGAGTGAGGTCCAGGACAGCCAGGGCTACACAGAGAAACCCTGTCTCGAAAAACAAAACCAACCAAACAACAAACAAAGCCAAACGTGATGGCTTTGAACCGCACAGCAGAGGCAGGTAGAGCTCTGAATTAAAGTCCAGTCTGGTCCACAGAGGGAGTTCCTGGACTCCACAGAAAAACCCTGTCTTAAAAAACCAAACAAAGGAGAGAGAGAGAGAGAGAGAGAGAGAGAGAGAGAGAGAGAGAGAAGAATCCTGTTTTCACAGTCACACGATGGCTTCTGAGATTCTGAGGGGTCAGTTCACTTGGCCCTTATGTACTCACTCTCATTTATGGAGTAATTCCTGCCTGGGACCTGAGGTGCCTGCCTCATTAGGTCACATCCTGAGATGGACCTGGGAACAATAGAGAAGGTTAGCTGTCAGAATGTTACATTTCAAGCCAGATGTGGTGTATACTTATAATCCTGGAGCTCCGGGGATTTAGAGGATTGAATTCCAAGCCACTCGGGGCTGCATAATGAGGCTCTGTTTCAAAAAAAAAAAAAAAAAATTCCAGCGTGGGACATATGGATGATATGGGGCCTGAGCTGTGAGGCAAGGGAGGGCGGGGAAGAGACTGAGGCAACTGGAGAACAAAATTTAAGAGTACTGTCAAGCATGAATTTAAAGAGAAACATAAATTTTAGCTCGGGTAATTCCAAAGACGGTGGGAGCCATTCATTCTGATTTGACGCTTGTGTGAATGGGTTGAACAAGAAACAGCTGTTTGCTGTTTTTTAAAATGGATGTAAATACATCTAAAAATAAGTTACTTTTTTTTTTTGATTTGTTTTATGAAATTGTTTGAAAACTTTTGTGCAGAGCAGCACAGGGCAGAGAAAGTGCCCTGATCATGTTGTGCAGTGTGCACCATTCAGGATTAGTGAGGCGGACTCACCTGTTTAGGGCACCTGACAAGGAATGAGAAAAACTCATTAAAAAGTAATTGTTTTAGGGGCTCATAAGATGAGTCAGTGGGTAAAAGTGCTTGCCCTCCCCCGCACCCCAAACCTGAGAGTTCAACCCCCAGAACTCTCATATAAACAAGGTAAGTGAATCCAGGCTCCCTGTATGTCTGTAGCATGCAGGTACCCACACACACTAATGATGAAGATACTAAAAGATTAAATACAGTTTTAGAAAGCTTTGGCTTCCGAGCTGCTCTTGCCACACAGATCTTCACTTGGAAGCCTCCCTTCTCATGGTTTGCAGTGATTGTGTGGACCCAGACCTCACTTCTTAGGTCTGAAGGGCGGATACTGGTGTCCACTCTTTGTTCTGCACGTTATTGACTCTCTGATCTTGGACAAGCTACCCAACCTTCTGTGTTCAGGTAGATAAGAAAGCATTCGTTCCGACAGGGCCTTGGGAGGATTAAGCAACAGCCGCTGTCTATCTATCTATCTATCGTAGAATGATGGACTGCAATGGCAGATTCTTTAGTTAGGTCATTGTTTCTTGCCCCATTGTTTTGTTAGCTTCGGTGGGAGTCTAGCCTTTAAAACCCGGCTGCTGTCATTTAACTATCTGGGGAGCAAAGGAAGGGGCTTTCTGGGGAGGGGGGGGTTGATGGCATAGAGCAGCTGCAAGAGGTAGGCCTGGGGCAGGCGGCTTGGGGCCCCTCTCTTTCCTCTGCTGCCTGAACACACTCCCTGAGAACAGCAGGCTCCCAGTGGAAGCTGTTCCCAGCTGTTGCCCCTCCTCTGGCCTGAGAAGTGCCAATTGTATTACATACAGTTTATGTATCAGTCCTCTGTACTGTTTAAATCGGAAAGACAGTCCTTTCCCCAACATGTCTCCTACCCCCATGCCACTGTATTTGGTTCCTTCTTGTTCCTTGGGTTTCTACATCAGGGATTTGCCTGTAGTCTGTGTGAGCTACCACCAAAAGGTGGCCAGCACACACATGCTAACTGTGGGGGTGGATGTGTTTTATAACTACTAACAGACACTGCATACCTTGAATATATATACTTCCATTTGTAAGTTTATTATGAATGAAATGAGAAAGAAACAACAGAAGTACCCAGAAGCCTATAGTGGATTTTCTCCTGGAACCCCTTCTGTCCCTGGCCTCCATTCCTCCAGGCTGCAGTGATGCAGTGGCCCCTGCGCCTACACATAGCCATCACCCATCAGAACATTCATGACACTTGCCAGCCTCTGCAGACCAGGTTGGCCTCAAATTCTGATAAGAGATCTGCCTGCCTCTACCTCCCAAATTGTAGGATTAAATGCATGTACCACCACCACCTGTCTGATAAAACATCTTTAATAAGGCAATATAAAAGAAAGCATTTGGTTGGGACCCAGTTCCTGGTAACACACCTCCTCCAATAGGACTACACCTTTTACTTCTTCCCAAATAGCCAACTGGGAACCAAGATTTAGCTATATGAACCTATTGGGGCCTCTTCATTCAAACATCCACAGCTGTTGGCTCAGCTTGCTACATTGCCAAGGCTAGCCCTGAATTAGTGAAATCCTTACAGTACTAGGATTACACACCACCAGCTATGTAACAAGATCCTTGAGAACTACCAAGGGGACCAGGAAGCGGTTACCCATGCCTTTAATCCCAACAGATCGCTGTGAGTCTGAAGCCAGCCTAGTCTACAGAGACATTTCAGGACAGACAGGGCTACACAGAGAATCCCTGTTTTGAAAAACCAAAAGAGAAAGAAAGGAATGACTGAGCCGGGCAATATGGTGCACGCCTTTAATCCCAGCACTGGGGAGGCAGAGGCAGGCAGATTTCTGAGTTCGAGGCCAGCCTGGTCTACAAAGTGAGTTCCAGGGACAGCCAGGGCTATACAGAGAAACCCTGTCTCGAAAAACCAAAAAAAAAAAAAAAAATGGAAGAACTGCCAAGAGGGAGTGAGCCTAGAAGGATGACTCACGGGTAAAGCGCTTATTCACTCCAGAAGAGGGAGTCAGATCTCGTTACGGATGGTTGTGAGTCACCATGTGGTTGCTGGGATTTGAACTCAGGACCTTAGGAAGAGCAGTCGGGTTCTCTTACCCACTGAGCCATCTCACCAGCCCACAAGGAAACTTTTATTTTCTCCATTTTTCATACAGAGAGACCAAGTCTCGGCCAATGTAGCTAGTAGGAACACAACAGACCCAGTGGACAGCAGCTGGGATTAAGACTTGGTCCTGCCTGCAGCCTTCCATTCAGATGCTGGAAACCAAGCAGCACACATACGGTATCTTGAGGCTTGAGTAGATTCTGGGGAACAGGAGTTAGAAGCTAAGGCCAGCTGCAGTGGGACATGGCGTCCCCACAGCTCACTCTGTGCTCCAGAGTCCTCTTGGCTTGGCTACACGGATGGCCCAGGAGAACATGCCTAAACTGGCTACTCTGCTCACCTTTAGCAAACTGCCCCTGGGCCAGGGTTCCCTGAGGGAACCTGAACCAAGCTGGGTTCCATTACTCCAGGAATAGCAGCTGACACTGCTCCCCACCCACCGATGGCTTCTGACCAGGTTCCCTGAGGCCCCAGCGGTCTCCAGAAGCCAGTGGCAGCAAGCTGTGATCAGGAAGCTGCTGTGGGGTAGGTAGGAATAGTGACCTTAATTGCCTTCTGTGTACAGGGGCCTCCTGGAAGAGAATGCCTGGGAGGAAGGCTGGGAGCCTGGGGCCTGTTTTGTAGATGAGGAAATGGGATGGGGGTGGGGGCTCAGATGTAGTTTGCCCAAGGTCATGGTGAGCGCATGGTAGGCCTGGAGTTGAGCTTAGGCTGGCCCTGCTGTGACCCTAATTCTGTGAGAAGGAAGGACTCTTAGGATCTCAGAAGGGTCCTGGTGCGGCAGACAAGTTCCTAGGCCTCAGAATTGGTGCCTCAGGAGAATGTGGCCCAGGATCCTATAAACAGCAGGTTGTAACGGGATGAGGGGCCACGTACTTATAACCCTAGCCCTCCAATTGCTGCAGATTCAAGGCCTATCGAATGAGATCCAGGCCTTCTGGGGCTACAAACTTAAGACCCTGTTTCAGAATAACAAAAGAAAAGAAGATCAGACTGACTCTCAAGTTAAGGCCCAGCAGCTACATGTAGGTGTTATGCAGCAGTAGAGCCCAGCTGGCCTTTAGCTCTCTTGGAGTCTAATGTTTCCTTTGTTTTGCACTGTCTAGGCTTAGCTTCTAGTGGCCACTTGGCAGGAGGAAATGAACAAAAGATGCAGTGTCCACTCAGGACCTGTACCTCTGCAAAGGGTGGAATTTGGATTAAAATGCCTGGTCAATGTTTGGTTTGGGCTGGACTTTATCGGTGCTCAACCTATAGGTCATGACCCCTTTGGAAGTCAAACCACCCTTTCAAAAGGGTTGCCTAACACCATCAGAAAACACAGGTATTTACGTTACAATGTGTAACAGCAAAATTATAGTTATGAAGTAGTAACAAAATAATTTTAGGCTTGGGGTCACTACGACATGAGGAACTGTTAAAGGGTTTCAGCTTTAAAAGGCTCAGAACCACTGGGCTAGAGGGTCTTTAGGCTTCCTTCGCTCTCTGCCCTCAGAGCTTCATAAAAGACATGGCGCATGCCAGTGGCCGGCAGTAACTGTACAATTCCCACTGTCCCCAAAGCAAGCTTACCAAGCACCCTAAGCTCTCGGAGCCACAGGTAGTACATCTCGCTTGAGGGACTCACACGAACTAGCTAACAAGCTGAACCTTTCTCCTCTGTCACTGGGGAGTCAGAGACAACCTAACTGGAACCTCTCTGCGTCTGCTTCCGCTCCGGCCTCCAGGTTCAGGCCTTGAGCTCCTGCCCTGGTTTCCCTCAATGTGGAGGTGTAAATCAAATAAACCCTTTCCTCCCCCAAATTGCTTTTGGTCATGGTGTTTATTACAGCAACAGACACTACACTGGGACACCCCGCGTTTTCAATTATATACTGGACCCTGCAAATTATGTAGTTTGTTTATGTAGCTGCTGGGCTCTGGAGTGGAAGGCATCTGCTCCGGACCTGCAGTGGTTCTGGGATCTGTCAGAGGCTTGTCAGTCCTGTGATCCCATCATTTAGGTTAATGACTGAGTCACCAACAGACAGGAAGGAAGCTAGTCGCAGCCACACCGGGCAGGTCTGGTTGCTACTGCAAATCTCTTCAAGATTGTAGAGATACCAGAGAGAAGCCTGGCGCAAGACAAATTCTGGGGATCAAACTGGAAACCACAGAGGAGAAGTGTGATGTGAGGGGTCTTAGGCTCAGAAAGACTCCCTAATAGCCAAAATGTAATCACAGTATGCAAATTAGACCCCAATAAAGCTATCAAAACACAACTGTGATGATGGCAGCTGATAGAGACAGAGCAGTTCCTGTGTAAGAAAGGAAAGGAAAGGAATGCAATAGCAGCTAGCTGCTGCACAATGGTCTCCACGGGAGGTTAAGTCCTATCTCCACCACTTGTTAGCCATGTGTGTGACTTGGGGCAAGTTCTTTGGCCTCTCTGACCTTCCATTTTATCACCTCAAAGGTAAGGAAGAAAATATCCCGTCCCTTGGATTAGTGTGAGGATAAAATTTACATATATAAAACTTGCTAGTAGAACCAACATCAATGAAGTACAATGAGCAGTGTTAGTCATTTTATTTAATCCTTAGAACAAGTCTACAGTATAGGACCGTCACAGAGGTCCCCTGTAAACGGAGTCTTGGGAGAGGTAAGTGGCTTGCAGTTCACAGCACTGAAGCAGGTTCTGTCCTAAAAGTTAAGTCAGACTTCATGGCCATTATCCTAGAATTTCAACCACAGTAGGTGTCTAACCAATGTTCTCTAAGCCTCTGGGAAAAAAGTAGCAGACAGATTCCTCTCTGAGCCTTCAGAACCAATCCCACTTGGTCCCTCCCTCCCTGCAGGCACAGTCCAAGCTCAGTCTCTCTGGCCTCTGAACTCACCTCGGTCTGCTAGTCTCACATCTGCACAGCATTCCATGGTGTCATGTTCTCACTTTCTGTGTCTCATTGGTTTGTGGCCGCCTTCCTGGCACACAGCCCAGTGTGCCAGTCCTCCAGACAGATCCCAGCCAGCCAAGGCTGCCGGCCCCCAGAGACCATTGAGCCACATGGGAAGGGGCTGTGCAGTCTAAACACCAGGAACTCAGGAGAGGCTATGTCTGGGTGTGTTCGGAGTCACTCGCAGAGTGTGGTAACAGAGGCAAGGCCACAGGGCCTGTCCACTCTCCTACTTAATGCAGCTCATGTGAAAGATTCCAGAGTTCCTCACTCTGCTTCCAGACTCTGAAGTTTGTCCATTATGCCTAGGAACCTCCATGGTCCTTTATAACTACTGAGGGCTAACCCCTACAGCTCTGTCTGTCCTGGAACTTACTTTGTAAACCAGGCTGGCCTTGAAATCAGAAATCTGCCTGCCTCTGCCTCCCGAGTGCTGGGATTAAAGTGCCACCACGCCCAGTGATAGGTACAATTTTTGTTCATCTTAAAGAATTCAATTATATTTGACATCAAAAGACTAGAGAGAGACAGAAATAGAAAAATAGATTTTATGCTAAATATAGAGTGTATACTCAGCATCAACCAGGGTTAGAGTGTCAGAGGCGAGGTAAGCTGACCTGTCCCTTCCATGAGTCCCAGTGGCAAGGTGCCTCATAAATTCCTTCATGTGTGAGCATCTTGTACACTGTGCATGATTGTAGTGGTGCTGCCCTTGGGCAAGTCAGTCTTTTCATCAGTTCTCACACTAAAGGAATTGTAGCCTATTCCATGGGCAGGGGAGGAGAAGGCTGTGTATGTTTAGTGACATTGCTCTGTTTTCCTTCAGGGGTGAAGAGCGAAGAGACTTTACAGACAGGATTTTGAGCCATGTGTGGTGCTGCATATCTATAATACCAGCATTTGGGAGGTAGGAGCAGAAAGATCAAGAGTTTAAGGTGTCTGAGGCTAGCCTGGGCTACATGAAAGTCTGCCTCAAGGGAAAAAAAAAAAAAAAAAAAAAGAAGCTGGGTGTGGTGGAGCATGCTTTTAATCCCAGTACCCCGGAGAGGGAGGCAGGTGGATATTTATGAATTTGAGGCCAGCTTGGTCTACAAAACGAGTTCAAGGGCAGCCAGGGATGTTACACAGAAAAACCCTGTCTGGAAAAAACAAACAAACAAACAAACAAACCCAAAAAACTCCCAAGAATAATTTTAATTTTATACAACTTTGCAGACTAATCTTTTTTTTTTGGTTTTTCGAGACAGGGTTTCTCTGCGTAGCCCTGGCTGTCCTGGAACTCACTCTGTAGACCAGACTGGCCTCGAACTCAGAAATCCACCTGCCTCTGCCTCCCGAGTGCTGGGATTAAAGGCGTGCGCCACCACGCCCGGCCAGACTAATCTTAAATGAGGTAGTTTTGTTGTAGTTGTCTCTCTCTCTCTCTCTTTTTTTTTCCCTTACTGGGGATGAAATAGAGAACCTTAAGTGTGTTAAATTTATTCTCTTCCAACGGGGTTATACTCCTGGCTTATAAAAGCTTTTAAAAATAAGTGTATGTGTGTGTGTGTGTGTGTGTGTGTGTAGTGTGTGTAGTGTGTGTGTGTGTGTGTGTCTGTGTGTGAGAGAGTATGGGGGTGGGTACTGCAGAGATGGCTCAGCAGTTAAGAAACTGGTCACTCTCTCAGAGGACCTGGGTTCAAGTCCCGACACTTACTTGGCAGCTCACAACCATATATAACCCCAATTCCAGGCTATCTCAATTCCAGGCTATCTAAAGTCCTCTGTTGGCTTCCATGGGCATCAGACATACAAGCAGTATACAAACATATGTGCAGACAAAAAAATCTGTACACATAAAATAAAAATATTAAAAAACAGATGGGCGTGGTGGCGCACGCCTTTAGTCCCAGCACTTGGGAGGCAGAGGTAGGCGGATTTCTGAGTTCGAGGCCAGCCTGGTCTACAAAGTGACTTTCAGGACAGCCAGGACTATACAGAGAAACCCTGTCTCAAAAAATGAAAATATATATATATATATATATATTAGAAAACAAACAAACAAACAAAAATGAAACATTTAATGTGAGGCACCAGAGAGATGGCTTAGCAGTTAAGAGCATTGGCTGCTCTTCCAGAAGACCCAGGTTCAATTCCCAGCACCCACATAGCAGCTTACAACTGTCTACAATTCCAGTTCCAGGGGATTCAACACACTCACCCAGACACACATGCAGGCAAAACACCAATACACATAAAACAAAACAAACAAAAAACCATTTAATGCTACGTTCAACATGTCCCCGGAGGTCAAGGGACAACTTGTAGGATTCAGTTCTCTCCTCCCACCATGTGGGTTCTGGAAATGAAACTCAGTCATCAGGCTTGGTGGCAAGTGCCTTTACCTGATAAGCCATCTCATCGGCCCATACACAAACTGAACTGTAACCCAAAATTAGACCAGTCAGGGCTGGAGAGATAGCTCAGCAGTTCAGAGCACTGACTGCTCTTCTAGAGGTCCTGAGTTCAAATCCCAGAAACCACATGGTGGCTCACAACCATCCGTAATGGGATCTGATGCCCTCTTCTGGTGTGTCTGAGGACAGCTACAGTGTACTCATATAAATAAAATAAATAACTCTTAAAAAAAAAAAAAGCAGCACTTACCGCTCTTCCAGAGAACCAGGTTACGTACGATTCCCAGCACCCACAAGGCAGCTCAAAATTATCTGTAATTCTAGTTCCAAGAAATCCAACACATACATGCAGGTAAAACACCAACGCACCTAAAGTATATAAATATAAAGTTACATTAAAAAAAAATGAGACCAGTCTTTTCAGTTTGCCTCAGACTCCACTAAAACTAAGAGAGTTCCAGGCAAAAGAGGAGACATTGGCTGCTTGACGACTGCAGGGAGGGAAAGCATCCGAGTCTATGGGAGGCTCTGCTGAGAGCTGTCCTCTGTCATTCTTTGAGTCTTTCAAGAAAGAATCTCATCTGCCTGGCACACGGAGGCTGGCTGTGCCTCTTCTGAGGAACAAGTGGTTTGCTTTTATCTCAGGGACACCGTGACCTGCGCAAGTGACGTGTTTCCCTTTTTACCTTGGTTGCTAGAGTCTTCAGAGCTAAATATATGACACAGTCTTAGCTGTAGGGCGCAGCGCTTGTGCCAGGCTCAGTCCAGGCTCCATTTTGTGCCTCGTTTCTATCCAGTCTCCTCTTGACCTGTCAATCTTGATTTATCTTAAATGTCCTCTGGATCAAGACAGGGTAAAATTAAATAGCTCTTAACTTAGAGTCTAAGGACTCTGCCAAGAATCCTCATTGAATATATGAAATGATATATAAAATTTACATGTAATCTTTCCCCAAGGAGAAGAAATCATGTATTTTATCACTTTTAACATTTTCTCCAAGGAGGTTTACATTCCCCAAAACCTTAAAGTTATTGATCTAAAGAATGAAGAAAAGAATAAATGCTGGCCGGGCGGTGGTGGCGCAGGCCTTTAATCCCAGCACTTGGGAGGCAGAGACAGGTGGATTTCTGAGTTCAAGGCCAGCCTGGTCTACAGAGTGAGTTCCAGGACAGCCAGGGCTACACAGAGAAACCCTGTCTCAAAAATCCAAAAAACAAACAAACGAACAAACAAACAAACAAAAGAATAAATGCTGGTAGGGGAAGATGTTTTAGTTGTAGTGCTGGCTGACAGCGTGGAATGGGGGTGGGGCAGAAGGTCCCTGGAACATTAGTGTGTCAGAATGTTAGCATGTTCTGGAGTGTGGCTAAGTCCCTAAAAAACCCTTCCAGGTGTCCTGGCACTCTCCTGGCTTGGTTATATCTCAAGGCTTCAGAGTGAGTCTCCAACATGGCCTCTCTCAGTGCCCTCTAAGGGCTCCTTCATGAACCAACTGGTATAGCTGAGGCTCTAGCTCATTTAGCAGAGTGCTGGCCACGTATGCACAGAGCCCTGGGTTCAATCCCCAGCATCCAATAAAAGTGACGTGGTAGCACATGAGTGTAGTCCCAGCACTGGGAGATAGAGGAAAGAAGGTCACAAGTTGAAGGTCATGCCTGTCTAATAGTGAGTTTAAGACTAGCTTGGGCTATATGTGACTCTGAAGAGGAAGGGGACAGGGGAGGCAGCATCAACTTACTGCTGGAATTGTTTGCTAGTGGCACTTGCCTGTTTCATTCTCTTTGGAAGTGCTTCAGGTGTCTGGCTAATTCAAAGCCCTGGTGGACTTTGTGTACTTCTGTGACTTCAGTGCCTGCACAGAGTACATGCTAACCTTCTGACGCTCTTGGGGAACCTCTCCGAATGCTGGCAGAGGCATATGGAACACGTGTGGTTGGGGATAGGGTCTATGCAACTCGGAACCCTTGAGTTTGGTCAGAAGCAGGGCATTAGCTAGAGTTATTTGGAGCTGATGAATGATTTATTACCAGAGAAAACTGGTCTGAAGCCAAATCCTGGCGCTGGGTAGGGTGGAGCCTGATATTCCAGAGCCTGGATTTCAGGGGAGTGAAGAGAGGACATGAGATGGGGGCTGGCTTCTTGTTCTCTTCTCCATTTCTTCCTCTCCTCTTCCAGGCAGCCTACTGTCCATGCCCGGGAGCTAAAAGATTGGATTGGAGAAGACAGATACACAAGTTGTAACAGCCAGTGTGGCCAGTGTCGGGACACAGAAGCTGTGAGGCTTCTAGGAGACCAGAGGAGAATCCCAGCCCGTGTGAAAATCCCCAAAGTTCACGCACCCCCTGCCCCGGAAGGGTTGGGGACAGGGCAAAAGCACATGGAAGTTTCCAGGTGCTGAGGTGTGGGCCTCAGGTCAAGGTGTTAACAGTCACAGACTGTCCAGTTCCTTGGGCTGTGCGTGTTTGGTCTACCCGAGTCTAATTACCTCCAGGTTTCTTTCCCCAGCTATTCCAATAACCCACCAATTTAAGTCCGTGGCAATCAATTCCAAGCAGGAGAGGATAATTGACTCTTAACGTGTGCGGACATTTCCTGTGTGAGAGAATAGAGTCTTCTGGAGCTGCAGAGGGTTCCTTTCTAGCCACCCTGCTGCCCTATCCTCTCACGTTAGCCCACACCTCTGCCAGCTCCTGTACCAACATCTGGATAGGCGATGTACGTCTCTGATGTCCATCTTAGTCCCATGGTGACCAGGTGAGCAGTTCTGAACCGAGGCAGGAGGATTGCACTCAAACGTGAGCTCCTGTGTGTGGACCTCATCCGTGACGCCCTGAGATGAAGCACAGGTCTCACTTCCCTCCAGAACTCCGCTTTCCTGCCAATGACAAGGGTGATCAGGTGCAAACACAGCCCAGGCCTCTTCCTGCCTTGCTGCTCTGCAACTGGGCACGTGCTTTGCTCAGTCTGAGGCTCTGGGGGGTCTGGACGCTAGAATGGACTCTGGAAACAAGAGCCCTGGGTAGGATTCTGGCTCGGACTCCAAAACGGAGGCTCCAGTGAGCAGAAAGCACCACGGTGAGCATCAAGACAGGAGGTGCTGGTGATGGTGGGAACTGCAGAGGAATCGCCTTGGATCAACATAAATGTGGTTGTGGCCAGGAGATAGAAGCCATCCCCAGAGTCCCAGGTCTTTGAAAACCTCCTCCAAGCAAAATACTCCTAGCAAGACCTCTTGATGGGGTGTGTGTGTGAAAATCAGCTCTTAGCCATGTCATAGCTTATGGGGCTCCTCCACTTCTGTGAGCCTGAGTGACAGCGAATAAACCATTTAGGGCCTAAGTCTTTTTATCTATAAAATGGACTATTATCTGATTCAAGGTCACCGACTGCTAGGGTGGACAGAAGGTCTTGGGTCATCCCATATCCAAATTCTTTTCCTGTTTAGAGGAATCGGTGACTATCCCCTGACCCTGTGTGAGCCTGGATTTGTCAAAGTTTGAATCTGGTGGGAATGAAGCAGCAGGGGGAGGCCAGTCAGAGGTCACAGCAGGTGTCTGCAGTGGACAAGAGCCCACCATGCAGCAGCGGCCAGCAGTGACCAGCACGGGCCTGACGAGAGACATCTCTGTGGTACATTCTATTTAGACATTTTCCTTCCTTCACTCCTTCCCTTTTGTCTTGTTTCTGTTTTTGAGACAAATCTTTATGTAGCCCAGGCTGGCCTCAAACTCCATGTGTAGCCAAAGATGACCTGGAACTCCTCCACCTCCCAAGTCCTGGATATCAGATATCCATCCTTTCTATCACAATCCATTATTGTTGGCCACTGTACAGTTGAGCTGTTTGATCATAACTTTCAGAACAACCTGAGTCTAGGGGGACAGGAAACTGAAGCGATAGGATGAGTATGAATTTATATAAACAGAAGGAACAGTTCTCTCATACCTGAAAGGCTGGTCCTTGCTCAACCCAGGAGGCTGGGCTCCTCCGTAGTCTCAATCTGGCCCTGAGAACCTGGTAGATTCCTTAAGAGCTGCTGGTCTCTCAAGCTTAACTGGAATCACTGGTTCTAACCTCAGCGAATGAATCATCACAAGCAACAGGGTAAATCAACCTGGTGGCAAGAGGGAAGGCCAGTGGAGCAAAAGGTGTACGGTCTTCCCTTTGCCATGATCTTTTTATCCAAGATGCCACACTTGGGGTGGGTCTTCCCGTGACAATTAAAGCCATCAGGATGTTTTTGCAGGTGAGGTCTCTACTCTAGTGATTTTGTTTTGTTTTGGTTTTGGAGACAGGGTTTCTCTGTGTAGTCCTGGCTGTCCTGGAACTCACTCTGTAGACCAGGCTGGCCTCGAACTCAGAAATCTGTCTGCCTCTGCCTCCCAAGTGCTGGGATTAAAGGCGTGCACCACCACCGCCCGGCTACTCTAGTGATTTTAATGTGTGGCAATTTGAGATGAAAACCAACCTTCACACTCTTAGACCGAAGAGATAAGAGGCTAGCTCGATGAAACCCTGTGAACGCTGTGGGCTGGGATCCTTATGTCTAAGTAGTGCAAGGCTGGAGCTGGCGGTGTCCACACATGCATGGGAACTCACAGGGACATGTGTTGCTGTCTTTTCATTTTGTGAAGTGGTCCCATCAGAACACATGGGTAGCTGTTGCAGACCGTCGTCCTCCAAGCAGTCATGTGAAGCCATTTCCCCACCTAGGATACAGCTGGTTGGTGTTTTCTCACAGAAGGGGGAGGTGGGGAGGTCAGTAGAGCATCACCTGAGATTCTAGTTGCTCCCCTCCAGGCACTCAGCCTCACCTGTTTGCAATTCTGCTCCAGCTGCATGGGGCCCCCCAAGGCGCAGTAATATATAGTGTGTGGGAAATTTACTGAAGGAGGGGACTCCATGCTGGGGTGAGAGCTTTATGTGATGTGATTGTGTTGGGGTCTCCCAGGCGTCTCAAAGCAAGCCCAACAAACATTAGTTCACTGAGCTGGCCTCATTCCTTTGGTGCCTATCTAAACGGCTGTTGTTTACAGCTCCCCAAGAGGTATCCACAAGAGGCCGGTTTATTCAACCCCTGGGGTGCAGCAGTTTCCTCCTACAAGGCTATGGGGACAGAACTCCACGTACCAGACAGAACCTGCAGAGAGGGAACTGCTCCTGCAGCGGGCAATCTGGCCTGGGGTGTAGAATAGAGGAAAAGATGCTTAGGGCTCATGACTTAGGTAGGGATGAGGAGGGCGACAAATGAGTTAGGTAGGGGTGAGGAGGGGACAGCTCCCAGGCTAAGTGAAGGAGGTTTTAGTTCCAGAAGCATTGACAAAGTAGCTTAATTGGAGTTAATAGAAGGAAGATATGCCATGAATATGGATAGCACAGACAGTGCGGCCCCCGAAGGGAGGCTGGCTGGGCAGAGGGGGACAAGCTGAGGACATGAGCTAGTTTCTCACTCCATGGGTGAGCCTAGGTGGTGGACAGCCACACAGCTGCTTCTCCCTAGTAGCCCAGCCTTTTGACCATAGTCCCCTCCCTGTACTGGCCTCCAGACTTGGTCTTCTCAGACTGATAGAAGAAAGTCAGACCCTGGACTCTGAGATTAGACTCAGGCTCTGGGTGTCAGACTCGCACACTTTCAGTAATAGACCTTTGTTAGCAATAGACTATTTCAAAATCAATGTAACAAGGGGGAGGGGGACCCAGGGGAAAAAAACCCCTGATGTTTGTTTATTTTTAGTTTACATGCATGTCTGTGTGTGCCTGAGTGCTTGCATGTATAGCAAGTATGTGCAGAAGCCCGAGGAGCTCAGAGGCTGCTTCAGATCCTCTGAAGGTGTTTGTGAGCCACCACGTAGGTGCTGGCAACCGAACCCAGGTGACCACTCCACATCTGAGCCATCTCTCCAGGCCCTAATGTTCATTTAATAAGAATGACATATGATAAGCACCTCAAAATTTGTACAGTCCTTTCACATCTGTATGGTTACCGTACAAGTGTGACAACTTCAGATTAATGTGCAGGAGACAAAAATAGGCTTAAGGGATTGGGAAACAGCCTTGTAGGACAGGCTGTTTTCCTTATGTCAAGGTTTTGATACTCTTGTCTTCTGGAGTTACAGTTCTAACTACTTGGTACCTTGTATCTAAATTCTCTCTATGTGTTGGATAAATTTGGCCTGGTCATAAGTGGTTTTTCTTAATGCACCCTGGCATACTGCAAGACTCAAAAATATGATTATCATTGTTGCCTGCACATACTGGGAGCTGGTGCATTCTGAGATGGCTTTTTGGCAGGTCTTATCACCCAGCACTATTTCAGTTCACAAAGGACTTGAAACAACGAGTCCAAGAATAGATTTAAAGTCACTAATGTAAGGATTGAGCTTCATGTCATTTGTCGTTTTAGTCAGAACATATTCTGATTTTCTTATAAGAAAAAAAATTGAACTAACAAAGATAGGAAAGGGGGAAAAAAAGAAATAAGTCTAGGTGGAGAGGAGGCCCAGCCTGCTGCACGCAGAAGGCCCAGTGTGTATGGCAGAGGGTGTCCGAGCTTGGCGGCAGGCGGAGCCAGGAGCAAATCGCTTAACGTCTGGGTCTCAGCTTTCACTGATACCGTATGCGAATAATAATTCCTGCCTGGGGAAAGTTCTGGATATTATCAACCCTAGAGGGAATCTGCAACTAAGAGAGATGGCGTGGGGGGGAGGGGAGCGGAAACACAGGAAGCTTCGAGGGGCTTGCGGTCTCCATGGAAACGCACCGGGAGAGAGGTGGGGTGGAAGGAACCCGGAGTGAGGCGGGGAAGATGGTTTGCACAAAGGGAGCTCCTTTTCCGAAGAGAAAGACACTTGAAAATGGAGCCCTCGCCTCACCACGCGCTGATCTTGCCCTAAACTTGAGAAGGAAGGAATCATCTCGCTCTTCGTCACCGTCTAGATAATTTACCAGTCCTTCCCAATAGGTTGAGAAGTCTATCAAGAACAGAAATTAAAATGATTTTATTTCTTTGTTCTTAGAACTCAGAGCAAAAGATTTGAATGTGTGTTGGTGGTTGTGGTGGTGGTGGTGGTGGTGGGGCTAGAAATGGACTAAAATCTTTGTTTTTAGTCTTATATCCTTTGTATTTATGTGCATGAGTGTTTGCCTACATGTTTGTATCCCTTGTGTGTATCTAATTCCGGAGAAGGAGGTCAGATTCCCTGGAACTGTATTCACAGATGGTTGTAAGCCACCATGTTGGTGCTGGCAGCTGAACCTGCATCCTTTGGAAGAGCAGCCAGTGCTCTTAACTGCTGAGCCATCTGCATTCTAGATGGTTCCATCTTTAAAATATGAAGTCAAAGCCAGATGTGGTGGTTCACATCTGTAATTCCAACTCTTAGTGTACAGAAACAGGAAGATGTTCATTTTGTGGCCAGCCTGGTTTACGCAGACCCTGTCTCACAAAGAAACAAAGACACTTTGCTTTGTTTGAGACCATCAAATATTGTCATGTTCTACCCAGGTCAAATTCAACTAGATTTCCTCCACAAAGGATTCCAGATTACTTCTTTTTCTTGGTGTTAGAATCTGCGCTTTAATGGTCCTTATGCCACACCTTACATTTACCTGATAACTTGGACTTCTTTTAGGGGTTCTCCGGTCAAGTTTACTCTTTGTTTGTTTGTGTTTTTGGTTTTTTTGAGACAGGGTTTCTCTGTGTAGCCCCGGCTGTCCTGGAACTCACTTTGTAGACCAGGCTGGCCTTGAACTCAGAAATCCGCCTGCCTCTGCCTCCCGAGTGCTGGGATTAAAGGCGTGCGCCACCACTGCCCAGCAAGTTTACTCTTTATTTGAGTGGGTCCCTATTGATAGGATCCATTCCCAGGAGGGTCACAGCATGAGGTCAAGCAACACCCCCAAGCAGACCATCCACTGGGATGGTCCGTGAGGTGTGGCAAGGTATGCAAGAGCCAATCACAGCCCTGGGAATGCTCTCCATGAGCTGTTTAGGTGGCTCTCCTGGATACCCTTACAGCTTGGCTTCAGTTGCCTCAGAGCATAGAGCAGAGAGTATGAGTATAGTGGCCTCCTCTGAGATGAGGAGCTGTCTGGTGCCTGGCTCATCTTGTGTTCGCATAACTCACCATGGTCCTACAGACAAGCTATTCTGATTCCCAGGGCAGGAACTCAATAGGTTTCCCCAAAGCAGAGAGCCTTGCAGGTATGTGTGTCACAAGATTCAGGAGAACAAGTTCTTCCATATATTGCTGTCAAGTTAAACTCCCAACCTCTTACTTGGGCAGAGGAAGGTTTCGGGACCTGTTTCTCAGCACCAGCTTCGTCTCTTGCCATTACTCACCTTGTTACCCAGCGAGAGCCACTTGCAACCTCTGGTCCCCTCTCCTCATCTGTGATTCTTCCTGTGTCCCTTGCCTTAAATATGGTTCAGCTCGCACCACAAAACTCCTGTCGTTAGTCGGTGCATTCAGGACTTGATTCACACACCATTTCCTTCCTGAAGTCCCTGACCAGGTTAGCCATCTTCTACAGACACCTATAGTATATCTATAGCATGCCTATAGCACACCTATAGGCACGAGCTGCTGCTGCTTTTAAGAAAAATGTTATGTAGTCCGGCGTGGTGACGCACGCCTTTAATCCCAGCATTTGGGAGGCAGAGGCAGGCGGATTTCTGAGTTTGAGGCCAGCCTGGTCTACAAAGTGAGTTCCAGGACAGCCAGGGCTATACAGAGAAACCCTGTCTCAAAAACACCAAAAAGCAAAACAAAAAAAAAAAAAAAAAGAAAGAAAGAAAGAAAGATGTTATACATGTGGCTGTTTTGCCTTCATGTATATCTGTGTATCACATGTGTGCGTGTGATGCTGGAAGAGACCTTTGGATGCCCTGGCAGTGGGATTATGGATGCTTGTATGGCACCATGTGGGTACTGGGAGTAGAACCTGTGTCTTCTGGAAGAGCAACCAATGTTCTTTTTTTTTTTTTTTAATTTTTTAAATTTTTATTACATATTTTCCTCAGTTACATTTCCAATGCTATCCCAAAAGTCCCCCATAGCGCCCCCCACTTCCCTACCCACCCATTCCCATTCTTTTGGCCCTGGCATTCCCCTATATTGGGGCATATAAAGTTTGCAAGTCCAATGGGCCTCTCTTTCCAGTGATGGCCGACTAGGCCATCTTTCGATACATATGCAGCTAGAGACAAGAGCTCCAGGGTTCTGGTTAGTACATCATGTTGTTCCAACAATAGGGTTGCAGATACCTTTAGCTCCTTGGGTACTTTCTCTAGCTTCTCCCTTGGGAGCCCTGTGATACATCCAATAGCTGACTGTGAACATCCACTCCTGTGTTTGCCCAATGTTCTTAATGCATGAGGCATCTCTCCAGCCTTTCGATCAGCTTCTTACAGACAGACAAGTGGATGTTTGAAAAGGGGGATGGATAGACTACCATTTGGCAGGATGCTATGTAGGGATTGCAAGATTCTAGTATTTCTAAGTTCCTTTATTCAACAATCTCTAATATTTGGTTGATGGTGCAGACTAAGGCCCACCTTCATAAGCAGCCCACTCCCCAGCTAGCCACCCCGCCCTGTGTCCTCTGAGTGTTTGTTCTCAGGGAGTCACACGCACATGTTCTGAACATAACCCGGAAAGCAATTTACAAGAAATAATTGCTGGTCGATGTGAGCCTGGCAGCCCGAGTGAGCTCAGACTATTTGTGTTTGTGCGGCAGCTCACAGGGCTCCCTCCCTATCTGTGCCCTGGGGGAGGGGAACCCGTCTCACAGGGTGGGCGGTTAGTTTCTAACGCTGGACTTTGACCAGCTAACACCAGTGAAAACCTACTCAGGGTCTCAGGGTGGACGCATTCAAACCAACAAAGCTGAACTCGGTTTGGGATGGAATTTATGCTGCCTGCCTGTGATTTATAGGCAGCTCCTCATTCTGGTCCACCCGCGTCCACCCCATAGACATGGGGTCCTGGGGAGCAAATTCTACCAGGTTCTTGGGCTCTGCTCTGTGTGGGGTCTCTGACCTCTGTGACCAGAGTCCACAAAGCTGGTCTTTGTTCTTCAAGGCCACTTGTGCTGTGAGGGAGGTCCCAGGGTAGCTGCAGCCGCAGCAGCTGGAACTTGTTAAAAATGCAAATCTGGGGGACTCGCTTCAGCCCGAATGACTTAGGCTGGGGTGAGGAGTAAAGAGACTAGGAACCGCTCTTTGTTTATAAGCCCTCGAACGGGCTCCTGCTGGGCAGGTCTGTAATTCTAGCTACTCAGGAAGTTGAGGCAGGAGGGTCACAAATTCAAGGCTTGCCTGGAAAATGGAGAGTCCCTGTCTCAAGAGTACAAAAAAAAAAAAAAAAAAAAAAAGAGGTGCAGCTTGTTGTAGGGTGCTTGCCTCTCCTGGGCTGGGCCCTGGGATCCACCCTCGGCACCCAAACCAAACCAAAACCCATAGCGGATTCTGATGCAACCAGAAACTCGAGAACTCTTGCCCCAGACTAATGAGAAGACCCCTGCCCCGCCTCCTACATTCTTAGGATTTGCAACTGTCTCTCCCTGTCTGTGAACAGCCAGACAGGCATTAGCAGATTGTTCCCCTGTAGTAAACGGTCAGAGGGAAAAAAAAAAAAAAAAAAAAAGAACTTTACTGCTGAGGTTATCAAGGACAGAGGAAATCTGTCCTGTAAATAATATCATAGCCCAGTGTCAGTGACTACACTGTCACCCACTCTCTACATCTACACAATCACACACACACATCTCACATCACACACGCATATCCATACACACATACTCCACTGTGGTGTTCTCTGTGTGTAATGTGCAGTTCCCGGGCCACACTAGGCTTTCTGCATTGCTTTTGAACAAGCTGTACTCTGTCCATATTGTCCTCCAAGTCTGTCTGATCTGGAGCTGACTCATCAAAGACATCTCTGCTCCCTCCTGCAGCATGGGGACCACCAGAAGGCCCTTTGCCTTTCCTGTATGTCTATCTCAGACTCCATCTGAGCCCTCTAACAGCAGGCTTGTCCTTTGTTTATAGCAATTGCACGGGTCTTGGTTTGGTATAGACACCACAGAGACACACTGTGTTCAGTAGACACAGATGTTGTATTCAGTGTGCTGAATATACCACCCCTCACGCCGGTGCCCTCAGCCTCCCGACCCTCCCCACCCCCACCTCTACCAAGCTGGGGGAAAGGGGGAGGACAAACAACACCTCCGGACTCCCAGTCTTGAACACTTTCCACTTCATCATGTGCCTTTTGCTGGCTGGCTAGGGACCTGGGCACAGATGTCTAAGAGTGACATGATGTCTCACTGTTGCCAAAAGTAGCACAGGTCGTGCCATGGTGAAATGTCAAGAGCGGCCTTCAGTGTCTGCAGGGTCTCCCTGATCTGCTTTCTACTCCCAGGCAAAGCAAAAGCCTTTGAAAGGCAGGAGAGGGGCAGCAGCGAGCTTCCCTTCTGCAGCTTCCTGGGCTATAAGCTAGGAGTAGAAACAAAACACTAGAGGCAAATGAATAAAAAAATAAATAATAATAATAGTTTATTTAAGACACTTTCCCCATTTCTAACGCAGTATTTTTTGGAGTAAATAGCTTCCTCTAAGCCTGTGAAACAAGTGATTACTATTTTCCTTGCTCATAAGAGAAACTGAGGCACAGGTTACCTAGCAAGTGGCAGAGTCAGGATTGTAACTAGACATTTGGTTCCATCATCACTGTTTATAAAATGAGCACGTTACATTAAGGCATATCCATTTGGAAGTTTATACTTTTATATGTATGTGTATACTTTTAAAGGTTTATTGTATTTGTATGTATGTATGTATGTATGCATGTATGTATGTATATACAGGTGCTTGAGGAGGCCAAAAGAGAGAATCAGATCCTCTGGAACTGGAGCTGCAGGCTGGTTTTAGATGTGAGTTCTGGGAGTGGAATTCAGGTCCTCTGAAAAAGCAGGAAGTCCTCTGAACTGCTGAGCAATTTCTCTGGGTCTGTTTGGTTATTGTTTTGTTTTGTTTTGTTTTGAGATAGTCTCTGCATAGCTCTGACTGTCCTGGAACTTACACTATAAACCAGGCTGACCTTAAACTCACAGAGATCTACCTGCCTTTGCCTCTCAATTTCTGGTGGGAGCCATTTGATTTATTCACTTTATTTTATGTGTGAATATTTTGCTTGCATGTATATGTGTGCACCAAATATATGCTTGATGCCTGCAGAGGTCAAAAGAGGGCATCAGATCCTATGGAATGGAAGTTGCAGATGGTTGTGACCCACCAGTTGATTGCTTGGCCTTGAACCCAGGTCCTTTGAAGATTAACAAGTATTCTTTTTTCTTTCTTTCTTTCTTTTTTTTTTTTTTTTTTTTTTTTTTTTTGGTTTTCCGAGGCAGGGCTTCTCTGTGTAGCCCTGGCTGTCCTGGAACTCACTTTGTAGACCAGGCTGGCCTCGAACTCAGAAATCTGCCTGCCTCTGCCTCCCAAGTGCTGGGATTAAAGGTGTGTGTCACCACGCCTGGCTAACAAGTATTCTTGACCACTGAGCCAGCTCTCTGATCCCTACATTTATTTATTTATTTATTTATTTATTTATTTATTTATTTATTTATTTATTTGAGGCAGGGTCTCACTATGTAGCTCTGGCATACTGGATCTTGTTATATAGATCAAGCTGGCCTTGAACTTCTATAGATAAATATATATGTCTCTCTCTCTCTCTCTCTCTCTCTCTCTTTTGGTTTTTCGAGACAGGGTTTCTCTGTGTAGCCCTGGCTGTCCTGGAACTCACCCTGTAGTTCCAGGCTGGCCTCCAACTCAGAAATCCACCTGCCTCTGCCTTCCGAGTGCTGGGATTAAAGACGTGTGCCACCATGCCCGTCTGCCTCTCTCTTTTTAATTAAAAAAAAAGAAAAAAATATATACATATGTGTATATATATATGTGAGTGTGTGTGTATATATATATGTGTGTGTATATATATATGTGTGTGGTTGCTGAGATTTGAACTCAGGACCTTTGGAAGAGCAGTTGGTGCTCTTAACCACTGAGCCATCTCACCAGCCCCTTTCGTCTGTTTTTAATGCCATATTTTTGCCCCCATCGAGACTTTCTTATTTTTTCCCTTTTGTTTTGAGACAGCTTCTCACGAAGCTGTCTCATCTGGCTTTGAACTTGTTGCTCTCCTGCTTAAGCATCCCGAGTAGCTTAGATGACAGGTCTATACCACCTAGCTCAGCTTAAATTGATCCCTTTTTTAAACACTTATAATAACCTAGCCAAACAAAAAACCCAAAAAAACAAAAAACAGAAAAGCGGGGTGATTTAGCCTGTGACTGTCCAGGCTACTTGGGTTAAGTGGTTCAGTCCACCTTGTGGGACCTGTATTTGGTGTGATAATCATTCTTTTTCTCACTCACTTACTTAAAAATTTAAAATTACACACACATACACACACACACACCACACACACCACACACACACACACCACACACACCACACACACACACACCACACACACACACACACCACACACACCACACACACACACCACACACACACACACACACACACACACACACACACACACACACACACACACACACACACACACACACACACACCACACACACACATACACACACACACACCACACACACACCACACACACCACACTCACCACACCACACACACACACACACACACACACACACACACACTTGATATAGTGTAGGCTCCAGGGACCAATCTCAGGTCATCACACTTGGCTACAAGCTCCTTTACTTCCTGAACCATTTTACCATCCCTCATTCATTCATCCTTTCATTTTGTTGTTTTGTTTTGTTTTGTTTTGAAGACATGGCTTCTTTGTGTAGCCCTGGCTGTTCCTACAACTCAATTTGTAGACCAGGCTGGTCTTGAACTCACATCTGTCTGCCTGACTCACTCTCCCTCCTGCGTTCTGGGATTAAAAGCATGTGCCACTAAGCCTGGCTCGCTCTTTCTTCCTTTCTTCCTTTCTTTCTTCCTTCCTTTCTTTCTTTCTTTCTTTCTTTCTTTCTTTCTTTCTTTCTTTCTTTCTTTCTTTCTTTCTTTCTTTCTTTTCTTCCGAAATAGGGTTTCTCTGTGTAGCCCAGGTTTTCCTGGAACTTAATCTGTAGACCAGGCTGGCTTCAAACTCAGATCTTCCTGCCTCTGCCTCCTAAGTGTCAGGATTAAAGTTATACACCACCACCACCTGGCTATTCATTCTTTTATCCCCTGTGAAACTCTGATGGTGGCTTGTGTCGTGTTCCCTCTCACTGTGTACCTAACAGGGGCTCACTCCAGGACAGGTGGCAGGGTAGGCAAGTAAATCTACCCTCTGAGTACAGCTCCCCGTCCCAGGGACTTTTACACACACAACTCTGGGGCAGAGAAACCACAGAAAAGCAAGTCAGGACTTTTCAGAAGGAGGGCTTCTCTGAGACTCCACTACCTCAGGTTTCTGGATTGTATGCTGTTGCTAGTAACCCTGCTCCCCACGTGACTCACAGCCAACTTCTGTTGGTCCTCAGCTGGTCAGGCTGAACAAGACAGCTGGGTCTATAACAAGACCTTGGTGCTTTTGTTAGGCAAAGCCCTCATGTATCTTACTGGGCCCCAAAGTGTCTTTGGCTCTTCCTATCCCCACCTTTTCACCAAAAAAAGAGACTCCAGAAGTAATGATGCAAAGACGTTTATTGGATGTTTATGGGACTGGTCCGTGTGGGCCAGGGGTGGGGACAGAGGTCTCGTCAGGACTGCCTGGAATGTTGCTAGCAGTCACTGTGGCCATGAACTGGATCTGGGGGAGACATGTGGGGCTCATGGTCTGCTTCTTGTTGCTTTCCAGACGTGTGTTCGAGGATGAACTCTGCTGGGGAGAGCTTACCCCTGGCACCTCCATCGGGATTGCCGTGTTCAAACCATGGTGGTCAGGTGACATCTCCTTGGAGCCTGAAAAACAGCAATCTGAGGTAGCTTCCTCCTGCAGCTTTTTCTCCCCCACCATTGCCACACCCATGGCCAATTTCTCTGTTTATTTCCTGAGTACCTCACTGTGTTCATGGTCTTCCTACAAAAAATATTTGTTGACAATATACTGTATCACATAGTAGGAACTGCCCATGTTTCTCTTGAGCAGGGGAGGTGATTGCTAGGAGAGAAAGAGCTGACCTTCACCACATCTATAGGAGGGTTAAAAAGCCATTAAAAAACTACAAGTCCATTTCTAGATGAAGACACAGGCTGGCTACATGGTCAACACGCAGAGGAGCTATGCTGGTGTGTAAAACTTCTGCTGTTCTCTGCCGTAAGAACAGAGTCTGGGAGCTGGAGACGCGGGAGAGCTGGCTCAGCAGCTAAGAGCACTTGATGTCTTGTAGAGGCCCTGGGTTTGATCCCTAGCATCCCTATGATGGCTCAAAGCTGTTTGTAACTCCATTTCCAGGGGATCCAATGCCTTCTTGTGACCTCTGTGGCACCAGATATGCATGAGGCGAAGAGATAAACGCATAGGCAAAACACTTATACACATAAAATAAAATGATAAAGCCGAAAGAGAACAGATTGTAGCTGTGTGATACACAGCCCTGTAGTCCAATCCCCAAAATCTGGGGAGCAGAAACTTAAGGACCCCAAGAAGTGTGTGGCTACCCTGAGGTACAAAGTGAGATCTTAACTCAAAAATCAAATCAAATCAACCCAAACAACCCAATACAAAGATTCTTGTATTCTTCTCGACTCTCCTTCATCTTTATCTGAGCTAGGAAGGAAGCTTGCTTGGCCTTTGATCTGGGGATCATTTTCCCATTTTCCCTCCCCCTCTACCCCCCTCTCCCTCTCCCTCTCCCTCTCCCTCTCCCTCTCCCTCTCCCTCTCCCTCTCCCTCTCCCTCTCCCTCTCCCTCTCCCTCTCCCTCTCCCTCTCCCTCTCCCTCTCCCTCTCCCTCTCCCTCTCCCTCTCCCTCTCCCTCTCCCTCTCTCTGTTACTGCATCCTATGACCATGGGATGAATGACGTTTGAATCCTATGTTCACTTGGGCAGTGGTGGTGCACACCTTTAATCCCAGCAACTAGGAGGCAGAGGCAGGTAGGTGTCTGAATTCAAGGTCAGTGAAACCCTCTTAAAATAAAAATCCATATTCTCTGACACAGGTGCATTTGACACAATTGAGCATCCTTTAAAATATTAAATGTTTAAGCCAGAACGCCATTGGCTCTTACACCTTCTCTCCTAAGCTCTTCATGGTTGCTGCTGGTCTCACCAGAACTACACCCACCCCAAAGCTACTGCCTTCTTCAGGCTTTCCTTTCTGCTCAGACCAACTGCAACAGCCTCCAGCTGGGCTCCTCAGCTCTGTGCCCTCAGCAGTCACCAGAGGCAGTCATCAAAGGTCAAGTGAGTCCATGCATGAGCTGATCTTCTTTGAAAGCTTCCCGTGTCTGTCTGACCTGTGACCCCGGGGTGGCTGTCAAGGCTTCCCACGGACTGGCCCATAGCCCATCTGCTCAAAGCTTCCTTATGATGATCACTCTCCTCTCAAGAACTTTGCTTTTCCACACCAAAATTCTCTCCAGTTCCCAAATGGGACCATTCCTTTACGTTTTCGAGCCTTCTTAGGGTTTACAAGTATAAACCATCACACACAGATTTTGGTTTGAAGATGGGTGGTCAGAAAAGGGAGTTAAGAGTTTTGGAATTAAATTACAGACGGTTCTGAGCCACCATGTTGGTGACCTGGGGTCCTCTGGAAGTGGAACCAGTGCTCCTGACTGCTGAGTCAGTGTTCCAGCTACTAAAAAACATTCATTTTTTTTTTTTAAAGAAAAATAACAGGACCGGTGAGATGACTCTGCGGGTAAGGGCGCTTGCTGTGCAGTTCAGCAAGCAGAACTGAGTTTGGATCCCCAGAATTCATGTAAAAAGAGAAAAAAGCTGGGTGTCGCCAGATACGAACACATCTATATCTGCATCCCAAGTTGTTGGAGGTGGAAACAGGAGGATTGCTGGGACTTGCTGCTCAGGCAGCCCAGCTTTAAAAAAAAAAAAAAAAAAAAGGCAACAAGTTCCAGGATTCAAGAGATCCTGTCTGAGGAAAACGGACAGAGAGTGATAGGGTAGGATGCCCAGAGTTCTCCTCTGTCCTCCACATGTGCCTGTGCCCCACAAATGTGCACATGTACTACCATATACACATATCACTCACAGACAAAGAAATAATAATAGATTAATTAAGATGAGAGCTACTTAGGGCTGAGGATGTAGCTCAGTGGTAGAGCACACATTTAGCACATGCAGGCCTGTAGGTTCAATCCCCAGCACAAATAAAAGGGCTGTGGGGTGTTAATTGATAATGCTATGTATTTCAGACTAACCAGTAGCCATGTAAACATCTCTAATTTTTTCCCTAAGGTTACTTTACAGATTAGATTAGGGCCCAGAGAACAGTTTGTTTAATAGGAAACCATGAGACATTGTACTGAGACTGCCATCTTCCAGGCACCCGCAGAGATGACAAACACCAGGGAAAGGGGCGGGGCCCCTGGCATGTGTTCTCCACACAGAAAGCCTGGGGCTGTCCTTTGTCCCTGTAGATATGAATCTGCAATTAAGGTAACACTGGGACATCAAAGGAATGGGTGGTTCCAAAAAGGAGTGCCCTACAGATAATACCAGGGCCAAACTGGAAGATTCTACAGTGTTACTCAGGATGCTGTGGCTGAACACGGGAAGCATTGTAAGGGCCAACAAAGCATTCTGAACGAAGAAGAGAAATGATCAGAAAAAGAAGGAAACCCAAGAGAAAGGTGCCTGGGTTCAACTGAAGAGCCAGTTAATTCCACATCTCTTCCAGTCATCGAAGGGAAGGCTAAACTGCCGGGGTCGGTTCCCTATGAATTCACGGCTTAGTAGGTATTAAAAATAATAATAAAAGGCCTCTAAATGGCCAAAAAAACCCAAAAAACAAAAACAAAGGTCTGCAGAATGGTTCAGCAGTTACAAGTTCTTGTTCCTGTTCTAGAGGACAGAGTTAGGTTCTCAGCACCCACCTTGGGCATCTGACAAGGGTGCATAACTCCGGCTGCAGGGGAATTCCATGCCCACTCTGGCTGCCATAGGCGCTATATCCATAGGCACAAACCCACACACAGACACACTACTATAGACATAACTAAAAGACAATTAAAAAAAACACAAATAAATAAGCAATAAAAAGAAATAAAATCAGAGGAAGCCTGCCATGAGAACAGAAAACCAATATTAAATCCAGAGCACCTATCCAACTTTCTCTAAAGACCTCTGTCGTCAGACCTTGCTCCCTGGAGTCCACAGTCTGAACTTGGGATGAGCCTGGGGTAACCAACTTAGAGCAGGTTCTTCCCTGCTTGGAGATGAGTCAAAACTAGCTCATCGGTGACACCTATGACTAACACTGTGATTCACAGGTGTCACTACAAGTGTGCTTAATCAAGAAGCAGTGGGATCTAGGGTGACTGAGCCCTCTAAAAGGTGGGGTGGGATGGGAGTGGGGTGGTGACAGAAACCACCATGAAGTGTGGGCAGCTTTGTTGAGAAATGTCTGTGGCCTGAAAGGCCAAGACCCAACCAGACCACAAGCTAGCCTGGGGACTTGAGTGGATGACTGCTCCTCTCTGGGTTCCAGCATCCTTCCTGTATGCCAAGAACATGGGAGGGAACTGATATCCGGATCCCTGGGGTTCCGGACCTAGAGAATGGGTAATTAACAACCTCCTTCCAGAGGAAAATGAAAGCTCGTTTAATTTTGATTTCTCTGGTCTCATTAACCAGGCATGGGTTGGGACACCATTTCTGTTCTCACTTCACTTGTATGGACTCAAAACAGAGTAGATAACAGCCACCTGCCAGAGAAGTGGAGCCAGTTAAGTGCTTGAAGTCCCCAGTACAGGCAGAACACCACAGCAGGACCTCAGCCACCCTTTCCATCTAGCTGGTTTCTCACAAAGAACTCTGCTAAGGAATTTACTGTGGCTGTATGGGAGATTGTCTCTGAGAGACAGTGTGGCTTTGCACATGTGAGGCCTTGCATTAGATCCCCAGCACAAGGAGGCATGGAAAGAAGGAAGGGAGGGAAGGGAAGAGGAAAAGATTTTGTCTCTGTTGCCTGTCAGGTTTGGCAGATGGATGGGGACAGGGAGTGCGGGGTGGGGTGGGGTGAGGGTACCGGAAGGAAACTGTGTCCAAAGTGGGTTTTTCCTGGTCACTTGTCAAGGCACCTGTCACACCACTCTTGCTCCACCATTCAGAGAGATAAGGACAGGCAGAAAGAGAGACAGACAGACAGACAGACAGACAGACAGACAGACAGATACACACACACTCCCTCACATTGCAGTGATTCTACTCTGAAGCCTGGGAGATCTGGTTGGCATTCCAAACACACTCAAGCTCACTATCTGTGAGGACTTGGTCACATCCCCTGCCAACTCTTGCTCTTTTTCTCCTGTAAAATGGGAGCCATAATCTGTCCTGTCTTCCTGAAGAGCAAGACAGCAAAGCAAATGGAAGCGGGAGTCTATAAAGTGGGAAAGATCTGGTAAATGCAAAACAGTGGGCTCACAAGTCATCTCAGCTGATTCTAGCCCAACGCAGTGGGGTCCAGAGGGAAGGAAAGGGCAGCACAATGAAGACTGCGAGACGAGAGCTATAACAGGCAGAGAAGCAGAAGCAATCATCTAGTAAAAGGTCAGCAGACACACTTTCCATCTTCACAAACTAAGAAACAAAAAGCAAGAGCATGTGCTGTTCCAAACCTCAGTGACGAAATAACTTGGGTGGTGGCTGGGCATGGAGAAGCAGGAAGGTGGCATCCATCTACATGATCAAGGATGAGCTATGTGACTCTAAGCCAGAAAGGCTGGATGGGCGCAGGGAGGCCCAGGGAGACCTGGAGCAGCCACAGTCCAGGCTTGATGGTATGAAAGAGAGCAGGACTTGAGAGACAGACAGACAGACAGACAGACACTTTGGAATCTCAGGACCACAATTTACAAGCTGAGACCCTTTGGGTCTCATCCTGCATCTCTGAGACCCGCTGCCACAGCTGTGCATGAGTGATGCTAACCTCACTGGGGCAGTCTGGAAGATTGGTTCAGGAGCATCTTCTAAGAGTATATGGTACAGGAGAAGGGTTTCCCTTTCGCAGCAACAGGAGTTGAGATAGAGCTGATGAGTCACTCACTAGATGACTTTGAAGCTCAGTTTCCTCATCTGTACAATGAAAGTATCATAACTGTCCCTGCTCAGTTACCATGGGAAAAAACAAAAAGGACTACTATGATAGTCCACTCAGGGTTGGTTTGTCCCTGTAATGCCAGCACGGCTCTTTAGCATGCCAGCTGCCAGTTTAGCTTGTACGGATAAACTTTTAGTTGGTTTCCTCTGTGACAGGCTGTCCTGCTACTTCTCAAGGACAGATCATCTGTAGACATAGAACTACTGCATTACAGGACATACATGTTTTTAGTGAAAGGAGGGATTGCCAGATTGCTCTACAAAGTAGTGTAAGCAATTGTACTCCTGCCATCAGTATGTGATATTATCCACTTCCCTCCCACTTTTGAGTTATTAATTGAACTCATTTCTGATTTTTTTTGTCAATGTCCTTTTTATTGATTTGAAGATTTCTTTCTTTCTTCATCTTTTTTTAAGTGTATGCTAGTTTGCTTGTATATATGTTGGTGCATTATGTGTGCATAGCACCCTCCTAGGGTGTCAGATGCCCTGGAACTAGAGGTGGTTGTGAGGTGCCATGTGGGTGCTGGGGATTGAATCTGGGTCCTCTGGAAATGCTTAGCCATCTCTCAACTGTGACTCCATCTCTCCAGCACCAGTGTCCCTTAAAAAATAAAAAGATAAAGCCAGCGTGATGGCACACGCCTTGATCCCAGCACTCGAGAGGCAGAGGCAGGCAGATTTTTGAGTTCAAGGCCAGCCTGGTCTACAGAGTGAGTTTCAGGACAGCCAGGGTTACACAGAGAAACCCTGTCTCGAAAAAAAAAATCATTCCTTTCTTCAAAATAATAATAAATAATAACAATAATGATAATAATTTCATTGTGTGTGAGTACATGAGCCATGGTGTAAGTGGAGATCAGACACAGTTCTCTGGAGTCAGTTCTCTTCTATCTTTATGTGGGTCCCAGGGATTGAACTCTCTTGTCAGGCTTGCTCAGCAAGACCTTCCGAGCATCTCACCAGTCCGAAGGGTCTAACATTCTTTTTTTTTTTTTTAAAAGATTTATTTATTATTATAAGTAAGTACACTGTAGCTGTCTTCAGACACACCAGAAGAGGGCGTCAGGTCTCATTAGGGATGGTTGTAAGCCACCATGTGGTTGCTGGGATTTGAACTCTGGACCTTCAGAAGAGCAGTCGGGTGCTCTTACCCACTGAGCCATCTCACCAGCCCAGGTCTAACATTCTTAAGTTGCACTATCCTGATATTGAGGCTGATACTCTTTCCTTTTGCACTTTGAATTTTGTTGTTGGGGCTCTTTGTTTGTTTGAGATAGTCTTATGGCCTCAAACTTGATATGGAACCAAGGGCAACAGTAAGTTATTGATCCTCCTATTTCTATTTCTCAAGGGAAGGTATTATAGGCTTGCACTACCACACCAGGCTTGTGCTGGGCTTTTATGTTGTTATTGTTACACTTTTCTGACCTGTTTAAAGATGTGTTTCTATATTCTGGCCATCAGTCCCATCTTCTTTTACATGCGGTTAGTCCTGCATATACACAGAAGTTATGTAGTTGTGCGCTATAACCTTACTATAAGCACTGAGGTAGCAAACACTAAAACATTGCCAGGCTTGGGGGTAACGTGGGGTTGGAGGAAGGAGGCTCAGGAGCTCAAGGTCATGTGACATATATGTTGTTTAATGACTGTTGGCTTGGTTGCAGAGTGAGTTCTTTCCAGGGAGAATATAAGATGAGGGTTCTGTGTGCCTTTGGCCATGATATTTTTTTTCAAACCATCAACACCTAACTTTGGTTTTATGTGCTATTGATTAAAGACAACTGATTTAATATATCCTTCTTTTAAAAATGTTTATTTTTATGTTTATGTGTGTTTTGCCTGTTTGTATGTCTGTGTACCATGTATATGCCAGATGTTCTAGGAGAACAGAAAAAGGTATCAAATCCCCTGGCACTGAAGTTATAGACAGTTGTGAACTGCCATGTAGGTGCTGGGAAATCCAACCCAGGCCCTCTGGAAGAGCAGCCATCTCCCCAGTTCCATGATTTTATATATATTTTTGGTTTATTAACATTGAATCATACCCAATGCTTGTAACACATGTGTAGACATTTAGCACCCTATGTTCTTCACAAAGTATAGCATAGTCTTTTAATGCTTGGGGGCATTAGACAGCACTGCAGAACTGTATCCGGAGGCATTTCAATGGGGACACTATCCCTGAACCTCACAAACAAGGAGCAGAATGGTTCTACACAGACACAAAGAGGAAACATGCTTACAGAGTACAGCTTTGATTGACAGTATCTGGGAGCATGTGCCCCTCAGATTTTTGTCACGCTACACACTCAATCTGTAATAACCTCATACGTACTTCAAATATTGATTTTTGAGGTTACAAATACATTTTAGCAAGTAGGTAAGTTAAGAATATATGACCTGAGAATAGGGTGGACTATGAGAATAGATGCTTCTACATGTGTACGCACACAGGCAAAACTCCACACCACGTGTGCAGGCATGAACACATACATACAAAATATTTGTAGCCTCTCCTTGTTTCTAAACTTCATATATAATGTCTTGTATCATTTTTGTTTGTTTGTTTGTTTGTTTGTTTGTTTGTTTTTTTCGAGACAGGTAGCCCTGGCTGTCCTGGAACTCACTTTGTAGATAGACCAGACATTTGTATTTGACTTAGGCAAAGTTGTCAACTTGTTCTTCTGCTCAGTTTTGCTTCCTATTCCTGACTCCATAGGCAGCCAGATGAACCTTTCCACTCTCAAGCATCTTCAGGATCCTAGAAGGGCTGGTGCTTGTTGCCTTTGTAAATTAGGAAATGAATCTCTTACAAACAGCACTCCGCCCTCTCCATCTCCCGCCGAGGTATTACCCACCAACCCTTCTACCTGCCTGATGCTCTGTCTTTTGAGTACCCCTCCTACCTTCCTGGCCCTGTTCCCTAAGAATGCATCCCCAAGAGTGACCCTGTTACTCATTCAGTCCTGGCTGCACCTCTTCCTATTGTCTGCCCCACCCTGCCTTCCCTCCTCTGTTGGCCTCATCAACACTGATAGAAGCGGATGCATAATGGTATCAGGCAGTGTTGCACTCACACGCTTGCACAAGCAGTGGGCAGAAGAGTGCAGCTCTGGTAAGAGAGGCACGGACTGGGCCTCATTTCCCCTGTCAGCCATGACTCCATGACTCCGTGAGGGAGCTTCCAGCCCTCGTTCCACCTTGATTCTCTCAACTGTGAGGTGCAGACAACACCCACCCTGGCTGCTGTTCACTCAACTGTACTGAGAACTCTTTGGCCAACACCAACTTGGATTCTAAACAGTTCCTTGTCAGAGGTTATAAAGTGTTCCGTTGGGACTTAGGAAAAGGTAACACTCCTTTTTTGGTTCCCTCTGAGGTTCTCTATGGCCCACGAGAATGAAGGGATGAGTACAGCAGATTATGAAGAACAAAGTACTGTTTCCAGCTTCTGACCAAATGTTGATTTTTGAAAAACAGCAAGTGTGTCTTATTAGCTCTGTTTTGTTTTGGGATAATATGAAAATCAGTTTACACTCCCTAAGGCTAGGATGAAAACACCGTCTTAGAAAAGCCATCCATGCTTAATCTTTGTGTGAGACTGCTGATGACTTTAGAGACTCTGATAAAGATCTGATAAGAGTCCCTTGAAGGTCACCTGAAGGGCACGTGAGGGGTCTGCAATGTCCAGCTCACAGACTTCCTGAGAAGTGTGAATGTTCCAGAACACTCATAAGGTGAATGCTCTAGTCTCATTTCTTCCTCTCCTTTCTTTTTTTCTTCCTTTGTTTTTGTTTCTTTGTCTTTTCTTTCTCTTTCTTTTTCCTCCCTTAAGACAGGATCTTACTGTGTAGACCAGGCTGGCTCAATCTCTCACAGAGATCTGATTACTCAGGGGTGGGGGGACCCCTGCCCCCAAAAAGCTGGGATTGAAAGTGTGCTCATCCAGGTGACTCTCTGTGAGTTTCAGGACAGCCAGGGCTACACAGAGAAACCCTGCTTTGAAAAACAAACAAACAAACAAACAAGCAAACAAACAAACAAACAAACAGAAGATGCTCTCCCACACCTGGCCATCCAGACCCCAGTTCTAATTATCTCTCTCCCACAAGGAAAGGTTTGAGCTTGTCCCTTACAAGGACATCGTGCCGCTTCTTTCTTACCTGTTGTCTGCAAGCTTAAGCCGGGGTCCAGCTTGGTGTGAGGCTTTGAGCTGATGAACAGGTAGCAGAGCACACAGGCAGTGATGAGGAAGGCCAGAAGGACCACGGCTGCTGTGGACAGGCCTACGAGCGCTCCGATGCTGGAGACAGAAGAGAACAGTGAGCCGAGTGCTGGGCTTGGGGAGGCAGCATGCTACCCAAGTGTGAGTGGTAGGACCCAGCTCCAATCTTCCCCCTCGTGTAGCTCACTGAGGAATATCAATGGGAGTCATCTTCTGGTGTCTATGTGTATGTGACCCCCCCATACCAACAATTACATGCGCACACACAAACACATACACATGTGTAAATATATTCTCACAAGAATATAAAGTGAAAATAGCAATGCATTACTAGACACAAAGCTCAGCCCAAACTTAACTAAACATATATAAACATAAGGTTGGAGGCAAATATTGCAAACTATTACCAAGCTGCCTCTAGGTGTAATCTAGGCTGTAGATGTCCTGGCCACATCCCCTTGAGTCCTATCATTGTGGAATATTCAGTGCAGGGTTTCAGTTGCCAGCATCTCTTTGCCTGAGGACTTTCTTAGATCTAGAACAAAACTCAGTCTGCTCATTGAACAGGTCAGAAGTATAGGATAATTAATTAATGCTTCCCTTCCTTGACCAGCCCACAAGCACAGTGGTATACATGTATCCAGCTCTGGTGGAATAACTCTGAATAACACCATACATTGTATGGTGACCAGCAGAGGCTCAGCGCTGGTTACCTCAGTGTGACTTGCTTGTAGCATAACTATTCTTGCTATTTTTTTCTGCCTCGTTTTCCCACCATCTACCAATGTTTTCTGGGATCACTTCCATAAAGACTATTCAGTCGGATGTAATGGCACATGCCTTTAATCCCAGGCAGAGACAGGGGAAGCTCTGATTTCAAGGCCAGCCTGGTCTACATAGTAAATTCTACAATAGCCAGGGCTGCATAGAGAGACCCTGTCTAAGAAACCAAACAAACACCAAAAGGCTATTTGCCATCAGCTCTTCATCTTAGAGCACAAACACTCCAGCTCCCCTTTCTTAATCCTTTGTTTCTTTCGTCCTTCCCCACATTTTCCATATTGAATACCTGGTGGTGTTTGGTTGTTTTTTTTTTTTTTTTTTTTTTTTTTTTTTTTTTTTTTAGCTCCTGTCAATACTTAGAACAGTTATCTTGGGCCAGGGAGATAGCTCATTTGGTGAAGTGCTTGTTCGACTTGCAAGATCAATACTCAGAAGAGGTGCTCACGTGATGGTACTACACACTTGTACCCCAAGCACTACAGAGATGGAGACAGGAGAATCCCTGGGGGCCACTAGCCAGCCAGTCTAGCCGAACTGGTGACCTCAAGGCTAATGAGAGGGAGACCTTGCCTCAAAGGAACCGGTTGGTGTTCTGGAGAATCACATGTGAGGTTGACTGCTGGCACATGCACATGCCTCTGTGTATACATGTCTACACACACACATACAAACACACACATTAAAAAAAAAAAACCACAATAGTTTTCTCATTTGAGATCACTTATTGTTCGACAGCTGGTTGACCCATGTACAGATAAGGAAGTTACACTTTGTGAGAGCCATTTATGATTTATGTGCACCAGGATGGGAAAGTAGCCTCTAAAGGAGAACTTTTGTGGAATGTGGAGAAGACTGGAGGATGTGTTCCACACTAGAAGTGAATTAGGGCGCAAATGCTAACTCAGAAGTACAACATCCCTGGACCATGTCTATCTGAGGACTGGGGATACAGCATAGGAAAGACAGCACTCTGAGAGGAAAAGCCTTATTTCAGTACCAGATGGACTTAAAATGATCAGAGCTGTCTGCTGGGGAGGCACTGCCTGCAGAAGGGGTAGTTTCCTCTTGAGGAGAGATTAGCACAGGGCAGAGAGGTGCCTTTCCATGGCATCAAGAGTCCTGCTCTGCACAGAAACCAAACTAGAGGCCTCTGCACTTAGGAGGTTTCTCTGTGCTGGCTCTGAGAGACAAAGACCCACTGCGACCCTGAGAAAGCCTCAAGCGGCACTAGGGCTTCCAGAGCAGGCTCTTTCCAAAGTTTGAAACCTGATTCTGCCATACAGAAGGGGAAACATCTCCTTGTTTTTTCTGATCCTCATTTGTGAAGGTGCCCATCTCACCGGGTGGCCGAATGAGTCCAGAAAGAGGGTGTTTGCAGTACCTGACTACCAGCTCTGCCCTTCAGTCTCACCAGGTGGCCCACAAGGGTGCAGTGTCCCTGGTACCTAACCACCAACTCTGACCTTCACTGAGGCTACTGCCTTCTGGCTCACATCCCGGCAGTAAGAAGACAGAAGGAGGTTTTGACAACTGGGCCAGATGGTGCACTTACAGCAGCCGCTTCTCCATGGGGTGTCTTCTCAGTCTGAGATGGTTGGCTTTTAAAGATGGCGTCCCCCTCAAACACTCTCTCTTAAGGATACTGCGCTCACCTGGAGACTTACGCTTGCAAGAATGAGATGTCATGAAATAGGACCAAATGAAATTTGGAGAAAATAAGGTCTCCATACTGAGAGTTCAGAGCACACCAATCAGCCAGTTGCCCTAGGACCCTCCGCTCCATGCATTGCAATTATAAACCATGTTGTGTTAGAACCCAGGAAGTAGGCTGAGCCATTAAAAGCACTAGCTGCTCGGCCAGAGGACCAGCTTTCTGTCCCCAGCGCACACATGACAGTTCACAGCCTTTTGTTACTCCAGTAGCAGGGGATCAGTCACCCTCCTCCGACCTCTGCAGGAATTGTGTGCATTCGGTGCACAGGCATACATGCATGCACAGCACCCACACCCAACCACACCCCCACACAAAAGAACCCAGGAAGTCACTTCACATACTGTAACCTTCCAGCTACTTTTGGGGTCATGCTCATATAAGATCTGACCTTAGAGATCTCCCTATTCAACCCTCTATTAAAACCTGTTTAAGCCACTAATGCATTCCACAGGGAGGTTTCCAAGGCAACGGGGAGAGTCACAAGAAGTGAGTAGATAAGAGAGTGATAAAAGAGGAAGGGCCGACCAGTTGGGGGTGGGAGACACAGGGGGTTACTCATCTTTGCATCATAAGGGCCAGCACTGCATCAGAAGACAATGGTGTCACTTTCTAGGGGAGAGAGCTGAGTACATCAGCTGTAAGGAGCCAGGAAGCATTCAGACAGATGTTGAACAGGACAAGCCTGGGTTTGAGATCAGACACGCCCAAGTTTCCATCTCAGCTCCGCCACTTCTCTCTGGGGTACACCCAGTAATAACGTAGCCTCTTAAGTCTTTCCATCTATAGAATGGAGAAATGGTTTAGGCTGTGTATGGGTGGAAGCCTGTAGCCTGCCCTAAGTCTCTCAATCTGGTCTGTGATAGGCTAGAAGGCCGAGGTCACTTCCAAGCTCTGAGCTTTTTGTCTCACACAGATGGAAAGGGGAACCCTAGACCTTCACACGCATCGCACACCGAGTCACCCCTCCTTACACTGTCTTCTGTAAGTTGAGCATTAATTAACTCTTCACATTTTTTATTTATTCCTTTGTTTGTTTGTTTTTGTTTTTGTTTTTTCCAGACAGGGTTTCTCTGTATAGCCCTGGCTGTTCTGGAACTCACTGTGTAGACCAGGCTAGCTTCGAACTCAGAAATCCACTTGCCTCTGCCTCCCGAGTGCTGGGATTAAAGGTGTGCGCCACCACGCCCGGCTTTTTAATTTATAATTTAAATTAAGATAATTTAATTTATCTTTGAGACAGGATCTCATTGTATACTTAAGGCTGGCCTGGAACTCACTACGTATCCCTGACTCCCTCAACATTACCCATAGTCTTAATGCCTCAAGTCTCACAAGGGCTGGGATCACAAGTGTGAACCATCATGGGGTATCTATAACTGCCATTTTAAAGTTAAGGAAAAAAAAAAGAGTCCATGAGATTTAACAACTTTTCCAATTCACAAGCAGGTAAGAGAGAGCCAAGGTTTGCACCATGTTCTGAACAGACAGTATCATCTTCCTTCAGCTCTTACCTCCATTCTAAACACACAGTGAGATGTCAACAGATACTGTACTATTCACTTAAGTAAGGCATCTGTCATTAAATCAGTTTCTCAACCTGTGGGTCACGAGCCCTTTGTGGGTCAAATGACCCTTTCATAAGGGGTCACCTAAAACCACCAAAAAACACAGATATTTACATTATGATTCACAGCAGTAGCAAAAATTACACTTATGAAGAAACAATGAACTAATTTTATGGCTGGGGGTCACCACAACACAAGGATCTGTACTAAAGAGTGGAAGTATTAGGGAGGTTGCTCTAAAGAGAGTAGGAGGTTGGAAATACACTCAGTCTTAGCGCACTTGTCTATAATATGCCCAAGGTCCTGGGTTGGCTTCTCCAACAAGAAGGCAAAGTCCTCTTGCAGGGAATAATTGATTTCTGTGTCCTCAGTGCCTTGCACAAAGACCCTGTAGCCAAGATTGTAGTGAATGGATGAATACATGGGAACAAACAAAAATTAGCATGGTTTCTTGGGTGTTTAGACACCAGCCAAATGTGCAGGATATGATACCCTTGTCATTTGAAAATGTTTTGGGATTGCAGGTTGGACATCTTAGAAAAAGCCATCTTTGTAGTTGTAATTGGCGTATATCTAGTTGCTTTTGTCTCTCCTTTGGTGCTGGTCTCTGCCTTAATCAGAAATGGAGACAATGATCGGTCATTTCCCTCAGGTAGATAAAGAGCCAGGAAGACCAGGAAAGCACACAGTCTTCTGCTTGTGTACTGTTAGGGATAGAAAACTCTCCATGGACAACCCCAGTTTTGCTGACACCTCTTTCCCAGAGCAGGGGGAGGATCAGGCTCTACTTTCTGGGTCCCTTTGGGAATTCAGAGGGATTAAGACCTACTGTCTGCCATCTCCATACTTAGGTTTCAGGATTGTCAGAGTTGGCCCAAGCAACCCAGTTTCTGAACGGCCAGGGAAAATGAAATATTTGCACCCAAACCCCACTATTAAAATGGTTGGAACTGGTCTCTGCTGTGGCATTATGCCACTGTGTCACACTGAACTTGCAGGAAGCCTTGACCTCCAGGTTTATGAGCATAGAGTACACCCCCAGGACTCAAGTATAAGTGTCCAGTAAAGAGAGTGAGAGGGTAGGAAGGGCTGAGGCTGGGCTGAGATGGGGTTGGGTTGGAGCATCAGGTGAGGATAAAGGTTTGAGGTTGTGGTTTGGATGTAGGTCTAAAGCCCATTAAAGTCAAGTTGTGGGTAAACAGCTGAGACAGTTTACAGGCAGGCTTGAGGAGGAGGCTGAGGCAGGTTAGGATTGCAGTAGTAATAGGGAATTCATAAAGCTGGGCTTGGGACTGTGCTGGTACCCGGAACAGCATCCAGAGCTCAGCGCTGGGGTGAGGCCTAAGGGTAGAGTTAGGGATTCCTCTGTACGTCTGAAGATAGTATTTGCTGTTAGGGTGAGGGTTGGCTTGTGATTTGAGATTATGCTGAGAGTGATGGCAGAATGAAGTTCAGAATAGGGACAGAATGAGTGCTTTGGGGGTAGTGCTGGTCAGGTTCAAGTGGGGTTCTAAATAATGGTTGGGGTCAGGATGAAGAAGGAGTTGAGATGGGACTTTAAGGGTTTGATGTGGTACAAAGTTAGAGTAAGATCAGTGAGGAGTAAGGATGATTTGAAGGAAGGGCACTTAGATGAAGGTGGAGGCTTCCAAGAGGCTGACCTGCAGGTGGGCTAGGGGGCTAAGATGGGAGAAGGGGTTCAAGGTGAGGTTAGGGCCAGGGCCTGTACCTGAGCCACCACATGTAGTTGTGCTCGTAGGGGAAGAAGCTGTGCGGGTCGTCGCAGCAGTACTTGTGGTCGCGGAAGCCACAGCAGAAGACAGCAGCCGCTTCGCCCCCTGGCAGCGGGCAGCTGAAGCCACGCACCACCTCCTGCTCAGCGCTCACGTAGCTCGAGCAGGCGCCGCTCATCGCGCCTCCTTGGTCCCCCGGACGGACGGACAGCGGGTGAGCGAGAGACAGCGGCCGGAGACCCAGGGGATCCTGAGGAAGAGCCTGAGGGCCAGGCGGGCAGGGAAGTGCGCAGGTAGAGGCGCTGCAGAGAAAGACACGGCGAAAGGCGCGGAGGCGCGCGGTGAGGACGGGGCGCCCGAGGACCCGGTGGTCAGGTGCGCGGGCGCGGAGGCAGGGGTGCACGCGGGGACCCAGTCCGGGGAGGGGCTGCCTCCTCGCCCCGGCTGCCGAGATACCAACGCGACAGCCAGAGAGGCAAGGTGGATATTTGAGGCTTTCGCCTGAGCGAGGTACCACCGTGCGGGCCGCCAGGACCCTTCTCTGGGCAGCTGTGTGCTACGCAGGAGACTGGCAGAATGGGGTCCTCTGGGGTTGATGAATAATACTCCATTTAACTGGCAAAGCAACCTGAAGACCAGGGTTTTCATTGTATAGACGGCAGCTGAGGAATCAGTGACAAGTCATTTCCCCAGGCTCCTTAGCTCATGGGATTTCAACCCTGTTGTCTGGCTGACTCTCAACAAACCTCTTTACCAGTGGGCCTCGTGTATTCCACACTGGCCTGGATGTCTTGATGACTGGCTTCCAACTCCCAAATGCTGGGATTTTGGGTGTGTGTCCACACCCTGCCCTCCAGTAATATTTTCAAAGTCTTGATTGCTAATGTCCTTACCTTTCTTTTCCTCTCCTGCTCTCACTTTGACACACAATGTTCACACACACTCTTAGCACTCCCTGCTCTTGGCCAAGGACAATGAAGCAATTGTCTCAGGAATAAGCCTTTACCCCCACCTCAATTAGGGGTTGCCAACCTTCACAACTTGTTCCTAGCCTACAAGGACAGTGTTCTCCTTCCTGTCTGAAGGCGCTTCCGAGCCTCAGTTTCTCCAGTGTACCCTGAGAGGGTGAACAAGGATCTTTGAGGATTTACCCAGTCCCTCCGAGCCTTAGCTCTGCGTTTCCACAGAAGAGGATGGTAGGAGATAGTGTGGTGCATCCCTTTGCTGTTGCAGCTGTGTGTGGGATCATGGATCTGCAGGGGGCTGGGTGTAAGCCTAACTGACCCCCTTCACGGCTTCTTTTCCCTTTGACCTGTAAGGCAGTTGAGTTCCACAGATGCCATTGTATACCATGCCTCTGACCTGAAGGTCAGATCCAGGCTGGCCCTTGAGAAACAGCTTGGTGGAGGAATCAACAGGGAGGGATCAATATAGGACCGGGATCGTAGGCACAGAGGGGCTCTGTGTAAGGGAACAGCAAAGGTTTTAAGAGGGCAATGCTTTTAAAGGTCAGCCAAAACAATAAACAAAAAGGAGCCAGATCTGGTGGCATATGCCACTAGTCCAAACTATTCAGCAGGCTGAGGCAGGAGGATTGCTTCAGTCCAGGAGTTTAAAGCAAGCCTGGCAATACAGATCTCATCTCAAAAATGAACAAAAACTTATCTTTGGCATGGAACATACCTTAATGGTAGATAGATCATTTGCCTAGTATGCATGAGGGCGCTGGTTTTGTTACCAATACCTCAAACCAAGAAGAACTGTTAATATTCCCAGAAAACTCTTCTCTTGAGCTGTTATCACTGAAGACTGGCACTACCCTATTGAAGGATCATTTTGGCCTCTATTTATCAGAAGGGACAAAGGGGAGGAACCCTTTGGGAAGGAGGGAGGCCTCTCTGAGGCATCCTTAACTGGCAGAACCGGGAAGACAATCCCCTAAATCCTTTTCCAGTGAGGAATTAACTTCTTTCTCCTAGAAACCCAGAGGAGGGATCGTGCCCTTGAGAGAAACCAGCACAATGTCACACGGCCATCAGTGGCTTATGTAGGAGTGCTGCCTTGCCTGCCTACCCAGGAGTTCCTTTAAACTCTGGATGGAGCTCATGGGCTGATATTAATAATGGTGTTTAATGGCACAGTCGGAGTTATTTAGGATCACAAAGACTGTCAGTTGCGTTGAACCACAATTTAATCCTGCAGTTTAGAATGTCAAAAGATAAATAGATGTGAGCCTTGAGAATCACACTTTTGAGGTCATTTCTATAGTGACAAAGTTGTAGATGCCATTACTGTGCTTTTGTCTGTTTTGTATTGTCCCTTGTTTGGATTCTAGAAGGAAGAGCTGAAGTGCAGTTGGAGGCCGGTATTAACAAGCATGTAGTTTTCCCATACATGTCCCTAGACCTTTACATTACATCTGAAGGTTCCCTGTGATCCTGTGTTAAAGCCCCCAAGTTCCTTGGTCCAGCTCTTTCCTTAATATGTTCCTTTGTTGCACCCATTATGTTCCCTCATGATATTTTTCTGAAGACATTTATTGGTACCCTATTGTATGCCAGGCAGTCTTTCATCCTGTATGCCATGTCTGCTTAAAAATGTGTGTGTGTATGTGTGTCTCTGTGTGTCTTTGTGTGTATGTGTATGTCTCTGTGTGTATGTGTGTGTCTATGAGTGTGTTTGTATGTGTGTGTCTGTGTGTATGTTTGTGTGTGTGAGTGTGTTTGTATATGTGTGTGTCTGTGTGTATGTTTGTGTGTGTATGTGTGTGTGTCTGTGTGTATATATATATGTGTGTATCTGTGTGTATGTGTGTGTGTCTGTGAGTGTGTTTGTATATGTGTGTGTCTGCGTGTATGTTTGTGTGTGTATGTGTGTATGTATATGTGTGTATCTGTGTATGTGTGTGTGTCTGTGAGTGTGTTTGTATATGTGTGTGTCTGTGTGTATGTTTGTGTGTATGTAAGTGTGTTTGTATATGTGTGTGTCTGCGTGTATGTTTGTGTGTGTATGTGTGTGTGTCTGTGAGTGTGTATGTATATGTGTGTGTCTGTGTGTATGTTTGTGTGTATGTAAGTGTGTTAGTATATGTGTGTGTCTGCGTGTATGTTTGTGTGTGTATGTGTGTGTGTGTCTGTGAGTGTGTATGTATATGTGTGTGTCTGCGTGTATGTTTGTGTGTGTGTACTCATGCTCATGTGCTATGCAGTAGTTTGTTCTATCCTTCCATCATGTAGTTCCTCACGTCCTATCCTTCTACCACATGGGGATGACATACATGTTGTTGGGTCTGGTGACAAAGTGTCAATACTCTCTGAACCATCTTGTCAACCCGAAAACAGATTTAGAGTTAAGTGCCTATGTTCCCATTTTGCAGCAAAATGACTGAGATTCCTGAAGGCTAAGTGAGTTTTCCAAAGCCACATAGCCAGTGGTCATCAGAGTTCTTTCCTGTTCCCCTCCCAAACTGCCCTGTGAGTCGAAGTCTCTCATCACCAGAAGGAAAGCGGAGTATAGGAGAGTCCAGAGAGAAGGGTGGGTGTGGCCTCACAGCTGCAGAGATCCAGCTGTGAGCCAGCAACTGTGCTCTTGCTTTTCCTTGTCTCTTCTCACAACAACCTGGACAGTGGGTTTTTCTCCATCCAAAAAGAAAAATTAGGTACTGTAGGGTATGCACACACACATATACTGACACATACACACAGAGCACTTGGGAGACAGAGGCAGGCAGAGGCAGGAGGATTCCAACAGATTCCAAGCCGGCTAGGGTAGGCAGATCTTTGAATTTCAGACCAACATGATCTACAAAGAGAATCCCAAACAACCATGGCTCCACAGAGAAACCCTGTTGGAAAAACAAAAAACAAAAACAACCCTGGCAACAAAGAAACAAAATTAACAAAATGCATTCATATTTGTTATAAAACAAAACATTTGAAAATGTCAATAATCAAAAGAAAAAATTCCCCCATACACTCCCATACACGCACACCTCCCATGCATGTACCCCCTACCCTCACAATACACACACACACATATACAGACACCCACACACATATTCCTCCGACCCCCACCCATACACACACACAAACATTGTCAAATACACATACACCCATACACACACACACACACACCCGACACATACATATAATATAAACACAGACACACTTTGGGACCCCCCACCCCATCCCACCACCAATTATGCATCAACTTTATGGAAGGAAAACCAAATCCTAGACAGGACTAGTAAGTTGCTGAAGGATGTACAAGTGATAAGTTCTGGTCACTACTGGGTGACAGTAGCCAGGTCACTTTCCTTCTCTGCTTTGGAACTAAGATGAGTTCACATAAAACAAGTCTGGCTCAAGCCAACATCTACACCAAGCCTTTCAGTGAGATACTCAAAACTGCTCTGTTGATCTTGGCTACCTGGTTGAGAAGTCAATTCCTCCAAGAGTGGCAGGATAAAGAAACATCCCCTCACCCTTTTTCTCCCACTCCCTTGATGAGGATGACCTCAGTCACAGGAGCAAACCGGTTCTACCAGTGCAACTATCAGATGTGTGTGTGTGTGTGTGTTTGTGTGTGTGTGTAGTGGGGGATCCCAAGGTTACAGGCTCCATGGTGACAGAGACAGAGCGACTGAAGGGTGGTGGTGGGGGGAGGACAGGGAGAGGAAGTGGGGGAGGGACTGGAAAGAGGGAGGAGAGAAGGGGAGAGGAGAGAGAAAGAGAGAGGAGAAAGAATGAGAAAGCAGAGTGAGGGAGAAGGGAAGGGAGAGAGAGAAAGAGAGAGGCCAGAGAAGGAGAGGAGAGAGGGGGAGAGAGACAGAAAAAGAGAGGCGGAGGAACAGGGAGAGAGAGGAGCGAGAGGGAAAGAAGAGAAAGAGGAGAAAGAAAGAGGGGGAGAGAGGGGGGGAGAGGGGAGGAGAGAGAGAAGAGAGGGGAGGGAGAGAGGGAGACGGGGAGGGAGGGAGAAAAGGAGGGTAGGGGAGGAGAGGGAGGAGAGAGAGTCTCTACAGCTTTTGGCACGCAGCCATCGACCCTGTCCCAGTCCGCTCCACTTGGGGGCAACCAGCCTGCTGTTCTCGTCGCTGGAGAAACAAAGGAAGGGTGGGGCAGCGAGCCTGTCCTCAGGGAGGCAGCTTTCCCTTCACTTCCAGAATGACTGTGTCTCCTGAGACAAGTGACCTGGTGCTAAGGTGGGACCTCTGTCCCGATCTAGGGCCAGTCAGCTATTCCAACCATTTCCTCAGTTTTTAAGTCGGATTTGCTGGTCGCTCTACTCCGCAATCTTTAAGACACACGAAATGACAAAAGACTAAAACAAAGATGGACCCTCTAGTTAAAGGGAAAACAATTTTTTTTTAAATCAGTTGGGCTTGAAGTTCCCGTTCCTCAACCTCACTCCACAAATAGCCAGAGGCAAAGGCTCTGAGTGCTTACTGATGGCGGCGCCTGTTTTGGATCTTTGACTAACGTGTGGAAGAGCTGCGTTTGCCTTGCCTGTAGTTTAAAATTGAAACATAACAACCATACGATTCTTTCGGCACTAGTTTCCCACCTGGGCTTATGTTTGCGGGCTTTGTCTACGCTGGGGCTCCGGCTCTATTGGCTTGATTCATTTTTTGCTGTGGTATAAATTCTCTGCACCCTGCTCACATCGTGGTATGTTTAGTTCTTGGACATTTAGGTTCCTAATTTTTTCCTTCTCCCTCTGTTTCTCTGTCTCTGTCTCTCTGTCTCTGTCTCTCTGTCTCTGTCTCTCTCTCTGTCTCTCTCTGTTTTTTTTAAGCCCAAGGGCAGAGGCAGGCAGATATCTGTGATTTCCAGGACAGCCAGACCCCATCTCAAAAAAGACAAAAACAAAAAACAACACAAACAAACAAACAAACAACTCCTCCAAAACCCTCATAAACAAACAAACAAACAAACAAACAAACAAACAAACCCCAACTTTTTAAAAATTGACAAACTGTTTTCCAGGGTGGCTGTACAAGTTTTGGCTTCATCAATAGTTCTGTTTCCTCACAAGTACTTGGCATTTGAAATATTTTTACTTTAGCTATTAATATTATTTTTAAAAGATGTACTTACTTTTTCTTATGTGTGAATGTCTGTGCACATGTGCGTGCAGTGTAGTCAGGGTCAGAAGAGGGCATTGGAGCCCCTTGAACTGGAGTGATAACCCTGGTGTTCCTAACCACTGAGCCATCTCTTCAGTTCCTGACATCTGTCTCTCTGAGTCTTAATTATTGCATTTAGCATGATGATCTCCAGTTCCAGCCATTTTCCTGCCAATGACATGATTTCACTCTTTACAGCCAACTAAAACCCCAGTGTGGCCAGGCGTGGAGACAAGCCATTGATAATCCCATTTCCAGGGAATCTGATGTCTTCAAATAAAATACTCATGCACATAAAATAAAACAAATTAAAAAAAATACAACTCAGCAAAACCCAGGAATAAACCACATATATGTGTAACAATTACAGTCTTTCTGAGCCCCTGGGATGTGAAAGGTGGAGAGGAGAATCAGGAGTTCAAGGTCACCCATGGCTACATAGAGAGCTGGAAGCCGGCCAGAAATACATAAAAACTGGGGTGAAAGAAACCAGGCCTGGTGGCTCACGGCTTTAATCCCAGCACTTCAGAGGCAGACAGATCTCTGTGAGTTCAAGGCCAGCCTGGTCGACATAGCAAGGTTCAGGTCAACTTGGGATATTTGAGACCTTGTCAATAAATCAATAAATCAAGAACAAAAACTCCATTGTTCATGTTTTACACTTTCTTTATTCATTTTTAAGATTACATTTAAAAACAATTATATGCTATGGCTTGCATGTGGAGGTCAGGGGACAACTTGCAGGAATCAGGTCTCTCCTACCATGGCTGGTCCTGATAATTGAACTCAGGTCATTGTGTGGAATAGTGGCGAGTGGTTTTGCCTGCTAAGCCGTCTCCCCAGCCTATTCTGCTTTTGACAGACATCTAAACTACTTCCATATCTTGGCAACTAAGAATAGTGTGCCAAGCTTTTGATCCCAGTACTCTGGAGCTCTGATTTAAGGCCAGCCTGGTCTTCAAAGTGAATTCCAGGACAACCAAAGCTACACAAAGAAACCCTGCCTCAAACAAACAAACAAACAAACAAGCAAGCAAAGAATATATGTGCCTCTCTCTCTCTCTGTCTCTCTCTCTCTCTCTCTATATATATATATATATATATGTATATATATATAGTTGTCTAATATGTCTGTGGTATGCTGACATTCCTTGTGCATGTATCTGGGAGTAGCCTAGCTGGGTCATATACTAGCTCTGTTTTTAACTTTTTGAAAAACTCCATAGCAATCTCCATAGTGGCCACATTTGTCCGCACTCCCACCAGCAGAGAATGAGGGTTCCTTTTCCCTTCACATTCTCAACATTTGGTTTTCCTGGGTTTGGGTCTTTTTGAGACATGATCCTTGCTAAATAGCCCTGACTGGCCCAGAATTTGTTCTGTATACCAAAGTAGCTTGGACATTGGGGGTTTCTCCTGCCTCTGCCTCTTGAGTTCTGGAATCAGATGTGTGGACTTCCTTGATTGTCTGAGAAGCTTTTAATTTCTAGTCATCTCATTTGTCAACTTCTGTTTTTTGTTTTTATTTTTGGAGACCGAGTCTCACTATGTAGCTGGCAGGGTCATTCAGATCATCTTGATCAACCAACCATCTTTATAACAAGATTTGCTGATGAGCCCTGGGTTTCCTCCCTCCCTCCCTCCCTCCCTTCCTTCCTCCCTCCCTCTCTCCCTTCCTTCCTCCCTCCCTTCCTCCCTTCCTTCCTTTCTTCCTTCCATTAAAATTTTTTTATTAGATATTTTCTCTATTTACATTTCAAATGTTATCCCCTTTCCTAGTTTCCCCTCTGAAAATCCCTTGTCCCCTCCCGGTTCCCTCTGCTCCCCACCCCACCCACTCCTTCTTCCTATATATGTGTGGATGTTCTGTGTGCGTGTGTGTCTGTGCACCACTTGCATACCTGGTAAACAGAGGCCAGGAGAGGGAATTGAGTCCATTGGAAATGGAATTACAGATGGTTGGCAGATGCCGTGTGGGTGCTGCATTCAAACCTGGATCCTCTGGAAGAGCAGAGCAGTTAAGAGCCCTACACTTAATGGTTGGGCTGTCTCTCTTGCCTCCAGTCCTGGGTTTTCTGCAAACGTTTCTTTTCTCCTATGGGACAAGTCTGAGTCAGCTAGTCTGACCTTGGGAAGTAATCACCAGAGGCCAGAAGAGGTTGTTGGATCCTCCGGAGCTAGAGTTATAGGGTACGTGAGAAGGTGCATGTTTACAGTTGGCTCTGTTTCCACCATGTGGGTCCTAGACAGAATTCGAGTCTACGTTTGCTGGTAAGCCCTTTCACCTGCTGAGCCATCTCACCAGTCCTGCTGCACCCCTATCCTCCACCCCTCCCAGTGCCTTTTGAACACCTGTTTTGACTCAGATGTTTGCTATGCTCCGAAAACCATAGAGATAAGGCCCAGAGATAAGGCAAGGAGGAGAATTTCCTCCTGGGCAATGGAAAGAGAGAGGTTGGGAAAGAGCCCAGCAGGCGTTCTCGGTCAAAGTGCAGTGGAGCAGATGGGTTGCTAGGGAGAGCTTTCTAGAACATCTTTTACCTTGCAATAGGAAAGATAGGTTAGAGTAGTTGAGACCAAGGAAATGAACTCAAAGGATGGTGAATTCCTGTATCTCCCTTAATTCCTCCATTTTTATCCTCTTCTGTGGCTTCTTCTTGTTAATATACAAATGTGGAGGCCACTACAACACCGGTGAACAGACTCATGTAAAACCAGGAAGCAGCAGGAAGAAAGAGGTAGAGGTTGAAGTATAGGTGACTCTGCCTCCTCAATCTCTCTCTCTCTCTCTCTCTCTCTCTCTCTCTCTCTCTCTCTCTCTCTCTCCTCTCTCTCTCCTCTCTCTCCTCTTCCTTCTACCTACTCTCCCTTCATTCTCATGTATCCCAGGCAGAGGAAGACCTTGAATTCCTGATCCTCTTTCCTGTGTCCTAAGTACTGGAAACTCCAGGTATGTGCCACCGTGCCCTGGTTAAATCCTCTGTTTTCATCTGGAGACTGTATAGGATAAACATTTTATATTCTAGTGAGCTGGGTATGGTGTGTCTAGGTGACTGAATTTTTGTTGTTGCTGGTTTTTGTTGTTTTGGTTTTTCAAGACAGGGTTTTTCTGTGCAGCACTGGCTGTCCTGGAACTTGCTCTGTTCCAGGCTAGTCTCGAACTCAGAGATCCACCTGTCTCTGCCTCCCAAGTGCTGGAATTAAAGAAGCACATCACCACTGCCTGGCCATAGGTGACTTCATGTTAAAGGATATGACACTGACACATGGCATAGAAGAAATGTCGTTGGGATGGGCAGCCTTCCTGGGCCATGCAGATGATGGTAGCATCCTAGTGATGGCAGAGTGATCATCCCGGACCCTTGAAGTCTTAGCAGAGCAAAGGTCTGACTTTTTCATAGGATGAAATCAAGATCTATTTTCTCCTGGGTTCCTCTTAGAGCAGGAAAATCTGTCACAAAGTAGCAGAAACCATAGATAAAGCCAAAACAGGAGGTGGTGGGGAGATGGGGAGGACAGGATGCTTGTCTCATAGTTTTGTTTGTTTTGCTACACCCTAGACAGGATTTCTTAAAACATGGCCTTTTACCATGTCCAATATAATAATCGCTACAGTGGGACCCAGGGATGTGAAAGGAGGTGCAGTCCCCTCTGGCAACCCCAAAGTTGGCCCTGATGGAGGTTTCTCTTCTTCCACACTGTCCTCCAAGAAGCCCCAGAGTAGCCTGCTTCCACCAGTGATGACTTCCTCTGCCTCTCAGTTTCCTCTGAGAGTGTAGACTTAGGACTCCGGTGTACGCCAGGCTATGACATGCTGAGTCAGCTCGCTATCAGTCCTCACATAGATCACAAAGTCCTTCCTGAACCGGCCAGTCTGTCTTTCCAGACTCTTATCACTTGGCTGCCAGCAGTTCTGGCTCCATCAAGGCCAAGATCTTTCTTCCTAAGGACTTTTGCCTAAGCTATTCTATCCATTTAGGACTTCCATACCATAGTCTCTAATTCTTTTTAAAAATTAGAGCTCTTAGCTTTAATGTCAGTTTTCAGGGAAGTGTTCTTTGAACTCCAGAATAGACCAAGTGCCACTTGTATATGTATACATGACTCCCTGCTCTTGGAGCTTGTCCCAGGTGTAATAATTAAATAATTGGTATGTATTTGTCTCTCCCACTATTCTAAGTTCCCCACAGCTGGGGATGTGCCTGTTTTTTTGTTTTTTTTTTTTTGTTTTGTTTTGTTTTTTGTTTTTTTTTTTTTTTTATCTCTGATGTGCCCTAAGAACGCAACAAGGGCCTAACACTTAAGCAGAGCTCAAGAACTGTTTGTTGATGAGTGAATGTCTCCTTGAATTCTGACACTCCAGAGAGTCCCCTGGCTGTTCACTTTTCCTCCCTCCATCATCCATCTGTCCAGCTTGGAGGCAACATTACAGCTTGTAATAAGCATTGGACACAGGATGCATTGATATGGTAGAACACCATCTGGAACTGGAAGGAGAGCTCAACAAAAGACAAAGACTGTTGTCACGACTGCAGCCATCAGTGATGCCTAACTCACAAAACCTACTAACTAGAGTCCATGGCTGGTGATCTACACTAGTGCCTGGCATCTACAGCTGTATGCTCCACAGCTGCACTTACCTATGGTGTGCTGTGGTCTGAAAATATTAATGAGCACTTTCAGAAACAAACAATTCATCAGTCCCTCCCACCATCCCCCTGAGCCCCGCCATGGGACAGAGTCTCACTATGTAGCTCTGTCTGTTCTGGAACTTTCTCTATAGACCAGGCTGGCCTCAAATTCACATAGATCCACCTGCCTTTGCACTCAGAGTGCTGAGATTAAAATTGTATGCTACCATGCCAGGCTTGAATTCATAATTTTTAAATTGCTGTTGTGATTACATGATGAAGTTTCAAGTCATCCAGGCCATCCTCTCCTGACTGTAAATCAGACTTCTGTCTAGTGCATTTATACCGTATGTTCTAGTCATCCAGTGATGGAAAGGAGAGGAGAGAAGGAGAGAGAATGAGAGAACACTTCTATTAGAGTATATTATAATGGCATAGAGAAAATGTATGTAGGGGGTGGTACTCTCTGAATTTCAGGTAGACACAGTCAGTAGTCATTAGTGGCAGTGGTGACAGAAGCCTGGAGACATTGCTTCACACTGCTACTGGAAGCAGAAACTCTCACAACCTCTTCAGGGCCTTGGCCCAGATACAATGGGAGCCTTGGCTTTGACCCAGAAAAGAATTCCAGGACTAGTCTGTATGAAGCCAAGTTCATTAAAGATATTTAAGTACAGATTTTAAGGATAAAGGTTAAGAGAAAGAGGTGCTTTGGAAAAGAATAAGTCCTACCCACATGAGCATGGTGTTCTCAAGGGAGAGGTGCAGTTAGTTGACCTGGTGTTAGCTGCATAGACCATCTTCATAGCTCTCAAGTTATGCCTCAGAGGTTGCTTAGAAACCTCTTACTGGACCTGGTGGTGCAGAACTCTTTAGTCCCAGCACTCAGGAGGTATGAAGCCAATCTGGTCTAAACACTGAATTCCAGGCTAGCTAAGACTATATGGTGAGACCCTGTCTCATTAAAATAAAATGAAATAGGAAGAAAGAAAGACAAAAGAAAAAGGGAGGAAAAAAAAGGAAAGAGCAAAGGAGCTGGAGAGGTAGAGAGGTGGCTCAGTGGGTGAAAGCACTGACTGCTTTCCCCAAGGACCTGGGTTCAGTTCCCAGCACCTTCTTTTGGACAGCTCTTAACTGACTGTAGCTCCATCTCAAGGAGACGTGACACCCTCTTCTGGCCTCTGTAGGCACAGCACTCATGTGGCATACACTCAGAGAGCTAAAAGAGCAAAATCCAGATTATCCCTATCTGCTCAGAGAGTTTGGTACATGGAATACAAAGCATATGTCCATTAGAAAGTAAAAAAGGAAGAAAGAAAGAAAACAAGAAAGAAAGAAAGAGGAGGATCTTTTTTTTTATCTCTATGTGTATGTAGATCTGTGCACACACACATGTGAACTTGTGTCACATCACGTGGGTAGAGGTCAGAGGACTCCTTGTGGGAGTCTTTTCTCTCTATTCATCTTCTGGGATTGCATTCAGTTTCCCGGACTTGGTAGCAGGTGCCTTTATCCACTCTGCTATCTCCCAGCCCTTTTCTCTTTGATAAGTGAAACTATAGGGTGACTCTGATGACCGCTTGGATAGATTACATTTGATACATTCATTTGATAGAATGAAAGCAGGAGCCACTGGGGTTGCACAAGGAGCTAGATACCCTTTCACTAGAAAGAGTTTCTGGTGAGATTCCCAGAAAATTGCAGGTTTCCAGCTGGGAAGAAGTAAAGCCTTAAGCAAATGTAATTGTGTTGGAATTCCTGATTTTCAGCTTCCAGCCAAGGCTAGAATGAGGGGCGGAGCTCGCTCTTTCTTTCTTTCTTTCTTTCTTTCTTTCTTTCTTTCTTTCTTTCTTTTCTCCTTCCTTCCTTCCTTCCTTCCTTCCTTCCTTCCTCCATTCCTTCCTTTCCATCTTTCCACAACTGACTCTGTCTTTCTGTTCTGACTCTAAATAATGGTAGATAGCTATAGAATCAGTAATATGCTTAGAGCAAGTTATTAAAATATTGATTAGTAATAAAAGCTTAGCATGTAGCCAAGCTGTCATGTAGTACAGCCAAATGAGTAAGTATCTGGATGATAAGCAGGTGTTACGAGATAATTAAACTGTCAGTAGATAATCAATCATACATCATCTACTCAAGTGTCAACTGATAACCAAGGGGTTAATTTACAACCAGGACTTTGGCAGACCATGGCTAACCTAATGACTAAGGGAAGAGGATTGATAGGAGGTTTGTGGATGTTAATTAGTAAACTCTGTAGAAATGCATGTTTAATGAGAAGTGTGAAGTCATCAGTGGGACTCAACACTTTTATGTTGTTGGTGATTGTTTGTTTGCTTGTTTGTTTGGTTGTTTTTCTGAGTCAGGGTCTCTATGTAGCGTTGGCTCTCTTGAAACTAGCTCTGTAAACCAGGCTGGCCTTAAATTCACAGAGATCCACCTGCCTTGCTTCCCAACAGAAGGATTAAAAGCACGCACTGTCATCACTGGCTGAACTCAGACCTTTTGAGGAAATTTTTAATATTTTGTGTCTAGGTCTAGACATGGAGCTGAATGGATCTAGTGCTCAAAATTAAGCATCTTCGTAAAAGTAAAGATGTCCTAAAGAAGATATGATGATGTCTTCCCTTTGCCTATCAGACAGCCGAAACAATGGACTCCAAGAAATTGGAACTCCCCTTAGTCTCATGCTAATGGAAAGATATGGGGACCTGCAGCGAGAGGGGAGCTTGCCCCTCAGAAAGAGATTTCACAGTTATGACAGTTTGTCAGGCCACGTCGCAGGACAGACTAGTGCCCAGGCTATGATGGATCCGTGATGGGTGGGGCCACACCTTGACTGGAACTATTTAGTTATATATACATCCTTGCTTTCTATTTAAACCTAAATCTTGCATCAGGACCTGGAATATGAACTTGGGGAGGGGTCACTAGGTTTCGCTTCTTTTCCCTATGTGGACGTATTGACTAAATCTACTGTACTCTACACACACACACACACACACACACACACACGCACACACACACATTAGACAGGGTTTTTCTGTGTCTCCTTGGAACTCACGTGGGCCATTCTCATGGGCCTGAGGCACTGGGGTCCTTGACATGGTTTTGTTCATGTCACTCAGGACTCATTCATCTCCCATCTAGGCATGTATGCATATGCATATGTCTGTTTGTAGGTTTGAGCACGTACATTGTGGAACCTATGGAGGCCAGAAGTATCAGAGTCCCTGGAAATGGTGTGATAGGTGATTGTGAGCTGACGAATGAGGCTCCTCTACGAGCAGTATACACTCTTTCCTGCTAGGCCATCTCTTCAGCTCCATTATCTGTTTGTTTTTCTTTAAGACAGGGTCTCTAGCCCGGCTGGCCTCAACCTCACTGTGTAGCAGAAGTAAACGTAACTCTCAATCCTTCTGCCTTCTGTCCCTCCAAAGTGTTGGATTTGTAGGCACGTATCACCAGGTCAGGCCTGATACAACTTTTAAAAGCTTTGTTTCACTTACATAACTTAAAATTTTTAAAAGGTTTCAATTATCATTTTAAAATATTTTTAAAAATTATTTATTATTGGGGTCTGCCATGGATGTTAGTGCCCAACCTTATAGTGTTGATTTTCTCCTTCTTCCTTTTCTGTGGGTTCTGAGGTTTGAACTCAGGCCCCCAGGCTTCCATTGTAAGTGCTTATAGTCAATGAAATATCACCTCAGGCCCTCTCCTATACAAGCTTCTACTCCTAGGATCATGTTCCAAATATACACTTTCATACACAAACAAAAATGACTAGGAAATACAATATACAAAAGATCTGTCTATACTCGAGGGGACAATGCCTATTTCTAATTGGCATATAATCCCTGAGAGGAAAGGACACAGACATAAATCACTAAGTCACAAGGAAGAACTAAAATGACTAGTAGAAAAAACCCCATCGTGGGCAGATAACATGGTTCAGTGGGTAAAGGCAATTGCTGCCAAGCCTGATGACTTGAGTTCTATCCCAGGAGCCCACATGGGGCAAGGAGAGAGCTGATTCCTTCAGGCTGCTCTCTACTCTCCACACATGCGCTGTTTTGTGTGCCCTCTCCATCCAATAAAAAAAAAAAAAAAAAAAAAAAAACCCTGCACCCTGAGGTGCACCAGAAGTGGCATTTAGAGGCTTTGGGGACCAAGTGGTATCCAGACCTATGAGGAATTTGGGGGGTGCCGATGTGTAGAGGGGGCTTCTGTCCTAGGGTGACCAAGATGAGCCAAGATGCTGAGCAACAGGCGAAAGGCTCCAGGTGCTGTCCACAGAGGCTCTAGCCGAGGACCACTCCCCAAGATGTCCCAACCCTGGATTCAAATCCATACGCACAAACCTTCCTTAATGCAAACTACCTCTGCTTTGAAAAGGCAAAACGGCACAAGCAACAGAATCCAACAGTAGGAATAACCTTTCACCCCCCCAGGATTCACTTGTGTCCAGCCGTGAGGCTACCGAGACAAGGTCTGCTCCATCCTTCCTCCGACTTGTCACCACAGCATACAGCCTTCAGCATATCACACCCCAACACAGGCCTCCTCAAAAGACCAAAAGACAAAAGCATGATCTTATCTTAACCATCACTCTTAACAGTCCATAGGTGGCAACAACAAAAATTTAAAATACTTAGTTTATCAAAGCTACGGGTATTTTCTATGGTGCTCAGGAGGTTATCACTAGGGACAATGAGGTAGAGGGTTGTAAGTTCAAGGCCAGCTGGGGCTATATGAGGAGATCATATTTCTAAATGGAACTAAATGAGGCTAGGGAGGTAGCTCAGTTGATAAAGTACACAAAAACTTGAGTTTGGTCCCCAGCATGTATATATATATATAAAGTCAGGCGTGAATCCTGGAAGGCAGAGACAAGAGAATCCCCAGGGACTCTCGACAGCCAGTCTGGCTTAATCAGTAGGCCCCAGACTTCATGAGAGTTTTTTTTTTTTTTTTTTTTCCTTCAAGACAGGGTTTTTCTGTATAGCCCTGGCTGTCCTGGAACTCACTTTGTAGATCAGGCTGGCCTCAACCATGAGAGATCTTATGTTCTGTATGCATTGCAATGCGCTACAACTTGTGGATTAAATGGTTCAAATTTCTCCCCTGTCAGAGTTAAGAGCCCACTGCATGGCTCTTCACAGTTGGTGACTTCTGGCCTGGCTGCAGGTGAAGAAAGACTCATCCTTGCTTTGGGGGCTGGCTACTAGGAATCTGGCCATGCTCCAGTGAGTATGTGGACAACGCAAAACGAACTTGGGTTTCTTTTCCCTTGCTTTTCCTTGTGTGTGTATGTGGGGAGGGAGGGGGGCGTTAAAAGGAGGGTGGTTGGGCATGGGAAGGCTAGGAGGTGTGAGCGATTGAGGTACATGATGTGAAATTCTCAAATAATCAATAAAAATTAATAATAACGTTCTTAGAGGGGAGTGTGGTAGCACGCACCTTTTATTCAGCACTTGGGAGGAAGATAGGGTGAGTTTGAGGCTAGTTTGTCTACATAACAAATTCTAGGATAGCCAGGGCTATCTAGAGAGACACTGTCTTAAATAAAAATTCCTGAGAACTCTAGGTGCAACTTGACAAGCTAGTAAGGCCTGGTCCTTCATTAGGAGACCCAGAAGGGATGGCAAGGGCCCCAGAGGCCTTCCCAGAGAACATAGCACCCAAAGGAGCTGCCATTTCTGGAATCTTACTGGGCACCTGTAGCCTGCAAATGCATCTCGACATTGTTTACTTTTCTCCTGGCTGTGATAAAATATCTGACCAATGCAGCTTAAGGGAGAAAAGATTTCTCGTGGCTCAGTTTCAGGGACTGTCAGTGCATCATAACTAAGAAGGCACAGTGGTGGGACTGGCTCCTGGCCATGGTGGATGTGGTGGCTGGGTCACACTGTCCAAGCAGTCTGTGTGTGACAGAGGAGGTCATACTATCAAGCAATCTGAAAGAAGAGCCTGAGGTCCAGTCAGAATCCTGAAGTCCTGCTCTGACAGCCATATATCTGGCCTGTATATAAAAGGTTCCATAACCCACCCACCCTCAATCAAAACAACACCACTAGCTGAAAACCGAGTGTGCAGGTATAGCGTTGTGGGATAGCTCACATTTAAATTATAACAATATCCTTCACCTTTTTTTTTTTTTTTTTTGTAGAGACAGGGTTTCTTTGTGTAGCCCTGGCTGTCCTGGAACTCACTCTGTAGACCAGGCTGGCCTCGAACTCAGAAATCTGCCTGCCCCTTCAACATCCACACCAAATTCCTGACAGTGCTTACTTCTATTTTATGATTTGTGTTTTTATTAGTGTGCCTTTCTGTTTGCCTCTCTGGGAATAGAGTGTTGCAAGTGTTCGAACTCTGAGTCTTTCCCCCTACCACACTGCCTAAGAACATGTGTCTTCTGTAATTAAGAAAACAATAACAAGAATGGCAAACACATTTGGCCCAGGTTTCCACGGGCTAGACATGTATGTCAAACTCAGGTTTTATTATCACAAATAATGTTTGTTTACACGCAGAAACCTGTGCGGAGTGCTTCCCCTTCGGCTAGCACTGCCCCAGGCATGTTCACGGGTATTAGATGTTAATCTTCACAGCCTCCCAGTGAGGTAAGACTTGGCATGGGTAGGCAGAGGATTGCCTCATATCCATCTACATGTTTTCTTCATAGCCTTGCCATGTTTCCTTTGGCTAGAGGCCCGCTGGCTGGTGATGTGCTGTTAAGAACTCTCCCTGGCCAGCAAGCCGTTCCTGTTCGTTGCTCTTGGATTCAAATCATCCAAGTCTTAGGCTTTGTCCTCTGAGGAGTGAAGGGAAGAGAAGCGTTAGCTCTCTGCCAGTGAAGCACCACTTGAGTTTGCGGAGGGATGGGGGTTCCAGGGGGACCCGGTCACAAGTCTTCTCGTTTCCGAAGGATGAGCTTCATCACCTGCTCTGTAACATGGGGCTTGATCTCCGCCACTGGCACAGTGGGGTCCCACGCTCCCACCACCTTTCCGTCTGGGTCCACTAGGTACTTCCAGAAGTTCCAGGTGGGCTCCTTCCCAGAAGTCTCTAGAGAAAAGGGGGAGCAGGAGGTCAATGTGCCTCCCGATAGCCTCTCCTGGAATCCCGGTTAGTGGTATAGTTCTGGCACCCAGGCTTTACCTAGACTACTTAAATTAGAACCACGGAGAACAAGACCCAGCTCTCAGCATCTTTTAAAAGCTCTCCAGTACATCCCAATGTGGGATCCAGGTTGAGAGAGGCTATTTTAGCAGCCTGGCAAGCACCTGATACAGCACTGTCAATCCTCCTTTACATGGTCCCCAAATTGTCACACCCCGTTCTCCAAGTCTGTTTTGTTTCGAGACAGGATTCCATGGAACCTAGGCTACCTTAGTCTTGCTAGACAGTGTGGATGTGCAGCCTTGGAACGCCTTCTCCTCCTTGCTCCTTCCCAAGTGTGGGCCTGCTCTGCAGTATCCTGCTTCCAATGAAATCTTAATGGCGATTAATGGCCATGTACTGATGCAATCCAAATCACTGTTAGGGAGTGGGGCCTTTAAATAAATTCTTGGCTCTTGCTTTTGTAGAGCTCAGGTTTGTGCCATTATAAGATCTTTCCAGGTGCTTCTAAAGCACGGGCCAGATTGATCAAGAATCTCGGGAACTGGGAGAAAACAGAACACGTAGGAGGGGAAGATGATGACTTAACAAGAATGCAGAGTAACCGGACCCAACAGGTCACAAGTCTGCAACTGAGGAATTAAGGCATTTTGTATTTGTTTTCTTTCTTTAAAAAAATGTGTATAAGTGTTCTGCTTGCATGGGTGTCTGTGTACTATATGTGTACAGCGCCCAAGAAGGCCAGAAAAGGGTTGTGAGGTATCATGTGGGGACTAGGAACCTGGGTTTGATTCTGGACAAGCAGCCAGTGCTCTTAACCTCTGAACTATCTCTCTAATCTCAGAATTCCACTTAAAAAAAGATTTATTATATATATATATATATATATATATATTGGTGTTCTGCCTCTCTCTCTCTCTCTCTCTCTCTCTGTGTATATATATATATGTGTGTGAGATCCCCTGGAATTGGAGTAACATGTGAGCTGCCATGTGGATGCTGGGAATTGAACCCAGGTCCTTTGGAAGAACAGCCAGTGCTCTTAACCGGTAAGCCAACTCTTTAGGCTCCAGAATCCCACTTTTTAATAAGCAGTCTCAAAACATCAAATGTTTGACCTTAGTGAACCAAGCCTGCTTCTTACATAGATAACCAGTCTGAAGAAGAGATAACCTTCAGGGCAGTGGTGGCGCATGCCTTTAATCCTCTCATTTGGGAGGCAAGGCGGTCAGATCTCTGTGAGTTCCAAGACACCCTGGTCTACAGAGTGAGTTCCAGGATAGCAAGAACTGTTAAAGAGAAAAACCTTGTCTTGAAAAATGAGGGGGGGAGGGAGGGAGGGAGGGAGAGAGACAGAGAGAGAGAGAGAGAGAGAGAGAGAGAGAGAGAGAGAGAGAACTTATATTGTAAAACTTATTCCTTAAAATGAGCTACCTGCCTAACCTTCCAGATAGTGCTGTACAGATGTCCCACCTGATAAGACCTAAACAGTCAGAGCACAGTGACATTGAAACACTGCCTGAATGTCCACAAGCCCAACTCCCCATACACATAAAAGCAGCCCCTTAGATCACCTCTGAACAGTTTTTCTACTGTCTTAATCTGTAGCAGACAGACCATGGGATACCTAACAAACTCTGCTACCTTCTTCTGCCCTGATGAATTCATTCACAGCCCACACATCTCGCCTATCTCTGGTATTCCAGGCATAGCAATTTAGCTGATCTTTTCAGCTTAAGAGAAGGTTTTCCTTTAGCATTGAGGCTTTGACTCAGAACAAGAGACTTCCAGTCGCCTTGATCAGCCTTCTCCAGGCGTATGATATCCCGTGCTCATGCCTTGGTTTTTCTATTCAAATCTATAAGCTCAACTAGTGACAAAGGCACGATGACCTGTCTCATTCCAGGAGCCTCTGTGAGTGAAGACAAGATCTCTGGAAAGTGCTAGGGTGAGAAAGTATGGCTTCCTTCGCTTTCCTCCAAGGATCAGGAAGAGAAAGATGACCCGCCCAGCTACCAGCTTCTGCTGCCCAGGGAGGGAAGGTGAGGGGAAGAAGGGACAAGACTCACGGGTTAGGTACTTGAAGGCAGGGTGGGCACCAGTGCCAGTGACTGCGATCTTGCTAAACATGGGAAAAGAGACACTATAGGTGCGGCGGGCAAAGTTCTCAATCTCCCTGTTGGTGTCTGGTTCCTGTTGGCCAAACTGGTTGCAAGGGAAGGCAAGCACATTAAAATGATGGGGGCCCAGGTCCCGCTGCAGCTGCTGCAAGGCTCGGTAGTTCTGGTCTGTGAAGCCACATTCACTAGCTACGTTCACCACCAGGGAAACCTGCATGGCAAAATTGAACAAAGAAAAAGAAAGCTCAGAGCCACATACAATCCAGCAAAAAGGCATGCTTTTGTATCTGTTCTGGGGTGTTCGCATAGGTGACTCCTTCACATAGGCAAGAATACCATGTATATATAGATATAAATAAGTGTGTAATGTTCATATAAACACACCCACACATAAAAGCAGGCACATAGGGGTCTAGACACATATACACACATACATGAATATCTGTGACTGTATACACACAATTCACCTAAATTAATATGCACATGCTCTATGATCCAAACCTGCACTAGCTAGTAGTACACATCTTCACAAATACACATAGCACATGTACAGAGAGGCATGCGCACAGGGAGTACAGGTCAGTAGGTGATCTTTCGGAGGAGACAGGTACGCTTGGGTTCAGTTTGGTTCGGATCAGCTGGATACTTCCGATATTCCAGATGAGCTCCTTCCTAGAAGTTTCTAAAGACAAAGGAAGCAGAGCTGTGTGTCCCTCTGTCCCCTTCCCTGGAAGAAGCTGCCAGCACATGGATACACAGACAGAATGACTACTCCCTAGGACAATCCCTTTTGATCTGCTCCCTTCCAGCAAACAAATGCTTAGAGTTTGATGGCTGAGCCCTAATTTTTGTAAAGGCTTTAGGCAATAAATTCAGAGCCAGCTGATGGAACTGAGGTATAATGTACTTAGAATGTTGGCATGAAGGCCACATTTCCAGCTTCTACTCTGTATTATTAAAAGATTAAAAAATCCTTTGCCTGTGTGCCTTAGCCCTATCTCCATGGCTGCTTTTGAGACAAGTTGGGGATAATATCACCTGGCTACCCAAAGAAGATCATTTCCCAGGGTCGGTCTGGAACGCTGGACACAAATTGCTCAAGCTAGTCTCAGATTCAGCGCTACTAAAATTATGGGTCTTCACTGTGGGGAGCTGCCCTGTTTGTTGTAGAGTTTTGGGGTCATCCTAGCCTGAACTCAGTAGATGCCTAAGTTTGATGACCAAGAGTATTTCCCCATGGGGGTCTGTGGCACATACCTGTAATCCTAGCTCTAAGGAGCGGAGGCAGCAGAATTTCAAAGTGGAGGCCAGCCTAGACAGTAAGACTGTCTCTTAAAAAGAAAAGAAAAAAGAAGCAAAGCAAAGAAAAAATGTTGCATGCCTTTGATTCCTGCATGTAGCAGGCAGAGACAGAGGCAAGTGAATCTCTAAGTGAGTTCAAGACCAGCCTGGCCAACTTGAGCTCATTACCTCACATAGTCGAAGCTGGGCTGCGACTTGCTATGTTGACCAGATTGGCTTTGAACTCACAAATATCTGCCTGCTTCTGCCACCCAAGTGCTAGGATTAATTGTGTGCAGGCTAATTCTATATCCTATACCTTTTAGTATTTTTAAAGCTTTTTTGTTTTGTTTATTTTTTTGAGACAGGTTTTCTGTGTGTAAGAGCCCTGAGTGTTCTGGAAGATTCTGTAGATCAGACTGGCCCGTAATTCACAGAGATCTCCATGCCTCTGCCTCCCAAGTGCCGGGATTAAAGGCATGCACCACACACCCGGCCTTTTTAAAAAGCTCTCATTGCTATTGGGATTGGCTGGTTCAGTTTTCAGTGCCTTATTTATTGTCTCTTCTCCCTATAAACTTGATTAAAACATGAACGTGTTTTAATCACCATCTGTCTACCTGCATTAGAGGCCTTCCCTGACTAGTAATGGCCTTGTTCTTTGCTGCCGTTTGTCTGGAGTCTTGGATGCTGTCATTGACAAGACCTGTCATCCATACAGGGCGCCTAAAGCTTACCTAATGTTTCTACACTGTCTTCTCTCTTAAAACTTACAGCACACTGGTCAGGGCAAGGACTCTCAGTGTAATCGAGAACATCAAGGCTATTGAGAATAGGTTTGCCCCTAAAGATACTCTTGCTTGCAAGAAAAGCATACTGAACCATCCAACTCTGGATGATGGGGTCACAAGTCAGTTAGTGTTCAATAGCAGTCTTCACACCAGGATCTCCAACTCCATCTCAAGAGACAAAAGGTTCTTTGAAGGATTTTTAAAAATTAATTCCCTTTTTTTTTTTTTTTAAAAGATAGGGTCTCACTATGTAGCCCTGGCTTTCTGGATCGCCCAATGTAGATAGACACTAAACTGGTCTTGAACTCACAGACTCTCTTCCTTCAGTATGCTGGGATTAAAAGTGTATGCTACCATGCTCCTCTCTTGAGAGGATTCTTCATCGCAGTGTAGCACCAGAGTCTCTGAACTTTACAGTTCAAAGTCTCCCTGGCAGTCAGTTTGTATCTTTCAAGTACCCGATGCTGAAATCCCTGGTCCCCCCTGACTTTTCTTGTTTTGCTTCTGTGTCTGGACTTGGCCAGCTCTCTCTGTCTTGGATTGATCTGTCTTGCTCAAGTTTTATTTAAAAGACCCAATCCTGACACACTTCCTTCTTACTGTGATTCGGTCTAGTAAGTAGGGGCAGGCCCACTAGCAACTCCATCACAACTGCCCTCTAAGGGGTGGGCCTTAGGAGAATCAAGGATGGGAAGGGTGTATAGGGGGTTCTCTAACAACTTGGATTGCTTTCCACTGTTGTATCTTTGCTCTCAGGGCCTGAGGGTGGATTCTAAGAATCATGAAAAGGTCCATTTTTGATGGTCACTCCCTCCACTGCACAGTTGTCTCTCTGTGTTCTCATTGGACCCACTGTTACAGGCGCAGAAGCTGGACTGGACCGGCAAAGGGCCATAAAGGCTAGGGTTTCTTTTCCACTTGGGAGAGGCAAAGCGGAGAGCGGAGGGCATTCACCTTCCGGGTGAGATCCTGAGCCTCGCAGAGCGCAGTCAGCGCGGGTGGCTCCTAAACTGTGCCACGTAGCCGCAGGCCTGAGTGGGCAAGGGTTTGGGAGGGCCGGTTGCACGGATCTCGCGGCTGGGATGCGCGGGGTGGTGTCCGAGCTGTGGCACACCCGAGAGTAGCATCCCCACGGAGCCCCTGCTTGGGGGACCCCTGCAAGCCCCTCCCCGCCTCCGCGCCAGGCCCGCAAGGGACCGTCACTCACCGAGCCACGGTACTTCTCCAGCGACACCAGCTTGCCCCGGATGTTGACCGCCTTGAAATCGTAGAAGTCCTGCTCGGATTGCGCGCAGGCCGCGGCCCACAGGAACAGCCACGCCGTCGCCACAGCTGCAACCATGGTTCACTCCCGAGGTGGCGTCTTGGCGAGGGCAAAGACAAGGCGGAGGGGACCCCGGCGTGTGGGGCGGGAGGAGGCGGCCCGCTGGGCAGGACGCGCCCCCTTCTCTGTCGTCTCTGCAGGCGCAGAGTCCCGGCTCTGGACCTCAGTTTCCCTAGCTGTTCTGTGCGGGTTAGCTTCAGATCGCAGGATCCTGTTTTCTTGAGGCTGAGACCAAAATTCGCTCAAACTCAAGCTCAGGGTGCAGAGACTTAATAGGGAGATAGCGGAGAAAAATCTGTGAGGAGTAGCTTCTAGTGCCTGGCCTTAGGCGAATCGCTCCACCACTCTGAGCCCCAGTTTCTTTACGGGAATACACCTAGTGTAGAACTGGGAGTATTGAACCGTAACGGGAAAGTGATGGAAAACAATTTGATAGCTGAACAATGTGTACAAACTTTAGGTTAATGGGTGTAGTGTTTCCCCAAAGCGAGAAGTCAGACAAGTGTGGGAGACAAGTCTGCTGCGGTTTGGATTCCAGCAGTGCAAGGGGTTAGGAGAGCTTGCCTATCTAGTCAGTCACTGGATTAGTGCCTCCTGACTGGAGGTGCAGCAGGAGCCAAGAAGGCCCGGTATCTCCAGCAGCTGACAGTTAAAAAGCTCTTTGTGGACAAGAACGTGGGTAGCAGCTGCAATCTCAAGTTAGTGACAAGAGATCTCACCGCACGCTACAGCGTTTCCCAGGCGCAGAAAAACGTCTATGACACTCATAAAGGGCCAAGCATCCAGTGGCGACTTAGTATGAGTTAACACACATTTGGAGTACCTCTTCTATGCCAAGTTGAGCTCTAGGCGACCCCCCCCCCCGCCCCCCGTGCAGTGAGGGACAACATGTGGGCTTCCTATTCAGAGGGAGATAGGACACTAAAAAATTCAGTTAACTCCAAAACTACTATTGTGGCCAGTAGAGTACCACCTAACGAAGCCGAGGTTGTGTGTGGGCAAACGAAAGGAGGTTTGAACTGAACTCTGACAAATGAATAGAAATTATTCAGGTAAAAGCAGAAAGCTTGTGCAAGGCCTCCTGGGAGAGTGAAACATGATACAATGGGCAACAAAGACTAGTTTGGCTGACAGGAAAGAACGCTTGGGGGTGGGGGAGGGGAGGTAGGTGTGAGGCCACACAGCCTTGAGGGCCACATAAAGTTTACAGGCTTGCCTGACATGATAGCCAATGCCTTTAATTCCAGCATTTGGGGGACAGAGGCAGGCAAATCTCTTGAGTTAGTGGGCAACCTGATCTATATAGTACCAGGCCAGCTGTGTGTGACTTAATAGCGAGACATCATATTGAAAAAATTACAAGCCTTAAACTAAGAAATAAAGTTTTGGGTTTTTTGTTTGTTTGTTTCTATTAGCTTAAGCATCGTAGTGAGGCCCACATATAGCAGATAGATCCCTCTTGCTTTTTTGTGGTACTCAGACAGGAAAAGGCAGGAGCAGATGCTACAAAGAAGGGACCGAGGAGCCTTAAGGTCCGGTGATGATCACAGCAGAGAACGTAGTGGGAGAGGAATGGGAGAGTTAAAGTTGGGCAGGCTTAGTGAAGGCTTGGGGGGGGGGCAGAGAGGAAGGTGGGAGCAGTGACTATGAAGGCACAGAGTTTGAGGGGAGGGTTGGCTGTTTGGATTAAGAAGGGGTGAGGCAGATGAGCCTGGAGGAGTCTTCAGGGCCAGCTGGGGAAAGGCTATGAGTGCCACATCACAAGGCTAGCAGACTTGTACACAAGGTGACACAGCATGATTTGAACTCCCAGTCCTCAGATTTCAGAGTATGCTATCTTTCTCCACCACCAACATGGCTTCTCTCTTCAGGAGCAGACTACTTGGCCAGTAGAGGTGGGGTACAGGACAAAGGTGCTCCAGGCAAGGTGAAGGCCTAAGCAAGCTTCCCTACCTACCCTTCTGCCTCCTTATCTTTTGGGCGTCTTGAGGCTTAAGATGGTCTTGTTAGCATACGCCGTGAAGCTGACAGTAATGTATAGTTGTCCATTTCCACAGCTGCCTTGCCCTCCAAGGAAAGCCTGTGTCTGGATCCTCCCTGTGGCCTTTCTTCATACACAAGATACTCAGTAAATGTTTATTTTTCATAAAGTTCCTGGTGACTTCTGCTCTGTGTTCACGCTAGAATTGATATGTGATGCTGTTGACGTTAGCCAACAGAATATAATCCTTAATTTTATTTTCAGTCTGCTACGTATTTCTGGTGTTTTTAAGGAAGCATAGTTATTTCTGGGTGGCACAGTTAACAACTGGAAGACTCAAAGACAGAGGCAAATTGCACTAAATCTCAGAGGAACACTTGAGAGGGTTGGAGGCTTGCTGTGGGATCCCTAGCTCTCTTCTTTCCTACAATAAACTTCAAAGACATTATTCATGGCCATTTAAGATGCTCAATTTGTTCATCAGACTCTTGAGTATCTAATGCAGAACTATTTTAAGAGCTTTTAATATAGTGAAAAAATAAAATAAAAATATTGCATTTACATTCCTGTAGGAGGAGAAAAGACTAAAAACTAAAACATATAATAGAAATCCTGTAGCACTTTACAGAATGAGGACAGGGCAGGAAGGAAGAGGTGTCACCATCTTGTATGTTGCCTTGTCCCCGGTGGCTCAGGGTGGCAAGGGACTGAAGAAAGGACAGACACACAAACACACACAATGAACCTGGGTGGTGGGGTTTATTTGTTTATTTATTTATTATATGTAAGTACACTGTAGCTGTCTTCAGACACTCCAGAAGAGAGAGTCAGATCTCCTTACGGATGGTTGTGAGCCACCATGTGGTTGCTGGGATTTGAACTCCTGACCTTCGGAGGAGCAGTCAGCTGCTCTTACCCACTGAGCCATCTCACCAGCCCAGTGGTGGGGTTTTTAACACTACTGTTATCACTGCAACCTGAAACCACACTCTGTCTGTTAGGTACAGCACAGGGGAAGGGTTAATCAGTTTCTTAGGCCTCTGCAGGTGAATAGTCTCAGGCTGTCAATATCCTGGAGGAGGAAGCTACATCTTTGACACACACTGGTCAATCGGTCATAAACACTCATACTCAAGTCTTCTGAAGAAAACTGCCATCCCTCTTGAGTCTGACCCATAAGTAACGGCTTTGCCAATTTCCCGTGGGCCAATTGGTCTGAATCCTCAACAGGCCTTGCTCATGCCAAAATATACCCTCACTCAATATTTCACTCATTCAGGGTATATGTATGTCTTAGTTAGGGTTTTACTGCTGTGAACAGACACCATGACCAAGGCAAGTCTTATAATAATAATAAAAAAACAAAAAACAAAAAACATTTAATTGGGGCTGGCTTACAGGTTCAGAGGTTCAGTTCATTATCAAGGTGGGAGCATGGCAGCATCCAGAAAGGCATGGCACAGGCAGACCTGAGAGTTCTATGTCTTCATCCAAAGGCTGCTAGTGGAAGACAGACTTCCAGGCAACTAGGGTGAGAATATTAAGCCCATACCCATAGTGACACACCTATTCCAACAAGGCTGCACCTCCAAATGGTGCAACTCCCTGGTCCAAGAATATACAAACCATCACATTCCACTCCCTGGCCTCCATAGACTTGTTCAAACACATGAGTCTATAGGGGCCATACTTAAACATAGCATAATGCAAAATGCATTTAGTCCAACTTTCAAAGTCCTCATAGTCTATAGCAGTCTCTTCAAAGTTAAAAGTCCAAAGTTCAAGGTCTCTTCTGAGATTCACTTAAATGAATTCCAATCACTTAACTATAATCCCCAAAGAAAGGCAGGAAACCAGCCTGGCAAACTCCAAACTCTGCATCTCCATGGCTGATATCAAAGCAGTCTTCAGATCTCTACTCCTTTTTCATTTTTGTTGACTGCAACAAACTGCTTTCTCCTGGGCTGGTTCCACTCCCTGTTAGCAGCTTTCCTCAGCATGTATCCCATGGCTCTGGCATCTTTAACATCTTTGAGTCTCCAAGGCAATTTCAGCGTTACAGCTTCTTTTTTCAGTGTCTGGGATTCCACTTGATCTTTTGGGCTCCTCCTAAGGGCTGGCATCACTTCTCCAGCTCTGCCCTCTGTAGCACTCTAAGCTCAGGTTGATCCACTTCATTATGGCTGCTGTTCTTGGTGATCATCCCATGGTAATGACATCTCCAATACACTGGGGTGTTCCACTCCAACTAGGCTTCACCAATAGTATCTCATATGCTCTCTTCATGGTGCCAAGCCTCAAATCCTTTGCATGACCCCTTCAGTCCTAGACCATTAACTACAGCTGAGGCTATACCTTCTCCAGTGGCCTTCCATGACCTCTCACAGTGCCAAACCTCAGCTGTTCTTTATGACACCTTCATGCCTTCAAAACCAGTACCACCTGGGTGACTCTTACACATAACCAAGTCCAGCCGCAGCACGAGGTACGACCTTGGCTATCTCTGGAATACAGCTTCTTTGAGCTCCCAGAAAACAATTCCCAGAAGATTTCACCTCAGTGATACTGGTCTCTTCTTAATCATTGCTAATTTCTTAGCTCCAGCTAACCAGCATCAATTGTCCCAGTAGTTCCTTCCATTCTTAACTCTAGAGCCAGAGCCACATGGCTGAAGCTGCAGAGTTCTGCTCCTTGCAGGAACTAGAACATGACCTTCTTGTACTATTACATTGTCACTGGCTTTCTGATTTCCAAATCCTTCACTGCCTAAGCATGGCTATCCTGGATCTTGCTCTGCAGATTGACCTTGAATGCAGAGATCAGCATGCCTGTCTCCTGGGATTAAAGGTATGTACCACCATGCCTGGATCTAAATTTAGCTGGGTAGGATCTTGCCCCAAGGTCCCACTCCCTTAATCTGTTATCTCCTAGAACACAGGATTTTGCTCCATTTTACTTCCTGGTACCCTTTAATACTCAAACCATATATTTTATACTTTTCCTTTCTAAGCTTGCTGTGCTTGTTCAAACTTCTCTTCATAAGACTTAACCAGAGAACAAAGTCTCTGCTGGGCTTTTTTGAAATTTCCTTTGTCAATGCAATTAATCTGAGTCTCTTCACCTTAGCCTCAGGCAGACTTTTCAGACAAGGGCAAAAAGTAGCCACATTCTTCACCAAAATACCACAAAAACAGTCTTTATGCCACATTCTGAAATTCTTCTCCTTTGAAATCTCTTGGGCCAGGTCCACACAGTTCAAATTACTCACAGCAACAAAGTCTTCCATATTCCTACTGTGATGACCCATTAAGCCCCATTTAAAGCATTCCACTACTTTCTAAATCCAAAGTCCCAAAATCCACATTCTTTCAAATAAAAGCATGGTCAGGCCTATCACAGCAATACCTCACTCCCGGTACCAACTTCTGTATTAGTCATGGTTCTCTAGAGTCACAGAACTTATGGGTAGTCTCTATATAGTAAAAGAATTTGTTGATGACTTACAGTCTGCAGTCCAACTCCCAACAATGGTCAGCAGCAGCTGTGAATGGAAGTCCAAGGATCCAGCAGTTGCTCAGTCCAACATGGCAAGGAGTTAAAGGAGAGAGAGAGACTTCCTTCTTCCAAAGTCCTTATGTAGGTCTCCAGCAGAAAGTGTAGCCCTGATTAAAGATGTGTACCACCACACCTTTAATCCCAGATGAGCTTGAACTTGGAGATTTCCCTGTCTTAATCTTCTGGAATTCATAGCCACTATGCCTCAAGATCTCCATACCAAGATCAGGTCAGAAACTTCTATCTCCTAGCCTCCAGATTAGGATAACTGGTGAGCCTTCCAATTCTGGATTGTAGTTCATTCCAGATATAGTCAAGTTGACAACCAGGAATAGCCACTACAATGTCCTTTTTCTGTTATTAGTTTATGTGTGCATTAGTAAGAGTTCTCTAGAGGAACAAAACTGATTTAATATATGTATATGTGTATATACATATATATACACATATACACACACAAATATGATTTATTATAATGGCTTACAGGCTGTGATCCAGCTAGTCCAGTGATGGTTGGCTCCCAATGGAAGGTCCAAGAGTCCAGTAGTCAGTATATGCCAGAATCCTGAAGAAGTAGGCTCTAAGGAATGGACTTGTCAGTGAGAGTGGCAGCAGTCAGGAAAAAGCAATAAACTTTCTTCTCCTATGTTGTTTATAAAGATGTCAGCAAAAGATATAGCCCAGATTAAGGGTGGATCTTCCCACTTCAAATGATCCAGATTAAAAGTGGTTCTTCTCATTTCAGATGATTTAATTAAGAAAAAAAATTCATAGTGGTTACGAATCCCAGGAGACTAAAACAAGGAGATCTCTGAGTTCAAGGTCATCTGGGCCAAAGCAAGTCCCACATCCAGGTGTGGTGGTATAGGCCTTTAATCTGGGCCACACATTCTGCTGGCGACCTAGATAAGGACCTTGGAAGAAGGAAGATTGACTCTCTTCTTCTCCTGCTTGCCTTGTGGGACTGAGCAACTGCTGGATCACAGCTGCTGCTGACCATTGTTGGGGAGACGGACTACAGACTGTAAGTCATCAACAAATTCCCTTACTATATAGAGACTACTCATAAGTTCTGTGACTCTAGAGAACCCTGGCTAATACAGAAGTTGGTACCAGGAGTGAAGTGGTTCTAGAGATGCAGAAGTATAAAGATGAATCTTTTAAGAATCTGGAGTTGGTTTAATAATCCACCAGAACCTTCAACTACTGAAACCTCTCCAGATACTCTCTCTCCTGGGAGCTCGGAGAATATTGAAGGCCCACAGTGGAAATTAAACTTAAAGGAGCTAATGCCTTTGATTATCTTGATCAATCAATTGTAACTGGTGATGAATTAGGTGACCCTGAAAGACCCCCGAAGGGAGACCCTCACTCAAGTCTCGGGACAGCTGCGAACCCAAGAAGACACTGAGACCGAACTCAGAGTATAGGAAGGAAGATTTAATAAAGGCACAACGAGTAAGCACATGAACCAGAGCTCTGGGGTCGAAACTCATACACCAAGCATGGTGTAGAGGAGAATCGACCACGACCCAAATTTTTCACAGGCTTATATAGGAAAAAGCCAAGGGGGGAGCAGGGTAGGAAGAGTACAAGTTTGCGTAACTAAGGGGTTGCCAAGGGTTTTTCCAAGGGGTTTTCCAAGGGGCTTTCCGTAACCAAGGGGTCGTGTCCTATATTTTGGCAATGTACCCGATCTATTGGAACATTCTGGGGTTGTACCAGGAGGCCCTTATCTCAAAAAATGTTCTTGGGGTTGTTCCAGGAAGCCTTTATCTAAAAAATGTTCCTGGAACAGTCTTCAGTTGGGAGGGGGTCGGACTCTGGGGTGAAGAGTTCAGGAATGTACTCTGGGGTGAAGAGTTCAGGAGTGTTCTGGGAACAATCTCCAGATGGGAGGGGTAGGACTCTGAGTTGAAGAGTTCAGGTCTTCAGTAATTTTCCTCTTTCATTCCCCACTCCTTCTAGTAAGTAGCTCTAATCTTAGAGCGAGTTTTCAGCCTCTTGGAGGACCCGATATTGTTGCCCTTAGTACCATAACCTGTACTGCATTTATTCTTTCTCTAATAAAAGCTACTAACTTATTGAGGATGCAGGGGCCAAAAGTAAGCAAAAGCATAAGTGTAATTAAGGGTCCTGCTATGGTGGAGAGGAGAGTGGTGAACCAAGGGGACTTAAACCAGCTTTCGAACCATCCTTGTTGGCTTTCTCTTTCTCTTTTACGTATATCTAGGCGTTCTCTAAGTTTGGCCATAGAATCTTTGATTACTCCTGAATGGTCAACATAAAAACAACATTCTTCTTTTAGGGCAGCACAGAGTCCTCCTTCTTTAAGGAATAATAAGTCTAATCCCCTCCTGTTTTGTAACACTACTTCGGACAGGGAAGTCAAAGATTCTTCTAATTTGGTTATAGACTGTTCTATAGTTCTAAGATCAACATCCATAGCTGTACGTAATTCTTCATAGTACTGGGGGGTCTTAATTAAGGCAGCGGTCCCTGTACCCACTCCTGCTGCTACTCCTAATCCTAAAAGTACTGCCAAAGTTAAGGTAACGGGTTCTCTTTTCCAGCGGACCCGGTGATCAAATTTGTCTAAAAAGGAGCTATCATCATGATATAGGAGTATAGGAATAAGTTGAACTAAAATGCAGAAATCTTTGGAACTATTAAAAACAGACATAGATACACAAGGAGTGAGACCGGTATTGCAAGCCCATACTGTGTCTATGGGGGGCACTAGATACTGACCACTTTTGTTAGGCTGGATGTTCTGGGTCTGATTACAGAGGTGCCCTTTATCCTGAGGTACCTGGCCTAAACAAAGCCCACTTCCTGAAACCACTGCCAGAGTCAACTTTCTGTTTTCTCCCCAAAGGCATTGAGAATGATCTGAAGTAGTATTATAAGTCCTGATCTGAGCAATTCCTTCATAATAAGGGGGCCTAGAGGCATAGCATAACCAACATGATTGAGTTATATTAGGATTAGTCCTATTTAAAACTAAAAAAGCTCCTTGGACTAGTCTGACCAGACGGCTCTCTGTATCTAGGGGCGGTGGGGAAGCTAAGGTTGGCTTTATGAGGGGAGTATTAGTCCCTAGGGAGGGTCCCACTGTGTTAGACTGTGGAGTTGGTGGAGCTGGTACGACCGGGACTTCTGGGGGAGCCGGTGCGACTGGGGGGCCCTGTTCCATAAGGACTTTGTTGGGCCCTACGGGTGTTACCACCAGGTCTCTCACCGTCAGTCTAATCGTAAAAATGAACCCAGGGTCTCTTGGTGGAATGTATACTCTCCAACCCCACCTATTTCCTTTAAGCCAACTCAAACGATTTTGTTTCCCTTTTTCAGTGAATTTTATAAGTAGGGGGTTGCAGTATTTACCTTTGCATGGCCCTGGGGGACTGTTTTTAAGAGCGCACCCATTTTCTGGATATTTATGGGGGTTTCTTTCTCCTTTTTTTTGGCCTGTCATAACCACTACCTCGTTTTACTGTGATTAGGTCCCAATCAGAGGAAGGCTTCCAATAGGCTTCCCCTGTCGTTTCACATGTCCATTTACCACAAAAATAATCTGATGCCCCTCCACATTCTTGTTGAAGCCTTCCGCTCCGACCCTGACCGGGGCAAACATAAAAATGTGCAGCTCTAAGATTAGCTCGGTAGAACTGCCCCAAACACCCATACGTGTTCCCTATTCCATTCGGAACACACCGCTGTTCAGGGGGTGGGTTACTAAGATCAGTATGATCGGGGAGGTCCCAATTGGGAGATCCTGCTGCTAACTTACAGATGTCAGGTGTGAGATCAGGCCACCAAGTCCAAGGGGGATGGACTGTAGTGACTGCCCATACAATGTTTCCCTCCTCATTAAGCACTTCCCAAGACTGTTGAATTGGAGCATGAGGGTTGTGGTTCCCTAGGCTTAGGGTGGCACCCGCGACACAAGCGAAGTTTAAGAGGATTATCAGTAGCTGCCACCGTCCAGTTGTCTTCATGGTTGCCTCTTCCCTGGCTAGGAGCCTTCTTGACGTGGGAGGCGTGGATCCAGGCGGCGATTCCGTCTACCTTTACTGCCATGGGAGTTGTTAACAGCACCAGATATGGTCCTTTCCACTGAGGCTCAAGAGTGCCAGTGCGATGTCGTCTGACAAGGACCGAATCTCCAACCTGGAACCCATGGGGCACTGCCGTAGTCCCCGGTGCATAAGCTTCTTTGATCTGGTCCCAGATCTGTGTTCTGACAACTTCTAAGGCCTTTAAATGGGTAAACAGAGCAGAGGGTGAGGAAGAGTCAACACAGGGATCCAATATCCCGCCAGACTCGGTCAAGGGGGGCGGTCCCCCATGTAGAATTTCATAAGGGGTAAGGCCGAAACGTCCAGGTGTGTTTCGGACTCTAAGAAGCGCAAAGGGAAGGAGGGTCACCCAGTCTTTACCGCCGGTCTCAATAGCTAATTTAGTTAGGGTCTCTTTTAGAGTCCTGTTCATTCTTTCTACCTGCCTTGAGCTCTGGGGTCTATAAGCACAATCAGTCCCCAATTGTGAGGCCAATCCTTGACTTACCTGGGCAACAAATGCGGGCCCGTTGTCTGAGCCAATTACCTTGGGGATCCCAAACCTGGGTAGGATTTCTTCAAGGATCTTCTTGGTCACCACCTGAGTGGTTTCAGACTTAGTGGGAAAAGCCTCTACCCATCCAGAAAAGGTGTCTATAAACACCAGCAAGTACTTGTTGCCATACATTCCTGGTTTAATTTCAGTGAAGTCCACTTCCCAGTAAACTCCGGGGCGATCTCCTCGTTGTCTCTTTCCTTGTTCTTTGTAAGGTCGGGCAGCATTGGTGAGAGCACAAGCCTGGCAGGAGTCAATTACCTGTTGTACCACTGAGTTGAGCTTTAAAATATAATAATCGGAACTCTTGATCAGCTGTAGGAGTTTATCAGATCCCAGATGAGTCAGTTGATTTAATTTTTGGACATAGTCTCTTCCTTCTTTTGTAGGTAAAATAATACGCCCATCTACAGTCCGCGCTAGCCCCCTAAAATTGAATTCCTGCGCCTGTTTGCGACAAACCATGGAATCTAATAGTTTAAAATCTTCATCAGAGTAAGTATAATTAGGACTGGTTGCCGGTGAGGGCTCTGGCAGGGGCTTGCCTTTTTCTACCATGATTGTTACCCCCTGAGCTGCCTGCTTTGCTGCTACATCAGCCATCTGGTTTCCTCGGGCCACAGGATCCTGTCCTTTTTGGTGGCCCGGACAATGGATAATAGCCACTTTCTTTGGCATATGTATAGCCTCTAGGAGGGCCAGAATTTCTTCTTTGTTTTTAATGTCTCTACCTGCTGAGGTAAGTAGCCCCCTCTGTTGGTAGATGGCCCCAAGGATATGGGCTGTGGCGAAAGCATAGCGGCTGTCAGTGTAAATGTTGATTGCCTTACCTTCGGCCAACCGCAGGGCTTGGGTTAGCGCCAGGAGTTCAGCCTTCTGAGCCGAAGTTCCTTCTGGAAGACCACTCGCCCAAATTACCTGTTTTCCATCTACCACTGCCGCTCCTGCTCTTCTTCTTCCCTCTATCACAAAGCTGCTACCATCTGTGTACCAGGCAGGCACACCTGGCCAAGGCTGATCAGTCAGATCCCTCCTCGTTCCAGTTTCTTCAGCCAGGACATCAGCACATTGATGTACAGGAGTGGAGTCATCCGTCAAGGGGAGGAGGGTGGCAGGATTGAGGATGGCAGGTGGAGCAAAAGTTACTCGATCATTTAGCAACAAACTCTGGTAGTGGGTCATCCGGGCATTAGTCATCGACCGGTCAGGGGGCTGTCGTACAATACTCTCCAGAGCATGGGGAGCGATTATAGTCACATGCTGACCCAGAGTAAGCTTGTCAGCGTCTTTAACAAGCAGGGCTACTGCAGCAATGGCTTTCAGGCAGGAGGGCAAACCGCTGGTGACTGGGTCGAGCTTTTTAGATAGGTAGGCCACTGGCCGCTTCCAGGGCCCCAGGGTCTGAGTCAAGACCCCGCGGGCTACTCCAGCTCGCTCATCAACATACAGGGTAAAAGGCTTAGTCAAATCTGGCAAGGCCAGAGCGGGGGCTGCCAGCAGGGCTGCCTTTATGCTGTCAAAGGCTTTTTGGTGTTCTTCAGTCCAGGTGAATGGGACTTTTTCCTTAGTAAGTGGATATAGAGGGGCCACCAGTGTTGCGAACCCTGGTATCCAGAGTCTGCAAAAACCTGCCGTCCCCAGAAACTCACGTACTTGGCGCGGGGTGGTAGGGGTTGGGATCAGCATCACAGTCTTTTTTCTGGCCTCGGTGAGCCACCACTTTCCGTCTCGGAGGGTGTATCCTAGGTAGGTCACCTCGGTACGACATAGCTGAGCTTTCTTGGCTGATACCCGGTACCCCAACTCACCCAGTTCATTCAGGAGCTTCTTGGTTCCTTCAAGGCACAGTTCCTGGGTTGAGGCTGCCACCAGTAAGTCATCTACATACTGTAAGAGAGAGATCTGAGGGTTTTGCGCTCTAAAAGACGCAAGGTCACGGTGGAGCGCTTCGTCAAAAAGAGTAGGGGAGTTCTTGAATCCTTGGGGCAACCTCGTCCAGGTTAGCTGGCCCGTGTGTCCTCCTTCTGGGTCCCTCCACTCAAAAGCAAACAGTGGCTGGCTATTAGGGTGTAATCGAAGGCAGAAAAAGGCATCTTTTAAGTCTAAAACAGTGTACCAAGTCCGCTCTGGCGGGAGGGAACTTAGTAGGTTGTAAGGATTTGGAACGGTAGGGTGAATGTCCTGCACCCTCTTGTTAACTTCTCTTAAATCTTGCACTGGTCGATAATCATTAGTCCCAGGCTTCCGTACTGGCAGGAGAGGTGTGTTCCAAGGGGATTGGCAAGGCACTAGAATTCCTTGCTCTATCAATCTCTGAATATGTGGCCGGATGCCTTCTTTAGCTTCCCTACTCATAGGGTATTGTCTGACCGAGACGGGGGAGGCATCGGCTTTTAACTCTACCACGACCGGTGGTACTTGTTTAGCTAATCCCATTCCTGCTTGCTCAGCCCAGACTCCAGAAAAAGCGGATAGCCATTCAGGGTCTGGCAATTGTTTGGGACCCTGCTCATGGAGGCGATATTCTTCTTCTAAATTTAAAACCAAACACGCTATAGGGGTCTCTCCCCAGGTAACTTCTGGTCCCTTTGAGGTGAACTGAACTTGAGCTTTAAGTTTGGTCAACAAGTCTCGTCCCAGAAGGGGCGCAGGGCACTCAGGAATCACAAGAAAAGAGTGAGTTACTTGACACTTTCCTATTTCTAAAACTCGCTCAGTGGTCCAGGGGTAAAATTTACTGCCAGTGGCTCCCATCACCATAGTCTTTTTGTTTCCTAATTGTCCTAACGGTTTAGTCAAGACTGAATGCTCTGCTCCTGTGTCTATTAAAAAATTAACAGGAGTCCCCTCCACTGAAAGTGTTACCCTGGGCTCGGGGAGGGGATTCGAGCCCCGACTCCTCTAGTCTTCTTTCATAGTCAACACCTTGGATTCTCTTGACTTCTTTTTGGGGCAACTTCTGGCCCAATGTCCCTTCTCTTTACAGTATGCACACTGGTCTTTTTCAAGTGGAAGTTTCTGTTCTCCTGGAGGTCTTCTTGCCCTGTTGCCCAGGTACCCTGACTGTCCTTTTTCTGCCCTTTTTTCACCTACTACTATGGCCAAAATTCTAGTTAAGTTTCTCTCTTGGCGGCGATCACGCCGATTCTCTCTCTCTTCCATCTCTTTCTTTTCTCTCTCTCGCTTCTCTTCCTCTGTCTCCCTTTTATGATACACTTTTTCAGCTTCCCTTACTAGATCCTGTAAAGTATAATCTTGGAGCCCTTCTAGTCTCTGTAACCTTTTCTTGATATCAGAGGCGGACTGACCAATGAAAGCCATAGCCACGGCTGCTTTTTGACCCTCTGAAGAGGGATCAAACGGTGTATACCTCCTGTAAGCCTCCATTAGTCGTTCTAAGAAAACAGAGGGCGGCTCCACTGGACTCTGAAGGACCTCTCTTACCTTGGCCAGATTAGTAGGTCGCCGTGCGGCCCCTTTGAGCCCCGCCACTAGAGTCCGGCGGTAGACCGTGAGACGCTCCCTACCTTCCGCAGTGTTGTAGTCCCAATTAGGACGAGTCAAAGGGAAGGATTCATTTATGAGATTGGGGAGATTAGTGGGGGTCCCATCTTGTCCTAGGACATTTTTCCTGGCTTCCAGCAGTATCCTTTCTCTCTCCTCCGTGGTGAAGAGGACCTGCAAGAGTTGCTGACAATCATCCCAAGTGGGTTGATGGGAGAACATAAGTGATTCAAGGAGCCCAATAAGCCCAGAGGGGTTTTCTGAGAAGGGAGAGTGGTTAGTTTTCCAATTATACAAATCAGAAGAGGTAAAAGGCCAGTACTGCAAAGGAATGAGATCATTAGGTCCTGGCGCTGGCCCTCCCACATGTGCTCTAAGCGGCAAGGCGACTGTTGAATCTGGCCCCCCTTCCTCCCCAGGGCTTCGGCCTCAGCGGCTCCTAGTCCCCCCCGCCGGTCCCTGAGCCCCACTCGCTATTGGTCTCTGTGGCGGGGCGGCCGCAGGCGGCTGCTGGGGCAGGGGGTAAGGGGGAGGTTGGGAGTCCATCCAGAGGAGGTCATCAACCTCTGGATAAATCTTGGGGGGTGCTGAGGGACCGGATTTTCCGGCTGCATCGGACTGGACAATCGCGACCGTCAGTTTCGAAGGATTTGGGATCCAAGGCTTGACCCACGGAGGTGGGAACTGAACAAGATTCTGCCAAGTCACAATGTAGGGGATCTGATCAGGGTGACCTTCTTTTTCCTGGAAAACAATTTGCCTGACGGCGGCGATTAGTGACAAGTCAAAAGCACCCTCCGGTGGCCAACCCACTCCAAATGTCGGCCACTCAGAGGTGCAGAAGGTCCGCCAAGGACCTTTTCTAACTTCCACTGACTGGTTGTGAGCTCTGACCCTCACCTCTCCCCAATGCTCCAGAGTTAGAGACAGGGGAGAGGAGGCAGATTGTCCCATTTCTAGAATAATAGCAGACACAACAAGAGCGGACACGAGACTGAGACAAAAAAAGAAACCAAAAACAGCGGCGACTTCGCGTCGACCACAGGCAACTTACAGAATCAGATGGCCTCTCCAAGGCCGGCCGATTTAGACCTTCCACCAAAGTGATGGTCTCTTGGCCTTCAGAGCGGTCCACCAGGCGTCCCCGGTCCTCCCCTGTTCCGCCTGGGACGTCTCCCAGGGTGAGCGGACGGTGGACACCGGACACGTCTATCCTTATCTACCCCGCGCTCCCTCCCGGAGCACGGTCTCAGGTGCTCGTACTGAGCACAGAGCGTCCGCAAAACCGAAACTGTGATCGCACCAGATACAGAAACAGAACACAGATACCAGACCAAAACAGAACAGAAAATCTTACCTTCAAGTGGGTCTAGGACTTCTGGGTGGTTGCGCAAATCCCGGACGAGCCCCCAAATGAAAGACCCCCGAAGGGAGACCCTCACTCAAGTCTCGGGACAGCCGCGAACCCAAGAAGACACTGAGACTGAACTCAGAGTATAGGAAGGAAGATTTAATAAAGGCACAACGAGTAAGCACATGAACCAGAGCTCTGGGGTCGAAACTCATACACCAAGCATGGTGTAGAGGAGAATCGACCACGACCCAAATTTTTCACAGGCTTATATAGGAAAAAGCCAAGGGGGGAGCAGGGTAGGAAGAGTACAAGTTTGCGTAACTAAGGGGTTTTGCCAAGGGTTTTTCCAAGGGGTTTTCCAAGGGGCTTTCCGTAACCAAGGGGTCGTGTCCTATATTTTGGCAATGTACCCGATCTATTGGAACATTCTGGGGTTGTACCAGGAGGCCCTTATCTCAAAAAATGTTCTTGGGGTTGTTCCAGGAAGCCTTTATCTAAAAAATGTTCCTGGAACAGTCTTCAGTTGGGAGGGGGTCGGACTCTGGGGTGAAGAGTTCAGGAATGTACTCTGGGGTGAAGAGTTTAGGAGTGTTCCGGGAACAATCTCCAGATGGGAGGGGTAGGACTCTGAGTTGAAGAGTTCAGGTCTTCAGTAATTTTCCTCTTTCAACCCAGTGTACAAAACTTTCTACAAGTTGGAGAGGGGAAGGAAATCTGAAAATGAGTTTGCTGGCTTGTTGCTCTTAGTATCTCTGGAAAAAGTCATGAAGGAAAAGAATGAGTTGTATGATAAAATTGAACGGCGGCTCCAGATGCAAGTCAACAATCTAAAGGTTTCTAAGTGTGTCCTTGAAGAGAATCTTCTCTCCAGCAGCCAGAGAGCTCGAGTTGCAGAAAATCAAACTGCAGTCCTCATTATAAGGTTGGCTGAATCACATCAAAAATTCAAGTTTCAGCCTCAGACAGTGTCAGTAGTTAAAGTAAGAGCATTAATTGGCAAAGAATGAATCCTGTAACTTGGGATGGGGATGTCTGGGAGGACCCTGTTGAAGCTGAGAATTTTGAATCTTTAGATTGTCAAGGGTTTACCCCACCTGAAGGAGTAGTGCCTTCAGCCCCACCCCTTGAAATAATGCCTTTTTCACATGGAGAAATTAATCCCTCAGAGTTTGATAAACCAGTAATTACTTTCTCTGAAGAAAATGCCAGACAAGACAATACTGATGTTTCTCAAGGCCCACCAATAGTTTCTTCTAAACCTATAACCAGACTCAAGACAAAACAGGCCCCTAGAGGGGAGGTAGAAAGTGTAGTCCATGAGGAAATGTGCTACACTACTAAGGAGCTTAATGAGTTTGCTAATTCATTCAAGCAGAACTCTGGGGAATATGTGTGGGAATGGATTTTAAGGGTGCGGGACAATGGTGGAAGGAACATAAAACTAGATCAGGCTGAGTTTATTGACATGGGCCCTCTGAGTGGAGATTTTAGGTTTAATATGGAAGCTCGCACAGATAAAAAGGTGTCAGAAGTTTGTTTGAATGGCTGGCTGAAGCGTTTATCAAAAGATGGCCTACTGAAGAGGAGTTGGAGATGCATGATATTCCTTGGCTTAGTGTTAAGAAAGGGATTTTAAGGATCGGGAAATTGCGATGTTAGAGCAGATACGTTGTGTAAAACCTAATCCACAATGGGAAGGCCCAGAAGATATGGCCTTCATAAATCCTATAAGAACCAAACTAGTGAGAGAGGCACCAGCACATTTGAAGAGTTTTGTTCTTGCCCTTTTCCTTGTGCCAGATCTTAGGGTTGGAGATGCTGCTGCTCAATTAGATGAATTAAATTCAATCGGTTTAATTGGACCCCAAGGTAACAAGGGCCGGGTGGCACCATTGAACCACCAGAGACAAGGTGATTGTAGTTATTATAATGGACAATGTAGACACAACAACATTTATAATGACATAGCCTGTAATGATCAGCACAGGAGAGGTGAAATTTATAATGGCATGACTTGTTCAGTCCTTTGGTACTGGCTAATCAATCATGGTGTTTTCAGGCATGAAATAGATAGGAAGCCTACTGCATATCTGTTTGATCTGTATAAGCAGAAAAATTCTCAAACAAATGAAAGAAAGGCTACATTGGATCGTGACAAAAGGCAATCTTGGCCAGTGAATCAATTTCCAGACTTGAGCCAGTTTACAGACCCAGAACCCATTGAATGAAGGCGTGGCCAGGTTCCTCTGGGGAGGGATCTTGATAAGACACCTAAAAGTTTTGCTTTTAGCCTTTTTCCAGTTCTTCTCCAGAGGGACTTACAGTCTTTTACCAGCATAGAGAAAATACAGAATGGATAGTAGAGGAAGGTAGTTATAAATACCAGCTAAGGTCATATAACCAGTTGCAGAAACAAGGATTATAAAGTAATAGGAATACTTCTGTTTTATTTTCCTACAAACACATTTGTCTTTCTTCTAATTTCTTTAACATCAATTGATATTTAAGTTGAGATACTAAAAGAATGTTCCCAGGGACATTGCCCCATTGTAAATAATATTACATGATAAATTGAGGAAAGAAAATAAATATCTATACAAGCATAGTCTTAACAAGATATTAATAGAAAACTCATTCAATTATAATCCTTATTTCTGCAATCAAACAAACACCTGGCCTCATGAGGTGTTGTGTCCGGCCAGTGGCTCACATGCCTGGATTCTAGTCTGGAAAGGCATCTTGGAAACCTGGAAGAGAAGAGGCAGGGCTAGGCGGTGCGTGCATACGCAAGAGAGAGAGAGAGAGACAGAGAGAGAGAGAAAGAGAGAGAGAGAGAGAGAGAGAGAGAGAGAGAGAGAGAGAGAGAGAGACAGAACCAAGACAACCAGTCTGATCAAGGTTCGATTTTAATGTCAGCAAACACATTTTATAAAGAAGAGGGGAGGCCCATTCCTAGCCATGCTAAGTTCTTTTGAAGTAGATAGGTCAGCCTTCTAGTGGGAACTCAGGAAGTCGGTGCTAACTCCAGAAAATCTCCAGAGAACCGGTTTGGCTTCAGGCAGGTTAGGCCCTCAGGCAGGTAGTGGCACATCAAAGGAAAGGGATGAGAAGCAGCACAGCAGGTGGCTCTGCTTAAGCAGGGATGGTCACAGCCAGCCTTGCTAGGCTGGAAGGAGGTACACTTTCCCCTTTTAAATAATATTAAACAAAACTGGACTGAGGCATAAAATTTATTTATGCTCTATAGTTCTGCCTGAATTCTTAGGGTCCAATGAAGAAACCTGTCTCAGTGGGATTCCCTAACTTTTCTCATGGTAAACCCTTATTTGGATAAGACTGTCCTTTCTGTCCTGTAAACATTTTGCAGACTAGCCCTGAGCTGTTGGCTCTGTCTTTAGTAAAGCTAAATTTGGTTACTGAATAGGTAACTTATTTGCTGAATTCCTACTGAATTTTATGGTCTTACTAGGACGTTGGAACTCTGGCGAAGACTTAACTATATCAGGATTCGATTTTAAAAAGCACTATAATAAGATAACACTAAAGGAAAGCACGTGGATCCTCCTCCGCATTCTTGGATGACAGGCGGGGAACAGGGAGGAGGGGGTGATGACCAGCTTCGTAGTGCAAGACCAGTTGGCTTTTTAGGGTGGGAGGCTGTGAAGGGCTTGCCCTTCTCACGGTATGGTCTCCAACCTCTCTCCCCCTCTGAATTAAGCTTAATAAAGCCACACTTAACTGAGGTGATCAAATGAATTTCTCGTCCTTAGATGAGTGGGTTTTAACTACGGCTGGGGGGATATTCACTTGATTCCTCCCGTGGATGCTGTCACGACCCACAATTGTGGCTCTTGGTATCTTTTGGGGAGGGGAGGCAGAGCCTTAGCAAGATATTCTTGGTTGTAACCGGAACTAGATACCAACCTCCATCCAAACTGGGTGTATTCACAGGGAACCCAGAAATGGTCAAGCTGGACCTTCCCCTGCAGTAAATCTCTGTACCCAAGCTGGTACCCATACCGTATTCGTATGATTACGAATCAATATGCACAATTCTGAGTACTGTGCAGCTCCTAAAGGAGAATTGTCAACCTCAGATTTAGCAAGGCCTTGACAAGTATTATGTCACTAGTAACACCACAATTTGTGGCTCTAGGCTATCTTAGGAGCCAGAGGTCACCCTCCTCATCTCTGTTATTTCCACAGCCTGAGGAACTAAGGAGACCTTGCAATAACAGCAAGGGTGGAAAACCAGAGACCAGCTAAGGGACTAAGCCCATCTATCAGGATAAAAACCAATCTCTTTAAATATTTGAAATTTCCACCTTTTTAGCCCTTGTAGCAAACCTAAATTTAAAGTCAGAACGAAAGCCACAATATGTCTTTAGAATGAAAATAACAGCTGCCTCTAGCATGCTCTAGGGGGCAGGCATGCACGCCCACTGTAGTCCACTGTAGTCCGGCTGAAGGTGTTGATTAATCTGCTTGAAAGACAAAATTCTTAGACAGTGAAGAGTAATACCACAAAGCTTCTTTTGGGGAAGTCCAGGTACTTTATTCAGTTGCAAATTAGCAAGGCTCAAGCTCAGTCTCTGGGCTGGTTTTAGAATTAGTAAAAAGGCCAGAGATTCTCTGGAAGTGGGGGGCTGTGCTCTGAATTAACTTTGCTAGGTAATTAAGAATATTAGTTATCTACAATATGAATCTCTAATATAAGACTAAATATTAGACCAGTCTAAGATTGAGTTAGAATAACTGGTCACACTGAAGAAAAGAAAAAATTGGGGCTGGTGAGATGGCTCAATGGGTAAGAGCACCCGACTGCTCTTCCAAAGGTCCAGAGTTCAAATCCCAGCAACCACATGGTGGCTAACAACCATCCGCAACGAGATCTGGCGCCCTCTTCTGGAGTGTCTGAAGACAGCTACAGTGTACTTACATATAATAAATAAATAAATCTTTAAAAAAATCATTATGACTCTATTAAATGACTAATCTTATTAAGTCAGAATATCTGATGTATTATTGCCATAAAGTTAAAAGGCTAGAAGCTAGTCCAAACTGGAAAAATGGCAAGCAAGGATGGATCTAAAACATGAATCCAGTTTAGTTTCCTAGTCATTTCAATCAGGGCACTGAGTCAACTTACCTGCCAGCTCGTCACATGAATTAACCATCATGCTTCTGCAGCTTTCTGTGAAGAGAACCTGTTTTTCCCTTCCCTAATAATGTAGCTGTTTAGGATCAAACTATAAGCCAATGAGTAGATCCTTTTAAGATACTATGAAGCATTTATTAAATTCTTTGACATCTAAATTTCAAAATTTTAAAATAAAGGTATGATTTAAACAGTGTGCACATAAATACTCTAAATAATATGCACGGGAATATAATTTCCCCCTTCTTTGTCTTTTAAGAAGTTAAAGTTTTAAAGTTTCACAATATTTTGTTTTTAGAATTAATAACTTACTTATGTAACATGGGCAGTGACTAATTGTACTTTCAATTGTTTCTCTTAAGGAGCGGTTGTAACTAGAAGGCTTGAAAAGTTATTAATAGTCTTATGTGTATAATTTATTTATTTATTAACTAGAAATAAGGGCATTTATTTGTAGCAATTTATTAAGTAAAAGTCGTCAAGGATTAATACTATTAATGTGGAAACAAGTAGTAACTGAGACACTAAAAGGAAAGAATTATACCTGCACAATTTTTAAGAATAATAAAATATTATTTTAAACCATAACTGTTATGAATATACAAAGAACGAGGTTATATATCTAATCTATTTTATATGGATGACCTATAGACTGTCTGAGATATAAATCTAGCCTGGCATTGTATTTAAATGTCCAGGCAATCTAGAACAATTTAATAAATGTTTAAAAACCGCCTTCTTAAAAGGACAGCATTTTTCTATGAGTTGTATACGCATAAGGAATTGCAAATTTGAGAATCAATAGCATCTGAGGGACGAACAATCTTAAGCAATTGTGAGCTTTGAGATATGACATCAACTATTAATATACAAATTAAGGTTTGATTATTTAGCATTTTAAAACACCATCTACAGCACACAACTAGATTATTTGTGCTGAAATAGGGGGAAACTTAAGAGACTAAGCATGTGATCTAATTTACATTTACTTACGTCTCATATAGGGGTTGTTATTAAACACAATAATTGGGATGTAGGCATGCGTGAATTTATAAAGATATAAAAGCATGCATAAAAACAATTTTTAACTCATCTTTGGGATAGTGATTGTTAATCTATTTAAAATGATGGTGCATAATAGGTCAATCATTAATATTTTGTAATAACCAAATAAATTGCTGTATAGAACAAGGAACATACACTTAGGTTTTTAAGACACAGTTTTTGTTATAGGTCTTCTAAAGTACACGAATATATTTTACAATTTTTTTTTATTAGCACCACAGTGGTTCTAATAGGATGATGAAACTGTGCTTTGAGGTGAGTGCTACCTCGCCTACCTGCCTTGTCGTGGTCTAGGGCCTGACACCCACAGGGTACTTGGGGGGGGGGTTGTTTGCCCTAAGTCCTCTTCAGCCCTGGCCACCTGACACCCTGGCATGCGGAGTCACTTTGAAAAGGACTCTGGATTTTATCCCGCTGCTGAGCCCTGTATCTCTGAAGTGGAGAAGGCGGTGCGCGCCTGACGCACCACTATGTCAAGCGGCAGCTCCAGTCCTGGCACTGGGTCGGAGCCGTCCCTGTTGCCACAGCCGCTTTTGTCACCGCCACCACCTTGGCCTTCTTCTCAGGCTAGAAAACTCAAACAAGGGTTGTGGAGCACCCTGGGCCTTAGTGGGAAAAATATGGCTATTCCAGCAGAGACGGGCAGAGGCTTATGGGGCAATGGCGGGCAAGGTCCTTTCCCCTGAGTTGGCTACAAGGCCACCTGCTTTTTGGTGGCTTTTCGAGTTAACAAGCCCAGGGAAAGCTATGCACCCAAAGGCCCCACCCCACAGTCGCCAGCAAATGCTGGAGCCAAAGAATACAGATAATAAAAGGGAGTAGGAAGTCACAGCAGGCAAAATACTAGAAGTTACCAGACGGGAAACAAAGGAATGACTTCAAAAGGATTAACAGGAGCCAGATAAATGTTTACAGTAAGGATAAAGCAGCTCTGCTTAGGGTTAGCTAAGGTTTTAAGTAAACTTCCCTTGAGAGGCATTAGCTAATAAAATACTTTCTACTTAGAAAACAATATATGGGGCTGATGAGATGACTCAACAGGTAAGAGCACCCAACTGCTCTTCCAAAGGTCCTTAGTTCAAATCCCAGCAACCACATGGTGGCTCACAACCATCTGTAACAAGATCTGACTCCCTTTTCTGGTGTGTCTGAAGACAGCTACAGTGTACTTACATATAATAAATAAATAAATCTTTTTAAAAAAAGAAAAGAAAACTATACACTGAAAGATTCAAACTCTTGGCTTCTTGTATAGAAGCAGAAATGATAAAAATTTTTTACATAATGTAGATCAATATTTAGCCATATTAGAGGCAGAATATTCTAGTTATTACAAATTTACTAGAAGCAAAACCTTTACAATCGTTAAGATGCAAAGGAGAAAGAAAAAGAAACAAACCTTTGGATCTATAATAACTATATAAAAGGTAGGCAAACCAGATTATAATGCCTTGATAAATTTTACAGTCTGATTGACTCTTTATAAACATGAATTTGAACTTCATTAAAACAGCATCTGGCTAGATTTGTAAAGAATTACTACGTTTCTTGTGCAACATTAACTTTGGGAAAGTAAAACTCAATTTTAAAACAATTTATTACTTATAGAATTAGTATTAGAAGCATTACTATCATATTACAAAGTTTGGCTGCCAATTAATACCTATGAATACATGCAAGCTTTAATGATTTAATAAAGAGACATTGCTTTAACTCTTATCTTAAAATCTACTTTCTAGGATAGGAACCACATTAATTATTATCTCAACTAGAAATATCCTTAGAGACCCGGCCTCTTGGCCTGCCTATGCCACGTGTTGGAAGGACTCTAAACTTGAGTTATCAATTTTAAGGCTAACCACCTGTTACCAATGTTACAATTATTAATTTTAACCAATAATTTATGAGCTGATTGTGAAAACACGTAGAGCGCATTAACAATAAAAAAAAAGATGAAACAGTTAGATTTAGACCAATCAGAGAACATTAATGTTTCTAGATACAATCATAGAATAAAAAGCACTTTATCATTTGCCAAACACATTAATCACGATTGTAGAGAACCCTCCAGGAAAAAAACCATTTATCAGCTTTTTTACCCTGAAACTAAGAGGCTGTAGACTTTCTTTTTTTCCTATAATGAACAGTTTTTCCAGCAGGGGCCCTCCTGCTGTGTATCTGTTTCCTGGTTGAAGCATGTGGCTGCTCTCGGCTTTGCAGATAAAGTTTTTTAGCCATCTTTATTATCCAACATAAAACATAGAACATTCATTCATACAGACTGGACACAAACATACATGAATTGAACATGTGAACAGATTGGTGCACCTGATATTAGACAAAGACACAAAAGGGGCAGAGTACTTCTGCTGTAAAGCCCAGAGAGAACAAAGCATGGCACCCCTGAAATTTCTCTCTGCTTTTTGGGACATTTTCCTCCCACATGATGTAGTTTTTAACTGCGGCCATCCGCCTGATTATTAATTTCCTTTTAATAAACCCTTTCTTTTCTCACGCCTAAAAATGTAGCTTCTGGGAGCTACGGCTAACTGCCTGTTAAGTTACTAGTCCCTGATAAACCTCACTGCCGAACCTAAGTGAATTAGCACTCAGGTTTAACGCTGTTTCAACTTAGCCCATACCGAACTTCTCTAGTATGAATTTCCTTTAATTATTTTCTTCTTCTATGGAGCCCCAAACCAGTAGTGCTTCTTCCAAATGTCCTCTGCCGTTTCTCAGTCCCTGTTTGGGCGACGGATCTGTTGTGTCCAGCCAGCGGCTCACATGCCTGGGTTCTAGTCTGGAAAGGCATCTTGGAAACCTGGAAGAGAAGAGTGGGGGCTAGGCTGATCAAGGTTCGATTTTAATGCCAGCAAACACACTTTATAAAGAAGAGGGGAGGCCCATTCCTAGCCATGCTAAGTTCTTTTGAAGTAGATAGGTCAGCCTTCTAGTGGGAACTCAGGAAGATAACAGTTCGGTGCTAACTCCAGAAAATCTCCAGAGAACCGGTTTGGCCTCAGGCAGGTAGTAGTACATCAAAGGAGAGGGATGAGAAGCAGCACAGCAGGTGGCTCCGCTTAAGCAGGGATGGTCACAGTCAGCCTTGCTAGGCTGGAAGGAGGTAACAATCAGGTATTTATAATCTTCCTCTACTATCCATTCTGTATTCCCTTCACACTCAGCTAGCTCCTCATCAGGTCTTGGTTCTTTCCTGGATAAGTGACCCTCACTTTCACTCCTGAAAAGTCTGTGTCCTTTGTCATCTTGCTTAGATTAAGTAGTTGTAGTTTCCCACTGACTTTAATCACAGGAATAGCAGCACCAAAAGATGCTCTGAAAGATCTCTTCCACTCCAGACATAATTGTTCTTATGCCTATTGTGGAAAAGCAGTCCGATTTCCCCTTGGATCTGGATCAATCACCCCTCCTAACAGTTATTCCTTTTCTTAGCCTATTGATTTAAGGGCACTAGAAGCCCAAAGAGGCCAGGGTGATGTCTGAACTTCCAGTTCAATGGAATGTTGTGGCTCCTAACAGGAGGACTTCCCAGTCTGGAACCAAACCTTCTAGGCCAGCAGAACTTAAGTCATTGAAACAGAAAGCAAAAAATATTCCTAGTGAGTTACTAAGTGTGGAAGCATTTCCTTTTCCACCCCTTGATTACTGGACAGGTGGATCCTAGCTATGAGAGAAAACATACCATATAAGATGATGATTCAAAGTATACACTGTGTTTTGGAGACCCTTGCTCTAGCCCTCTAGGCTTCAGCCATTTAATTGGCACTGTAACTTTGTCTTCCAAGGGCTATTCCAACTTTCTAACAGGCCAGCTGCTTCAGAATGATGGAGAACATGTAATATCAGTAAATTTCATGATTATGGGCACTTCTCTTGCTATGAAGTGAGTTCCTTGGTCAGAAGCAATACTGTGTGAAATACTATGATGATGGATAACTCATTCTGTAAGTCCATGGGTGGTAGTTTTGGTGAAAACATGATGTGCAGGAAAAGCAAATTCATAACCAGAATACGTATCTACTTCCATAAGGACAAAGCATTGTCCTTTCAATGAAGTCAATCTACTCCCAGGTGCCATATCTGGGGCCCAGGGTTTGTTTCTTTCTTTTTTTTTTTGATCAGGGGAGGGGAAGGAAAGAAGGGGTTTCTCCCCCACTTCTCTGTGCCTCTGGGAAAGACAGGGTTTGTTTCTTTCGTTTGCAGATCTTGCACTCAGGTCAGCCTTGGTGAGTGCAAGTCCATGTTGACTCCACGCATAACACCCATCTCTGCCACCATGGCCACTTTGTATATGGGCCCACTGGGCAATGACAGGGATGGCTGAGGAGTGGGCCAGCCTATCTACTTGATTATTGAACTCTTCCTCAGGTAAAGTCACCTTTTAATGAGCATTTACATGAGACACAAGCATCTTCACATTCTTGCCTGTTTGGAAAGACCTGTTCTTATATTTCTTCTCCAGATGTCTTTCTCACCAATTTTTCAACCATGTTCTTTCCAAGTCCCTGACCATCCAGCAGATCTATTGGCTACAGCCTATGAGTCAGTGAACAATCACACATCTGTCCATTTTTCCTTCCAAACAAAATGAATGACCATATGAACTGTCTGAGGTTTGCCCACTGTTAAGATTTCCTGTCTCTAATGTCTTTCAGGGTTCTTCCAGAAAGAGCTTTTGGATGGTGCCTGTATAACGTGCAAAGCCATCAGTAAACCAGGCTCTGGCCTTCTCTTCCTCAGTCAACCGATCATAGGGAACAGTCCATGAGGCTCTAAGTGTGTGCTTGTTAGCAGATGGCAGTGTAACAGGAGTAGAAGCCATAGGCATTTAGGCAACTTCTTCATGTAATTTGCTTGTACCTTCAGCACCTGCTCTGACCTGATCACATAAATGATATACCATTTATATTTGCTAATAGATGTGCACATCCTACTTTATAGCTTGGTGGGTCAGGTAACACCCAGATCATAACCAGTTCAGGTTGCATAGTAACTTGATGGTCCATTGTCAAATGTTCAGTTTGTTTCCACTAAGGCCCAATAGCAGCCCAAAAGCTGTCTCTCAAAGGGAAAATAGTTTTCTGCAAATGGTAGAGGATGGCTCCAAATACCCACAGATCTCTTCTGTAATTCAGGTCCCACTCAAGCTAGCAGCTTTCCAAGTCATTTGGAATATAGGCTGAAGAAACACACCCAAGTGAGGAATGTGCCCTCTCTAGAATCCAAATAGGCCTACTACTTGTGCTTCTTCCTTGGTGGTGTGAGGGGCCTGTTACAATAACTTACCTTTCACCTTAGAAGGAATATCTCTGCATGCCCCACCACATTGGACTTACAAGAATATTAATGATGTAGAGGGCCTTAGAAGGCTCTAGAAATCTGGTTGGGTTTATTTCCCACTCTCTGATGTGTATGTGCATTACCAGTAAGCCCAAAGTGGTTGCCACCTCCTGCTCACTTAATCTAATTAGCATAATGTCATCAATATAGGAACCAACATGATATTTTTGTGGAAGAAACAATCAAGATCTCTCTCTCTCTCTCTCTCTTTCTCTCTCTTTGGTTTTTCGAGACAGGATTTCTCTGTATAGCCCTGGCTGTCCTGGAACTCACTCTGTAAACCAGGCTGGCCTTGAACTCAGAAATCCACCTGCCTCTGCCTCCCAAGTGCTGGGATTGAAGGCATGTGCCACCATTGCCCGGCTCAAGACCTCTTTGAATTAAGTTATAACAGAGCAGGAGAGTTAATATATCCTTAAGTTAAAACTGTAAAGGTATATTTCTGGCCTTGCCAACTGAAGGCATGTTACTTCTGGTGGTCTTTATTACAGGTATTGAGAAAAAGACATTTGATAGATGTGTGTTAATCTTCTCAAGTAAGGATACCACATCTGGTACAGCAGCTGCTCAGAGTCACTACTTGATTGGATTCTTGATAGTCAACTGTCATTCTCCACAATCCATCTGTCTTCTGCACTGGCCAGACAGGAGAGTTAAAGGGAGATGTGGTGGGGACCACCATCCCTGCATCTTTCAAATCCTTCATGTTGGCACTAGTTTCTGCAATTCCTGCAGGGATATGATACTGTTTTTGATTTATAATTTTCTTTGGCAGAGACAACTCTAAAGGCTTTCATCTAGTCTTTCCAACCATAATACCCCTCACTCCACAGGTCAGGGAACCATTGTGAGAATTCTGCCAACTTCTAAGTATATCTATCTCAATTATACATTCTAGAACTGGTGAAACAGCCACAAGATGAGTTAGGGGACCTAAAAATTCCATTAATCACCTGATCTCCGTAAGCCCCTACTTTAGGACCACCATGTTTCTTCCAGTCTCCTGGAATTTGTATCAATTCAGAACCAGCATTCAATAGACCCCAGAACAATGATTTTTTTCCCCCCTGTTCCCCAGTGTATCAACCACTGTGGAGACTTTGCCTTTGACTCTATGTGGGATGGGAATCCATTAAAGTGTTTGTAAACAGGGAATTGACATTTTTTCTTTATTTTTCATTTTTTATTATATTCAAAACAATATAGATTTTATACCAATCATAAAAATGATGGACATGTTACTAAATGAACATAAATAGATAAAGTCTTTTTGTTTGTTTGTTTTGTTTTGTTTTTAGTTGCGCTTAAAATCTTGGCTTTTACTGTGGTACAAAGCCAAAATAAGGACAATTTTTAGACATTGAAATTAATTGTAATAAGGCTGTACTTCAATGTCCCTCACATCACAAAAGGATTTTACCTTCATAATAGCTAAGCTAAGCGTTGTCAGTTCTTCTGCACCAAGAAATGAATTGTAGACTCGATTATTTGGATACAAATTTCCTGCTATGGTCAAAGTTATTTGACTTTAGTGATTATCATCATTCTCGGACCACAGGGAAAAGGTTACATTCATTTAAGAAATGATGTGTGTATTAAGGTTGTCTATCCATGAAGTCATTCACCAACTATTTCAATGAACAATGGTTCTGCTTGGAGGGTGGCACAGACTTTAGATGAGGGTAAGATTTTGGTTCATGGGCCATGATGATTTTGAAAAGCATTCATCTTAAGGTCCTCTTTTTCAAAACCGATATAATAATTATAAATTTCTTTTTTTTTTTTTTTTTTTTTTTTTGGTTTTTCGAGACAGGGTTTCTCTGTGTAGCCCTGGCTGTCCTGGAACTCACTCTGTAGACCAGGCTGGCCTCGAACTCAGAAATCCGCCTGCCTTAATTATAAATTTCAAGCAAACATTCAGTCTCACTCTTTGTTGTTATCATACAAGGTACCTCCCAAATTAATTGTTTGTTTCTTTTGGCTGTATAAATAATTTTGAAATATGTAAGCTGTTCTGAAAACCATAGTATAATATAAAAGCATTAAATAAACAGTCCTACTAATAGAGAGGCTGAGATAGGAGAAGCATGATTTCAAGACCATTATGTGGTACACAGCAAGACACTGTCACGTACAAATAAGCAGAAAGTGTATATGGATTGTACAATATTGGACTTATTTCTCTAATTACCAAATTAAAAAGTCTACTGGATGAGAGCCAACACATTTCTAATTCCTCATATTTTTGAACTTCGATCGATTAGGATATGTTGGTAATATCAACTTTCACATTGTTATATTAAGGAAAAGTGATTGTTATTTCCTGTTATTTTTGTTGTTACAGGTGGAATTATGTTTGTGTGGGTTTGTTGGAAGTTTACTTTCTTGCTTTTTCTAGGGTGTAGTTTCACTCCTTGTCTTGGTGTTTTCCATCTATTATCCTTTGTAGAGCTGAATTTGTGGAAAGATATTGTGTAAATTTGGTTTTGTCATGGAGTATCTTGTTTTCTCCATCTATGGTAATTGAGAGTTTTGCTGGGTATAGTAGCCTGGGCTGGCATTTGTGTTCTTTTAGGGTCTGTATAACATCTGTCCAGGATCTTCTGGCTTTCATAGTCTCTGGTGTAATTCTGATAGGCCTGCCTTTATATGTTACTTGACCTTTTTCCCTTACTACTTTTAATATTCTTTCTTTGTTTGGTGTTTTGACTATTATGTGATGAGAGGAATTTCTTTTCTGGTACAGTCTATTTGGAGTTCTGTAGGCTTCTTATATGTTCATGGGCATCTCTTTCTTTAGGTTAGGGAAGTTTTCTTCTATAATTTTGTTGAAGATATTTACTGGCCCTTTAAATTGGGAATCTTTACCTTCTTCTATACCTATTATCCTTAGGTTTGATCCTGAATTTCCTGGATGTATTGGGTTAGGAGCTTTTTGCTTTTTGTGTTTTCTTTGACTATTGTGTCAATGTTTTTCTTTCTTTCTTTCTTTCTTTCTTTCTTTCTTTCTTTCTTTTTTTTTTTGTTTTTGTTTTTGTTTTTGTTTTTTGAGAGAGGGTTTCTCTGTATAGCCCTGGCTGTCCTGGAACTCACTCTGTAGACCGGGCTGGCCTCAAACTCAGAAATCCATCTGCCTCTGCCTCCCGAGTGCTGGGATTAAAGGCATGTGCCACCATGCTCGGCTGTGTCAATATTTTCTAAGGTATCTTCTGCACCTGATATTCTCTCTTCTATCTCTTGTATTCTGTTGGTGATGTTTGCATCTATGACTCCTGATCTCTTTCCTAGGTTTTCTAACTCCAGGGTTGTCTCCCTTTGTGATTTCTTTTTTTTTTTTTTTTCTTTTTTTTTTTTTGGCTTTTTCGAGACAGGGTTTCTCTGTGTAGCCCTGGCTTGTCCTGGAACTCACTTTGTAGACCAGGATGGCCTCGAACTCAGAAATCCGCCTGCCTCTGCCTCCCAAGGGCTGGGATTAAAGGCGTGCGCCACCACGCCCGGCCGCCTTTGTGATTTCTTTATTGTTTCTAGTTGCATTCTTAGATCCTGGATAGTTTGTTTCATTTCCTTTGCCTGTTTGTTTGTGTTTTCCTGTAATTCTATAAGGGATTTTTGTGTTTCCTCTTTAAGGGCTTCTAGCTGTGTTCTCCTGTATTTCTTTAAGGGAGTTATTTATGTCCTTCTTAAAGTCCTCTATCATCACCATGAGAAGTGATTTTAGATCCAAATCTTGCCTTTCCAGTGTGATGGTGTATCTAGGACTTGCTATAGTGGGAGAATTGGGTTCTGATGATGCCAAGTATCCTTGGTTTCTGTTGCTTATGTTCTTATGCTTGCCTCCCGCCATATGGTTATCTCTAGTGCTACCTGCCCTGGCTATATCTGACTGGAGCCTGTCTTTCCTGTGATCCTGATTGTGTCCGAACTCCTCAGAGTCAAGCTGTCTCTGTGATCCTGTGATTCTAGGATCCTGTGATCCTGAGATCTTGGGTGTGTTTGAGCTCCTAGGAGTCAAGCTGCCTCTAGGGACCCTGAGATCCTGGTGTGACCAAGCTCCTGGGATCCTGGGATCCTGGATCCTGGGAGTGTTAGAGTGCTCGGAAGTGGAGCTTCCTCTGTGTATTGTGGGGACTGTCTGCGGAGTTTGCACCTAAGGTCTGCTCAGGGCACCAACTCAGACAGACTGGATGGAACCCGTGCCACTGGTCTGGCGGAGTTCCTGCACGCCTGGGTCCCACTGGTCCCAGTAATTCCTGATGTTTGGGACATTTCTTCTTTTTGTGCATGCTAGTCATCACCCAGCTTGGGAAAGCATTTTTATAGGTTGAATATAAAGGCTGAAAGAAAAGAGGCAAAAACAACACTAAAAGTTTTTGAGTGAAGCAACAGGAAGTATAAAGACCCTTTAACTGAGATGAAAAACGGTGACAGAGGCAACTGATTAGGACTAGACAGTCAAGAGGTCAGTTTTGGACAAACTTAAGTTCAAGTTACATATTAGCAATGGCATGCTAGTAAATGTTTAACAGCTAGATTCTGAGAAAGAGGGATGGAGTGTATGTATGTGGATGTGGGTGTGGGTGCCTGTATGTAAGTTTACTGATAGTGAGATATGTCACACAAATAATAAAATGTACAATACTCCTTACTGAAAACTCATGTATGCCAACTCAGGTTTTGAATATTATCTTTGTTCCATTAATATAATTTAATATTTAGTAATATCTATGCTTAACAGGAGGCTTTCAAAAGTCCTTAAAAAATATAATATCTAATGTCTGAAGCTGGCTCAAGAAACCATTCTTATGTGTCATGAGGCTGGATACAGGAGTGAGGAGTTGGAAGAGACCTGAGTCAGAGCTATAAATTTGGGTGTGGACAGAATGTAGAACATTTAAAACCAGAAGACTGGAGGAAGATGAAGAGTTGATATAGACGGATAAAAGAACCAAGGGACAGACAGCTTTGGGGACTCTGGCATTGAGCCTCAGGAAGATGAAGACCAGGGAAGTGAGGAAGGACCAGAAGAGGCTGAGATTAGCCTGGGGGAGAGCAGAGCAACTCAGTAGTTAGCTCCGGGGCCAAGGAACTGACTAATCTGCTCCAGGGCGGAGAGCAATGAGCTAGTCAAATGGTGCTGATAAATCCAGGAAGATTAAGGCTGAAATCTGAACATTGGGTTTAGTAACTGGTTGGTCCTCAGCAAAGGGAATCTGGGATTAAAGGCATGTGCCACCACAGCCTAGCCTGTTTGCTTTTTGTTGTTGTTTTTTTTTGGTTTTGATTCATGACAGGGTCTCACCGTGTAGCTCTGTCTGTCTTAGAACTCACTCTGTAGACCAGGTTGATTCTGAACTCACAGAGATCAATTGTCTCTGCTCCCAAGTGCTGGGATCAAAGGTGTGTGCCACCACTCCTGGCTTCCACCACTTATACTCAAGTCAAGCTTCTCCCCTGCTTACAGGTTGTTTTTTGTTTGTTTGTTTGTTTGTTTGTTTTGTTTTGTTTTAGTCAGAGCCTAGATAGAAGCTCGCGTGATAGAGGTTTATTTACAAAGAACCTGATTTCAAACATGTAGGTAGTAGGCAGCAGGGATAATTCGGGAAACTTTCTGAGCTTAACAGGCCTTGACCTAAAATTGGTGCAGCTAGTCACTGTAAAGGAGATTCACAGCCAGCCGTGGGCCTCTTTGCAGAGACATAACCAGGGAATTAATTTCTGAGCATGCCCTCTCACCTCTCTAATCACTTTTCAAGGCTGCTCTGGCTTGAGTCTAAGTGAAAGGCAGGAAGAAGAAAAATCAATTATGTCATTAATCAGTACACTGGATAGTGTCAGGTTCCAAAGAAACCCAGGACAAACAGCTAACTGTGCTACTGGAAGCTGATTGGCTTCACTCAGTACCCATGTCTCCCCTGGGCACTTCTCACCCTGCCCCCTACCTTAAACCTCTTCATCCAGGAGGTATCTTCCCTTTTCCTTCCCCCAGCTTCTGATTCCTATAAACTTGCCATTCAACACCCATTCTCTTTGTTCCCTTGGCTCTCTATCGGTCCTCTTGGTCCTCTCTCCTCTCTCTTCTCTTACTCTCATGTTCTCTCCATTTCTCTCCCCTCTCATGGCTCTCATGCTTTGGGTTGTCCATGTTCTCATTTTCATTCAGATAGGTAGTGAGGTAGACAAATAGAAGGTACCCAGCACAAGAACCCACTCAGAAAAACAACCTTCAGCCATAGCGAGGTCAGTAGACCAGAGTAGACCAGTGCTAAAATCCTTGTCCAGGGCACATGAAACTTTGGTTCTATCCCAGCGCTACAAGTAAATGCAAGGCCAGTGTGGTATCATACACGTGTAACCCCAGCACCTGGGAGGTAGATGTGGGAGGATCAGGCGTTTTAGCTAAATATTGAGTTCAAGGACAGGCTAAGTTACAGGAGACCCTTTCTCTACCACCACTGCTGCCAAAAGAAACCACATAATGAATCTAAGTCATCTTATGCTACATATTGAGTTTGAAGCCAACTTGGGGGCCAACGAGACCTTGAATTTAAAAACCAAAATATGTATATCAGTGCATATTTGTTTGTTTATTTATTTAATTTTTAAAAATAAAAAAAAATTGTTTTTGAGACAGGGTTTCCATGTGTAACCTTTGATGTCCTGGACTCATTCTGCAGATCAGGCTGGTCTGGAACTCAAAGAGATCTGCCTGCCTCTGCCTTCCAAGTACTGGGATCAAAGGCATGCGTCACCACCATCCAGCTAGGGCGTTAATTTTTCAAATGGTGGATAGCAACCCATTAGTAGGTCATGGAATTAATTTAGTGGTTCACATTGTCCTAGAGAAAAATAAGTAGAAAATTTGGGGCTGGCAAAATGGTGCAGTAAGTAAAAGGGCTTGTAGCCAAGCCTGGCCACCAGAGTGTGAGCCCAGGTATCTACATGATAGGAAGGAAGGAAGAAAGAAAGAGAGAGAGAAAAAGAAAGAGAGAAAGAAGAGAGAGCTGACTCTCATACGTTGTCCTCTTACTTCCAAATATGCTTGCATATTCACACATATGTGTGCAAGTATGTGTACAAGTGTACAAGTGCCCTTGCGTGCGTGTGCATACACACACACACACACACACACACACACGCACACATGAAAGATGAAAGAAAAAGAAAAAATTAGTACTTTAAAGTATCATGAACGTCCCTTGTTTTTGTTTTGTGGTTTCATTTAAAAATGCTTGGAGGGCTGGTGAGATGGCTCAGTGGGTAAGAGCACCCGACTGCTCTTCTGAAGGTCCAGAGTTCAAATCCCAGCAACCACATGGTGGCTCACAACCATCCGCAACGAGATCTGGCGCCCTCTTCTGGAGTGTCTGAAGACAGCTACAGTGTACTTATATATAATAAATAAAATAAATCTTAAAAAAAAATAAATAAATAAAATAAAAATGCTTGGAACCCACTGACCTAAGACAAGAACTCTAACTGCACTTCCATCTTTTTTTTTTGGTTTTTGGTTTTTTTCGAGACAGGGTTTCTCTGTGTAGCCCTGGCTGTCCTGGAACTCACTTTGTAGACCAGGCTGGCCTCGAACTCTGAAATCCACCTGCCTCTGCCTCCCAAGTGCTGGGATTAAAGGCGTGCGCCACCACTGCCCGGCCCGTCTACTTATTTTTAAAATGTGGATAAAAACACTAGCTCCTGCCTCCTTGGATTGTAATAAAGAATAAATGAGCTGGCAGGTATGGAATGCTTGGTGTCTATAACAGCGTAAATATTCAGCAGGAGCTGCTGATATTGTATAACAACTAAAACCTCTTCACAGAGGAGAATATAAAATTTTATTTATGGTGCGGTTACTAGTACATGACATCATGCACGAACACAGATAAGGGTGGTTACTCTATCAGATCTACCAGATGGGGTAAATATTATAGCAACAGACAATCTTTGGCAAATAAAAAGGAGTGGGGCCAGTCTGGCCTTTCTTATCTTGAGGCCACGCTTAGGAGGTGGAAGCCTTACCTTCCAGCTAAAACCCCTCCCATTCCATCTTTACTGTGTGTGACCAGTGCCTGCCATCTCTCCATGCACCTGCCCCTGGAAAATTAACACAGCTCTGCCCAGAGCCCTGTGGGGAAGGACTCAGCAGGCTCAGGTTTTTTTTAATACCTAAAGCACTTAGCACCATGCCTGACACTCAGCAAATGTGGGCCAACCTGAACTGAACTGCGGAGAACTGTTGTATGCCCTTGATCAAGTCTCAGGACCAAAATTTCCTGTGAAGAAATGAGAGAAGTCACACAGAAGGCTAAAGCAAGAAGCACTTCTGGTTTTTGAAACGGGGAAGCTGAACCCCAAATAGAGGAAGGTATCTGCCCAAGTTCAAACCACAAACTAATAGACAAACTGAGGTTGTGGCTGGTCTCCGAGGCACCACAGAATACTTTCTGCAAATGGTGTGTTGCCAATCTGTTGCCAACAAACTAAAGCTATACCTAGCCACAGGGATCTAGATCTTGGAAAATAGAGTGTGGAGCTAAAAGTGGAGATTAACAACCCGCTATCATTTATATGAAACACAAAATACCTATGTGCACATGTCGTGGTTTAAATCTGAGTTGTTCCCAGCAGGTGAACGCTTCGAAATCTTGGTTCCTGGCTTGTGATGCTATTTGGAGGGCCATGGATGGTCTGTGTAAGATGGTCATTAGAGGCAGGCTTTTGTACCAGATTGTGGTTCTGACTTGATTTCTCTGTGTCCTATGTCACCTACCATGTCTTTCCTGCCATTGTGGACTGAAATCCTTCTAAAATGGTGAGCCAAAAACTTTTCCCCCCTTAGTTGCTTCTTGGGTCAGGTATTGTTGCAGTGACGAGAAGAGCAAGTAACAGCGCACAAAAGGAATATGAAAAAGGAGTAGAAAAGAGCTCACAACTAAACACATTAGGTGTCACCTGAGGTAGAGGACAGGAGAGTGGATGGGAGGGGAAGAACACGTAGATGAGGCAAGAGACTTTTAAGAGCAAAGCTCATGAACTGTGTAAGTAGATGCACACACACATGCACACGCACACGCACACGCACATGCACACACTCACATATTTTGGGGTTGGAATCATCTAATCCAGGGGCAGTGAGTCTGCTGCAAGTATAAGGCTAGCCCCAGCTTCATAGTGATTTCCAGTCTAGCCTAGACTACAAAGTAAGACCCCCCCCAAAAAAAGAAACAAAATCAATAAAATATTCAGTCATGTTACTCCTTTGTTTAAAGACTCATTAGAGATATAGTCTGTGACCAAATGGCTTGGGTAGGGTAGGACAGTGATCAATCACACTGGGATTGTAGGCTTGTGTTATATAGCACGGTTCTGTTAATTTCTGTGAGTTTTTTTTTGTTTGTTCTGTTTTTGTTTTTGTTTTTTTGGCATGTTAATTGATTCCACTTTGCCTTTATTTCTTAATCTGTAAAGTGGGGATAATAATAGCATCATATGGTTGGCAGGCCAAATAAGTGGATACTTACTAAATTAAATATTTTGTACTGCTGGTCAGAACACAGTTATTATTCATGCATCCTGGGCTCTTCACAGTTTAGATTCTAAGTAGTCTACCAGCCTCATTTCCTGACTGCTCCGTGTTTCTCATGTCCAGTAAGCCCTGCTTTCTCTTTCCCAATAGACTCCCACTTGATTGAAACAATCTTATCTTGGGTGAAGCCTTGCTTGGGCCCCTTGCCACAGACAGTACATACTTCTTTGTCCTCCCACGTCCCCTGTGTACCTATCACACTGCCTTGTACATTGCTCTTTAAATGTTTGTTTAGCACACAGTGCTTGGCATGTGGTAGGTATTCATAAATATTTTACTTAAAACTTTGTATTGACATACAGCACAGTTAAGATATCCAAAGTGTACATCCTAGGTAAACTTTTGAAAGCTAAATGTGCCATATAACCTGTTTCCAGGTCTGTGTAGGGGATCGTCCCCACACCCAGAAGTCTTCCTCATTTCACCTTCCAGCTCCTGCCACTCTGATTCTGACAATGTGGACCAGTTTACCTTTGTTCTTCATCCACTGGAGTCCTGTAGATGCACTAGATATACCCCTCCCCTCTCCCCCACCCCGCTTCTCTTACCCATTCAACATCCATTCACAGTATTGCTTATTTTTGTGTATAGTTGTAGATTACTCATTTTCACTGGATGCATACTTTTTTTTTTTTTTCCAAAGACAGGGTATCTCTGTGTAGCCCTGGCTGTCCTGGAACTCACTCTGTAGACCAGGCTGGCCTCGAACTCAGAAATCCTCCTGCCTCTACCTCCGGAGTGCTGGCATTAAAGGCGTGGGCCACCATGCCCTGCTGGATGCATACTATTAAACTGCATGAATATTCTACAGTCTGTCCACTTTGTTTATAAGCACTCTGCGTGTGTGTGTGTGTGTGTGTGTGTGTGTGTGTATGTGTGTGCGCTCGCGAGTGCATGTGTATGTATAAGGTGGATGTGTGTAGAGGTCAGACATGTCAACCTTGGATATTGTTCCTTTCGAAGCCATTCACCTTGGTTTTTTGAGACAGGGTCTTTTATGGCCTGATGCAAGCTTGCTAAGCAGTTAGTCTGGCTAGCTGGCCCATGAGCTGCAGGGGTCTGTTTGTCTGTTTCTTCAGGGATGGGAATAGAAGTATATAGCACCATGTTTAGCTTTTTACGTGGATTCTGGGGATGAGACTGAGATTCCTAGGCCCAGAAGGTGAGCACTCTACTGCATGACGTACTTCCTCAGCCCCCAGCAAAATATTTTCTTTCTTTCTGCCCCACTCCAAAGCTAGGACCTAATACATGCTAGACAAAATGCTGTACCACTGAGCTATAGCCCCAGCCCTCAAATATGTCTTAAGTCAATGAAAAATTCTGTCCATCCCACTACACTGGGAATCTCTTGAGGAAAGAGGGAAGGTTTTATTCATCTCTAAATCACCAGTACCTACAGTTGGGCCTGGTTCTTGTTGGGAGCCCAGGATTTGAGGAATGAGCTGATGTAGGATCCCCCTGAGCCTTTGTAATTAAACTGGTCATTTCCCCATCCTTGGAGGGGCCCCAGCTTCAGATCCCTGGGTGATGCAGGTGAGTTGCTAGGCAACAGCATGAGGTTGGCTCTGGGGTCACAGTGGAGAGTGTGCTGTGAGGCCAGCTTGCCAGTAATTGGAAACACTTCTCTATTCAGCAGTCTCTTAAACTGCCTCTGCTTTCTCCCCTCCAGCCCATCCCCCCTTTCAGCTGCAGGAGGGATTGTTTTAAAGCAAGCAAGCAAGCCCAGCACTCCCCCACTCCCAAACCTCCTGTTTCTGAGGGAGGAATCCAAGGTTCAAGAGCTAGAGGAACCTGTTCGAAGTCCATGTTAACAGGTACAAAGATAAACTTAGGTTTTTGTGGTTGTGACACCCAAACTCTGCCCAGAACTCTGGCTGTGGACAAGTTGAATTTGGGGTGCCCAAGAGATGCAAGTCAGATTCAGCAATGTTCACATTGCTGGTCAAATGTTCACACTCCTTGTCAAAGCTTGTGGAGAGGGTGCTCCAGCAGCACACAGATGCTCATGGGCTAGGACACCTGAAACTCCCTGGGATAAGAAATGACCTGAGAGCTCCTTCAAAGCCTGAGTTCAAAACCTGGGGCTTGGGGTTCCAACCCATGTGCTTTGATTTGGAAAGCAGCAGCACCAGGCCCCCAGAACCTGTCTGCCTGGTCTCAGGGAGCCCAGAAAGGTAGGACAGAATGGGGAGTCCTGGACCTAGACTGTAAGGACAGAGGTCTGAGATTTCAGAATAGAAGGACATGCTGAATGAGTTAGGAGATAGCCAGGGAGATAAAGGGAGCATGATCAAGTTCAAATGGATGCTGCTGTGGGTTTGAGAGTGTTTGTTAGTTTTCAAGATGGCCCTTTAGATCTTTCTACCTTTATTTAGCTGGTATTTCTTTTGAGGGCCTTTGGGCTTGTTTTGTTTCATTTTGCACATGCGTGTGTGTGTGTTCGTGCATGTTGTGTGTAGGGGACAGGACAGGATCTCATTATGTAGCCCAGGCTGGCTGGCCTCAGATATAATTTTCATGCAATTCATCCCCATGTGCTGGGATTACAGGCATGTGCAACCACACCCACGTAGAAGGTCTTATTGAACCCTGTTTACTAGGTGAAATACAACTCTTTCCAACATCCGTTCCATATTTTTGTGTGTGTGAATCGATGTACCCTGTGCTTCAACCACACTGCATTTTCTCATTCAATAGACGAAAACCTTATTTCCTTATATCCAAAGAGATGGCAGTGTATACGTGTTTCGTTGTGTACTAGTACAACAGCTAAGATACAGAACCAATCTAGATGTCTTCGGTCAGTGAATCAATAGATAAATAAAATGTGGTAGATACATACATCAGGATACTATTCGGTCATAAAAAAATGACATGCTATCTTTTGCAGAACATGGGTGCAACTGGAGGACACTATAGCAAGTGAAATAAATCAGAAACAGAAGGACTGATCCCACATGCTCTCTCTTGTATGTGGATGCTTAAAAACTCTGCGTGAGTTTAGGAAAGAGGGAGGTTGGATGTGCAATGGGCAATTCTCCTCTGTCCTTTTGTAGGAAGGTTGCTTCCCTTATCAAAAGACTAAGAAGCTCCCTGGAGCCCACTGACCGGTGCTGTGTGCTCGGTCCCTGTAGGGACCTGCCGGTTTTTTTATATCCTCTATGGTCTCTGTAAGTGCTGTCTTCTTTAGCTTAAAAGTTCTAGGAGAGCAAGGATCAGGATGGATAGCCCTGGACACTCAGTGCTTGGGACATGAAGAACTGTTCTCTCCAGCTACAAGTAAGAAATAGAATAATTAATCTGAATAATACATTCAGGGTGAATACGGGCTAATTTCTACCCAGAGACATTCAGTTTTAAAACAAAAAAGTCTTCTTTCCTGGTAGCAATTTTCTACTTTCCGCCAGTGACTTGATTTATTGAGAGACCTTTAAGTGCTGTTGAGCCGAGCAAAAGAAAAGTTGGGGAAGGCTTTTCTTGTCAGGGACACAACCCTTTCTTTCTATTATGTCAGTTTCTTTAAACAAAAAAGGATTTAAACAATCTTTTTCAATTGATTCTCTTGTAAACACTCAAAGAAAGAATGTCTATCCCACTCTGCGAATAAAGTGGAGGTCCCTTAATTGTAAAGACGTGAAATGCCTGGACTCCCCGCCTACAGAGTTTGAGTAATTGGCAATAATTTCTCCCTTCCCCTCCCCCTATTGAAAGGCAGCTCACATCTTATTAGAAGAAAACCAGATCACTAACCTGGGAACCCGAGTCCTGGAAGGAGTTTATTTTACCAGCCAGCACAAGCTTCCAGAGGGAGCAGAAGGCAGGAAGCCTGCGTTTTCTCTCTGCTCCAGTCCACCTGGTACCTGGACTGATCGCCATGCTTGTGATTGGCCTTTGCTTCCCCAGCTCCCTCGTGGGACACTTTTCAGCCTTCGAAATATCCAGGCAGATGTTTCCTGTGGAAAATATTCCCTAGGACAGCTCTCTGTTATATGGGTTTCTGGTAGAAGTATCAAAGGGTTGAGGCTGGACCCAGATGAAAAGCCTAGAAGGTATATAGTGTGCCTTTGAGGGACCTGTGATTAGAGATTTCTTTTTCTTCCTTCCTTCTTTTCTTTCCTTTTCTTTTCTTTCCTTTTCTCTTCTTTTCTTTTTGCAATTTCTTTTCATTATCAACAGCTAAACTCTTTCAGTAAACAGATTTTGGAATTTGGTTTTACCTTTTACTATCATGGTTTTTGCTTGTCTGTGTGTATGTGTGTGTGTCTGTGTGTGTATGCACATGCATGTTCATATGTGTGTAGCACATCCATGTGTGGTTGCATCTGTGTGTGTGGATCTGGAGGCTGGAGGTTAATGTCAGATGTCTGTCTTCATTGCTTTCCACCTTACATACTGCTGAACCGAGAGCTGGCCGTTCGGCGAGTCTGACTAACCAGCTTGCTCCAGGATTTCCTGTTTCTGGCTTCTGCTCATTAGGACTACAGGGAGGCTGCCATGCCCACTTACTTGAATTTTTTATGGGTTCTTGGGGTCTGAATTCTGGCCCTAAAGCTTACAGGGAAAGTGCCTCACAACTAAGCTATCGACTTGGCCTATGGTTTTGAAAAAGTACTGTAACGTCTGTGGATATCAATTTCCTGTTGTTTTGAGACTGGGTTTCATGTACCTCGGCCTGGCCTAGAATTCCTTATGTAACTGAGGTTGATCTTGAACTCTTAATCCTCCGGCCTCCAACCCTTGGGTGCTGGGATTATGGACCTGTACCACCACAACATGCTCTCAATTTCCTTTTTTTTTTTTTTTTTAAAAAACAAAATTTTTACTTTTAGTTTGCTCCTCTGAGTGCTGTGATGAGGTTGAATGGAAGTCCTAGTACAGATACTTAAGGATAAATTATAGTAATAATAATTATTATTACTGTTATGCACTTTCATCAAAGGCTCAGCTCTGTCTAGTGTCTGAGCCAATCCAGGCCATTGTAGGAGCAGACGTCCTCACCTCTAATAGCAGCTGGGTCCAAGAATTAGAATTGATTTTAGGTGTGTTAGATGTGAACTCTGACTCAATTAGTTCCACTGGCTTTCAGCTGAAACAGTCCACTGACTACACTTGTGTCATGGCCGTCAGCCTGCCTACGTCCTACTAATCCCAACTTAGGACTGGAGTGGAGAGGATCCTGCTTCTTCTGCCACTAGCCTACAGACAGCTGAGCACAGAATAATAACCCAGATCCATAACGCCTCTTCCATCAGACTCTTGTCAGAACCACTTGATGTAGGCCTAGACCCTGGTTTGTTGCCACCACAACCAGTTATCCAGAGTCATCCATCCACATCATACTCTTTGAACATTGTGCACTGGCCAGAGAAGTTCTTTATCCTTGTCCCTAGGTTGTCACTTCCCCCCTCTATTTGTAGTCTAAGAAAAAAGAAATTGACATTCGCTCCTAGGCAGTTCTATACATGGGCTCTTACTTAATGAAACCCTATGAAGTTAGTATTAGTTTTTATCTTTGTTTTACAGATAGGAAACTTTCTGAGGGGGCTGGAGATATGGCTCAGTAGATAAAAACATGGATTATGCGAGCATGAAAACCTGAGTTTGTATCCCCAGCACCCAACTCAAATAACTGAGGGCATGGCTACATGTGCCTGTAACCCCAGTGGTGGGGGTGGGAGAGCTTGTTAGGCAGCCAGCCCAGATGAAAAAGACAACAGGGCAGTAAAGAAGGATGGCTTTCAGGTGTGTGCACATGGGTACGTGCTCAACTGCATTCAAAACACACACACACAGGCACACACACAGGCACAGGCACAGGCACACACACAGGCACACGCACAGGCACACACACACACACACACCCCGTATGTCTTAGTCAGAGTTACTATTGCTATAATGAAACCAAAAGTAATCAAAAAGTAAGTTGGGGGAAGAAAGGATTTGTCTTACATTTCCACATCATAGTTCATCATTGAAGGAAGCCAGGGCAGGAACTCAAAAGGGCAGGAACCTGAAGACAGGAGCTAATGCAGAAGCTGAGGAAGATGCAGCTTGCTCCTCAGGGCTTGCTCAACCTGCTTTCTTATAGAATCCAGGACCATAGCCCAGGGGTGTACCACACACAATGGGCTGGGCCCTCTCCAGTTCTCATCAATCACTAATAAGGAAATGCCCTACAGGCTTGTCTACAGACTAACATTATGAAGGGTATTTTCTCAATCCAGGTTTCCTCCTCTCAGATGACTTTTAGCTCTTGTCAACCTGACATAAAACCAGCCAACACACCATAACCGCCTACCCACCCCAACAGGCAAAACTTCATGAAACAAAACAAAAACAAGAGAGAGAGAGAGAGAGAGAGAGACAGAGACAGAGAGAGAGAGAGAGAGAGAGAGAGAGAGACAGAGACAGAGAGAGACAGAGACAGAAAGAGAGAGAGTTAAGTAATTTTCTAGAATCACATATTGAACAAATGACAGGGTAAGATTTTTGAACCCAGATCTCTGCTGTTAAAATCCATGATATCCTTCCATGATAACCCCTGTTAAGGGCTAAGACTCTTAATTCTGGGACCTCTGTAAACACTTCCACCAGGGCTTTAGGAAGGCCCCAGGGTTCTCTTCCCTCCCAGGACCCTGAGCAGCCGCACACCTGGCTCTTTTCTCTTGCCCTCCTCTCATTTGCTGCTCTTGTTTCCATGCCTACTCTGTGAGAGGGAACTACTTTATTTACCCACTGATTCAATCATTAAGCGCAGTCAGTCACCTTGGACCTCCATAGCAACAGGCTTGGCAGGTCTGAACCTCAGGGATTCATTTTCTTCTAGTTCTTGAGACTCAAGGTGGTCAGCAGGTTTGGTTTCTTTTCTTTCTTCCTTTCTTTCTCTCTCTCTCTCTTTCTTTCTCTCTTCCTTCCTTCCTTTCCTTTCTTTCCTTCCTTTTCTTTCTTTCTCTGTCTCTGTCTGTCTGTCTCTCTCTTTCTTTTTTTTTTTTTTTAAGTTTTAGATTTTTAAATTTTATTTTGCATGTGTGAGAATCACTTGCATGCTTGGTGCCCAGAGAGGCCAGAGAGGGTGTTGGATTTCCTGGGACTGTAGTTATAGACAATTGTGAGCTGCCATGTGGGTGCTGGGAATTGAACTTCGGTCCTCTGGAAGAGCAGCCAGTGCTCTTAACCGCTGAGCCATCTCTCCAGCTTCAGGTTTGGCTTTTCCTAGGGCCTTTTTCCTGCACTGAAAATGATCTTACGGATGTATCTTTCTGTGGAACTCCGTCTGAGAGTGAGTGCTGCTGACCAATGTCTATGTCATAGATTTTCTCTATGTGTAAGGATACCATGCGACTGTATTAAAGCCTGTCCTTGATCAGCTCAAAGGCCCAGACTTCAGATGAGGTTACATTTTGAGATACTAGAGGTTAGGGTTTCAACATATGAACTTTGTTGGGGTTGGGGGTGGAGGTTTAATTCATCCTATAACGAGGTTTATAAGTAGTAAGCAACAGAAAATGACTAGCTTATTTCAGGAGAAGAATTGTAAAAGAGCCCTAAGGATCCACAGAATCACAGGGGAACTTGAAAACAGACTGGACTGAGGCAGTCAAGTCAGGAAGAACCCCAAGCCCCGCTGATACAGCCGCTGACACCGTGACCTTTCTGGATTCTCTGTGATACTCATTTTCAGAAATGTGTGCCTGCTGCTATGCCCACTGGGTTGTAAGAATGGACTCTACATGCTCCTTGCTTCTCTGGGCTATAAGTTCCTGACTTCCAGTTTGGATGGACACATCTGCTTGGAGCATTCATGCTTTCCCTGCAAGGGAAGCATCTTGTGTTTTCTGCTTTTACATTAGGTGTTCTTTTGCTTCATGAGGAATCTCTCAAAATAGTGAGGAGGCAGGAGGCAAGACGGCTCAGTGGTTAAGAACGCTGGCTGCTCTTGCAGAGTACCTGGGTTTGTTTCATTCCCTGCACCCATAAGGCATTTACAACTGTCTGTAACTTCAGAGCCAGGGGGTCTCTTTTGTTCTTCTTGGTGCATAGACGCTCAGGCAGGCAAAATATCTGTATACCTAATCTTTTTAAAATTTTATTTTAAAAATAAAAAAATAGGAGGTTCAGACATGGGCCACTGAGAATTATAAGTTATACCAAATAGATAGTTATTGCACTATAGTATCCATTACAAATATGAAGACAAACAAGATTCAGTGTTGGCCTCCACTGGTTCCAAGTCTGGTATGATGAGTTAGTGGACAACTTGAGCAGACTGTGATAATGGCCGTGACAGGGGAAAGCAGGAATTGCTGTACAATTACAGAGAAGAAGAACTTCCCAGCCTTGGTGGTGATGTGGAGGGGGTATTAGGAGAAATCAGGGGAGATATTCTATAAAGTTAATAGCTAAGACCTGAAGGAGAAAGGAGTATTCGCTATCCAGAAATTATACTCCCAACTTTTCCATCCCAACGACCTGCTTTCAAAACTGCCAAGAACAAGAGAGGGGAGAGGGAGAATGAGATCAAGAATGAGGGGGGTGGGGCAAGGACATGCTTTTAAGGAACTTACAGTTAGGCTGTTAAGATAAAAGGGCCTATAGTAGGGCTAAGAAAGTGTTCCTAGGCATAGTCAGCTAACCACCTGGACTCATTCCAAGGCACAAGATTGCCCTGGTCCAATGTCTGCAGACAGAGAACCTTGATTTTGTGCACTGCATCTCTCAGAGAAGACCTCTCTTATATTAGTAAGCTCACTAGGACTGGTACATAAACCGGAAGCCTGTTTATTAATTTGCAAAACGAAAGTATCATTGGCAAAGCCACTCTAATTTGCAAAGCAGGCTGGAACATTCACCTCAGAATACCTGTACATTTTCTTCCTTCCTTGGAGCACATGACATATGGGAAGCCCAAAATCAGAAGGTGGCATGGCAGAAGGTCTGGCATGAGAACAATAAAGAAAAGGGGGGCAGCCAGTGAGTTTGGACTCTGTGCATTCTGTCTGTTTCTCAGCCTGATGGCCCCATAGAGTCCCCTGGGAGGATGTTTGGAGTACTCATTCCTGTGACTCACTCTTTGACATTCCAGATAAGTGGGCTTATAGATAGTAAAGCCCCCAAAAGGAATCTCATTTTCAGAGCCACTGAGGCAGTTCTAGTGTGCAGTAACTGGTTGCTCTCTGGACCTTGCCAAATAGGATGTCTGCATTCACTAAGGGGTCTCGCTTGAGGACACTGTTTGGAAAGATGCCTTCGTGGCTTTTTTTTTTTCAGGACTGGATGGTTGGAAGCCCCCTCTCTTCTATTCCATCCGTGATCCACAGTGTGGCATGCTCACTTGTGATGTTGTGGTTAGATTCTCCGGCTAGCTTTGAGATGAGTCCCAGACCATCGTGACTAGAGTGTGAGTGTCGCAGACTTTCATCATTTCATAGATGGACTTTCACTTTCCTACAGATGATTAATTTCATTTAGGGGAAGATTTTTATTTCAGGGACATTTTCAGTTCTTTGAAGGTTACTCCCCCCCTACACACCCCATTTTCTATAGAATTATCCGGAGAATAATCCAAAGTTGATGGTCTTCAGATAGTGTTTAGTGGTTCAGTGGGAAGAATTACAGAAGTCTAAGCTCATTTTTTTTTTAAAGACAAGGTCTCGTGTAGCCCAGTCCAGTACTAAGCTTACCATGTAGCCTAGGCTGGACTTGATCTCTTGATCCTCTTGCCTCAGCCTCCTGAATGCCCAGGCCTGTCTCTATAACCCCAGTATTAGGAAGGTAGAGGCAGGACCCTCACGGTGTGACCCAGTCTCAAAATATCAAAAGTGAATCGAATACAAGGCAAGCTACTGGAAACCATTGGAGTTGTCACTTTTTAAACCACACAGATCCATGTTAGACAATAGTGACTGGCTGTTGTCTGTCCTGCTGAGGTGACTCACCCACCTACTGTCCTTCTCCTACCTCCTAACTCCTGTTATTTGCTTTTTAAAAACTCTGCCAACTATCCACGGTATTTATGTTTTGTTTTGCAATTAAAGTACTGTTAGTCATTAAGGCTTAGTTTTACACCTAAATAGATTCAGCACTGTCATAATATGATGAGGGAGGGAGTAGGGACAGAGTGGGGAGAGGGGGATCCCTTAGAACTTTGACGAATGAACAATCTCTCTCTCTCTCTCTCTCTCTCTCTCTCTCTCTCTCTTTCTCTCTCTCTGAGACAGGGTTTCTCTGTGTAGCCCAGGCTGTCCTGGAGCTCACTTTGTAGACCAGGCTGGCCTCGAACTCAGAAATCTGCCTGCCTCTGCCTCCCGAGTGCTGAGATTAAAGGCTTGTGCCACCAAACAATCTCTTACAATAGCTTCTTTTCTTTTCTGTTTTGTCTTTTCTTTTCTTCATCTTTCATTCTTTTATGTCTCTCTCTTTCCCTCTCACCCACTGCCCTGTGGGTGTAGAATCGTATGTGTGTAGATCAGAGGATAACTTGCAGAAATCGATTCTCTCTCCCAGCAGTGGGTTCCAGAGATTGAACTCAGGGTGTTTGCTTTGGCAGCAAAGCATCTTTACCCACTGAGGGAGATCAGCAGACCCAGCAGTTTGGTTGGTATGAATGTCTTTCTGTATATATATATATATATATATATATATATATATATATATATGGGTACTGGGGGAGGGGCATGCATGCCTGCGGAGGCCAGGAGTTGCCATTTTCTACCTTATTATTTTTTGAGATAGGGTCTCTCATAGAAACTGGAAGCCACTGATTGGTTAGACTGACTGGCAAGCAAGCTCCCAACATCCCCCTGTCCCTGTCTCCCCAATGGTGCTGGTGTTACAGGAACACAATACCGCAACCAGGTTGGTGCTGCAAATTGAACTTTCCATATAAAGGTGAAAAGAGAGAACCAACTCCACAAAGTTGTCCTCTGACCCCACACACGGGCCATAGCATACGCATGTCCCCCTCAATTAAAAAATTTTAAAGCTTATAGAGACTGAAGTATAGCTCAAGGATAGAACCCTTGCCTAATATATGAGAGACTCTGTCCCCAGCAGCACTCCCACTGTCAACAAGAACAAAAGGTAAAAATTATAAAATGGTGTATGGAGTCTGTAGCTATGCTTCAAGTTATTGAGAGAGTGAAATAACCACCCTAAATTCTAGGGCGTTTTTTCCTTCCCTGTGTATGGTATGATTGTGTGGTTGAGGACTGTGTCGGTTAGTTTTTGGTCAACTTGATACACTTAGAGTCATCTAAGAAGAGGTAATCACAATTGAGAAAATGCCCTCATCAGATTAGTTGGTAGGCAAGCCTTTGGGGCATTTTCAGGATTATTAATTGGTGTGAAAGGCTGCAGTCCACTGTGGGCAGTGTCATCCCTGGTAGGTAGTCCTGAAGTTCATAAGAAAGCAAACTGAAGGAGTCAAGAGGAGCAAGCCAGTGAGAAGCACTGTAAAATAAAATAAACCCTTTCATCCCCAAGTTGCTTTGGACATAGTGTTTATCACAGCCACAGGAAGCAAACCAACACAAAGACACTGCTGTTATTCCATAGACATTTACAGAGCAAAACCTTCCAAGCTGGAGCTGCTGTCGTTAGTGATGGATGCTCAGACATGACATGTGACATGTTCAAGGTCACACAGGGAGTTAGAGGCACAGCAAGGAAGGGAATGCAGATGTTGTAATTTCCATTCTACAGCCAGGCTAAGGAGACTGGGAACACAGTAGTAAGATGAGGCTATGTCCACTGGCACTGCCTGCTGCTGTGCCATCTACTCTTTCACTGAGAGCCTCGAAGCATTTCAGGTAGGAGCAGAGGGAAGGGATAAAGTGCATGGATGGTCTTCTCTCTCATTGAGTCCTGCCCATCCCTAAACTGGTAATTCAGTTTCTGTGTTCCCTATGAACACTTCCCCCCACAAATATATTTTATTTCATTCATTGTTACTGTGTATGTGTGTAGCTGTATTTGGATGAGTGTGGACATGCATGCATGTTCTTAGAGGACAGCTTTGTGGAGTCCCTTCTTGCCTTCCACCTTAATGTGGCTTTCAGGGAGTTTGTTTAGGCTATCAGGTTTCACAACTGTCTTTACCTGCTGAGCCATCTCACCAGCTCTTATGAAGCCTTGATATCAGAATTTTAGGTGATGCTACACTCCTTTCCATCCATCCATCCATCCATCCATCCATCCATCCATCCATGTACCCACCCACCTACCCTATCCATCCATCCACCCATCTACCCATACATACATACATCGATCCACCACATAATATCTAAAGGGCATCTTCTTTGTGAAAGATTATTAATATATATCATGTGTTCATTTTCATGGAGCTCCAGTATGGAAATAAAGGCAATTATAGTGCAGTATGACAAACAACCAATAAGATCTTCAAAAATAAATCTGGCTTTCTCTTTCTGTCCTTCTCTCCCCTCCACTCCCACTTCTCAAGACAGAGTCTCACTGTGTAGCCCTGGCAGGTCTAGAACTCACAATAGTTGGCCCGCTTCTGTCTCCAGCATGTCACATTTAAAGGTGTGTGCCACCATGCCCAGACGATCTTTCTATTTTGAAGCTTTTCTCATTTGCATTCCTTCACTGTAATGTCGATTAATTTTTAGTTAGAACGAGGTGTTAAATTCTTGCATATATGACAAAATGGCAGAGTATAAGAGAGTTAGAGTGGAACAATACAATTTGTTGCAATTAAAATTCTATAGTATACCTTAGAATTGTTTTAATCAAACTATTTCTTGAATAATATCTAAACTCAGACAAATCAGGGCAGGCAAGTTGGTTCAACAGGTAAGGGCACTTGCTACCAAGCCTGATGACCTGAAGTCAATCCCAGGGACCTACATGGGTGGAAGAAAAAACTGACTCCAGAAAACTGTCCCTGATTTCCATACAGACAATATATCATGCATTCACAACACACACACAACACAAATAAATGAATAAATGTAATAATTATTATAGTCAGACAATTCAGACTTAATCTTAAAAGCAGCTCTTTTTTTTCAAATGGCGAAAGAAGCTGGAGATTACAGAATACAATAAGAGAGAGAGAGATTAAAAATCATCCCAAATAGTCCCACAGATTAGAGATAGCATAAAACTGGTGTAAGGAAATGAGACAATAGCTCACCTCGTTCATTCATTGACACGACATGAAGTTTCATCCCCAAAATTGCATAGGGTGGTTGGCCAGGCAACAAAACCCTCTTACTGTGGTCTTCAAAAGACAGAGTACTCATGTGCCTGCTACAGTTATAATGTCCCTAGGGTGAGAAGTGGGCCATCAACTGTCCCTTTTCTTTAAGATACTGCCTACTTCATATAATTACTACAAATGACTAACAGGAACACTTGGCAGTGTTTAGAAATAATACAGAGGATGAATCACCAAAAAAAAAAGGGCTACTATTAAGACAATTTTCAAAATGAACAGACCAGAATTCTCTATCAACATGGTTAAATCTCCAAAGCAAACACTAGGCACTGGTGAGATGGCTCAGTGGGTAAAAGCACTTGCCACACAAGCCTGAAGACCCAAGTGAGATCCCTGAAACCCACATCAAGACACTGGATGTATTAGCACAAATTTGTATCCTAGCATTCCTGCTGTGAAACAGAAGGACCCAGAAGTGGGTCAGCAGGCTTGGGGTGTGCAGCATAAACAACAGAAAGATGGCCTCAGTAAGGTCAAGGAAGAGAACTGACTTTCCAAAATTTATCCTGTGATTACACACTCACTAAGGTGCAAGTGCAACACAGGCATGCATACATCATGCATGCATGTACACACTGTGCTTTCACACACATACACTATCCACACACACACACATACACACACAAATATACCATGCACAGACACGTACCATGCACACACACACGTAGTGAATATACCCACATATCCCATGTACGCATACACCATGTACACAATCTGTGCATACACATACTGTCCATACACACACACATATACCATGCACACAAACACACATACCATGGATGAGGATGCATATACATCACCCACATAAACACACTACTCACACACTCACACAGGTGGATGTCAGAGGATTACTTTCAGGAATCAGTTCTCTCCCTCTATCATGTGGGAGCCAGGATTGTGCTCAAGTTTTCTGACTGGCAGCAAGTGCCTTTGGCAGCTGAGCCATCTTGTTGACCCCAACTTCCATTCATAATGGTTCATGAGAAATGCCTCCAAGACTAAGTCACTAAGTGGTGATTCTTGAGTTCCAAGTAACTAGTGCCAATAGGGAGTCTGCCAGAATCTGGGCCACTAAATCATACCTGAAATAAAGCCTTGATTCATTCATTCAGAACTTACTAATGTAATGTTAACAGAGTCTCTGTAATACACTTTAGTTCAAATGCTGGATTATGAACCCTACGATTCAATGAAGAAAGGAAAATCAAATATTTACAGGTGTGATGAGTGACACAGTGAAGAAATGTGGGCAAGCCTGGGGTACAGCAGAGAAAAACACTAGCTGCTCTTCCAGGGGACCCATGTCGGCCTCAGAGCACCCACATCACAAGATTCAACTCTGAGTATAACTACAGTCCCAGGGTATCCAAAATTGATCTCTGGCCTCCAGTGGCATCTGCACACATGTGGCACTCACTCACACAGACACGGGCAGGCACATAGACACACAGATGCAAATAAAAATAAATATTACAGCACTCGGGAGGCAGAGGCAGGCGGATTTCTGAGTTCGAGGCCAACCTGGTCTACAAAGTGAGTTCCAGGACAGCCAAGGTTATACAGAGAAACCCTGTCTCGAAAAACCAAAAAAAAAAAAAAAAAAAAAAATTAAAGAATACTATATCTTAAAAAAAAAAAAGAAGTGTGGGTTGGTATAGAACCATGTAATTGGAAGCTATAAACTGGCTTCAGGTCAAATGAAGTTTCCTTCAGAACTAATATTTAAGCTGGGCAGTGGTGGCGCACGCCTTTAATCCCAGCACTTGGGAGGCAGAGGCAGGCGGATTTCTGAGTTTGAGGCCAGCCTGGTCTACAGAGTGAGTTCCAGGACAGCCAAGGCTATATAGAGAACACCCACGACCCCCCCCCCCCAAAAAAAAAGAAAAGAAAGAAAAGAAAAAGAAGTAATACTTAGTTGAATTGTGGAGACAAAGCAGGAGCAGGAAAAAGAGTGGGAAGGAAAAGGTGGGGGTGGGGACATTGGTGCATGTGGTGACCCAAAGGGTCTAGGGAGCCAAATTTTGTGTAGGGAACTGAAATGTGCTTACTATTGGTTGGAGCATAGACTGTGGGCTATTCGAGAGCTGAAAGCCTGCTGGAAGTCAGCTCATTTAAGACTTTATGGAGCCGGGCGTGGCGGCGCACGCCTTTAATCCCAGCACTCGGGAGGCAGAGGCAGGTGGATTTCTGAGTTCGAGGCCAGCCTGGTCTACAGAGTGAGTTCCAGGACAGCCAGGGCTATACAGAGAAACCCTGTCTCGAAAAACCAAACAAAACAAAAAACAAAAACAAAGACAAAGACTTCATGGTATACAGACCGCAGGATTCTAAGATCTTTTCTGGGCTTGACTGTGCTTAGGGAACAAGGCTAACATAGGGTCAAAACAAACCATGAAGTTCTGTAAAGCAAAGCCTCGATTAGCTCACAATTAATTGGCATAAAGACATTTTGAAAATGTCAGTGGAGCATAATCAATAGGATATCCAGAAGGAGGGGAGAGAAAGAGAAGGGAAGTGAGGAGGGGCAGGGAGAAGAGACAAGGCCACAGTGCCTCTGGAGAGGTCAGAGAACAACTTTGGGGAGTTAGTTTTTTTCCTTCTAGGGACTGAACCCAGGTCAGTTGATTTTCCCAGAAAGCGTTTTTATCTATTTATTTTGGCTGTTTTGTTGTTGTTTATTTTTCAAGACAGGGTTTCTCTGTGTGGCACTGGCTGTCCTGGAACTCTCTGTGGACCAGGAGGGCTCAAACTCAGAGATCTGCCCGCCTCTGACTTCCTAGTGCTGGGATTAAAGGTGTGGACCACCACCACCCTGACTATTCTTGGCTTTTTGAGAGAGGGTCTCTTATAGGCCCCCACTGGCCTTGCATTTTTTCATCCTTCTGTCTTCACCTCCTGAGAGATGGAATTACAGGTGTGCACCACTATGTCCAGTGCAGTATTTCTCTTCTTGTATCCCCACTGGACTTTCTCCTCACTAGAATCCTTTTTCTTTCTCTTTTTTTTTTTTTGGTCTCTCTCTCTTTCTTTCTTCCTTCCTTTCTTCCTTTCTTTCTTTCTTTCCTTCCTTCCTTCTTTCCTTCCTTCCTCACTAGAATCCTTTCTTTCTTTCTTTCTTTCTTTCTTTCTTTCTTTCTTTCTTTCTTCCTTCCTTCCTTCCTTCCTTCCTTCCTTCCTTCCTTCCTTCCTTTCTTCCTTCCTTCCTTCCTTCCTTCCTTCCTTCCTTCCTTCCTTCCTTCGTTTTTTTCATTCTTTCGTTCTTCTTTTTGTTTTTTGGTTTGGTTTTTTTTTTTTTTTTGAGACAGGCTTTTTCTCTGTATAACCTTGGCTATCCTGGAACTCACTGTATAGAGCAGGCTGGCCTTAAACTCACAGAGATCCACCTTCCTCTGCCACCTGAGTGCCAGGATTAAAGGTGTGTGCTACCAGGCCCCTCATTAGATTACTTAAGTGTAGTGACTGTGTCTTGCTCATTCTTCAACATGTATCTACCAATCACCTATTATGTGTTAGGTACCAGACTAGGTGATGCAGGTCTAAAGTTAACTGGAAGATATATATTCTTTTTGTGAGTGTTGGGGGAGATTGGCTCTCTCTCTCTCTTGGTTAGATTGAAGTTCATTCTGTAGACCAGGTTGGCCTCAAACTCAGAGATCCACCTGCCTCTGCCAGCTGAATGCTGGGATTTAAGGCCTGCACTGCCATACTGTGTTTGAGACATAATTCTTGCTCATAGAGTTTATAGTCTAGTGCAAAAGACAGAAGAGTAAATAGGAAAGAGGACCAAGTATGACCAGGAAGGTATGAAGTGACACAGGGACCCTGGGAAAGGGACAGCTATCTACATTTACCTTGGGAGCACGATGAAAGGATTCCATAAGGATGGGGTTTAGCTGAGAATTGAAGGAAAATCACAACTTGGCAAGCAATGTGGCTATGGATCTTATGGGGTAGGGGAGGAAGAGGGGGGAGGGGAGGGGAAGGGAGGGGGAGGGAGTCAGAGAGCACAAAAAAACCAAAAAAAACAAAAACGGGATGGGATGGCTGGGATGGAGAGAAATGGGGACAACAGTTAGAAAGAGGTGTTTACTGTGTTGACTACACATAGAAACCCTTATATAGGAGTCATGAAAGGAAGCAAGAAAGGAAAGAAGGAAGGAAGAGAAAGAATAAGAATGTGAAGAAGGAGGGAGGGAGGGAGGGAGGGAGGGAGGAAAGGAAGAAAGAATAGAAGCAAGTTCATTTCCTGCCTTTACAGTAGACCTCTGCCCACTGTTGGCTCAGTGGGTAAAAGTACCCATGACCACACCTAATGGCCTGACTTCAATCCCTGGGACCCATGGGGTGAAAGGAGAAAATCAGCTCAGGAAATTTGTCCTCTGAACTCTATATGCACCAGGGCCCATAGCCTACACATGCATACAAGTAAATAAAATATAACAAAAATAAAATTTAAAAAGAATGGAAGGAAGAAAAGGGATAAGAACGGAAGCAAGAGCTGGGCCTGTTGGCTTACGCCTTTAATCCTTCAAAGCCAGCCTGGTCTACATAGTGAGTTCCAGGACAGCCAGGGCTACACGGTGAGACTCTGTCTTTAAAAAAGAGAATGCAAATGGAAGGAAGGGAGGCACCATGCACACAATTTGCCATTTTAACACTTTTGGGAAAGGGACTGCAGAGATGGCTCAGTGGTCAAGAGATTGTATTCCTCTTTCAGAGGATCCAGTTTTGTTTTAAGCATCCGCATGAGTTGGTTCACAACCACTTGGAACACTGGCTCCAATGAATCCAGTGACATTTTACAGCCTTCTTGGGCACTTACACATGCATGGCCTACTTCACATAGACACAGACACATAAACAATAGTAAACATTAAAGATATTTTAGAAAGGCCAAATTTGTTTGGGCTTGCTCCCTTGTTCACTGGAGGTATTGTCATAGTAAGCAGCTACAGAGCCCACACTCTGACTTTGGTTGAGTTCTGACTTTAGCCAGTTAGCAGCTGAGTGACATTATTTCTTTGTATAAATGACAGGAACTCACAGGATGACTATGAGGCTAAAACAAAGCTAATATTTGTAAAGCTCTTGAAACAATGCATAGATCCAGGCAGTTTTGAGTGTTTGCTTTGTCATCCTTCGATTTATGAGAATATTTGTTGAGGGCCAAGTGTTGTAATAGTCACTGTGAAAATAAGACCTGAGCCGGGGGTGGTGGCACAGGTCTTAATCCAGTATTTAAGAGGCAGAAGCAGGCAGAACTCTCGGAGTCAGGGGACAGCCTGGTCTACTGAGCGAGTTCCAGAACAGCCAGGGCCACACAGAGAAACCCTGTCTCAATAAAACCAAAGGGTAGGGGGGGGGGGAGGAGATCTGGTTTTAGTCATGGAGGAGGATCATCAAAGTGACAGATTTGTAAATAAGTGATAACACTACAATCAAGTGAGGTGATAGCTGCTAAGCTCTCCAGACTCCAACAACTCAGTGACTCATTCTCTCTGAAGAAGCAAAGGGAGGCTTCAGAGGGGTGGGTGCCTTTCACCAGGTATTGACGCACATTGAATAGTTTCCGCAGAAGGAAAAAAACCAACACAAAACACAGACGGGAGGGCTTATCGGGCCAGGGAAGCACTCTGTTGCTGAGGCTCAAGGACAAAGACTAAAGTGTGTTTATAATGGGAAGATATGGCATAATGGAGTAAGGGGCCCTCTCTCTGGCTGGAGAACAGCATGTGGAACATAAACTCCCAAGCAACTCAGTGTTCAGGTTTCTTCCTGTGAATCTGCTTAAGAGTTGTGTTCTGGATAGGTGGAATTTATGGCAACATTATGTCCTAGATTTTTGTGGACATTCCCAGATTTCAAGTATTTTATCCTGTTGTAACAGTAGTAGGCTTAAAGTTGTGTTCTCCTATCCTTTTTCTTGGCATGTATGGCAATAAATACTTAGAGGAAGTCTTGGATGAGTTTAGAGAGACAACAATACTCTACGGAGAGTGTTCATTGCTGACAGGATGCAAAATAGCTGTCTGAGGTGAGAGACAGGCAAGGAGAACCCCCTGTAAAATTGTAGTTGATGTGTGTGTCTTTTGTTTAGACCAGAACAGACTAATAAGAGAAGTTTAGGGATAAATGAGAGAAAGAATGAGCCTGAAGACAAGGAAAGAACTGAGTGAGGGAGGGTGAGGGTCAGGGAGGAAGGACAGAGAATCCTGGAATGAAGAGAAGCCAAAACACACAACAGAGGCAAGGAGACACACTCAGGGAGAGGAGAAGGGAGGAGGAAAAGAGGGCAGGGAGAATCTGAGCAGAAGAGAGCACATATGGACTGGGGCAGTTAGGGCAGACAAGTAGGCAATCATGCATGGATGAGACACAAAAAGAAGCTCAAGGTTTAACTGTGGGCATCTGGAGCACCCTGGGTTGGGGTTGGGCTTGGGGTTGGGGTGGGGGTGGGGGTGGGGGTGGGGTGAAGACTGTGGAAAGGATTATGAAACCACACCAAACACAGAGCTGCAAGCCCCATCTGCTATAGTTGTCACCCTTTCAGGAACCCCCAAGAAAGCTGCCTGTATATCTGTCATGTGGTGAACGGACAAACTCTGCTTCAAGGGACCTTTTGCTGACTCTTCATATGAAGGAAGGGTCAGGAGAATGCCCTTTAATTTCTCTTTATAAGGACACAATATCAGGCCAGGCTGTGGTGGTACAAACCTATAATCCCAGCACTCCGTAGGCAGAGGCAGGTGGATCTCAGAGGTCAGCCTGATGATCTACAGAGAGAGTTCCAGGATGTCTGGGGTTACACAGAGAAAGCCTGTCTTGAAAACAAGCAAACAAACAAGCTTCAAAAGTCATAACTCATGATTCAATCATTTATCAAAAGTCCTTACCTGCTAATGCCATCTCACTGCACATTAAGCTCCGACATGGGACTTTTGCTGGGACATGAACATTTAGGCTGTGGCACATTTTTTAACACAGCCATTCTTTATTTGCTTACACTTATTTGGTTTGGTTCTATTGAGACAAGGTCTTGCTGTGTAGCCCTTGATGGTCTGGAACTCATGATTCAGCGCAGACCAGCCTGGAACTTGTGGGTATTTGCCCTCCGCCTTCCATCTGCTTCCTTGTTTTCGACACATTTGTGACTTGGCTCTATATAGATCCTGTCTTGTTTTTTTCCCAAAACATACTTGCTGGTTCTTTTTGTTCTGACTCTAAATATCATGACTTAGCTCATGTTACCCTCCTAAACATCATAGCCTGCCTGCCTCATCTTGAAGAAAATATAAGACTGGTTCAAAAATCTAACATACTCAAATAGTAATAGGACTGTGGCTGGAGTGTGGTTACTTTAAAGCCATTTTTTTTTTCAAAATACTTTTGAAAAAAAGTATGATATGGTTATATTACGTATATAAATAAAAACTAAGTTTGAAGCAAAATCACTCATCAAGTCTTCATAGGCAGCGACTGAATTACCTTTCCCTTCATTCTTTTGAAGGAAGGATATGAAATTAGTATCCCTTTAACTAAGCAGCTGCTGCTGAGATCCTGTCTGGATCAGAGAAACCTAGTCTCCATTTTCTCCCTCCAAACTGACTTTGCAGTGTCCCCTGGAATTTACTTTCCAAAGCAGAAATGTGAGCGCATGCTTCTCCGATGTAAACGTTGAATGTTTCTCAACAGTACCTGCAGGATGGCGTCCAGTCTTCCTCCTCCTTCTTCTTCCTCCTCCACCCCTCCCGCTCCCCTCCCCTCCCCTCCTCCTCCGCCTTCTTCTTCTTCTTCTTCTTCTTCTTCTTCTTCTTCTTCTTCTTCTTCTTCTTCTTCTTCTTCTTCTTCTTCTTCTTCTTCTTCTTCTCTCTCTATATAAGTCTTTTATTGTCCCCAGAGGGCCCACTTTGTACTGGTAGCCAGGATCTTGTTTCTGGAGCTGGGTATCTTAGGTCTTACCTGCCAACCTGCTGCACCATTCCCTTCCCAGGCACATAGATGCCATCCAAAAACTTTCTGATATCCTTGTTTTTAACTGTTGTGGCTTGCTGAATCAGAGCCGCTGAATTTGAAACAAGTTCAATATCATTTCCTTCAAGGATTAATTCATCCTTCTGGGCTTGGGAGAGAGAACAATCGGCACCCATCCTCATCTGCACCCTGCCATTGTATTTTTCACCCTAGAAATTTCAGATTTCATCCAAGGACCCATTCTTCTGAATAACATCGTTGTTGGGGAAGGGACTTTATCTCATAACAGAAGCCCAGTGTAACCTCCTTGATCTTGTTCTGAACATGACTGCAGATGGTTCTGACAGTGGCCAGCTCCTTTCTGTTACCCTACCATTTCCGGAGCCTCTTTTTCTTTCCAAGGAGACTCAGCTCTACATTGATGTGACTGAAGTCCCTCCACGGAGTTCCCCCTGGGGCCCTTCACGATGACTGTGCACCCCTTCTGAGTGATGTTGACATTTTCTGGAATGTTGGCAGTCTGACTGCTGAGAATTGTCTTCATTCTCGAAGTAGATGGGCAAAGAGAGCAAAGTCTAGTTTTTTTTTTTTGTTTGTTTGTTTTAAAGATTTATTTATTTTATATATATGAGTACACTGCAGCTGTCTTCAGACACACCAGAAGAGGGCATCGGATCCCATTACAGATGGTTGTGAGCTACCATGTGGTTGCTGGGAATTGAACTCAGGACCTCTGGAAGAGCAGTCAATGCTCTTAACCAGCCCGAAGTCTGTTTTTTTTTTTTTTTTAATAAGGCTCTTTGCAACTTCACCTTCCCAACTTCACTTAGCATTTCACTGTTAGCCACCATTTTCATCACTGGGACAAAATACCTGACAAAAGCAACTTAAGAAAGGATTTACTTCAGCTCACAGTTTGATGGTATTCTATCTTATAGCAGGGAGGCGTGTTGGTAGGAGTGTGCGGTGGTTAGTCCGGAAGCAAAGATACAGCAATACCTGCTCATATTTTCTCTTTGTGTTCAGTCTGGACCTTTTACCCTAGAGTTCTGCTTCCCCATAGTCAAGTGGGTCTTTCCACTCCCATTACATATTTGTGGAAAACCCTCAATATCATAGAGGTTGTTCTCATAAGATTCTAAATCCCATCAAATTGATGATCAAGATTTGATCCTTACTTCTGCTAACCTTTTTCGTTCGCCTTTACCTCAGGTTAAGTCAGACTACTTGTCATTTTAAAATTACAGCCTAGGAGTACAAGACTTAAAAGTGTATAACTCAGTGAATGCTTACATCTACATTTGTGTACAACTGTGGACCATGACTACTGATCTTCTTTTTATTTTTTCTTTAATACTAGCCAGAATAGTGAAATACTCTCTCACTGTACTTTTGACTGGCATTTCTCTGACGATTTGCTTTTCGGTGTCTTTTCCTGTGTGTACTGGCATTTGGATATCTTCTTTGGAGAAACTGTTTTAATCCTGTGTGTGAATTGACTCGTGTTGTTTCCCTGTTCTTGGGTTTAGGAGTCTTCTGTATATTGCAGTTATCTGTTCCTCTCCAGATACACAATTTGTAAATATTTTCTTTCTTTCTCTGTGTTACCTTTGTACTCTGTTGATAGTGTCTTTGCAAAAATAAGGTCTATAGGTCAGGGAGATGGCTCAGGAGGTAAAGGTGTTTACTGCTAAGCCTGACAACCTAAGTTCCATTCCCAGAATCCACATGGCAGGAGAGAAGGATTCCTGAAAGTTGTCCTTTGACCTTCATCCCTATACCGCAGCCCAAGTATGTGTATGCAAACACAGAGTTTTTTAAAATGCAAAAATAAATAAATAAATAAATAGACCTTGATCAAGGAAAAAAAAGGAACAAAAGTTAAAAGTTTATTTGTAGTTCAATCTATCTTAGTTGTTGCTCCCTGTCCCTTCCGTGTCTTAGAACTCTTCCCCTATGTTTTTGTCTAAGAGTTCTACAGTGTTAGGTCCTTTATCTAGGTCATGGATATATTTTGAGTTGGCTTTAGTATATGATCTAAGGTTGAGATCTAATTTCACTCTTTGCTTGTGGGGATCCAGTTTCTCAAGCGCTATTTTCTGGAGGAAAAAAAAAAAAAAAAAAAAGAAACCATAACCGATTCTTGGTGCATCCTTGTTGAAATCATCTGACCATATATGTGAGGGGTTATTTCTGGATAGAGGGCACGGCATTTTATAGGACATAAAGATGAATCAGAATACAGATTGTCCTAACACATTAGAGTTGGTCGCAAGGAGACGGATAGAATGGCATTGAATCTCATTTTTGTTTTAAAGGGGAAAGGAGAATAAAATCAATTTAGAGGGAAGTAAAACAGCTTGCTTAAAGGAGAGTTCATGCCAGAAGTTTACAATTTTGGACTCTCTTCCTGCCGTAGATTATCTAATTCATCATTTTTACATATGAAGAAAAAGAAGGGTGACTCTATTCTTGAAGCCAGAGTTATCAGCAGATGAACTGAAAGGAAGATATCTGGGTTGAAGAAGTAGCTTAGAGTTTGCCCAGCATACATGAAGCCCTAAGTCTGATTCCCCAGTCCTGAATGAAACTGGAGATAACTACAGATTTCTGGATGTCGAGGCAGGAGAATTAGAAGTTCAAGGTTTTCCTCAACTAGTAAGTAAGTGGGAGATCAGCTTGGGCTACACAATTCTCAATCTCATTAGAAGGAAGGAAGGAAGGAAAGAAGGAAGGAAAGAAAGAAAAGACCTCAATAGATTAAGAAGAACTTCTGTCATTGAGAACAGGTAGATTTAGGAAGGAATACATCCTCTGTTAAATGTACAAATATTCAAATAGAAGTGTAATAGCCACCTGTAAGTTGTTATTGTGTTGTTTTGCTTTTGAGACAGGGTCTCACTGTGTATCATTGGCTGGCTTGAACTCTCTATGTAGATCTGATTGATATCAAATCCATTGACACCCATCTGCCTCTGCCTGCTGAGTGCTGCGAGTAAAGATCTGCACTTTGACTACCGGGCACCATAAAATGTAAAATTATAAAATAAAAGTTTTGTTGTACAAAAATTAGTTTTGATTTGATTCTCTCCCAGGTTTATAGATTTTTTTTCCCCAAACTGACCTATAAATTTAGGATAAAGAAAGGCTCTTAAAAAAAATCAATCAATCTCTCTCTCTCTCTCCCTCTCTCTCCTTCCTTCCTTCCTTCCTCCCTCCCTCCCTTCCTTCCTTCCTTTCTTTCTTTGATTTTTATTGAGACAGGGTCTCTCTGTGTAGCCCTGGCTGTCCTGGAATTCACTCTATAGACCAGGCTGGCCTCAAACTTAGAGATTCACCTGCCTCTGTCTCCCAAGTCCTGGGATTAAAGGCATGTATCATCATCACCCAGCTAAATTTTTTAAAATTATTTTTAATTGTGTATATATTTGTGTATAAGTGTGTGGATATATGCACAAAAGTGCAGGAGTTCATGGAGTTCAATTCCCTGGTGCTGCGGTTATAGGTCACTGTAAATCACCACATGTGGGTGTTGGAAACTGAACTCAGGACTTTTCAAAAGCAATATGCATGCACTCTTAACTACTGAGCCATCTTCTCAGTTCCTAATAATCCTTTTTAAAAGGAAAATGTTTTATGGGCTGTGTGTGGTGGTGTACACCTTTAATCCCAACACTTGGGAGGCACAGGCAGGTGGATCTCTGTGAGTTTCAGGTTAGTCTGGTCTATGGAGTGAGTCCCAGGATAGCCAGAGCTTCTATAATGAAACCCTGTCTTAAAAAGCCAAAAATAAAAAACAAACCAAAATATATTTTACAAAGATTTATTTGTTTTATTTTATCAGTGAGTGTTTTGCCTGCATGTATTTATGTTCAGGGCATACGTGCTTGCTGCCCTCAGAGGTCAGGAGAAGGAGTCGGATCTCTTGGAGCTGGAGTTACAGACGATTGGGAGCCACCATATGAACGTAGGGAATCAAACTTGGGTCCTCTGGGAGAACAACCATGTTCTTAACTGTTGAGTTGTCTCTCAAGCCCCTAAAGAAAATTATTTTTATTTTAGTCCCTAAGATGTGGTCCTATATTAGCTCCATAGAACCATAATAATACTGTCTTTTAAAGATCATCTTTTTTTCCTTATGGGTTTCTGTGTGTGTGTGTGTGGTATGTAGCACGGGTGGGTGTGCCACAGTGAGGGTAGAGGTCAAAGAGTAACTTGTAGAAGTCTGTTTTCTCCTTCTATTGTGTGTTCGAGAATCAAACGCAGGTAGTCAGATGCTGGCAGCAGGCACCTGTACTGATTAAGCCATCTAGAAGGCCACTTATTTGTTTTTGAGAAAAAAATTGCCATTTTGAAAAAAAAAAAAGACTTTCTAATACTTTAAGTAAGTGAAAGGGCATAGTGTTATTTTCTGTTTCCTGTTTTTTAAGTTCCAAATCTGAGAGTTCTCTGGACAGACTCTGATGAATCAATGTAAGTGTACACATGTGCCCTGTCAAGGGCGTGTAAAATCCAAACTGAGGCAGGTGAGACCCTCAAGTTTGAGAAGAGGATTAAGAAAAAAGTTTAGTTGTTTTATATACTCTATCTTGTTTAATTTTAGGAATGCAAAGAGCCAAAGACAAATAGTCCTTTACACTGTCTTCTGGGTGAGCAGACAGACCTCAGGACCCCACCCCCACCCTTGATAAGGAAGGTCTAACCCAGGGCCTTGAGCATGTTAGGCAAAGTCATCTATCACTGAGTTATGTACACACACCCCTGCCCTGAACTTTGGTTTCATTATGGTCTTAGTAAAACTAAACAAATTTTAAACTTTGAAGATATTTTCTTGATTATAGATAACGAACAGGTCAACAAGTTTTGGGAACTTCTTGCATTTCAGAATTGTGTGCTGGGATTACAAAATAGAAGAAAACATGGTTAGGACCACTGTATTGGTGTGATGCATTCTTAAAAGATTTTTTTTTAAATGTGTGTGTGTGTGTGTGTGTGTGGCACATGAGTGTCACAGTGCATGTGTGAGGGTCAGAGGCTCTCTCCTCTCACCACATAACATGGGTCTTTAGGATCAACCAGCAGGTCTTTGTTTGGACAGACTTATCTTTTGGGTTTATCTTTCTTGCTCTGATTCTCACCAAATTGACCTTATATTCACTGATAGGGTTTATTTTATTTTAATAAGTTTTTGCTCTGGGTAGGATTTGGTTGTCCTTCAGTGGTCCACAAATTTAGAAGCTTTGCTCCCGGTAAGGCAATGTGAGACCAGATGGAACCTTTGGGGAGGAGAGGGTGGGTTTGAAAGATGCCTCACAGGTAAGAGTGCTTCCTGTGAAAGTAAGGGGACGGAGTTCAAATCTCCAAGAGCCATTTGCAAGCCAGGCAAGGTCTTAAGTGACTCTACCATTAAGGAGTAGCGAGAGCGGAAAGAGAGATCCTGGGAGCTCGCTGGACAGCCAGGTTCAGTGAGAGACCCCATCTCAAAAAATAGGGTAGGAGATTGAGGAAGACTCCCAGTGCCCTTGTCTGGCCTCTGTATGTAAGCAGGCACACAGGCAGACTGAGCAGTCCCTGCCTTTGCCCCCCAAGAATTTAATTTGAAAAAGGAGGTTGGGCCTCGTGAAAGATTAGTAGCATTAAAGGAAGTGGTTTTCTGGTAGGGCTGTTAGAAATGCCTGAGCCTAGTCCTATTCCTGGACGGAGCTAGGAAAGCCTGCTCTCTTATGTAATTTTCGGCCACCATGTGACACCATGTCTCCCCTCAGCAGAGGCCTAAACCATCATCAGATCTTGAACTTTGAACCTCAAAATTGTGAGCCAAGTAACCCCCTCCCCCAGAGATAGAGAGTAAACATGGGGACTTTGAGCATACCGGGCAAGCAGTCTGATATTGAACTACACTCCAAACCCTAAACCTCCTTTCTACATAAGTAAGCTACTTCTGGTATGTCATTTTATTAATAGAAGCTGAATAACATAGCCCCATTATCTAAGAAGATAACAGATAAAAGTATCGGTTCGCTAGGTAATTCTATTTCTCATTTTGTAGGACAGAATCAAACTTTAGCTGAAAGGAAATTCCACCTTTTAGGATGAAGCAGAGTTCCTTGCGACATCTAGACGGGAAGTCTAAATTTAAGGCCTTAACTACAACCATGGGACTGTTCCTGAAAGTATTACAGAGAGGTTCTCTGAGTATTTTCACAGAGCAGCCGGGGATTTGTAATTTTTTCAGTACTGTGTAGTTCAAAGCAAAGAACATAGAGCTGGCATTCAGGTTCTGTCTTTGATATATTTAATGAATGCTGGCATTGGTTAAACCCTGTATTTCCTCATTCTTCCTGTCAGAATGCCAGAATTATCTAGTTGTAATGATAAATAGGAGTATGCAGCCCAAGCATTCAACTCAACAAATTGTAGGCAGTGCAATACAAATACAAGTATTTGTGTTTAAGATTAGAATCTATTGGTGACAGACAGGTAAAATAATTGGGATTCAGAGATTGGAGAGAGTGTGATGTTTGTGTGATCAGATTTAGTAAAGGACACAAGAATAAAGGGGTATGGTAGTACATGCCTGTGATCCTAAGACTTGGGAGTTCAAGGTCATCCTCAGGTACATGGCTAGCTGGAGGCCAGCTTGGGCTACAAGAGATCCTGTCTTAAGCAATAACAACAACTAAATAAGAGTTGGATCTTGAAAAATAGGAAAAGGGAGTTATCTGGAGACACAGGAAGCTTTCTTGTAGACTCAATATTTTCATATTCTAGACTAAATGTTGTCTACTGAATCATAAACATGTGTTTGTCACAAAACAGGTAATCCTTGAAGGTCTAGGGACTATCTCTTCTGCTGGAGGCTCGCCCACATGGAATTTATCACATCCTCTAGTGTATTTGTATTTGTTCATATGCTCTATTTTTTTTTTTTGAGACAGGGTTTCTCTGTATAGTCACATGCTCTATTGACTACAGGTTAATAGAACTCCCTTCCTTGCTCAACAGTGAGATTTCTGAACAGCAGTCTGTGTAGTTTGTCTAGGCACTGAACTTTGCTTATACTAAGTCATCAGGAGTTCAGTTGAATTTGGTCCAAGGACTTAATATCAGTGAGGAGCATGTTGGTAATCCTTTTAAGTGTGTCTATCAGCTTTACGTTTTCATTATTCTCTTTCCAGCACTGAGGATCAGACTCAGAGCCCTTTACATGCTAGGCAAGTACTGTTACATTGAGCTGCTATACGCCCAAATCCTGGTTTTTGAGACAAGGTCTTACTTGGTAGCCCTGGCTGCTTTGTGACTCCTTTTCATATTGGCCAAAAATTCAAAAGATCCACCTACTCCCGCCTTCCTATCCCCTGCTGGGATTAATGGTGTACTCCACCACTCCACCATACAAGTCGTTTATTTATTTAAACATTTTATCAATTCTTTGTGAATTTCACATCATATGCCCTCACCCCACTCTTCTCCCCATTCCTTCATATCTGTCCTCTGCTCTTGCAACCTCCCCCAAACGCCACAAAGAAAGAAAGAAAGAAGGAAAAGAAACAAAAAAGCCAAAACAAACAAAAAAAAAATGAACATGTTACTGTGGAAGCTATAAGTCTTATTTTTAAAGAGATCAAGGCAAAGGCAGGCGGCTTTCTGAGTTGGAGGCCAGCCTGGGCTACAGAGTCTGCCTTGGACCTGGTGACCATCCCGCCCCAGCTTCCAGAACGCTGTTATTACAGCGGTCATCTACCACACCTAACTTTCGGTTTTCACTTTCATTTCCTCTTCTGTTCCTTACCTTATCTCTCTGAAGTTTGGACACATTTAAAAATGTTTCAGATGACATAACTCTGGATTTTTATTGGTTTGATAACTGCCCCAAGCTGGAAGGGTTGACTGGCAACCCTCTATCCACAGCTCCTGGGTCTGCTAGAGTCAGAGACAGGGGGAAGCGAATTGTCAGAGCATATTTTCTCCTCTGCAAATGGAAGCCATAGTATCTATTGTTACAAGATCAGTATGAAGATTAGGTTGTTAAGTGTATGAAGCCTCCTCAGCTCAATGCCTAGTAGTAAGTTGGCAATGCTTGGTCCCTTCTCACTAAGCTTGTCAGCTTTGGGGATTCTGATGGACATATCATGTGAGAGGTGTTCAGTTCTGGGATGTAGTGGGAAGTCGATGAACTCTGCAGAGACAATTGCCTCTCTGTAGCCTCTTAGCAGCTCTGGTCTGTGAGTCACGAGAAAATTTGTCATTACCTTGTAAATATTTAAGATTCAGCTGCTTCCCTTTATAAAACCCCCACGTTTGGTGCCATACACTTTTTCTGCCTAGTAAATAACCACCTCAAGGATTGCAGTTGTGTGATTTGTCCAGCTCTGAGTGAAGTAGGAGACTGGTCAAATAATAATCTCGAGGCTTGGGGGCGAGGGCGGGGGGGGGGTCATTAAAATAAACTAACAAAGCCTTCTAGTCTTCCATGAGTGTAAATTTAAATGAGAGGAAGCTAACACATTAAAAAAAAAAAAAGGAGGAAGGAGGGAAATCATTCTTGGTAGTTGTTTCTACGCCCACCTGAAACTAAAGAAATGGTTTTCGAACTGTTTCTCAAGATTTCCCTGCTTTGTTAGTCCTGAGGTGATGCAAAACTGGATTGGATGCAAGGGTGAAGGGGTGGGGGGCTCCCTCCTGCTAGCTGCTCCACAGTGCTCAGAAGCCAGGGATGGTCGCGGATGGTTCAAGAAACGCGTGGGATGTCGGACAGTGACAAGCCCGAGCCTGCATATCTATGGCCTCCCCTTGGGGAACAGCTAGGCAACCTGCCCCCTTTCCCGCCCCGGGGCCTCAGGCAAAGCGCCCGCAGCCAGGGAGCCTGACGTGAGAAGCGCGACGGTGCACGCGACCCTAAGCTCGCCGGCGTCCTCGCGCCGCTCCCCGGCGTCGGCGTGCTGGACCGCAGGACCCTCTCTCTCTCTCTTTCTCTCTCCCTGCAGGCCGGCTCCAGCCAGCGAGCCGCGGGTAGCTCCGACCCTTTCCCTCCCTCCCTCCCTCCCTCCCTCCCACCCTCGGGGGCCCGCCCGCCCCCAGCTCCGGCCTCGACCGGAGCCGGCGCGCGCTCGTCCGCTCTCCCTCCTCTGCGCGGGTGTGTGCGCGCCGTCCTCCCACCTCCATCCCCTCCCCATTGTTTCCGGGCATCCGCCACGAGCCCCGGAGCGAAGCCCCTCCTCCCCCCCCCCCCCGGTCTACCCCCTCCTCCGCCGAGGTTTGACGGGTGCTTGGGGGGGGATCCCCAGAATTAAAGGAGAGGGAGCCCCTGAACCCAGCCCTGGGAGGCTCTGCTCCCCGCCTCCGAGGCTATCTCCTCCCATCCCAGCCGGGATCCCAGGCTGGGGAGAGCCTCCGACTCCCCTCCCCCCTCGGCCAGGCGCCACTCTCCCTCAGCCCCCTCCCCTCAGCGGGTCCTCCTCTTTCTCTCGCTCCCTCCTCCTCCCCCTCCCCGTCCCTTCCCCCCCACAATGCAGTTCGCGGCGCGGCGGACATGGCGGTGGAGTCCTGAGCTCGTCGTGTCCTGGCCTCCATCGGCGGCGGCGACGGCGGCGGCGGCGGCGGCGGCGACGGGGGCGGCGGCGGCGGCGGGAGGCGGAGGGGGAGCCGGAGCCTCTGCGATGAGGAGGCGTCGCGCGCGCCTGTAGCTCGCGGGCTTCTCAGGTACGGGGCTGCGGGCCGCCGCGCTGCGCGGGCTGCCGAGGGGGTGTGCTCGGCCGCTGAGCCCGGGGGGCCCCCGCTTGTCCCCTTCAGGTGCGGCGCCTCGCAGGTGTCCGGGCCGCCGGAGCGCGTCTCCGCCGCCCCCTCGGGGCCTGGCACTTCCTCCTGGGCTGGAACTGGCTTCTGGTGTCCCAGGGGAAAGCCGAGAGAAGGAGGGAAGTCGAGAAGGCGGCCTGGGCGGCCTGAGGAGGGCTTTGGGGGGGCCGACCTTAGGGAAAGCCGGGGCGCCTGTCCGGCCACCGAAACCTGTTGTAGACGGGGTAGGAGTATCTGAGTTAACGGGATTGGTCTAACCTTCGCTTAGATCCAGTGCGTGTGTGTCTGTATTGTGTGTCTTTCTTTCACCCTGTGTATGTGTATGTATATATACACTTGTAAACACACACAGAGACAGCGTGTCCTCCCCGCCACCCCCCGGGCTTGTCCTTGTCGGGAGGGAGCAGAGGTAGGTTTGTGTGGATTTCGTTTCCTGCTCGCCCGCCGTCTCTGTCCCCCGCCCCCCCCAGTCGAGAGGTGGTGGTACTGCGCGCTTTTGACGTGGGTAACTGTGAGATTCGTATTTGTAAACAGACAGCACTTCCCCAGTGTGTCGCACGCCTCCGCAAGTGGTTTCTGATCCTTTTGATATCAGGATTACAAAAGAATGAGGTGGTTAGACCTCAAAGAAGCAGCGGGATTTCTAGTCAGTACCTGAATGGGATTAATTACTGTTATCTTAACGTTGGTTAAACATTTTTAAAAAGAAGATTATCAAACTTTAAAGCAGATGAATCTTGTACCTTGCGTGAGATTTTAGTTTTAGTATACCATGTTTCTTCATTTCGATACAAAAGTAATTCCTTAAACATTTGACGTTCTGCGATCTTTTGTAATCTTAGTGTCCAGAAATGCAATTTGAATTGTGATTTGTTGGAATGAATTTAATAATTAGCTCGCGGAGGTCATATAACCTTTTATATCTATAGATGTATCCCCTCCCCCTCCAGAGCGTGTCTTGGAGCAGGAATGTGTTTGAAGCACTTGGTGAAACAACATACTGTGTTTTAAAAGGAATAAAATAGGAAAATCCCAATGGATCTGATAATTTAGGGAAAATGCCATTCCCAAATGTTGAATTGTGGCAAGTTTTAAATGTCGACTGCGTGTGTATGCACTTAACATTTTCTTTACTCAGAGCCCATGTGTATCCCCTTAGAAATATGGTGTACTCTGACATCCTACTACAGATTAGCCACAACTTGTAAAACTATGAAATATTGTTTGACTTGGCTTTTCTTAAGATAGGTCACGAGCATACAGTGTGCTTTATGGTGCCTTTATAAACAAATTATATGGAGGGCTTAAACACCATCTATGTTGGGAAGAGAAGTTTAAGCTGTTTCTCATTTTAAAAATATTATAAACAAAAGGAAGTTACCTTAACCTCTTAGATACTGTGCTCTTTTTGCATAGTTTTAGTTGGCTAGTGTAGAAAATGGTTTAAAAAAAAAAGTAAAGCTTCCTTAAAAGAGGCTAAAAGTGGAAGTGAAACTGAATGACATGATCATGTTTTAAGTATGGTGAACATCTAACCATAGAAAGAAAGTCTTCGTTAGCTTTGACCAAGCTGTTAGTACAGTCAATAAGGTATTGACACATATATAATAAACTTACTTCAAATTTGTAAACTCTTACTTACCTAGAATTACATCTGATTTTGTTTAGTTTAAGAATAGTGCTTTGCATGTTAAATTTAAGCTTTAAAATGAAATTTTATGACTGTAATTTTAAATACTTTTATAAGGCAGCACTTGGAGGTGATTTGTTTTTGTTTTTGTTTTTCCCAGACAGGGTTTCTCTGTGTAGCCCTGGCTGTCCTGGAACTCACTTTGTAGACCAGGCTGTCCTGGAACTCAGAGATCCGCCTGCCTCTGCCTCCGGAGTGCTGGGATTAAAGGCATGCGCCACCACTGCCTGGTTTAAAGGTGATTTTTATTTGTTCCTATAGCGTGTACATTTTTATAAAAGTAGAGAACGTTTTTTAAGCTCAAAATTAACCTTGACATACATAAATGCTTATTATCTTGTGTTCTTTTGGGGAGGGGGAGCATTTTGAGACATGGTTTCTCTGTGTAGCTTTGGCTATCTTGGAACTGGATCTGCCTCCTGAGTGCTGAGATTAAAGTGGTGAGTCACCACCACTCAGCTAGATTGTGTTCTTTTTTTTTTTTTTTTTTAAGATTTATTTATTATTATATGTAAGTTCATTGTAGCTGTCTTCAGACACACCACAAAAGAGAGAAGAGGGCATCCGATTTCATTACAGATGGTTGTGAGCCACCATGTGGTTGCTGGGATTTGAACTCAGGACCTTCGGAAGAGCAGTCAGTCCTCTTAACCACTGAGTCATCTCTCCAGCCCCTAGATTGTGTTCTTTATAATCAGGATCCATGGATAGAAAACAACTGAATTTACTATGAGAAGATTTGGCTTCAGAGAAACAAGACATTCAAGACTAAACCTGCAAATACTGATGCTCTTAAGTGTTGTTTAGCACAAGTTTTAGCTATTTATGATGGTACACGATTTAATCCCAGTGCCTGGAGGCAGAGGCAGGTTCCGTGGGTTTGAGGACAGACTGGTTTTCATGGTGAGCTCCAGGCCAGCCATGGAGGCATAGTGAAATTTAATTTCAGAAACAGACAAACGAACAAAAAACCACTAAAGCTCACAAACAAAAAGTGAATATTTGGATGTAAAAACTGAGATGTGTTTCTTTCCAGATTAAACTGCATGTATTTTAATTACTGCAATAATGTTAAGAAATTGGTGTCATTTGTAGTTAGAAGTATGTTCTTTTTTTTTTTTTTAAGATTTATTTATTTTTTTTATCTATATGAGTACACTGTTGCTCTCTTCAGACACACCAGAAGAGGGCATCAGATCCTATTCCAGATGGTTGTGAGCCACCACATCGTTGTTGTGAATTGAACTCAGGACCTCTGGAAGAGTAGTCAGCGCTTTTAACCGCTAAGCCATCTCTCCAGCCCCCTGGAAGTATGTTGTTGTTTAAAAAAAAGGTGGGGGGGCTGGAGAGATGGCTCAGCCATCTGACTGCTTTTCCAGAGGTCCTGAGTTCAGTTCCCAGCAACCACACGGTGACTCAACAACCATCTGGAATAGGATCTGATGCCCTCTTCTGGTGTGTCTGAAGAGAGTGACAGTGTACTCACATACGTAAACTAACTAACTAACTAACTAACTAACTGACTAACTAACTAAATCTTTAAAAAAAAATAGTATTCAGGGATTGGTGAGATGGCTCAGCCGGTCAGAGCACTGACTGCTCTTCTGAAGGTCCTGAGTTCAGGTCCTAGGGGCCATATGGTGGCTCACAACCATTCCTGATGACATCTGATGCCCTCTTCTGGTGTGTCTGAAGACAGCTACAATGTACTTATTTACAATAACATCTTAAAAAAAAATAGTATTCAGGGTGTAGCTTAGTAGTAGCTAGCGCGCTTGTCTAGTGTTAGTGAAGTCCTCAGTATAATCTCCAGTATAACCCCCCAAACAGGCAAAGGAAGAGACACTGGTTTGTCAAAAGCAGGAGATGTAGATTTAAAAAAAACGTTAGAGAATTTAGGATAGTTCACATGTTTTTAAATCAATTGTTGTAGGTTTGGAATCATAGGTGATCATATAATTCAAGGAAGTTTAAAAACCAGCATGTCTCCAAGTGCTTCACTTTTCAAATATCCAAATAGGAAAAAGTACCTAAATGCAAATATTCACAATTCAGATATCTCCATTGAATTAATAGTGTTATTCAGTGTTATCTTCATATAATTTTTTTCATTGTATGTTCATAATTCTGTGTATTGAAGGAGAAGAAAATTTATTAGACTACTTATTCTTTTACCAGGTACTGTGCTTTTTTTATGCATTTCTTCACTTGTTTTACCTAAGGCCCCATGAAAAAACTGTTTATAATGAGGAGTTTGTGATTCATAGGTTGAGATATTTGCTGAAGAACATGGAGTGACAGATTTCAAAGCAGGTCTTTATGCCTAGTATATACATGTCACTTGCTTATCAGATCTAGTGAATATTTTCTCAATTTTATAGAAGAGGAAACTGCCTAAGGTTGATCATTTATTCATTCATTCATACTTTAACCAACATTTCTATTTGTACTCTATACTAAGACATGTTTTGAAAAAAGTTTAAATATTGTAATTGGGATCACCATGTGAGGTAATTAACATTTTGAGTTGTGATTAGAAATGTTTTTTGACTTGTAGTCCAATATTTTTGTTTTTCTAACTTAGCTTCCTTGCTAATAGCTTCTATAACCTGTAAGGAAGTTTTTCATTCTTTTGATTTGAAAACAGTAGGTTAGGATGGATATTAAGAAGACTATGTAAGCTGTCCTCAAATCCCAAATTCAGAGTTTTGGGATTAAATGTATGCACTAGCATACCCAGTAGTTTTACTTTTTTAATTGTTTATGTAGTTGGAAAAAGAAAAAGTATACAAGCTTACTGTAAACCAATAAAATTGAGCAAAGACTAACTTTACAAAACATCTTATGGCTTACAAAACTTAGGGAAGGCTGGCAGGCTGGCTCATTGGGTAGAGGTATTTACTGCTGTTTTACAGTTTTACTTGATTTGTAATTTTGGATGTATTTGTATGGGTTTGTGCACATAAGTGTGATTGTCTGAGGGCTTCAGATTCCCAGGAACTCAAGTTACGGGCAGTTATAAGCCATGTGGCATAGATGCTGGGAATAGAGCTATCACTTCAGTTCCACAGGTTGGTTGGTTGGTTTGTTTTGTTCTCTGTATAGCCCTGGCTGTCCTGGAACTCACTCTGTAGACCAGGCTGGCCTCAAACTCAGAAATCCACCTGCCTCTGCCTCCCGAGTGCTGGGATTAAAGGCATGTGCCACCACTGCCTGGCTTGGTGTTTTTTTTTGTTTTGTTTTTTGTTTTGTTGTTGTTGTTGTTGTTTTGATAGGGTTTCTCTGTGTACCTCTGGCTGTCCTGGAACTCACTCAGTAGACCACGCTGGCTTCAAACTAAGATCCATCAGCCTCTGCATCTGAGTGCTAGGATTAAAGCCACCACCACTGGCTTCCCCTCCCCCCCCTCAATAACTTGCATTTTTAAAATTTATGTGTTTCTTAATTTTTGAGACAGGATCTTTTTATATAGTCCTGGCTATCCCGGAATTTACTGTGTAGACATGGCTGGCATATACCTCCAGGTTCTTGGATCAAAGGTGTGTGCTACTATGATGCCTGGCTAGCGTCTATTTTTTTACAGAATTATTGAGGGGGGGGATGGGAAAAGGGAGAGGGAGGGAGAGAGAATAAATGAATATATATGTATGTATACATGTATACATACTTGTATGTATAGTATAGGTTAGAGGACAACTTGTGGGAATCAGTGTCCTCTTCTGGCCTGCTCCAGTAACTGCACTCATGTGGCATGTATACACACACACACACACACACACACACACACACACACACATCTTTTAAAGTACCACAGGTTATTGGTATATACAATTTAGTGTAGTTGTAAGGTTGTGTAATGGTTGCAAGCATTTAATTCCCTAATATTTTATTATCCCAGAAAGGTTTATTAACAGTTACTCCCCATTTCAGCCTCTTAAACCTTTGGTGAGCACTAGCTTCCTCTGGAGATTATGCTTGTTCTGGACATTATATATAACTGCAGTCATGCAGTGTGTGTCTGTCCTATTCCACTAAGCCTAATTTATTTTTTAAAGATTTATTTATTTTATGTATGTGAGTACGTTGTTGTTCTCTTCAGACACACCAGAAGAGAGGGCATCAGGTCCTATTATGGGTGAGCCTCCATATGGTTGCTGGGGATTGAACTCAGGACCTCTGGAAGAACAGTCAGTGCTCTTAACCACTGAGCTGTCTCTCCAGCCCAAGTTTAATGTTTTTTTTTTTTTTTTAAAGATTTATTTATTATATATAAGTACACTGCAGCTGTCTTCAGACACTCCAGAAGAGGGCGCCAGATCTCGTTACAGATGGTTGTGAGCCACCATGTGGTTGCTGGGATTTGAACTCTGGACCTTCGGAAGAGCAGTCGGGTGCTCTTACCCACTGAGCCATCTCACCAGCCCCAAGTTTAATGTTCTTAAAATTTGCTCATACTGTAACCATCACCTTCATCCTTTTTTATGGAGAAGTAGTATTGCAGTCTCTGAAATATATCACATTGTATTTATTCATCATTTGATGGGCCTTTGGGAGCTTCCAGGGCTCGCTCTTTCTTTCTTTCTTTCTTTCTTTTTCCTTTCTTTCTTTCTTTCTTTCTTTCTTTCTTTCTTTCTTTCTTTCTTTCTTTCTTTCTTTCTTTCTCTCTTTCTCTCTCTCTTTCTCTCTTTCTCTCTTTCTCTCTTTCTCTCTTTCTCTCTTTCTCTCTTTCTCTCTTTCTCTCTCTCTCTCTCTCTCTTAAAAAAATCAATGTAGGTATGTTTTTTTTTTTTAAAGATTTATTTATTTATTATGTGTAAGTACACTGTAGCTGCCTTCAGACACCCAGAAGAGGGCATCAGATCTCATTATGGATGGTTGTGAGCCATCATGTGGCTGCTGGGATTTGAACTCAGGACCTTCGGAAGAGCAGTCAGTGCTGTTAACCACTGAGCCATCTCTCCAGCCCTGGGTGTGGTTTTTCTTGCCTGTACATTTAAGAGTGAAGTTTCTGAATGTTTTGCTATATTTATGTTCAGTTTTCTTAGGAATTGCTGGTTTTCCAAATTGGCTAGACTGATATATTAAGTTGTGTGGAATAATGTGTGTTGAGGTTACAGATTCTCTACATCCTTATTGTTATTTGATACTGGGGCTTGTTCCCTCCTTCCCTCATTTCCTTCCTTCCTTCTTTCCTTCCTTCCTTCCTTCCTTCCTTCCTTCCTTCCTTCCTTCCTTTCTTCCCTTTTTCTCTCTTTGTCTTTTTTTTTTTTTTTTTTTTTTTTGAGGTGGTTTTACTGTGCAGCCTTTGTTAGCCTGGAGCTTACTGTAGACCATGCTGATTTCACAGCTATCTTCTTGCCTCTTTCTTGAGTGCTGGGACTAAAGGGATACACCATTGTGTCCTGCTTTAAATCCTTTTAACTCAGACTCACCTTTAAAAAAGACATACTTTATTATTTGTGTGTTTTTATATGTGTGCACGTGTGTGTATATCTGTCTTTTGTGTACCTGTCTATCCAGAAAAGGGTGTTGGATCTCTTGGAGTTGGAGTTGGCATTCTCTAACATGGGTGATGGGAACTGAACCTAGATTCTCTAGAAGAAATACAAGTTCTCTCAACAGCTAAGCTATCTTTCTAGTCCAAAGCTATAGACTTTATAGTGGCATGCAGGAGCCTTTGGAGGGCAGGGACACATTAGATCCCCTGAAGCTGGAGTTAGAATGAGTTATCAGCCATTCTGTGGGTTCTAGGAACTGAACCTGGGTCTTTTGTAGGAACAAGGATTTCATTAACAACTATTAATTAACTTTCTACTAAACTTTTGCTTTTAGATATCCGATTTTTAAATCTTTTCTGTTTTTGGTCCTTTTTTTTAAAAGATTTATTTATTTATTATTATTCATTAGTACACAGTAGCTGTCTTCAGATGCACCAGAAGAGGGCATCAGATCTCATTATGGGTAGTTGTGAGCCACCATGTGGTTGCTGGGATTTGAACTCAGGACCTTTGGAAGAGCAGTCGGTACTCTTAACCACTGAGCCATCTCTCCAGCCCCCCTAATTTTTAATAAATGTTCAACCTCTCCTCTTGCCCACCACCCAGTAGAGGTAGTGAAGAGAAAAGTTATTAGGATAGGAGGGAAGTAGACCTGTTCAGCAATAGTTCTTTAGGGGCTAGCTCCATCTTCTCTGCCTAGTATGTAGAGGTCAGAGGATAACTTGGAGGAGTTTGTTCTCTCCCTCCATTAAGTGGGTCCTAGGGATTGAATTCTAGATCACAGTGCTTGGTGGCAAGCACTTTCACCTGCTGACCTAAATAAAATAAGCCAGTCACAAACCACAAATACTTTACGATTCTTCTCATATGAAGTAGTCAAAAAAGAATATAAAATGGCCTTTTGTTTTCTATTCTTTTTTTTGTTATATATCCAGAAGTGAAATTGCTACATTTGTATAGTGTTAGTCATTTCTCTGTATTGGAACAAATACCTGGTAGTTAATTTAGAAGGAGTAATAGTTTCAGTTATTGATCTGTTGCTTTGAGCCTATGGAGAGACAGTACGTCGTATCAGTAGTATGCTGCAATCTGTATAGTAAGAGAAGAAAGGTGCTGGTGTCTTAACCTTTTCTTTAAGAACCATATCATTAGTGATTAGAAGGCCTCTCATTAGGTTCTGCCTCTTAGAATTGTTTCTACTACCTCCCAATATCACTAAGGTAAGGAATAACAAGTCTTTAACATACAGGCCTTTAGGGAAGTTTAAGATCCAAACTGTAGCATTGTGGTCCCAGTTTAGGAAAATTTATATCCTTCAGGCATTTAATCCCAGCACTTGGGAGGCAGAGGCAGATGGATCTCTAAAGTTTGAGGCCAGCCTGATCTGCAGAGCTATTTCCATGACAGCTAGGGCTACACAGGAAGATTCTGTCTCAGAAAACCAAAACAATCAAGAAAGGCTTATATTTATCTTAAAATTCAAAATGTCCATTTATTTAAATCCTCAAAGTCTTAAGTATTCCATTACTAAAAAGCCAAGTGTGAGAAGCTGAAAAGATGGCTCCATAGTTAAAATCATTTGCTTTTCTTGCACAGGACCTGGGTTTAAAATGGTGCCAGCACCAAAATGGTGATTAAGTGTGGTCTGTAATTTTAGTTCCAGGGGATCTGATGCCCTCTTCTGTCATCCTGTGACATCAAGCACAAAGGTGGTGCACATACAGAATACTTATACACATAAATACAAGAGTTAATAAATCTAAGAAAAAATGCTATTAAAAACATCCAATTTCAAGTCTGGAGATGAAGCTCAGTGGTAGGATACTTGCTTAACTTGTTTAAGACTTGAGATTTGGCCAGCATTACAGGAAAGGAAAAGTCCATAGTCTCTGAGATTCTAGGCAAACTCATGTGTGAGCACTTGTGAAAAAAATAAATTAGAACCTTCCAAGATATGATAGTATGATAGTGCAGGGCATATACCCCCATTTCAAAAGGGTTAAAAAGGATAAAAAAAAAAAAAAAAACGTGGAGAGTTTAGGATCAAAGCATGGCCAAAAACCTAGTAGAGCAAACATTAATCCTGATGTTCCATGTGTGGTAGCACCCTAGGGATATTGTGAAGGGTCAGGGTTTCAAATAGTATGGGCCATCCATTCTTTCATACAGCTTTGCTGGTTGCAGTCTATATGGCAGATTTCTTGGGTTGGCTCCGAGTACTGTCTGTAGCTTCCCTTTACACTTTGTGTGTCCTGGCATCTCTTAACTTTTTCGGGTTTTCCTTGGAGCTTTAGCTTTCACTAAAAGCTCCATGATTGTCTTGTCAGGTGCTCCTTACAGTACATCAACTAGCATTTTTGACTTTTCTTTAAAATCTCAGTGGCATCTTTTATAATTCTAAAAACTTGTTATTGAAGGCCTGTTTCCTAGCCGGTGGTGAGAGGTGGTTGGATCATGGGGGACCTAATTTCATTAATGAGTTTATTCATTGATGAGTTACTATTGAATGGGTAGTTGGGAGATGGGACTTGATTAGAGGAAGTATGTCATTTGGAACATGTCTATGAAAGGTGTGTCTTAACTGTCTTCTGCCCCTTTCTGCTTGGCCACCATAAGTTGTACAACATCCTTTTCTGTAAGATGCTATGCTTCATCTCAGGCCTACCATAATAGAACCAGATGATTGTAGACTAAAATCTTTGAAACTGTCAAAATAAATCTTTTCCTTTAAAAACATTTTTATGGAAGTTTGACAGGTTCTACTCTTTTTATGAAGCAATTGTATCTTTCTTGGCTTCACCCTTAACATCCCCGTTTTTCCAAACTGCAAGTTCCCCAAATCTTTCTGCTCTGTTTCTCTTTGCTTTCAGTTTTCTGTAAAATTGGGCTAATTTGCTGTAAAAGCAGCCAATTAATAATTTACAGGCCACTGTCTGAGTGCTTTGCTACCTAGGAAACTTCTCTCCATATAAACTTACCTTTTATTTTTAAGAGAACTAGAATAAAAGCCAGCTATCCCACTTGCCACTGTTTAAGGGTAGCCTGTAATTCAGTTGTCATCACAGTCCCTTCCATCTGAAACATCGTCAGCATAGCTTTTACTGGCTGTCTTAGTCAGGGTCTCTATTCCTGCACAAACATCATGACCAAGAAGCAAGTTGGGGAGGAAAGGGTTTATTCGGCTTACACTTCCATGTTGCTGTTCATCACCAAAGGAAGTCAGGACTGGAACTCAGACAGGTCAGGGAGCAGGAGCTGATACAGAGGCTGTGGAGGGATGTTCTTTACTGGCTTGCCTCCCCTGGCTTGCTCAGTCTACTCTCTTATAGAACCCAAGACTACCAGTCCAGGGATGACACCATCCACAAGGGGCCTTTCCCCCTTGATCACTAATTGAGAAAATGCCTTACAGTTGGATCTCATGGAGGCATTTCCTCAACTGAAGCTCCTTTCTCTGTGATAACTCCAGCTGTGTCAAGTTGACACAAAAATAGCCAGTACACTGGCCCACATTCCTGTCACCATTCTGAAGTCTTTTGAACCCTTATTACAATGGCCCACGAATTATTGGGTGGTTTTAGCATTCTTTGCTTTATCTAGTTTTCCTTCAAACTTTTCCAAACTCCTTCTGCAAACTAGTTCCAAAGACTGGCATTATCTCAGGTTCAGAAACATTCTAGATCTTAGGTAGCCTAGGCTGCCCTCAGGTTCGCTTTGTGGTTGAGGCTAGCCTTGAATGCTTCATCCTCCTCTTTACACCTCTCAAGCATTTGGGAGGTGTCTAACTCACCATTGCATTTTTTGGAGTAATTTTTCTGGGTTGTTTTCCATTTTTGTAAAAATAAATACCCAAACCAAAACCAAAGAAAATTATCTTACAAAGAGAAAAGGTTTATTTTGGTACACAGTTCTGGAGGTTTCATTCTAATTGACTGACCTTGTTGGTTTGGATATTTGGTGAGGTTGCACATCATTGAGGCAGTGAGTTGCAAAACCTTATCTTACATCCAGGAAATTAACAGTTAGTCCCCCTTTAAGGGCATGTTTCTAATGATTAATATTTTAAATTTCATTTTAGAGTTGTAGGTTTGAATTTGTAAATTGTAAAATTGTATATATCCCCCCCACCCCCGTGTGTGTGTGTGTGTGTGTGTGTAGGTCAGGAGACAGCCTTCAAAGAAGTCCTTTTTTTTATTCTATGATATGGAACCTAGTTCTCAAAATAAGGTCCTTAGGCTTGGTGGCAAATGTCTGAGCCACTGAGCCATCCCACTAGTCCTAGCCTATGATTAGACTTTCTACTAGGCCCTATGTTTAAAAGTTTCCACCACCTTTGTTATTGATGAGTAAGAGTGGGCCTTTTGCAAAAAATGAGATCCAACTTGTGTAGGATAGGTTATTCTGGTTTTAATATATTTGAGGAGCCTTTATAAAACCACAATGCATTTGGGCATTCTCTTCATCAGTGCACACATGTTATACTGCAAAACATTTTTTGTTTTGTTTTGTTTTGTTTTTTGATCATAGTTCTTAGTTCAAAACTTTATCCTGAAGGCAGGCTTGACTAGCCAGTAAGTAAGCTCCTGGGATCTGCCTTTTCACCTCCGGCTGCCCACTGCTAGGATTACAGATGTGCACCATTGCGCTGGGCTTTTATGTGGTGATTGGGATTTGAAGTCAAGTCTTCATGTTTTTGCAGCAGATACTTTGTCCATTTAGCTATCTCTTTAGGCCACTTTATCTGTATCTCTTAAATTGTCCTTTATGAATGTTTATAAATAATGTTTGTTTCATTTCACTCCAGATTTATTTATATCTGTTTGCCAGAAAATAAATGCTGTGTAATTTTCAGGACCCAATACAAAATGAAAATATAGAGTCTCTTGTTTAAAAAGTAGGAACAAATCCCTATGAAGCTGCTAGAATATAAAGTTTATTCTTTATTAAGGATATTTTTTTTGTTTTGTAACTCACTAAATTTAACTGTTTTGTGAGTATGGATTTGTAGCTAGGCATTGGAGCTTGGCTGGTTCAGTAGTGGGCACACAACTGGAGAATATTATATCCATCTCCCATTTTCCAGTGTGGCAATAGGTGAATAAGGTCTTTGCATTTAATTTAGCATGTATGTGTGCACATGCACATGCCATAGCACATGCATATGTGGAGGTCAGAGAGCAACTTGTGGGAGACAGTTTTCTCTTTTCTACTATGTGGGTTTTGGAGATTGATCTTAGACTATCAGGCTTGTTGATAAATACCTTTACCCACTGAACCATCTCATTTGCCCTAATGAGGTTTTTATAAAACAACAAAGAAAGCTAGGAACCAATGTTTGTTGGAAACATCAGGTTAGGTGATTACAGTAAAGCAGGGGAACCTCTGCTATAGGCTTCAGATACTGTCTGATGATATTTTAGGCTGTGGGTAGTAGAAGCTTGGGATCTTTTGAACATTCCTGGTAGTCATAAGACTGTTAGGGCCAACACAGAGCTGGGCACCGATTAGTTAATTACGGGAACTATAGATAGTCAGATTATTTGGCTCTCTGTAGTCTTGGTTGTTCTAATTCAGTTTGCCTTGTAGAATCTTTAACACAGGTATGACTTTATTCCTGGAAGTTTCAGTTCACATCAGTAGGATACTGTCTACAAAATATTAAAAACCAATAGAAAATTAAAAAAAAAATTAGTTACTAGGTGATGTAAAATAAAACTTCTAAAAATATAAACCATTTTCTTCAAAAATGTTTTGCATTTATTTTGTATGTGTGTCTGTTTTAGTGTATGTATATGGTCATGCATGTGCATGTAGAGATCAGAGGATAACTTGGGGAGTTAGTTATATCTTCCACTGTCCGAGTACTAGGGATTGAATTCAGGTTGTCAGACTTTGAGACAAACTCTCTTATAAGCTGAGCCATTTTGTTGACTTTTTTTTTTTTTAAATAAGATGTGTCTGTTTCTGTAGGAATTTAGGAAGAGCCATTTATCTAAGGAACTTCAAAAACATTTTTTTTTTAAAGAAGCTGATTTTTTTTTAAGATTTATTTATTTATTATATGTAAGTACACTGTAGCTGTCTTCAGACACACCAGAAGAGGGTGTCAGATCTCATTTTGGGTGGTTGTGAGCCGCCATGTGGTTGCTGGGATTTGAACTCTGGACCTTCGGAAGAGCAGTCGGGTGCTCTTACCCACTGAGCCATCTCACCAGCCCTTCAAAAACATTTTTTTGTGTATTGGGTGAATATGTGCATGTGAGTGCTGGGGCCCATGGAGGCCAGAGCTGTTGGATCCACTGGCATGGGGATTTACTGTGAACCACATGACTTAGTTTCTGGCAATTATAGTTTGGTCCTCTGCAAGGGCAGTACATTCTCTTAACCTCTGAGTCATCTCTCTAGCTCTTGGCAACCCTTTTTTATTTATTTAATTATTTTTTTTCCGAGACAGGGTTTCTCTGTGTAGCCCTGGCTGTCCTGGAACTCACTCTGTAGACCAGGCTGGCCTCGAACTCAGAAATCCGCCTGCCTCTGCCTCCCGAGTGCTGGGATTAAAGGCGTGCACCACCATGCCCGGCTTTGGCAACCCTTTTAACAGTTGTATAGAACATCAAGAATAGGAAAAGCAAAATGTGTTTATTATTAAATACAAAACCACAAAATCCCTGGGTGGAAACTTTTTGTTTTGTTTTGTTTTTGTTTTTCGATCCGTTTTCTTTGTAGACCTAACTGGCCTTGAATATAGAGGTCCAGCTGCCTCTTCCTCGAGTGCTAGAATTTCTGCACCATGGCCATCACCACCACATGGCGCAAAAACATTTTTTATAGTTGTAAATTGTTATAGATTTTACCAGAAAATATTAAAATAGAGTTAATATACACCTGTGAGATGGCTTAGAGGGACTTGCTGATCTGAGTTTGATCCCTGGAATCCACCTGAAGAGAAAGAGGAAGAGAAAGACTTGACTTCATAGAGTTGTCCCTGACTTCTACCAGTATACTATGTCATGCCTCCCCAAACACAAATAATAAATATATTTAAGATGTATTTATTTTTATTTTCTGTATATGAGTGTTTTGCTCTGACTGTCCTGGAACTCACTGGCCTCGAACTCACAGAGCTTCACCTGCCTCTACCTCCAGTGCTGGGATTAGAGGTGTATGCTACCATGCCCATGTAGCCAGTGCTCTTAACAGTAAGACATCTCTTTGGTCTCAAAACCTAATACTTGTAAAAAAACAAAGGTAGGTGGGTTTTTTGTTCAACTGGTAGACATAAAAGGCATGAAAGACAGGTGCAAAAATGAATCATCTTTTGCAACCAGTAACTCATTCTATAGTATGAGTTTTGATATGTTTAAGAAGGAGTATAACAGCTGTAAATGATAATGGTGGTGATAACGAGGCTTGTCTTGAACATGAGTTAAGGAGTTGAAGATACTTGTCTTATTGTGAATGGATGTTCATTTATTTCAGTGTTGTATTGGCAGATTCTACAGAGCCATAGTGTTCCTGAATGTGATATTATAGAAAGGAGCATAATCTTAACTTTTCTTTTTTCCTTTTTTTTTAATTATTATTTTTTAATTGATTATTTTTTTTTACATTTCAAATGTTATCCCCCTTTCTGGTTTCCCCTCTGCAAACCCCCTATCCCATTTGCCCTCCCCACTGCTTCTATGAGGGAGCTCCCCCCAACCCCCATCCCCGCCTAGCATTCCCCTATATTGGGGCATCGAGTTTCCACAGTACCAAGGCCTCCCCTCCCATTGATCCCAGATAAGGCAATCCTCTGCTACATAAGCAGCTGGAGCCATGGTTCCCTCTGTGTGCTCTTTGGTTTGTGATTTAGTCCCTGGGAGCTTTGGAAGGTCTAATTGATTGATTGTGTTCTTCCTATGGGGTTACCAACCCCTTCAACTCCTTCAGTCCTTCCTTCCCCTAACTTCTCCATTGCCGTCTCCATGCTCAGTTTGATGGTTGGCTTCAAGCATCCACATCTGTATTGGTCAAGCTCTGACAGAGCCTCTCGGGACAGCCATACCAGACTCCTGTCAGCAAGTGTTTCTTGGCATCAGCAGTAGTGTCTAGGTTTGGTGTCTGCAGATAGCATGGATCCCTAGGTGGGGCAATCTCTGGATGACCTTTCCTTCAGTCTCTGCTCCACTCTTTGTCCCTGCATTTCCTTTAGGCAGGAACAATTTTGTGTTAGTATTTTTGAGGTGGGTAGGTGGCCCCATCCCTCAACCAGGGGCCATGCCTAACCTCTGGATTATGGTCTCTACACGTTGTCTCTCCCCTTTGTTGGGTATTTCAGCTTATGCCATCCCTGTTGAGTCCTGGGAACCTCTTGCTTTCTTGGCATCTGGGACTTTTCTAGTAGCTACCCTTAGTTCCCCATCCTCCCCTGCTACATTCCTCCTTTCAATTTCCTTACCCTCCTTGCTTCTCCCCATCTCCTCCCACACCTTATCCTGCTCCCCTTTTCCCTCCCCCTCCCCTGTCCCTTTCAGGTTCCTTCCTCCCTCTACCTTCCATGATTATTTTGTTCCCCCTTCTAAGTAGGACTGAAGCATTCACATTTTGGTCTTCCTTCTTCTTGAGCCTCATATGGTCTGTGAGTTGTATTGTGGGTATTCGAAGCTTTTTTTCCCCAAATATCCACTTACTAAGTACATACCACGTGTGTTCTTTTGTGATTGGGTTACCTCACTCAGGATGATATTTTCTAGTTCCATCCATTTGCCTGCAAATTTTATGAAGTCATTGTTTTTAATAGCTGAGTAGTACTCTATTGTGTAAATGTACCACATTTTCTGTATCCATTCCTCTGTTGAGGGACATCTGGGTTGTTTCTGGCTTCTGGCTATTATAAGTAATGCTGCTATGAACATAGAGGAGCATGTGTCCTTGTTATGTGTTGTAGCATCTTTTGAGTATATGCCCAGGAGTGGTAAGAGAAGTATGAGGTGCCAATAACTGAGAAGCAATCCATTCTAAAGTGGTTTCTAAAATAAATTGTTAGAAGAAATTAGATGCCAAAGATCTTGATTATGTTTATCCTTGATTCCTACAGTGATAAAAGAGTAAGTGAATTATGGGTATTGATAGTACAACTGGATCAAGCATCACTTGTTTGAGAATGGGCTTTATTGAGAATTCTTGAACTTAAGCCTCCCCAGTAGACAGTGAATTAATTAATTACAGGTGAAGTTTCTTAAAGAAAAACTTGACTTTAAAATAAAAAACTAAATGAAGATAATAGTAATCTAGGCTGAAATTAAAACAGTATGTATAGAGAACTTTCCTGCAAATTAGAATTACAAATTATGATTCCACCTGAATGAGATGCAGACATACATAGACATAAGATTTCTTTTTGTGTGTATAGTTTTGCATATATTACAGTTGCAAGTAAATTGACTTATGTTCTGAGCTTTTTGTTTCAGGTAATACTTTTGTGTTTATGTAATGAGTGTTTATATGATTAGACTTGATTGCTTTGATTTACAATTGAGTAATATTATCTAATAAAAATCAAAGAAAGTAATATACTTTAATTCCAGAGAATTTGTTTTTGTTGGTAGAAGATTCTAGTTTTTTTGGCATAAGGTTAAAAAACCCAGTTTCTATAATATGTAATATATGTTATTTCTGGTATATAAATACCTCAACAGAATGCAGCATTTTTTTTACCACGTGTATAGTCCATAAATTTGATGTTTCTTCATCAGTATAATTGTTTCTATTAATTTTATTTTAGAGAAAAGTAGACTGATTAATTTTAATGTCTCTTTTACTGTCACTTTCTTGGATTCACAGCAAAATTGGGCAGAATATAGAGTTCCCACTTTAATTCTTGTCCTTCCATGTATGTAGCCTACCATCTAAACTTGGCACTACAGTGGTAAATTTATTACAACTGATGACTCTACACCAACAATGTCATCCTGCAAAACCCTTAGTTTCAAGCAACATTTGTACTTGAGAGTGTTCATTCTGTGGGTTTAAGTAAATATATAATAACGGAATTTAAAAGTTTATTTACTTGAATTTGTTTATATTTCTCATGTTTAGAGACTCCAGTTTGAAGTAGGTTATGGTATAAATAGGCCTTTTTGGTAGGAAATCATGCAGGTGCAAGACTTTATTTAACCAGAAGATACTATAACTTTTTTTAAAAATTAATTTACTTATTCACTTTATATCAATATCAGATCCCTCTCTCCTCCCGGTTCCCCCTCTTAGAGTTTCTCCCCCATTTCCTCCTCCTATTCTCCTCTGAAAAGGGTGGCCCCCCTGGGGATCCCCCCTTGCACATTAGTCACTGTAGGACTTTACTTATGGTGCATAAAGATTGAAATTCTGCAGCTCTTCAGTTTTTTATTTCCTTGCAATGATAGAGGCATATTATTTCAGGTTTTATCTTTCTGTTAGAAATTCTTATGAGGTAATATACAACAACTTTGTTTTTATAAAAAGCTTATTTTTGTTGTTGTTGTGGATGTTTTGTTGTCTTTTATAGTTTTAGGTGGCCTTGAACTAGTTATGTAGACCAGGCAGGCCTGGAACTCAGAGAGATCTGCCTGCCTCTGCCTTTTGATAAATGAATATTTAAACCCTTTTCATATACTTTCTGAAGAATGTTTATTTAGTTTCAAGAACACATTTTAAAGTTTAAAAAAAAATGCCTAATAAGTAAACATGTTTTTGCATTTAAATAACAGATTTTTATTTTTAAATCCTATAGTTTGCTTGCCTAAAGTAGATTTGGAGCAGTTCATACACCTGAGCCCTGCTATTTTACAACGTCAGATTGGAAAGAGTCAGATTTTCAAATAATGGAAGAGCCTAAGACTTCTAAAAACGAAAATCATGAACCAAAGAAGAATATTATTTGTGAAGAAAGCAAAGCAGTTAAAATTATATCTAATCAAACCTTGAAGCCTAGAAATGATAAGTCAGAAATTGGGACCAGCTCTCTGAATAGAAACAGTAGTAAAAAAACCAAGCAAAATGATATTTGTATAGAAAAAACAGAAGCTAAATCATGTAAAGTAAATGCTGCCAGTGTTCCAGGCCCTAAAGATTTGGGGTTAGTACTTCGAGATCAAAGTCATTGCAAAGTGAAAAAATTACCAAATTCACCCATGAAAGCCCAGAAGGGATCTTCACAGACAAAATTAGAAAAGGCACCTAGTTTACAGGCAAAAGCAGAAAAAGTACCAAAGTCTCCAAATTTACCAGTAAAAGCTGAAAAAGCGCCCTGTACAACAGCAGCAGCAACAACAACAGAAAAAGCACTTAATTCACAGAGAAAAGAAGAAAACACACCCACTTCTCAGATGAAATTACAAAAGACACCCAGATCACCTTTAGAGCCAGAAAATGTGCCCAGTTTACTATTGAAAGAAAATGTGAAACAGACAGAATCACAACAGACTGGGAAGAAACTTACAAGCTCCTTTGTTTCTATGGATAAAAGGAAGAGTGAAGCTCTCCAGGGAGAAAAGTCAGCTCTGGAAAACTCCTCACTATCTCAGAAGCAGCAGACTCAGACAGATAATGTTGCTGATTCTGATGACAGTGCTTCAGGGATTGAAGATACAGCAGATGAATTGAGTAAGTATAAATACACATAGTAATTTCCACAAGCTCCATTTTGGGCAGGATTTTTTCTGAATTAATGTTCTGTTTGTTTTTTTTTTTTTTTTTTTCCTGGTTTAGCGCTTTAATTACAAAAAATTGAAAACAAGCAAAACCTTTATTATTATCTGTGTGTATGCATGGGTCTTAGTTATAGGATATGTACATAATGAGTTTAGTGGGTGTTTCTGAGTACTCTACTTACTGATATTAGGGGTCTCTTATCCTTGTCTGGACAAGGATGTGTGTTACATCTTAGGCCTTCTACACTATTTAGATTTTTTAAAAGATGGTCTCATTGTATATTACAGACTGGCCTTGAACTATGTAATTCAAACTGGCCTAGAACTCTTTTTAAACTTTTAAATTTATTATTAATTATGTACATATATGTGTATAGGCGTGTATGTGTGTGTGTGTTTTACATGTGCATTCAGAGGCCAATAGTATTGAATCTCCTGGATCTAAAGTTACAGATGGTTTTGGATCACTTGGTATGGGTGCTAGGACTTGTACCTGACTCCTGTAAGAACAGCATATGCTTTTAACTGCTGAGCCATCCCTCTAGCCCTAGCCTTGAATTCTTAAGAATCCTACTATTTCAGACATGTCTGATTGTGAGCCACCATGTGGTTGCTGGGATTTGAACTCAGGACCTTTGGAAGAGCAGTCAGTGCTCTGACTCGCTGAGCCATCTTGCCAGCCCTTCAGACATCTCTGAAATGCTGGGGTTACATGACCTCACTGCTGTACCCTGTTCTCCAGTCTTTAAAAACATAATCTTAGTAATATATTCTTATTCATATGTATGTGTGTGTGTGTAAGTATATGGTTCCTATTTGTAGTCCAGTTTTGTGTTCACAGTGGAAAATGGAAAGAAACCCAACTCTAGGTCTCAAGGTCGTTTCCTGTTTGATGGTATAATATAAAACTAATTTTCAGTGGTTAAAAACTTGAGAAAGTACATGATTTAATTTTGTTAAGTGTGAGACTGATTATAAATGTGATTCAATATTGATTAGAGCAGGAATTTGAGGGTGTGATACAATATCAGCTTTCAGGGCCTCTTTTGGAAAATGAGTCTTTTAGGTTATAAAGAACATTGTGTGTGATTTTGAGAGACTTTTAAGAGGTCAAAGATAGTTCTATATAAAGTTTTCTATTTTATTTGTCTTTTAAAATCTTTTTGGCTCAGTACACCAGAATTTTTGTTCAGGAGTTAAAGTAGAAGCAGAGATTAAGATTTAAACTGTTAGCCGGGCAGTGGTGACACACACCTTTAATCCCAGCACTTGAGAGGCAGAGGCAGGTGAATTTCTGAGTTCGAGGCCAGCCTGGTCTACAGAATAAGTTCCAGGACAGCCAGGGCTATACAGATAAACCCTGCCTGGGGGGGAGATTTAAACTGTTAAAATTTACTTGAACTATTACTGTAATTTTTTTTTTTAATACATTGGGATCCTCTGTTTGTGTGTGTGTGTGTGTGTGTGTGTGTGTGTGTGAAAGAGAGAGAGAGAGAGAGAGAGAGAGAGAGAGAGAGAGAGAGAGAGAGAGAAAGAGAGAAAGAGAGAGGGAGATTGAGATTTTTTTTTAAAGAGTGTCCTTCTGTGATGTACTGTACCAGGCTGCCCTTGATCACCTTGGTGCTGAGATTATAGTCATGGTCGCCACATCCGAGTTTTACTTCTGTTTCAAGATGTTTTGGCTGGCTTTGGTGGCCATTCTTTTTATAATATCAGTACTAACACTAAGGAGAAAGAGGAAGGTGGATCTCTGTGAGTTTGAGGCCATCCTGATTTACATAAAAGGTTCCAGGCCAGCCAGGCTTACCTGTAAGCATGAACCACCACTTTTAAGCTTTGTTTTTACTTTCAATTAATTATCTAAGTATATGCATACTTTCTTCCTACTCTCCTCTGCTCCCCTCTGGTTTATCAGAGTTATGTAGCTTAGGCTAGCCAGAAATTGCTGGGTAGCCAAAGATGACCTCATCGTATCTCTACATTCCAAATGGTAGGATGCTCAGCGCTCGCTCTCTCTCTCTCTCTCTCTCTCTCTCTCTCTCTTTCTCTTTCTCTGTGGGAGGTACTCTTATTTTGTTTTGATTAAATCAGTAATTTGCGAGAGGCAGTTGTTTTTATCACTGGAGAATAAAATTGATGTAAAAATAAAAATAAACTGGGTCTGGACTTTAACTCACCGAGTAGAACAGTTGCCTAGGATGCATAAAGCCCTGGAGTTGATTGCTAGCACCCTTCTCAATTTTTTTTTCTTTTACAAATGTCTTAATATAGTTTGTAAAATGTTGGTAAAGAGTTCAGAAATAAGACTGGTGAGTTGTCTCAGCAGTTGAAGGCACTTGCCATTAAGTCTGATGACCCGAGTTTGGTTTCTGGAACCCACATGATAGAAGGGAAAGAACTGACTCCCTGAAAATTGTCCTCTGACTTGCACATATTTCCCCCACCCTCAATATATATATATATATTCACACATGCACACACACACACACACAAACACACACACTCAGAAATAGCTACCTTTTCATTTCTAGTAGGTTACAGATAATGGTCTGTATTTAATTGGGTTTGCTTACAGTGTCAGAGGTTTAGTCCATTGTCATGGTGGGGGCAAGGTGGCACACAGACAGGTTTTGGTGCTGGAGAAGTAGCTGAGAGTTGGACATCTGGATCTGCAGGAAGCAGGAGAAGAGAGAGAAGACTGTGCTTGGAATAAGATTTTTAAAACCTCAAAAAAGCTCACCTAGTGGCATACATCCTCCAACAAGGTCACACCACTCAGTCCTTTCAAATAGTGCCACTCCCTGGTTACCAAATACTCAACTCTGTACTCATTCAAGCCACCACAGTGATCTGTGGTGCATAGTTTGGGTCAGTTTACTAGTTGCTATTTTAATGTTGATTCTAAAAAAAGGAAATAATTTCATACTTTTAAAAAAGATAACTTTATGGGGGCTGAGTTCAATTCCCAGCAACCACATGGTGGCTCTCAACCATCTCTAATGGGATCTCATGTCTTCTGGTGTGTCTGAAGACAGAAAAATAAAATAAATCTTTTTTTAAAAAGATACTTTATTTTTCACAGATTTATTTATTCAGTATATTTATATGTGCTGCCTGAGTTTTTGTGCACTCTGTGCAGATAGGTATCTGTGGAGCATCAGATTCTTTGGAAATTGAGTTACCTGGTATGGGTGCTAGTAATCAAACCTGGGTTTTCTATAAGAGCTTTAAGTGCTCTTAAGCACTGAACTATTTTTCCACCCCTATTTTATTTGTAATTGTGTATATGTCTATATGTTGGTATGTGCATCTGAGTGTGGGTGTCTAAGGAAGCCAGAGACCTTTGATCTCTTAGAGCTGGTATTATAGGTGGTGTGGGTATTGGGAGTCAAAATCTGCTTCTCTGGAAGACTAGTATATACCCTATATTTGATGTAGGGTCTCGCTTTGTAGCCTTGGATCCCTTAGAATTTGCTGTAGACCTGGTTGGCTTGGTGTTAATGGAGGCCAGAAGAAGGCATTAGATCCCTAGGACTGGAGTTACAGACAGTTTTAAGCTGTCATGTAGGTGCTAGAAATAGAACCTTGAAAAGCAGCCAGTGCTGCTTTTATTTTATGTTATTTTTCTTTTATTTTTTTTCCTTGACAGGGTCTCTCTATGTAGCTCTGGCTGTTGTGTGATTCACTGTGTAGACCAAATTGGCTTTGAAGTTAGAGAGATCTGTCTGTCTCTGCCTACCCAGTGCTGAGAGTGGGGGGGTGGGGGGGGAGGATATTATCATGCTTGCCTACCACCAATGTACTTAATTGCTCAGCCATCCATCTCTTTAGTCCCTTAGTATTCCTTTTTTTTGTTTTTGTTTTTGTTTCTTTTTAAGACAGGATTTCTCTGTGTAGAGCTAGATGTCCTGGAACTTGCTCTGAAGACCAGGCTGGCCTCGAGCTCCTGAGGATCTCTTTCTGCCTCTTGAGTATTTGGGATTAAAGGTGTTTACCACCACCACTTGGCTAGCACTGCTTTTTAAAAGGATTACATTTATTCATTTATTTTATGTATGGGTGTGCACATGGTGTACATATGTGGATATGAATTCTGGGGATTGAATTTAGGTCATCAGGCTTAGTGGCCTGGCCAAGTCTTCTCAGCCATCTCATGAGCTTACCATGCATATATCTTATTTAACATAAACTAACAGCTTGTACAACAAAGTAATGTATACAGAGTTTACCCCCATAGTTAAATGTTTATTGTTTTATCATTTTTAATGATGATAACTGATTGCTTCTTTTGTAGGTAAAATGAAGAGTGAGGAATCTAACAAAGAAAATTCTTCTGAGATGGACTATTTAGAAAATGCCACTGTGATAGATGAATCTGCTTTGACACCTGAGCAGAGGCTAGGCTTGAAACAAGCAGAAGAACGTCTAGAAAGAGATCACATCTTTCGACTTGAAAAAGTATGCTATGCTATGTTAGTTACTGAGGGGAAATATATGCTTTATGACTTTTTCTAGAGTGTGACACTTAACACTTTGTATCACTTTTATTGATGAGACTCATAGTATTCTGGTCTCTTAGGCAACACTCCACCCCCAGTCAGCCAATGTACTTGTAAAATCACCTCTTTTTTGCTTGTTGGTTTTTTGCTTTTTTTGAGAAACAGTCTTATTGTGTAGTCTTGGCTGGTCTGGAACTCACTATGTAGACCAGGTGGGCTGTGAGCTCAGAGATCTACTTACTTCTGCCTCCTGATTGCTGAGATTAAAGGTGGGCCATCAAGCCTGGCATAAGTTGACTTTTATTTATTGTAGGCATTAACAAACTATGATCTATCTCTTGGTTTTGTTTGAATATGGAGATATATTTTACTTCCTTTTTTTGTAAATAGTTAGTGGGACACAGCCATACTCATTTTTTTAATATATTATCTATGGCTGCTTCTGTGCTGTGATGGCAAAGTTGACTGGAGACCATTTGGCTTGCTTAAAATATTTACTGTTATCTTTCTTTTCCCCTTTCCTTTTCTTTTATTTTCCTTATTTCTGCTTCTCCTTTTCCTATGCATTTTCCTTCCCTTCCATTCCCTATTGTTTGCCTTTTATGACTGTAGCCTAGGCTGTACCTCATAAAGGTTCCTAAATGTTGTGATTGTATGAACGAATGGTCATGCCTTTCTAGTATTTACTGTTTTTCTTATTTTTAAAAAATATTTATTTAAATTTCTAATTATATGTATGTGTATATTATTTGTATGGGATATGTGCATGTGAGTGTAGGTTCCCTTGGAAGCCAGAAGAGGGCATCAGATGGAGCCAGAGTTACACATGGCTGTGGGATGCCTTATGGAGTCTGGGAACTAACTTGGGTCCTCTGGAAGAGCAGTATACACTCAACTATTGACTCATCTCTTCATTCCCTATGTTTACTATTTTTCAAAGCTTAAAATATTTACTAAAATGCTACTTGGGTTGATTTAAAATAAGCTGCTGACTGATTATTTATTCCTTCACTTAGTAAATATGGAGTGCTTGTTATACGGCACAGCTGTGCCAGACATCAGGTGTATATCGAGTAAAAATGGCTGTTACTTTCCATTAGAAGTTAAAAGTCTAGCTTTAAATATAGTTCATTAGCAAAGCATTTGCCTAGCAAGCAAAAGACATTAGATTTAGTCGTCCCCCCCCACAATTTATTCAGTTATTCAGATGGATGAAAATAAATTATTAAATACTAGTTTATATTATTATACATATTGTTAAATTCTTTTTCTCCTTTTACTGAATACTAGAAATAAGAAACTTTTTTTTAAACATGTGTAGTGCTAATTAATTTTTTAACCTGGAAACACATTCATAGGTTAAGCAATAAAAACACCACTAGATATTGAAAAATCAAAAATCAAATTGCAGAGAAATATGTACTTAAGTTTATAAATATGTATACAAAAGGTAGGACATTATTCTCAAAGGAATGCAAGTAATAGTATGATTTTATATAGTTTAGAAAAACAAAATACCTAGATTGATGAAAGAAATCCTTGTGAGAACACTTGTCCCATTTTGTATTTTATTTATTACTGTATAACAGTTGGTCCATAATTAGAGTTAGCATGCATATTAATAAAGCAGGTGGATTTTGGAGTCATCTGGTTTACCACTGTCACTTACTGGTAGGAAACAATATGCTATTTAACCCTTTTTAAAGGATTTTTTTTCCCCCTTTCTTTTTACTTAAAGTGTATCATAGGTGTTTTGTCTGCATCTGTGTGTGTGTGCATCATGTAGATGCCTGGTGCCTGCAGAGTCTGGGAGAGGGTATCAGACCCCCTGGAACTGGAGTAAAGAAAGATAGTTGTGAGCTGCCATGTGCATGTTGGGAATCAAACCTGGGTCTTCTGAAGAGCAGACAGTGCTCTTAATCTGTGAGTCATCTCTCTAGCCCCTATTTAACTTAATAGTTTCTTCATCACCTTCTTAGGACCAGGATCATGGCTCAGTGGATAAAGTGACTACCACACTAGCATAAGGATAGAGTTTAGATCTGCTAAATTCATATTAAACTAGATGTGGTAGTATATGTATTCTCAGCTGACGAGAACAGTAGAATATCTAGAAGCTCACGAATCAGCTAGCTTAGTAGACATGATAGTGAATAACAGACCCTGCCTCAAACAAGATAGAAGGAGAGGAGTAATAGCTGAGGTTCCCCAAGTACACATGTGTGTGAACATATATACATACCACCTAGCTCATAGAACTGTTGTGTTAGATAGGATAATGTAAGTGAAGTTTTTGACATAAAATATAGTATAAAGATTAGCTAGTCTATATTCACTTAAAATTGTTTTTTGTTACATAAACATAGACATAGAAGTAGGCCTCTGTGATATTTATTCCAAAATGAAATACCATCCTAGTATTCTTCCTTTTTACTCAGTGTTCTTGTCTGAAGTTGGGTTTCTCCCGCCCCACTAAAAGAATCTAGACATGGTCTGTCCACTAGCATTTTAATCACAGATTTCACGACTCCCTCAGTGATCTCATCAGTACTTTATGGCTTTGTTAGGTATTAGGTGTATATGTTTTCACTTCCCAAATTAAGCTCTTTATTACTCTGCCACTTTTGTTACCTCTTTTCTGGGTTATTTGCAGTATGCTAATGACTCGGAATCAGTCTTTCATTCCTGTTCTTAGAAAACAAATGGTTCTTTTAAAATAAAGATTAGAGCTGTATATTTATTCGCTATTGCCTCAGGGAAATAGTTTAATACTTGAGGTTTAAATCCTTGTCAGTAAAATAGAGAAACTTAACAGTCTTAAAAATTAATAATGCTTTATAAATGTTGAGTTTGTTTCTAGTAGTCTATGGTAGGACTGTTTCTAAATTTGATGCAGGTTTCTTATTAAAGGATATCATTTATTGAGGCTGTAGAGATGGCTTAGTGTTTTAAGAGCATTTGCTATTCTGACAGAGGACCTGAGTTCAATTCTTAGTACCACGTTGTGGTTCACAGTGTCTCTGTAATTTCAGTTAAGAGGATCGATCTTGACACTATCTTCTGGGGCCATCATATACATGCAGTGCACTTAAATACTTTTAAGCCAAATTCTTACATACATGGAATATGAATAAATAAAATCTTTTTAAAAAGAATATATAGGGCTAGAGAGATGACTCAGTGCTGTTCCAGACTGCTCTTCCAGAGGTTCTGAGTTCAATTCCCTGCAACCACATGGTGGCTCATAACCATCTGTAATGGGATCTGATGCCCTCTTCTGGTGTGTCTGAAGACAGCTACAGTGTAACTTGTGCATAAAATAAATAAATAAATCTTTATTTCCGTCCCCTCCAAAAATAATATATATTTCCAGATGAGAAAACCCTTTTGTCAGGCATTCCATTGAATATTGAAGATTAATCTGAAATAAAATGCTAAATATTGCTGAAATTTTAATGTAAGACAATAGAAACAGTGATACAAAATTAGCATTTTAAAGCTTTCTTTTTATTTAATGCATATAGGTGTTATTTTTACTGTAAAGGAGTGTTGACTTTGGACTTAAGATACATATGAACTGAAATTCATTATGTCTTCAGTACTATTGAATTGGTGTGAAGTTCCAAGCTTCATAGTTTTTATATCTATAAAATAAAAATATTAATCTTACTGGATTATTAAGAATTAAAATGACAATTATATATGAAGGATTTGGCATAGTGTCTGATACCTTCTACCACTTATTTTATTATTTTGAGAAAACAAAATTATGAGTGAAGTTCCGTGACTTGTAGTTTTTTTGGGGGGGGCTGGGTGAGGAAAGGGTTTATTTGACTTACACTTCCATACTGCTGTTCATCACCAGGGAAGTCAGGACTGGAACTCAAGCAGGGCAGGGAACAGGAGGTGATGCAGAGGCCATGGAGGGATGTTCTTTACTGGCTTGCTTCCCCTGGCTTGCTCAGCCTGCTCTCTTAAAGAACCATGACTACCAGCCCAGAGATGGTCTCACCCACAAGGGGCCTTTCCCCCTTGATCACTAATTGAGAAAATGCCTTACAGCTGGATCTCATGGAGGCATTGTGACTTGTATTTTAACGTGCCCAAATTGTTGTTCTTTCAGAGCATTTACCTAAAGAGAATATCAGTTTATTCTCATGATACTGTGATTGATTGGAACATTTTTAGAACTCAGTCTTGGAAATTGTCTTCAATAATGTGATCCATTCATTTCATATCTCAACATAAGGGTATATTTTATTTTTCAGAGTACTCATAAAGACCAAAAATTAAGTTTGAAATTGATTTTGAGGACAACATTGGAATAAGATTTAAGGAGCAAGATGATATTAGATAAGTAGTAGTAAGCCTATTTAGCATTTTTGTGCTACAGTTTGAAGTTAGTATTTGATATTCTATAATGACTATCTTGAAAACGTTAATTATCTTGAGTATATTAGTTCTGACTGCTTATTAAACATCAGTGTTCTTGCAGTGCTTACTTGGTTTCTTTCTTGTGGTGCTAGTGGGTGTCTAACCTGAAGTCCTAGCACATGCTAGGCATGTGTTCTACCACTGAGCTTCATAGCAGCTCCTCAGTGCCTTTCCAGTCTCTTACAGTTATATAATCACATTGTTCACTTATCTAATCTATCACTTCTTGGATTACTGAAAAGGTGTGTTTTTAAACTTGTTTCTTCAGCGGTCACCAGAATATACCAATTGCCGTTATCTATGCAAACTTTGCTTAATTCACATTGAAAACATCCAAGGAGCACATAAACATATAAAAGAAAAACGACATAAGAAAAATATTTTGGTAAGTTACTTTTAAAAATGTTCTTTATTTAGTATTTGAATTGTAAAAGCATACTAGGCAATTTTCCACCTATGAACCTAATAAAGAAGCATGCTTTGAGTCTTATATCAATAACTAAAGCGATAGCCTTGAAAGCTGTGATTAATTTATCTCCTGTGGTTAGAACGAACCTTCTAGGTTCCAGTTTAATCATGCTAAAGATAGCTGAACTGGGGCCGGAGAGATGACTCGGAGGTTAAGAGCACTGACTGCTCTTCCAGAGGTCCTGAGTTCAATTCTCAGCAGCAACATGGTGGCTCACAACCATCTGTAATGAGATCTGATGCCCTCTTCTGTTGTGTCTGAAGACAGCTACAGTGTACTCATATGCATAAAATAAGTAAATAAGTAAATCTTTTTTAAAAGGACATGGTAGCTTTATTTTTATTTTTTTAATTAGGTATTTTCTTCATTTACATGTCCAGTGCTATCCCAAAAGTCCCCCATACCCTCCCCCACCCACTCCCCTACCAACCCACTCCCACTTCTTGGCCCTGGCGTTCCCCTATACTGAGGCATATAAAGTTTGCACGACCAATGGGCCTCTCTTTCCACTGATAGCCGATTAGGACATCTTCTGATACATATGCAGCTAGAAACAGGAGCCTCGGGGGGTACTGGTTAATTCATATTGTTGTTCACCTATAGGGTTGCAGACCCCTTTAGCTCCTTGGGTGCTTTCTCTAGCTCCTCCACTGGGGGCCCTGTGATCCATCCAATAGCTGACTGTGAGTATCCACTTCTGTGTTTGCTAGGCCCCGGCATAGTCTCACAAGAGACCGCTATATCAGGGTCCTTTCAGCAAAATCTTGCTAGTGTATGCAATGGTGTCAGCGTTTGGAGGCTGATTATGGGATGGATCCTCGGATATGGCAGTCTCTAGATGGTCCGTCCTTTCGTCTCAGCTCCAAACTTTGTCTCTGTAACTCCTTCCATGGGTGTTTTGTTCCCAATTCTAAGAAGGGGCACAGTGTCCACACTTTGGTCTTCGTTCTTCTTGAGTTTCATGAGTTTCACAAATTGTATCTTATATCTTGGGTATTCTAAGTATCTGGGCTAATATCCACTTATCAGTGAGTATATATATCATGTGAGTTCTTTTGTGATTGGGTTACCTCACTCAGGATGATGCCCTCCAGGTCCATCCATTTGCCTAGGAATTTCATAAATTCATTCTTTTTAAGAGCTGAGTAGTACTCCATTGTGTAAATGTACCACATTTTCTATATCCATTCCTCTGTTGAGGGGCATCTGGGTTCTTTCCATCTTCTGGCTATTATAATTAAGGCTGCTATGAACATAGTGGAGCATGTGTCCTTCTTACCAGTTGGAACATCTTCTGGATATATGCCCAGGAGAGGTATTGCTGGATCCTCCCGTAGTACTATGTCCAATTTTCTGAGGAACTGCCAGACTGATTTCCAGAGTGGTTGTACAAGCTTGCAATCCCACCAACAATGTAGGAGTGTTCCTCTTTCTCCACATCCTCGCCAGCATCTGCTGTCACCTGAGTTTTTGATCTTAGCCATTCTGACTGGTGTGAGGTGGAATCTCAGGGTTGTTTTGATTTGCATTTCCCTGATGATTAATGATGTTGAACATTTTTTCAGGTGCTTCTCAGCCATTCAGTATTCCTCAGGTGAGAATTCTTTGTTAAGCTCTGCACCCCATTTTTTAATGGGGTTATTTGATTTTCTGGAGTCCACCTTCTTGAGTTCTTTATATATATTGGATATTAGTCCCCTATCTGATTTAGGATAGATAAAGATCCTTTCCCAATCTGTTGGTGGCCTTTTGGTCTTATTGATGGTGTCTTTTGCCTTACAGAAGCTTTGGAATTTTATGAGGTCCCATCTGTGTAAATCTTTTTTTAAAAAAGGAGAGACTCATAAAATTAAATCTCTCAGGTATAGTTAGTTTGTCCATCTTCTGAACAGCAGCAGCAGAGAGAAGGCACAGCTCCATTCTGCCACCTGCAGTAGCATGAGGAGTTCCCTTAATTTTTTAAGGAAACTGGATCTTTGGCTTTAATTCAAAATGGAATTCCAGGACAATCAGTGTGAAGTAGAATTGGGATTTATTAAAAGACTGTTGTATGTATTTATGGGGGTGTTGATGAACTGACTTGTACTGAGGTCACGGGAAGACTTTGGGAGTCCTGCTCTGTCAGTCTCTGTCTGCCTTATTCCTTTGAGATATGGTCTGAACCTGGAGCTAGGCTTCCGGCCAGGAAGTCTTGTTCTTCCTCTCTCATCATTGACTCCACAGCTGACTTTTTAGATGGTTGTTGGAAGCTGAACTCAGGTCCTCCTACTTTTTCACCAATCTTTATTTCCAGCCCTCGAAGACATCTTTATTTTGAGAATTCCTTAACTTTTATTATAATTTATTTTGTGCACATGGGCACACATGCCATAGTATACATTCGGAGGACAGAGGACAACTTTCAGGAATATGTTTTGTCCTACATTGGATTCTGGGATTAAACTCAGATAGTTAGGATTTGGTGGGAGGGTCCTTTACCCACTAAGCCATATCCCTTTCCCCCTAAAAGTCTTTGAGACAGGGTTTATGTGGTTATGTTGAAGAGGCTGGCCTAACTCCCTTCCTGAGAACTAGGATTAGAGAGTGTACCACCATGTTCAGAAACACTTTTCTTTTTTTTAGACAGGAGTTCTTTGTGTAACTCTGGCTGTCCTGAAACTTCCTCTGTAGACTAGGCTGGCTTTGAACTCAAAGAGATACCTCTGCCTCCTAAGGGCTGGGATTAAAGATGCACTCTATTCCTGGCCGGCTTCTGCATTGTGTCTTAATGTAGATTTTAATCACCTAGGTTAAGAAAAAGGAGGCCTTAGGAAGTAAGGCATACCCAAGTTTATTGGTGTGGAGTTTTCAAAGAGCAGCATTTCATTATCCTTATAACAGTCACATGTAGTATTTGAATGGGTTTTGAGTCTTCGGAACCTTTTGTGTCTTCAAAAGGTTGCTAGTGGAAACTAAATGTGATTATAGGGTGATTCCTGTGGGGTACCTGACAGGATTAAAATTGATAAGGTATAAAAGCCTATTAGGAATCTTAAAGTTAATTTCTCTTTATTTCTTTCTTGAGATTTTCAGAAAATGTCTAGCCAGGAATGAAGTCCTTCCCAAGATCAGGTCTTCATGTCTGTAGCCTTCATGGCAAACATTTATTGTGTGGACTCTGGGACGAGGAGCTCTTTTCATCTCCTGCGTCCATGTAATTTTTCTTGTCTTTCTACCTTGTCTCACATACCCGCTTGATATTTATTGTCCACTTACTAGATGTAAATAGTGGTGAATATGATAATCATGGTTTGTGTTCTTGGAGTTCCTAGTACTTGGTAAATAAGGGTTTAGGTATAGTGCATCTTATTAGAGGGAGAAATGTGCTAAGGAAATGTACAAGGAATTTTTCTTGATCTAGAACAGGGAAGTGTACCTGGAAAATGATCTTTGAGCTGAACTTTAAAATAGCAGTTTAAAAAGCAAAACAGTAATGTGGGACATTAAAACATCATAATGAAAGATCTCTATAGAAGAGTTGACATGTGTAAGGATATGAAAGAATCCAGTAAGATTGAAGGAAAGAACTAGAAGGAAATGGCATGATATGAAGCTTAGAAGTATAGACCATAGACATCCTTACCAATTTTCTACTTCAGAACTTGTAATTTCAAAATTATTTTTTTAATATCTCAAAAAACATTTGAATAGAGTACTTTTCTAAGTATATTGGTATATTATTTAATTTTCTCTTAAAAAAATATAATATGCCAGGTGTGGTGGCTCAAGCCCTTAATCCTAGCACTTGGGAGGCAGAGGCAGGCAGATTTCTGAGTTCGAGGCCAGCCTGGTCTACAGAGTGAGCTCCAGGACAGCCAGAGCTACACAGAGAAACCCTGTCTCCAAAAAACCAAAAACCCGCCTAATGTATTGCCTAAGACTCAGCTCAGATAACTTTGCTGGGAGAGTCCTCTTGCCTGATCTGTCTGGGTTATAGTCCTCTGCATTCTCATAGAAACTTTTTCATAGTTTGGTGGTAAAACCTAATATTCTGTGTGTGTGTGTGTGTGTGTGTGTATGTGTGTGTGTGTGTGTGTGTGTTAGGGAGTACTCTTACAATCATTTGACTTGATACAGTCTGCATTGAGTAGATACGATTGATAACTTTCTGTTATACCTAAGAGCTGCTACAGAATCATCAGCCTTTGTGTTAGTTTTGATATAGATTTTCCAGAATTTATTATACTTCATAGTACAGTAGAACAATTTTTAAAACATTTTTCTTTTAAAATTGTTATTTTTGATATTTTATTCATTTATTTATTTACTTTTGTGTGAGTGCTGCCTATGGGAGCCAGCAGAGTCCAGGAGAGGGTGTCAGGAGATTGAGTTATAAAAGCAGTTGTGAGCCCCTTGATATGGGTACTTGGGAACTGAAGTGGGGTCCTTCACAAAATTTGTTATTGATTTTTGTTTTTTTTCTTTGTTTTTTTTAAAGACAAGATTTCTCTGTGTAGAGCTGATTATCTTGGAGTTCACTCTGTAGACAAGGCTGGCTTCAAACATAGAAATCTATCTGCCTCTGTCTCCCAAGTGCTAGGATTAAAGGTGTGTGCCACCACTCCTGGCTGCAGACCACACTTTTTTTTTTTTTTTTAAGATTTATTCATTTATTATATATAAGTACACTGTAGCTGTCTTCAGCCACCCCAGAAGAGGGCATCAGATCTCATTACGGATGGTTGTGAGCCATAATGTGGTTGCTGGGATTTGAACTCACGACCTTTGGAAGACCAGTCGGTGCTCTTAACCTCTGAGCCATCTCTCCAGCCCCAGACCACACTCCTAAACACTGAACTCTTTCTACATTTGCTGTAAAGCAGATTTTAAAATTTAATAAAATGATGTAATTATAATCTAAAAAAAATTAAAACGTTAAAAAAAAACCTTACTAGTAAACTCCCTTGCTGTACCTTTGATTCCTGTGTCCTAAAAGCAACAGTTTTTCTTTGGTTCACTTACTTACTGCATGTTTTATTTCTCGTGTGCAGAAGGTAAATATTTGTTATTTCTAACCTTTCTTAAGTATAAGGATATTAAAGTGGAAACTGTTATTATTGTGAAACATTATACTAACAGGAAAAACAAGAAGAGAGTGAACTTCGGTCTCTTCCATCTCCTTCCTCTGCTCACTTGGCTGCTTTAAGTGTTGCAGTTGTTGAGTTAGCAAAAGAACAAGGAATAACAGATGATGACCTCAGAATCCGCCAGGACATTGTGGAGGAAATGTCAAAGGTTATAATGACATTTTTACCAGGTACCAGATTCATTTTATATATTTAATTCATAGAATCAAAAATATTCTTTTACTTCTTGAATTAGGGTAAAGTCAATGTATTCCTCCTTTTTTTTTTTTTTTTGCTTCTTAAGAGTAGATGAATCTAAGTGAGTTAGGAATGACCTTTTTGTACACTAATTTTTTTTATTTGTTTGTTTATGTGAATGCTTATGTGCTTATTCGTGGGCATGTTAGTGTCAAATCAGTGGACAAGTTCTTGGGTTGCTGGGATTTGAACTCACGACCTTTGGAAGAGCAGTCGGTGCTCTTAACCGCTGAGCCATCTCTCCAGCACCAGACCACACTCTTAACCACTGAACTCTTTCTACATTTGCCATAAAGCAGATTTTAAAATTTAATAAAATAATGTAATTATTTCCTTGTGCTGTTTGTGGTCTGGGATGGATTCTGATTCTTAGGCATCAAGCACCTTTGCCATCTCACTCTCTTGGAATTGCTTCTATTAAAGTATCACTTTTTAATAAAAAAAGAAAATTTCATAATTTTGTAGTTTGAGAAAAAGGTTTTAAAATGCAAAACATAGGTAATTTCTTACTGGTCAGGTATATTCTACTTTGGTCTATTGATTATAAAAATGTGTATGTGTATATGTTTGCTACACATGTGCCAGGTGCCTTCAGCAGCCAGAAGAAGGTGTCAGATCCTTCAGAGCTTAAGTTACAGATGGTTGGGCACCTCTTGGTGGAGTTCTGGGAACAGAACTTGGATCCACTGTAAGATCAGCAAGTGTTCTTAACTGATGAACCATCTTCAGCCCCTGAGTACAATTGATTTTTGAGTGAATTTTAGTGTTTTGTTCAATTATTTTCAATATAGACATTCTAATATCATTAAATAAATTTTTTTTTCTGGGGGGTGGGGAGCAGCAGGATTTCTCTTTGTAGCTCTGGCTGTCCTGGAACTCACTCTGTAGACCAGGCTGGCCTCGAACTCAGAAATCCGCCTGCCTCTGCCTCCCGAGTGCTGGGATTAAAGGCATGCGCCACTACCGCCTGGCCTGTTATTTTTTTTAATGTTTTTCTACTTAAATAATGCATTGAATACTGATTAGAATTGTTAAAAAGTAATTCAATATTATTTTAAAAACAGAACTTACATTTTTATGATTTTAATAATATAGTGATGCTTGAACAGTTTTAAGTTTGAAAAGTATACAACTGAATATGAATGTTAATTTTCTAAGAGACTGACTCTGCCTGGTCAGTACCCTCTTCACATGCTATTTTCACTTGTTCTGTGATGTGATTCTTTGAAATTATGCCTTTTTTCGTAATAACACACTAGGTAATCTGAGAAAGACATGTGTAGCTTCTGTTGATCTTGATAGCCACAAAGTTTTTCTGTGTTTTAAGTTTGCAGCATCAGTTGAATTGGAGTTACTTTGTATTTGAAAAAGTGTTTATATTGACTGTCTGATCCTTTCCTTAAAGTTGGTTCTTATGTAAGTATCTAATAGAATACATTATGTGACAATAGCATTGCTAGATGAGTACACTTGTTTGCTGAATATTTTTAGACTGTTTCTAAATGACCTATTTTAATTTAAAGGTTAAACTTTTATGGTAGTTTTTTCTCTTGTTCTTTGTTCTGGTACCCATAATTGTTATTATGATACCATTTATGCCAGAATTAAAAGACATGGGATTGAAGTAATATATAGTTTCCATGTGTTTTTATTTATCCATTTTGACGTCTATGTATGGGGGCTAGCATGAGTTTATGAGTAGTCTGTGTGTGAGAATGCCTTCTAGGTTAGAAGAGGTGTTGCATGCTCTGGAACTGGAGTGACAGATGGTTGTGAATTGCCATTGGGTGCTAGAATTGAACTCTGGTTGTCTACAAGAGTAGCAAGTGTTCCTCACTGCTGAGCCATCTTTATGGTTTCCAGTGCTTTGTTTGTTTTGGTTTGCTTTGTTTTAATACTCCTATTTGCAGCTTCATGCTTTTGTGTTTTTTTCCTTTATTTCAGAATGTTCACTGAGGTTGTATGGTTCATCTCTGACAAAGTTTGCTCTGAAAAGCAGTGATGTTAATATAGATATAAAATTTCCTCCCAAGGTAAGTAATTGAAAAAGAGCCTTCTCTTTATAGTACTTGATAATTTTAATGGTTTATCTTTTCACAGAAGGAAAGGAGGAAAGAAAAACCATTGGCCATGGAATATTACCATGAAGACTAAATAGTTTTTAAAAGTTACTATTACATTTCAAATAAGGGAGGAAAAAAGCCAACAGAGAAAAGTAGTAAAAGGGAGAGTGTATTTGAGCTTGTTTCCCAGTTAGTACTTCTGGTAAGCAGTGCTGAAAAGTAGAAAGATTGAAACAAGAAAACTGGGTTTAGGGGGCTGGTGAGATGGCTCAGTGGGTAAGAGCACCCGACTGCTCTTCCGAAGGTCCAGAGTTCAAATCCCAGCAACCACATGGTGGCTCACAACCATCCACAACGAGATCTGACGCCCTCTTCTGGAGTGTCTGAAGACAGCTACAGTGTACTTACATATAATAAATAAATAAATCTTTAAAAAAAAAAAAAAAAAAAAAAGAAAACTGGGTTTAAAACCTGACTAAATAAAACTGGAAATGGAGGCACATACCTTTAATCCCAGCACTCAGGAGGTAGAGGCAGGCAGATCTCTGTGGGTTCGAGGCCAGCCTAGTCTACAAAGTGAGTACAGGACAGCCAGGGCTTTGTTACAAAGAGAAACCCTGTCTCAGGGTTGGGGGTTGGAAGCAAACAAAAAAACTTGGCTGAGTAAAAACAGATTACTTGATCTTTTTGTTTTCCTGAATTTAAAAACAGGGCTAAAAGCAGTTTTTAGTTGTTTTTGGTTATTTGAGACAGGGTTCCCCAGTCTACTCAATCCTTGAATTTATAGTGATCTTCATGCTTCTGCCTCTTGAATGTTGCTATTATAGGAATGCAGCATCATATTAGGCCATAAAGTGGTATTTCTAAGAACCTGGGTCACATTCTGGTGTATATAATCCCTTGGTTCCAAATGAGGTGCAGTGTATCTGTTTTTTGAGACAAAGAACCTTTCATTCTGTCTGCCCTGTGCTTGCATTTAAAGTGTGCTCTGTCACATCTGGCCCACTTTTTAGGTTATATGAGATGAACTCAAGCACGTGGCCTGATAAATGATAAATATTTATATAAGAAGTAATAGGCTACTAGCAGTTATTAGTTATTAGTAGCAGTTAGGTTATTATTAGTAGTGGTGTTATTAGCAACAATATCAATAATACTCGATGTGCTTTGAATGTGCTTCGGCAGCACATATACTAAAATTGGAACAATACAGGGAAGATTAGCATGGCCCCTGTGCAAGGATGACACGCAAATTTGTGAAGAGTTCCATATTTTTTTGAAGAGGAAACTAGGAAAGGGGACAACATTTGAAATGTAAATAAAGAAAATATCTAATAAAAAATGATACTTAGCAATAGCTTTGCTTATTTTTGTTAAACTCTTAAATCAGTCAAGGGTTGGCAAGATGTCTCAGTGAGTAAAGCACTTATTTACCAAACAAGTCTGGTGAATCCACATCATTGGAACCCATCATAGCAAGTTGAAAAAAAGAGAATCAACTTATATATGTTTTCTTCTGGCCTCCACACATGTGGCATGCACCCCACCCCTTTACATACAGTAATACAAGTCAGAATTTTATATTTGTTTTAGGGTTCTGTTTCTGTGATAAAACATCATGACCAAAGCAACTTGGGGAGGGAAGTATTTATTTCATTTAATAGTTTGTAGTCCATTCTCCAGGGAAATTAGTGTAGGAACTCAAGGCAGACAGGAACTGAAACAGAGGCCATAGATGGATACTGCTTAATAGTTTATATCTCATGGCTTACTTGATCTGCCTTCTTATAGCACCAAGGACCACAGCCCAGGGGTGGCACCACCCTGCAGTAGTAAGCTGGGCCCTCCCACATTAATCAAGGGAGAAAAATTCCTTCAGGCATGCCTACAGGCCTGTCTAGTGCTCATTTTCTTAATTAAGGTTTCCTCCTCCCAAGTGTGTTGAGCTTATGCCAAGTTGGCATAAAACTAGCCAGAACAATGCTTAAAGTTTTCCTTTTTAAATACTTTGTACTCAAAGATGTTTGATTTGAATGAAAATTTGGCATTTAAATTTCTAGTCTTTTAGCAAATTTTTCTATTTTCCCTTGAATAATAGTTCTGCATTTGTTGTATTCTACTTTTCTAAATAAGATTTGTTGATATAAAAGTAAAAATATTATTCTGATGGTAATATTTTCAAACCCAGAGCATGAGTTTTTAATGTTACTTTTTAATCAAATTGAATTCTCACTGTCCTTCTGCTTGCCCATTTTAATGAAACTTTTTAGATGAATCATCCAGATCTTCTGATACAAGTACTTGGAATTCTGAAAAAAAGTGGTAAGTTCCTTGTTTTTCTTCTTTTATAAAAGTCTATTTTTTTTAAAACCATATGCACTGTGTCGTTTACATATAGCAAAGTTAAAATTGCTATCATGCATAAGAATATAATTTGTATATTTATTTAGTAGGATACCTGGTAATGTAATTTACATGTTGGTTAAGTTAGATAAACTATATCAAAGTTGAAAATTTAAAAAATGTAAGTGCTTCATCTAATGTAAAAGTAGCTTTTAATACTCTTTTTTTTTAAAAAAAAGATTTATTTATTTATTTATTTAATGTAAGTACACTGTAGCTGTCTTCAGACACTCCAGAAGAGGGCATCAGATCTCATTATGGGTGGTTGTGAGCCACCATGTGGTTGCGAGCCACCATGTGGTTGCTGGGATTTGAACTCTGGACCTTCAGAAGAGCAGTCGGTGCTCTTAACCATTGAGCCATCTTGCCAGCCCTTAATACTCTTTAAAGTAGTTTTTAATGTTTCTCTGCAGGATTTACTTATTTAAATATTTATTTCAATGTTTGGGATGTGTCTTAGTGTTTTACTGCTGTGAGCAGATACCATGACCAAGGCAAATCTTATAAAGGACAATATTTAATTGGGGCTGGCTTACAGGTTCAGAGATTCAATCCTTTATCATCAAGGCAGGAGCATGGCAGCATCCAGGTAGGCATGGAGCAGGAAGATAGGCATGGAGCAGGAAGAGCTGAGAGTTCTACTCTTTATCTGAAGGCTGCTAGGAGAAGACTGGCTTCCAAGTAGGATGAGATCTAACTAGGATGAGATCTCAAAACCCATACCCACAGTGACATACTTTCATATTTATTCTAACAAGGCCACACCTCCTAATGATGCCACTCCCTGGGCCAAGCATATTCAAATCACCACAGGATGGAACCCAGGGCCTTGCACTAGGCATGTGTTCTGTCAGTGAGCAGTCACTTTCTTTCTTTGTTTTTTTTTTTTTTTTTAAGATTTATTTATTTATTTAATGTAAGTACACTGTAGCTGTCTTCAGACATCCCAGAAGAGGACATCAGATCGCATTATGGGTGGTTGTGAGCCACCATGTGGTTGCTGGGATTTGAACTCTGGACCTTTGGGAGAGCAGTCAGGTGCTCTTACCCACTGAGCCATCTCACCAGCCCTACAGTCACTTTCTCAGTTTTGCTGTTATCCAACCACCATCTGAAAATTAAATGGAACATTTTAAAAACAAGTAATTCTTTGTTAAAAAATTACTTATTTTATGTGTATGAGTGTTTATCCTGTGTGTGTGTGTGCGCACGCGCGTGCCTGCAGAGGTCAGAAGAGGGTGTCCAATCCTAAAGAACTAGAATTATGGATGGATGTGAGCTTTCATGTGGGTATTGTGAACTGAACCCAGGGCCTTATTAAGAACAAGTTCTCTAAACCACTCAGCCATCTCTTCAGCCCTTTCTCATTTTTAAATTGCATTCTATTCTTATTAGCTCCACCCACTAGTCTTTTTGTAGCTGTCTAGTTACCAGCTTATTAGATACTCCGCAATATCATGCACAGAAAAGCATCCACATTCATGTATGTAATTGTTCTATGTTGTAACTGTTCTGTTCTATTTGGTTACTCCTGGTAATCCTTTACAGTGTCTAATTTACATATTAAAATTTATCATATGCATGTATAATTAAGAAAAGGCTAGCATTTACAGGGTTTGATATTACCTTGGATTGCAGATATTTACTGGCATTTTAGAAAGTATCTCCTCATCGCTTCTCGGCCTTTTGACTAAGGTCAAGTGTAGAAAGTATCTCCTTAGGTAAAAGGGGGAACTACTATGTTATGGGCATTTCATGTGTAAGTGAAGACAAATAGGCCTGTTTCATGTTATTGAAAAGGCACTGATGAAGAAAATTAGAGGGAGATGCAGAATAAAGATGTGTGTACATGCCTTATTTCAACTTTTCTTGTTTGTTCATTTGTTTGTCGTTGTTTGTTTGTTTGAGACAGGATTTCTACATAGTCCTGGCTGTCCTGGAACTCCCTATGTAGTCCAGGCTGGCTTAAAAGTGACAGAGATCCACAGGCCTCTACCTCCTGAGTGCTGGGTGCTAGGATTAAAAGTGTTCTCCCATCATGCCTGGCCATTTTCTTTCTACTGAAAACAATGATAGTAGCCTAAAGCAATCATTGTGTTATATCAACTGAATCATGCCTAGTAGTTTTTTTCATATATTACTTGTCTGGAATGCTTTTTATAAGAAAAAAAGATATTTACATAGGTAAAATACTTTCAAGCAAAATAGAAATAAAAGAGTATAGTATTCAAAACACACCCTAGTTTATATATTACACCCTAGTAAATTAGTCGGCTCATCCTTCTCCTCTTTTTTTTTTTTTTTTTAATTACTTAGGTTTGTTTGTATGTGTGTGTGTGTGTGTCGTGGTGGTGATGGTGGTGGTGGTGTGGTATATGTATGATAATTGTTCTTTTATACCTTCTGGGTCCCTGGAATCAAACTCAGGCTGTCAGGCTTGGAGACACAGACCTTTATCTGCTGAGTCATCTTATTAGCCCATTTATGAGCTTGTTACCATTGGGTTAGGAAATTAATTTATATAAGAAATAACATTGAGGTATTTTAACTGAGTTGCATCTGCTAATAATACTTGTTTTAAATACACAAAAATTTAAAAGCATATTATAAATATGAGTTAAACATAATGGGTTTTGCTTCTTGAGGATTATAGAGAAGTGTTCATCCTATTATAACTTGAAAACATTAATCTCTTTTACATCAGAGATCATCCTAAGTTATATGTAGGTTTAAAAGCATTTAAAAGTATGTTCTATTTAATATAAACCTGCTATCTACAAGATTTGTTTTCATATTTTGTGTTTCAAACCTCATAAAATTTTTTGTGTTTTAAGTTACTGCCATAGTCACTGTGTATAAAGATATTTCTGACATAACAGGTTTCCAGTACATATTTTTAATCATAAATCATCCCATCAGGTACTACTGAGATTTTTCTTTGAGTTTTTTTTCCAAATGAAATGTCAATCCATCTGTTTTTACATAAAGTAGATATTTATATTTAATTTTTAAGTTCAATTTATTTTATATACCTGTGCATGCTTGTTTTCTCCTTCCAACACATGGGTGCTGGGGATTGACCCTTTCCTGCTGGGCTATCCCCAGGCCCCGAAGTAGGGATTTATGACATGAAGTCTACTTTGGTGGTAGATTTCACGGCAGACATATGCTCTTCCCATGTTAGTGTCTCCTTAGAAGCTTCTATTAGGCAGATTTTGAAAATATTAATTAGGTGGGGTCAAGAGTTGTACTTGAAAGCAAAACATACTTCTATGGATATAGCCCTCAAAAGTAAGTGATATACCCTCTTTGCTGTATATTTGTGAGTGACATTTCCATATCTACTTGGAAATGTTCACATTTTAGAGATGTTAGAAGCCCTTTCCTCTTATGGTGCTTATGATTTTTCAGACATTTTTTTGATACTATAGTTGTGGCTTGTGGCATATAACAAATGACTCCAGGAGAGGTAATAGATTCTTTTGGGTTCATTTTCTTAATGAGAAGAGTGAATTATTCCACAGAAGTAATGAGAGTGAATTTTAGAATGAAATTATTACTTACTCTTTACTAGAAATATTGACATTAACTTACTTTCACCCCCTCTTATTAGCATTATATATAGATGTGGAATCTGATTTTCATGCTAAAGTTCCTGTTGTGGTGTGCAAAGATCGGAAAAGGTTGGTAATGAAGAAAATAAGGTATTTATAAAAACTAACAAAGCCTGTATGGCTCAGGAGATGACTGAGTGGGTAAAGGACTTGCTGCACAAACATGAGACATGAGGACTTGAGTTTGGATCCCCAGCACCGAGATAACAAGCTGGGTCATCTTCCTGGAAAAAACGGGAAGTTTCTAGGGGCATGCTGGGCAGCCAGCCTATCTAAAATGTTGAGCTTCAGGTTTAGTGAGAGACCCTGTTTCAAATAGGAACATAAAGAACAGTAGTCAGAGATACCCAAAATGTATGTACCTCTGCTTATTATACACATGTGTGACTGTATCTGTCCATGTTTGTGAATATATACATACACATGTACATATACTCACAAGTACATATTCACATGCATATGCACACCCACCCCAAGGTCAGCAAGATGGCTCATTTGCCACATAAATCTGACAAATTGAGTTCTATCCCTTGGATTCCGTATAAGCCATTATTTGTACACACTTACATGGTAGTTACACAGGGTGCCCCCACCCAAAAAGAAAAAAACATACAAAGAATCATATTTGTGGCAAACAACTTCAAGAGAAGAAATTGTGTGCCTTGGGTTTCTTATTAGGTTTATATGACTATACTGGTTGTCGTTTATTAAAGCACGTCACATGTGTGTGATTAAGGAATTGAGCTAGCAGAGAATTAAAAATAAAACACTCTAGGTAAAACTTTTTTCTTTCTTTGTCTAAATTCATTTACTCACCCAACAGTGCTAAGAGCGATTACTTTTGTGTAAGTATTATATTGCTCTGGACATATAAACGTAAATTAAGAAATAGCCACTCTCAGTAAGGTTTTACTGCCTATTATAATCCATGGGCTAGTGAGGTGGCTTAGTGGGTAAGAGCACCTCCTGCTAAGATTGAAAAACTGAGCTTATCCTGAGACCTCCATCCACAGTAAAGAGAGACTAGAAAAAACTGAGCTTACCCTGAGACCTCCATCCACAGTAAAGAGAGACTAGAAAAAACTGAGCTTACCCTGAGACCTCCATCCACAGTACAGAGAGGCTAGAAGTTGCCTTCTGACAGCCACTTAAGGATGTGCGTGCACATGTGCGCGCACACACACACACACACACACACACACAAAATAGTGGAAGAAATACTTTTTTACAATGTAGTTTTGTTTAATTACCGTGACTCATTGTCTTTCTAGTCAGATGTCTCTAGGCCTGAGAGGGTAAAAGTACCATTGAAAAAGGAAAGTTAGCCAGTTCTGGTGGTGCATGGTTTTATACACCGTACTGGAGAGGCAGAGGCCCCAGATCTCTATAATTTTGAGGCCAGTCTTGTGTACATGGTGAGTCCCAGACCAGGCAAGACTAAGTAGTGAGGCCTTGTCTTAAAAAAATAAGTAGGATGCTGAAGTAGGATGCTGAATATTACTTGAGATCAACATGGGGGAAAAGTACAAAAATAGATATTCTTCTGTTGATTTATTCAGTTGTTTTTCATGTAACCTAGCATTGCATTTTCTTATTTAAAGTCAGAAGGTTTTATGGTGATCTAGTTTAAGTAGATTGAATGTGTATGTGTGAACATTTGCTTTCCCTGACACATGTGTGAAGGTCAGAAGACAACTTTATAGTCTTAGTGCTCTCCTTCAAAGCTTTTCATGGGCTCCAGGATGGGTTCTAAGGGATGGGACTGAAGTCTTCAAGCTGGCTAACCCATCTTTTCAACCTAACTTCCTTATTTTCTAAATTAGAAAATTGAGACTGGGAGGTATAAGGATTTGTACAAATTTATATCCTTTAAGGCAAAATCAATACTGGAAAATAGGCATTTGACTTCTGGTAGGTCATAGTAAAACAGAAAACAGTGATTTTTTTTTTTTTTAAAACACATTGTATTATACTGCCTGTATGGGACATACAGCTTTAGATTCATTCTCCTCTCCTCTCCCCTCCCCTCCTCTCCTCTCCCCTCCACCTCTTTCTCTTTCTTTCTTTCTTTCTTTCTTTCTTTCTTTCTTTCTTTCTTTCTTTCTTTCTTTCTTTCTTTTTCTTTCTATTCCCTTTCCCTCTTCTAGATATTCTCTACTATATTTCTCTCATTCTACTTAAGGTAGCTCCTGTTTTACTTCTACAAAAGCATGAGTCATGGATTAATAAGTAAATTCTAATCTTTAAATTGAAAGCACCAACATTATGAAAGCTTGAATATGAAATTAAGGTTGAGAAGTATAGTTAGTAAATTTGTTGTTTTATTTTTTTAATCATGGACAAAGCAAAAGAGAATGAACTAAGAGAGAAGTATGCTAGTGTTAATGGTGGCTCAGGTTTGTAATTTTCGCTTGAGCTAAAATTATATTTTTATATCTCTATATCTATCTCTATATCTATAGATATCCAAAATGTAGGCTGATACGGTGGCTCCATGGATAAAGTCACTAGACCCCATACCTGACCATCTGAGCCTGATCTGTGGGCCCCAGCTTGCACAAGTTCCTCTGCTTTCCACATGCACATCATGGCTCACATGTGATCATACACAATAAATAAACAGAAGAAATGGTTTACTATGACTTAAAACAATTATTTTTTTATTTATATGTATATCTGTTGTGAGTGCTAAGAATGAAACTAGTGTCTTCTACAAGAGTAGTATATAGGATCTTAACTACTGAGCCACTTCTCCAGTCCTTGTAGTAACTGTTTCAGTTATTAAAATATCATGATGGAAAAGAGTAGCGTCTGGGATTTTGAAGCATTCTTCTTTTAAAGGCGTTAATACAATGAATTGTTTCTCATTCACAGTGCTTTACTGTGTAGAGTAAGTGCAGGAAATGATATGGCGTGTCTCACAACTGACTTACTTGCTGCTCTTGGCAAAGTGGAACCCGTATTCACTCCCTTAGTTCTAGCTTTTCGCTACTGGGCTAAGGTAAGTGGAACAGAAGAAAACAAGTCAAGCTTTTTCTTATTTTGACATATAATTTATAATGTGTAGAAGAAAGTAGTTGTCTGCCCCACATGGAAAATTGTGTGACTGATTTCATCAAAGACATTAAAATAAGGTTTCATATGCATGTAATAAGTTCTTTTATCCATCCTTCAAGGTGATGTTTGGAACTGTAGATAAGCACTGAACCATTATAATACTTATTTTTTTCTTTATTCACATTTGTTGTTAAGTTTAATTTATAAGTAAGAGAATAATAAAATAGAACATTTATGACAGTGCTATGCATTAGACTTGCAAATTGTTTAGTTTTTGAATTTTCCACTTAATTTATGTACATTGCTCTTTCAAATTTATTTATGTGTACAGGTGCTTTTCTCAAATGTATGTGTTGGGTGGGTGTCTGGGACCTGGGGAGGAGGAGGTGAGAAGAGGGTGTTGGAGCCTCTGGTACTGGAGTTACAGACAATTGTGAGCTGCTGTGTGGGTGCTGGGAATTGATTTGAGGTCCTCTACAAGGACAAGTGCTGTTAATCTCCCTTTAAAGAGTTAATCATTCCTTTTTTCCTTCCTCCCCTCCCCCCATCTTCCTCCTCCTTGTTTATTTTGCCTTTTAAGACAGGGTTTCTCTGTATAGCTCTGGCTGCCCCAGAACTCATCTGTAGATCAGGCTGTGCTATGATTCACAGAGATCCTCCTGCCTGTCTTTTGAGTGCTGGGATTAAAGGTGTGTGCCACCACTGCCCTGCTAGCCATTACTTTTTTTTGTTTGTTTTTTGTTTTTTCGAGACAGGGTTTCTCTGTATAGCCCTGGCTGTCCTGGAACTTACTTTGTAGACCAGGCTGGCCTCAAACTCAGAAATCTGCCTGCCTCTGCCTCCCAAGTGCTGGGATTAAAGGCGTGTACCACCATGCCCGGCTTCCATTACTCATTTTTTAAAACACTTTATTTTTGATTCATGTAAGCTCTGAGGAATGAACCCAGAGTCTAATTCATCCTAGGCAAGGGTCCTGCACTGATCTACAACTTGAGCCCTCTTTTCAATATTTTTGAACTATAGTTGACTAAGGGTAAATAACAGTTTAGAATGTAGAGCTATATATAATGAGCACTATGATAATGGGGTTGGTTTTTTTTGTTGTTTTTGTTTCAAGACAGTTTCTCTGTGTAGCCCTGGGTGTCCTAGAAGTCTCTCTCTTTTTTTTTTAAGACTGCTTTCTTTTTCTTTTTTAAAGATTTATTTACTTATTATATGTAAGTACACTGTAGCTATCCTCAGACACTCCAGAAGAGGGCATCAGATTTTGTTAGGGATGGTTGTTGAGCCACCACATGGTTGCTGGGATTTGAACTCTGGACCTTCGGAAGAGCAGTCGGCGCTCTTAACCACTGAGCCATCTCGCCAGCCCCTTAGAACTCTTTAGACTAGACTGGCTTGAACTTTCCACCTCTCTGCCTCCCCAGTGCTGAGATCAAAGACATACATCCCCACACTGGGTTACATTGTATTTTTAATTGTTATACTATAGTCATGTTCTCATGCCAGAAGGGAAGCAAATGGCTCCTTACACACAAATAATTTAAAATAGTTCTATAATAAATAAAATTATCATAAATAAAAGACTTAATAGTTGGGGAGGGATTTGGTAGTGGCCGTTGCTGCTCATTTGGAGAGGGGAATTTGAACAAGATTCTTCACTGGGAGAAACTTCTGTCATCAGACACTGAACCTTACAGTTTTGAAAAAATTGTCCATAGGAACCCCAGTTCTTTATTATTATTAAAAGATTTATTTATTTATTTTAGGTATATGAGTACACTATTGCTCTCTTCAGACACACCAAAAGAGGGCTTCAGATCCCATTACAGATGGTTGTAAGCCACCATGTGGTTGCTGGGAATTGAACTCAGGACCTCTGGAAGAGCAGTCAGTACTCTTAACCACTGAGCCATCTCTCCAGCCCCAGGAACCAATTCTTTATGTAATATGATATTCTCAGAGATAAGAATTGAGTCGGGCCAATACCCTATTTATTTTAACACTTGAGCATGTAAGGCAAGTGTGGCAAGATGCTTGCAAGTTCAAGGCTAGACTACACAGTAAAATCCTGTATCAAAACATGGGGGATGTGTTCAGGGAATTTGTAACGTGGGTATTATAGTCTGAATGGTAAGATTTCAGATTATTTCTTAGTTTTCATCTTTATTTGGACTTTTTGTAAAACAAAACAAAACAAAAACAGTGAAGAAGGAGCTACTGTGTTTCACATGAGTGAAGAAAGCTCAATGCTAGAACTTTTTTCTATTTTATTTTGCAGCTGTGCTATATTGACTCCCAAACTGATGGTGGAATCCCTTCTTACTGCTTTGCTTTGATGGTGATGTTTTTTCTTCAACAAAGAAAACCCCCTCTTCTTCCTTGCTTACTTGGAAGTTGGGTAAGCATGCGTTTGCATTGCAGTGTGTGTGTGTGTGTGTGTGTGTGTGTGTGTGTGTGTGTGTGTGTATAGTTCTTATGGAGTGTTGTGCTCAAACATTTTAAGGTGGAATTCTAGTTTCTCTATTTTTTCTCTTTCTCTCTCTCTCTCTCTTTTTTTAATAATTTTTTTATTACTTATTTGGAATGCCCATTTATATAGATTGAAGGCTTTGACCCGAAAAGAATGGATGACTTTCAGCTGAAGGGCATAGTAGAAGAGAAGTTTGTGAAGTGGGAATATAATTCAAGTAGTGCAACTGAGAAAAACGTAATTGCTGATGAAAACAAAGCTAAGGCAGACGAACCAAAAGATGATACCAAGAAGACAGAAACAGACAACCAAAGCAATGCTGTGAAGGCAAAACATGGCAAAGTAAGCTTTTGTGTTTGTTTTTTGTTTTGGCTTTTCTATATGTAGGATTTATGGCACCTTTAGTGAACTTCTTGAATAGCAGTAGATTGACCTCTTGGCCTCATTTCTTCAATTATACAGTGAGGGGTTGAACTGTTTTATTTTTTGGTACCGAGATTATCTAATAAATTTATTTCATGTATTGTTTGAATCCTGTCAAGGCAATTAATTCTGTTTCCTCATTCCTCTCCTTTCCTTTTTTTTTCTCTTTCTTTTCTTTCTTTCTTGATTTTTTTCGAGACAGGGTTTCTCTGTGTAGCCCTGGCAGCGCTGGAATTCACTCTGTAGACCAGGCTGGCCTCAAACTCAGAAATCCACCTGCCTCTGCCTCCCAAGTGCTGGGATTAAAGTCGTGTACCACCACTACTTGGCCTGTTCCCTTTTTCATTTCAACCCGTAAAATTCCCTTTATGAATTAGGTTTTCATTAAAGCTTAAGTACATTATGGATCTTTGTAGCCAGATTGTGTGGAGAAATAAAAGTCTTTTATTCTATAAGGGGCTGGCTTACTTATTTAATTAGTTCAGCACACACTTATTAATGCCATGCATTAGTAAGTGCATAACTTATTAATTCCAAGCATTTTCTTGAGTGCTAGACAACTGTAGGCAATTATACATGGATTTTGCCCCTTAGAAACCTATACTGTTTTAAGATTATAGATATCCCGTGTTTGAAATGATTGCTCTCTTCAACACTGAATTCTTGTACTTCCCTGATTTTCTTCAGTAATCCCAGTTAATGATCTTGATTTTTAGTTTACTGAAAATACTGAAGCAATCGACAGAGGGCTGTAAACACCATCATCTGCTGTCATATACTCACATTCTGCCTTGTTACTTCTTTTTGTAAAGGAACGTCCATTTTGAAATCTACAGGCATCTTCTCCATTGCCTTCTGAATTAATCCAGGACAGTTAATACTCTAGCAGTTTTCTTTCCTTCCTAAGTTCCAAGTTTTTCATTTATTATTGAGTCAAACATTTTGCCTTTTCTCCCATTTTAAAGAAAAATGTTAGGTGCTCTTTTTCCCAGCTGTTTGCTTAGTTTCCCTTTGTAGTAAAACCAACAAAATTGGTTATAGTATCCATTTTTTTTATTTTTCTCTGTTTTTTTATACATTATCAATTTGCCAAAAACACATTATCAGCTTCTATTTTGTTAAATTTCATGGGTACTTAAAATTATCTCTTTTGGTGCAGTAACATTTCCAGTTGATTATTTCCTTGGTATAATTTCAGTGCACCACAGTTGTTGCTGCTTAGTCTTTCTCAGTTTCTTTTGCTGATTTGTTCTTTTCCTCCAGTCAGTTAATGCTGAAGTGCTACAAGCTTTGTTTATGATCTTTTTTGATTTGTCTTTTCTTCTGATAGGTTAAGTGCCTTCTGTAGGATGACAGGTACTCTGCTTTGAACAACGTAATTGTATATAACTCCCTATTAGTGTTGGCTCAGATATCTTTATGTATCTAAACTCAACTTTGGGTCTTATTCTCAAATCTGAAGTTTTTCATGTTTCATCAGTTGATAGTATTCTGTCCTTTCAAGCATCCAGTTTAAAATTAGCATCCTTTATTCCTGTCTTTCATGAAAACCCTTTATCAAGTAATTCAGAAATCTTGAATTTTGTTATCTTTACTTCAAAGCATATCCAAAATTCCATCACTTTTCACCCAATACAGTTAACTATCCTGGTCCTAGCCAATTTCATTCTGGCCTGGATTTTTACTATAGTCTTCTAACAGATAATCCCTGCATGTACTCCCAGCCTTTATCTGTATTTAGCAACATTATAATCTGTCTTTTTTTATTTTCCCTTGTTTTTTTGAGACAGGATTTCTCTGTTTAGCCCTGGCTGTCCTGGAACTCACTTTGTAGACCAGGCTGGCATCGAACTCCGAAATGCGCCTGCCTTTACCTCCCGAGTGCTGGGATCAAAGGCGTGCGCCACCACGCCTGGCGCAACATAATAATCTGAGTCATTGTTAAAAAGTTAAGTCAGATATTGCCCTTATTTGTCCTCACACAAACATGGTTTAGTTGTTTTTCATCTCGTTAGTATAGAAAAAAGCCAGTAGTTATTGGATCACTCTGCTTCTTCTGTTATACCAGCTTTCAGTATTCTCTCTCCTCCCCTTCCTCCTGTGATGCTGAGAGTCATCTGGTTTTCTTTTTAAAGCTAGCCACTCTTTTGCATTAGATATGTTTATCTGTTCCCTGTTCTTATAATGCTTTCTTTTCCAGTCAGGCTAGGATTCTTCAACGAAACTGATTTCTGAGACTGAGTTTACACACTGTAAATTTTTTCTGTTCCTAAATTCCCATCTTGTTTGTTATGTTAACCCCACCCACCACCCCCCTGCATGGCACTTAGCTGCTTCTAACTTACTATTTAATTTACTTACCAATGTGTTGTTTTCTTTTTTTGGGCAGTAAGCTTCATGAAGGCATGCACCTTGGCTTCTTTCCAGAGTATTCCAAATCCCACCTTAGTGTTTAGCTAAAAATCATCTGTGTCTGCAAAATAAGACTCTACCTTATTTGGGTGGAAGTATAACGTGGTGATTCAAAATATAGACACATAGCTGGGCAGCGGTGGCGCAAGCCTTTAATCCCAGCACTTGGGAGGCAGAGGCAGGTGGATTTCTGAGTTTGACGCCAGCCTGGTCTACAGAATGTCTAGGACAGCCAGGGCTACACAGAGAAACATTGTCTGGAAAAACCGAACTAAACCAACCCAACCCAACCCAACCCCACAGATAAAGTAGCCAGGAAGCCAGGTGATGGTCAGACAGCGCCTTGCTTGGTGGTATGTGTTTTAGAGAATTGTTAATGTAGGCTTAGGCTTTAGAAGCAAGCATGAATAAGGACGGTAGCCATTATATGTTGCAAATATGAGGGTTTTTTTTATTATAATATCCCTAGCACAAATCTAGGAACATAGTAGGTTTTAAAGAAAGGTTTGCTGAATAACAATCTTTTTTAGTTTTTGAAAATAAATTTTGCAACAAGAAATTGTCATAGCTGTCCAGTAATTTATAACCTTGACTGTGCATGAGGTTCACTGTAAAGAGCTTTACAAAATTTAAAAGACTAGTATAGTGCGTGTAATTTTAATATTTGGAAGGTTGTATCTAGCCTTTGTTACAGCATGAAACACACCCACTCAAAGAAACAAAGAAACACAAAAACCTACAAGGACCAGTGACAAACCTCAGAGATAGAGCATTTGCTTAACATTGACAAGCCCCTGGGTTCTGTCACAGCTTTCTCATCCCACACACTCACACATACAAAACCCCTGTCCTCAGTCCAAATATGCCATATCAGTTAAATCAGATTCTTGGAGGTGATACGGAAATTCATGCTCACCTGGTGATAGTAATATGCACTCAAACTTGATAATCACTGGCCTAATGAAAAGAACACAGAATTCCTTGGAGTTCTGTAATTCAAATGGATTGATTGCTTTTTTAAAAAGTGCTTTCTTTATGCCTGTTTTTGAAAATATATGCACTTAATTTTTTTCTAATTATTAATTTTTGTATTTTATAGTTTTGAGAAACTTGAATTAAAAGTATTTTCTTTTCCAGTCTCCTTTAACATTGGAAGCACCAAATCAGGTACCCCTGGGACAGTTGTGGTTGGAGCTGCTAAAATTTTACACACTGGATTTTGCTTTGGAGGAATATGTCATATGTGTACGGATACAAGATATTCTAACTAGAGAGAACAAAAACTGGCCTAAAAGGCGGATAGCTATTGAAGGTGAGATAATACGTTGTACATGTGTGAACTATTTATGTATGTTCCCCATCATTTAACACTGAATCCTAAGCTTTCTTCCTGTGTAAGCTAATGAAAATGATGATTGATGTTGACTAGGTTTTACATCAACTTACAAGCATGTAATTATGCTATGACAAAAAACCAAATGTAGTCGTTCATGCCTGCAGTTACAGCACTTGGGGTGCTTAGGCAGGAGAATTGCCTTAATGAGTTTCAGTTTGGCTTAGACTACAAGAGTGAGACTCTGGCTCAGAAAGGCACTATGACAAGAAATGAAATTGTTAATGTGTTTACTGGAATTTGAAATATTTCATTTGGTGACTATATATCAGGGAAGCATAGTGATACAGGTTTTCTTAATTTCTTGCTTGAAATTATAATTGAGTTGACTGTAGCTAATTTCTTAAAATTAATATTTCCCTTTCCCCTTTTAATTTTATGGAAGAAAAGATGCCACATTTGTTTTATTTCTGCTCTGTTTTCAAGAACTCATTAGGATCCTAGGTAGAAAACTTTGGGAAAGTGTATTCTGTTGATAGCCTAGCAGTTATAAGATCTGTTTGTATAAGCATGGAAATATAATTGCTAATGGAAACTAACTATTGATATTTTTTTTTCCAAAACAAACAAATCTAGATCCATTTTCAGTCAAGAGGAATGTTGCCCGGAGCTTAAACAGCCAGCTTGTATACGAATATGTTGTGGAAAGATTCAGGGCAGCTTATCGATATTTTGCCTGTCCTCAAAAGAAGGGTGGAAATAAATCTACAGTGGATCCTAAGAAGAAAGAGAAGGGGAAGCTAAGCAGTAAGAAACCAGTGAAGTCTGATTGTTCGGCAACCAATTGTTGCATTCTTGGGGAAAGTGCAGAAAAAATAAATATGGAAAGAGGCCAACCTGCTAAACATGATGAAATGGAGTTTACATCACAGAGATGTATTGTTGATAATGACAGTTTATTGGTAAATGAACTAGGTTTGGCTAACCATGGACAAGATTCTTCATCTCTTTCTACTGTCAGTGGAGGCAGTGACTTGAAGCAAAAATCAGCTGAGAAACAAGGTGATTTAACACCTTCAGAAACTTCTTTAAAGAAGGAACTCAGCCCGTGTATTTGCATTGGGACCCCTGATGGAGCTGAATCTGCTGGAACAGACTGCAGATCAAACTTAGAAATGGAGAGTTCACATCAGATTGTGTGCAACAATGTATCTGCTACCTCTTGCAACTGCAAAGCTACAGAAGTTTCTTCTGACCTTGTTGATGAGGATAACCTCCCCTCCCAGGAATTATATTATGTGTTTGATAAGTTCATTTTAACCTCTGGCAAGGTAGGATACAGTAAACAATTTGGAAAACTTTATGGTTACCTATGACTACTGATAGTTTTTAGATTTATAAATAGTAACATAAAATAGCTCCTGTGCTTGTTTTGGGATGATATTTTGGTATATATCTACCTTTTATTTACATTTTCTCCTATAATTGCAGTTAATTTATTTTATTTTTCTTTTATGTACATTGGTGTTTTGCCTACATGTATGTTTGTGTGAGAGTACCAGATCTCCTAGAACAAGGGTTACAGACAGTTGTCACCTGCCATGTGGGTGCTGAGAATTGAAGAATTGAATTTCTTGAAAGAGCAGCCAATGCTCTTAACTGCTGAGCCATCTCTCTAGCCCCGTAGTTACAGTAAAATAGAGCATATAAAAATATAAGAATGCATCAGTGCTCTATTTGTAGTTGGCACTATTTCTTTATGCATAAAATGATTTATCTGCTATTACGAAATTCAGATTAGCAAAACAGTATGTGTGTGTATGTAAATGGTTTGGGTTTTTTTGTTTTATTTGTTTTGTTTGTTTTTCTTGCTTCTGCCTCCTGAGTGCTGGGATTAAAGGTATGCACAATAACAAAGCGATATATGTTTTATAGTTCTGGGCATACCCAGACACAGACACACACATACTATACATATATGTGGAGTTATTTTTCTTTTTAAAAAGAAGGCAAAGTTAAATTTTAATAATTTTTTTTCTCTTTTTTTGTAGTGGGAATGTGTAACTAACTATATTGGCAAGTTGTAGGTAAAACTATGAACAAGAGTCAAAAAGTGGAGACTCTAGATTATGTTCTAATACTGAAATTTTCTGAACTTTTTAATATTAATATTCTTTATGAATTATAGGACTACCATTTTTGTTTATTTGTTAAAGGTTTATTTATTTTATATATGTGAGTACACTGTTGCTGTCTTCAGACACACCAGAAGAGAGCAGTATTTCTTTTTTTGAAAAAATCTGTTTAGTTGGGACTCGAGATAACTAGGTGCTTGTCTTAGTCAGGGTTTCTATTCCTGCACAAACATCATGACCAAGAAGCAAGTTGGGGAGGAAAGGGTTTATTCAGCTTACACTTCACATTGCTGTTCATCACCAAAGGAAGTCAGGACTGGAACTCAAACAGGTCAGGAAGCAGGAGCTGATGCAGAGGCCATGGAGGGATGTTACTTACTGGCTTGCTTCTCCTGGCTTGCTCAGCTTGCTCTCTTAAAGAACCCAAGACTACCAGCCCAGGGATTGTACCACCCACAATGGACCCTCCTCCCCCAATCACCAATTAAGAAAATGCCCCACAGCTGGATCATGTAGGCACCTCTTCACCTGAAGCTCCTTTCTCTGTGATAGCTCCAGCTTGTGTCAAGTTGACACACAAAACCAGCCAGTACAGTGGTGAAGAGCACTGGCAGTTTTATGGAGGACCTGCTTGTTAGTTCACCTCATATCTCTAGTTTCAGGGGACAGCATTCCCTTTTGCCTTCTGTGGGCATTGCATACAGGTGTGTATACATATACCCAGGAGCATAATATACATATGTTAAAGTTTTAAAAACTATTAAGATTGCATTTTTAAAACCTTTTTATGTGTATGGTTATTCTGTCTACATGTGTATCTTGCATGCCAGATACCCTGAGATATCCTGAGAGGCCAGAAGAGGATATTGGGTCCCCTGGAAATGCTGTTAACAAAGATGGTTGTGAACTGCCATGTGTGTGCTAAGAATCGAATCCAGGACACACTGCGACAGCAGCTAGTGCTCTGAACTGCTGAACTATTACTCTAGCCCAGATTGATATTTTAAAAGGCTATATATATACTACACACACACACCCCTACTTTGATGTGTTAGAGATAAGTCAACACCTGCGAAATCATGACCACTGATAATGTTGTAAATGTATCTATCATCTCAAAAAGTATTTTTTCCCTTTTGTGGGAAATAGAATCTTCTAACAAAAATTTAATACTATAAAACAGTATTAATTGTAGACCTAGACAACAGTGGATTTCCGGAACTTGTTTATTTTACATAAAGGAAATTTCATACCTTTTGCCTCATGCTTCCTCCTTTTTTTTCCTATATCCAAGCAATATTTCTTTATTCTGTATACATATATATGTATTTTGCATATTATTCAGGTCACAGTATTTAGTTATATAGACTGTTGGAAATAAAATGGCAGATTTTTAGAAGAACTTCTTAGAGAATTAGTTTACATTTCTTATAATTTATCCCCCTTCCCTAAATTTATGCTAAGGTATGTCCTACATCTTCTAATTGTGCTTTACTAATATCAGTAACTTAAGTCTATTGTGGCTAGGTGTGCCAGCACTTGGAAAGGTGAAATGGGGGAGATTGTACGTTTGAGATCTGCTTGGACCATATAACTAATTTTGAATCCAGCCTGTCCTACAAAATAATACTGTTTTTCAATAGGAAAGAATTTCTTTTTAAAAACAACAGAATGCTTTGAAATATTGATAGCTGGACATAGTTGTGCATGCCTTTAATCCCATTACTTGGGAGACAGCTCCAGGTGGATCTCTGTGAGTTGGAGTTCATCTACATAGGGAGTCCTAGAACATCCAGAGCTATATAGTGGGGCTTTGTCTCAAAAAAACAGAAAAGAAAAGCTAATAGAAATTTCTATGATACTCTTAATTACATATCCACATAATTTTAATTGTTTATGGTGTTGTGGTTTCTCTAGAAGTTTCTGTTGTTTAGGTTTTTTGTTTTGTTTTGTTTTTGTTTTTCGAGACAGGGTTTCTCTGTGTAGCCCTGGCTGTCCTGGAACTCACTTTGTAGACCAGGCTGGCCTCAAACTCAGAAATCCACCTGCCTCTGCCTCCTGAGTGCTGGGATTAAAGGTGTGTGCCACCACACCCGGCTGGTTTAGTTTTTAAAAATTTTATGTGTATGAGTATTTGATTGCATGTTTGTATATGCACTACATGTGTGCTTGGTGCCTAAGAGGCCAGTAGACGTTTGTTTGTTCCCCTGGGGCTGGAGTTACAAATAGTTTTGAGCTGTTTTGTGGGTTCTAGGAATCAAGTCCAGGTTCTCTGCAAGACCACCACTCTTTAATCCTGAGCCACCTCTCCAGTCCCCTTTGTATAATTTGAGCCAGAGTTTATGGCTATGTAAATGTCTAAGCTAATATTTGAGGGAAACTTTTTAGGTATACATAGTAACAATGAGGGTACATGTATATTCCTTAAACGTGTGCTTTTTGTAACTTGTTGGCTTAAGTGTTTACTATTTAACTCATTTGGTGTTCTGCTTTTTCATTTCAAAGGCCTTGGGTTCTATTCCCAGCGCCTATACACTACTTCACAGTCATCTCTACCTCTGATTTCTGTGGATACAATTCCTTCTAACTTCAGGGAACCAGCGTGCAAATGGTGCCTACCTACACCTGTAGGCCAAACACTCATACACATAAAATAAAGATAATGATTGTGTTGGGGGAAAAACCCAGACAAATAAATAAATATATTAAATATGCTTTCTTTTGGGAGTTGATCAAGTTGTTTGAATAATACAAACCTTTTGTATTGCCTACTAATTTATGAGTAAACTGTTTATTATGTAATTTTAATGGGAGAGGAAAGCAGTTAAATTTTTATATTAATTGCATTTCATAACTTTACAAAAATCTGAATTGAGTAGTTTATGTGAATTGAGTTAACTACATAGTGTTTGTTGCTGCTATATTTTTGGATCTGCTCTCTAAGTGATGAAATAACTTAAAAGTTCGTAATTTTTTTAACCATTATTTAGCCGCCAACAATAGTATGCAGCATCTGCAAAAAGGATGGCCATTCAAAAAATGATTGTCCAGAGGATTTCAGGAAAATTGATCTAAAACCTCTACCACCAATGACAAACCGATTTCGAGAAATACTTGATTTAGTATGTAAAAGATGTTTTGGTAAGTGTTTGGTATTATAACTACTTGAAGTAATTATTAGATAATGAGTATTTATTTTTTAATTTAAAACAATTTTTCAGTTTTGTTTGGTCAGTGATAGGATTAAAGTCATATGCCTCCACCCCCAGTTGATAACACATGTTCTTAAATCGGCTTTATTAAGGTATAGGGCGCTGCCTCTGTAATCAGTCATTTCTTTATTTTATTGTTTACTGGTGTAAGCCTTATACTTGTGAGTGTAACCCAATATAACTTGTTGGAGCTTGTGTCTCTGACATGAGCTCGTCAGTGTGTGGGGTTTATTTGTTTTTTAGGTTTCTTTCTTTGGGGACTACAAGATTCTCTAAGCTTATTGTGCATACTTTCTAACTTGGTATAAGAGTTGCTCTTGGGGGCTGGTGAGATGGCTCAGTGGGTAAGAGCACCCGACTGCTCTTCCAAAGGTCCAGGGTTCAAATCTCAGCAACCACATGGTGGCTAACAACCATCCGTAACGAGATCTGGCGCCCTCTTCTGGAGTGTCTGAAGACAGCTACAGTGTACTTACATATAATAAATAAATAAAATCTTAAAAAAAAAAAAAAAAAAGAGTTGCTCTTTTCTCCAAGGTATCCTAATTTCTTCATTGGAGAATAGTATTAGAATTCAAGGTGTGAATACAAGGTGTTTGTTGTTGTTGTTTTTTTGTTTTTGAGACAGAGTCTTCCTATGTAGTCTCTGCCTCCTGAGTGCTGGGATTAGTGGTTTGTGCTACCACACCCATCATGTGTTCTCATTACTGGAAAGTTGTTGATTGTAAACACTCTCAGAGCAAGAAAATCAATGTGTTAGAATTTCACCTACAAATTTTTTTGTATGCAGTCATCTTATTTATGTTAGCCTAAGCATGATTTCACAGAATCTCCTATTCTGAACCATTACATTTTTAATTTTTTTTCTTCTCCAGTAAGGGGAATCCCACTTCTCACAATCTGCTACTAAAAATTACTTGTTTCATTTTAATATCATCTGTATTATCAGTCTGAGAACTGTGAAACTAAAGTCTTTAGAAGTAGCGTCATCAGAATTGAGTGCCTGCATATAGTTTCTTTTGGCTTTAAACTTACAGATTGAACTCATTGTCCTTTTTTTCTCTTATATTGCTGTTTGTGTTTTTGTCTGTTTACCCCTTAGTGTTCTGGAACTCACTATGTAGACTACGCTTGCATTCATTTTCATGAGCGAAGGCTTTTCATACATTTATAAAATAGATTCTTTCATCACAATCTGCATTCCATCCTGAGATCCTGTGATCTCATACTATTTTGTAAAATTTGTAGACCTTAAAACAGTTATATTTTTATTGTTTTTTTTTTTTTTTTAGCTTGCTATGGGTTTCCATGGAATCATTACAAATATAGTTAGTCCTTATTCACTTCTGTTCAAGCTTTGTGCTGCCGTGCTCTGTGATTTTTGTGTTAGCACTTAATCATGTTAAGGCAAACCTCAGAGGAATCAACTTAAAAGAAAAATAGGTTTATTTTGGTTTAGAGTTTAGGGAGTTAGTCTAGGACCTATTTGGTTTTGTCAACTTTGCCTATGATGAAGCAGTAACAAAAATGTATGGTGTAGCAAAACTATTTCTCTTTGCTGTGCAGAAGAGAAGAGGAAGTGGATAGGATTCCAGTATTTCCCCTCTTCAAGGACATGTCTCCTATGACTGCAGACATCCTACTATTATTGTACCTCTTAAAGACTCCATCTTAGTAGCATGCTTGTCTAGGACAAAGTCTCTTTTTTAACACAAGTAGTTAACTAAATCATAACATATATATCTGTTATATAGAATACTTTCACAGCCCCACACCAACAAAACAAAACAAAAACCTGGAAGTTTATTTTTCATTTTTCCTCTCTCTATAAATACTCATATATTTACTTTTTATTATTTCTATTTTTATTTTAAAAATTATTTTATGCATATGGGTGTTTTGCCTTCGAGTGTATCTATATTCCAATTTGTGCAGAAACCTCAGAGGCTAGAGTAGGGAGGGTTTTATGTGCTGTGATGTTCCCATTTCTTTCATATAATTAAGTAAACAAACATTACACCAACAAAAGAAAGAAAGGATACCCTGGAACTGGAGTTACAAATAGTTGTGAGCCACTATCGGAGTCCAGGGGATTGAACATGGGTCCCCTAGAATAGTAGCTAATGCTCTTAACTACAGGGTCATCACCCCAGCCTGATACATTTCCATTCATAAAAGTAAATGCTGATTTAATGAATTATAACAGACTTTTAAGTAAATTCTTACATTATTTTCATTGCTATGTAGAGATCTGAGGATGTGTCTTTGGAGAAGGAGTGAGGCACACATATTCTTAAGACATTTGTATGATCCGGTTGGGAAGGAAAAAGTAATATAAATGAAGACTGGAAAACTGCAAGAACATTAGAAAATCATTTGCTAGTGTCAGGCAATTTGAAATAGTAGAGAAAGTCAATCAAGGTGAAGTGTCAAGGTTGCAGGGAGGTAGATTGATTTGTAGGGAACTTGGAAATCTGGACAAGATTTAAGTGGGTGCTTTGGTAACTGAACCCATTGAGATGGATGAAAATAAGGAAAGATCTAAATATCTGAAGAAAGCACTATTAATTAGTTTTCAAAAGGTAAATGCATGTGTAGAATATAGGGGAGATTATCATGTAAAATATACATATATGCTTTAAGGTTTTCTTCTTTGTCTCTCTGCCCATTCTCTAGTTTCATTTGGGCTTAAAGTCATAAAAGTAAATAAGCAGTAAAAATATTGAGAGTCAAAATTTTTAGGTTAAAAACCTGAAAATTTTTTATATTTTGTTCTCATGTTTCTTTTTCTCTTTAATATAGATGAATTATCACCGCCTTGCTCTGAACAACACAACAGGGAACAAATTTTAATTGGCTTGGAAAAGTTTATTCAAAAAGAATATGATGGTATGTCATAGGCTAAAAGTTGGTTGTTATTGCTGTTGTGATCACATAGTTTTGAGTTTGATTGACTTAACTGTTATATGTTATATACTATTCTAGTCTCTGCGGCTGTGTTACTAATAACAGAGATAAGAACTGCTCACATGAGGAGTATATTTAAGACAGGATAGTAGTCAATTTAAGAGATAAATATAAATATTTCAGTAAATATTAAATGATATTATGATAAAAGAAGTGATAGGTTGGGTAGTAAATCCCTTATGAGGTAGCATTTGAGTTGAGTCTGAATAATATGAAGGAACAAATTATATGAATTCCCGGAGAGAACATTATGTAAAGGAAGGGTAGATTCCAAGACTTAGATTCTATCTGATGTGCTTAGAGACCAACTGGGAGGTCCAGTATGTTTGGAGTGGAATACGCAAGATAGGTTGTAAATAGAAAGACAAGGTCATAGAGATATTTTAAGGACTAGATCATTAGAACCTTTTGGACATTGATAGAAGGACTTTTCATTTAATGAAAGCCATGTAGAATTTGTAGCATTAAATGATACGATCTCAGTGAACAGATTGTAGCACTATGAGAGTACAAGCAAGAGCATTGCAGAGAACAGCGACGTAAGTACAGATGAAGCACAGTAGTGCCGGAGGTAAGTGGTCAGCAACGGGTTATGTCTGAAGATAGAACTAACAGGAGTTGCTGAAGCATGTCTAATGTAAAAGAAAGAAAGGGACCATGCATGTATGAAGTGAAGGCTTTTGCTCCAAAATACCAGAATAGAAAAGCTTTGTTTGTTTTGTTTTGTTTTGTCTTTTAGCATGAGAATGAAGAATCAGGAATTTTGTGATTAAATATTTTAGAAAAGGATATTTATAGTAATTTATATAAGGCTGGAGAGGTGCCTTACTAGGTAGTGTTTGTAAGCATGAGGACCTGAGTTTGTTTCTTAGCACTAGTACTCAGTAGACGATCTGTAAGTCTGGCTCTAGGACATTCAACACTCTTTTGGTCTCTACAGGGACTTGCATGCGTGTGTACATACATGGACTCATGTGTGAACACATTTGTAACTGGAGTACTGGAGAGGCAATGTGAGGTCCTGTTCCTGGTGCTCACAAATCAGCTATCCTAGCCTAATTGATGAGGGGCAGCCTAATCTTAAGTCTCTCCACTCCCTTTTAAATAAAACTCAACATTCAATTTTATTTGATCGTCATAGCCCCTTTTTTATGAATATATTATATATTTGAAAATTAAGGTCTCATGCTTTGCAGTATTTTATATTGAAAATGCTTTTAAAAATATCTTGTTTTAGTAAATTTCAAATGAAAACTCCTAAAAGTCTGGACCTCTTAGGCTGGTGAGATGACTCATTGTGTAAAAGTGCTCAGCCTACTGACCTGAATTTGATCCCTTAGACGCAGGAGGCAGATGGAGACAACCAACTTATGTGAATTGTTTTTTGCCTTCCATACATATGTGTTGTGGCACACACATGCACATGTACAAATAAAGTTTTAAAAATTAAAAATACATGGACTAGATCACAAATTTATATGCCATCTTTGCATAGAGGCCTTGCTAATCTCTATATTGTTTTATTGTTGTTATATGTGCTGCTGAACTGCTGAGCCCTTTAGCTTCTTTTATCCTTTTTCATTATCATTGAAATTTAACCAGTATTACATGGAAGGATTTTTTTCAGAGCATGAGATTTGTTGTCTAACTATATAACTAAGGGCCAGTGAGATGGCCCAGCAGGTGAAGGAAGGCACTTGCCACTAAGTCTGACGATCTGAGTTCAGTCTCTGGGACCTCCATAGTAAACAAAGACATCCAACCCAGACAAGTTGTCGTCTATCTAGATGTGCATATTGCATGCCTCCACTAATAAATACATAAATTTAAATGTGTACTTAAACTTGTAAGTTATTTATTTGAGAGAGTGTTACTGGAGAACTCTTAAATGAGAAGGAACAATTGTAACAGGGTTTATATCTAGTGAATTGAACTGAATATGGGAGGAAAATTAACCGTATGTATTGGGGTTGATAATTTAAAAGTACTTGAATTCTACACTGGAAGCACAGGTTTAAAGAGATGGGTTATCAAATAGTGAGCTTAACCTTTGGTACTCGTGTTGAAGACCAACATTAGATGGTAGATGGTCCAGTTGGAAGAAGCTGAAGGTCTTATGATTGACTTGTGCAGGTTGAACAAAATATTAAATGATGTCATACCTTCCTGGTGAGTGTCTAAATAGTAATACTCTTTGCTGAGAGTTGGTGTATTAATTACTGGTCTCCTTGCTTTGACAAAATACCTGAAAGGAGCACTTTTAAGGAAGGATGGAGGGCTTTATTTTGGCTTACAGTTTCAGAGATTAGAGTCTTTCATGGCAGCAGGAGCAGGGCACAGTTGTCCAGGTAGGAAGCAGGAAATGATGAAGATTTGTATTCAGCACAATTTCTCCTTTTTAGTCAGTCCATGTAATCATACCAACCACATTAAGGATATGTACTCTACCTCAGATACCATAATCTAGATAATTTCTTATAAACATGTTTAGAGATTTCCCCATAAAACTATTATATCAGCTTTGTCAATCACGGTTGGGATTATAGGGACAGTCGTCGGTCTGGATGAAGTAGATACTTCACCTAGACAGTTTATGGTACGATGGAAACAAAGAACAGCTGCTTGGGCGTAAGACCCTAAGGAAAAGATCCTAGCTGGGGCTGGATGTTTTGGAATTGCTCAGTATTTCATTTATGTTAAGCCATTAGTAGATGTTAGATGACTCCTCTAACCTACTCATTGACTTATTTTCCTGAGCTAGAAAAAGCAAGATTGTGCTTATTTGGTTCTTCTAAGAATGGATTTGGATTCCGAGATAGTGATCTGGATATTTGTATGACTCTGGAAGGCCATGAAAATGCAGAGGTAAGTAGTATTTGGAAAGGACTTGAGAGTTTGTTTTTGTCTTATAGTAAATTTGTTTTAGTTCCATGTGTGATATTTATTATACATAGTATGGTTCTTTTTATCAGTGTGTGAGTAGTAGTGCTTGATGCAGAAGCATTAGCATTATCAGTTTAGAAAATACTCAAGCTCAGCTCCTATGGAAATCTATTTTTAAAAAAATGTTAGCCGGGTGTGGTGGCGCACGCCTATAATCCCAGCACTCGGGAGGCAGGGGCAGGCGGATTTCTGAGCTTGGTCTACAAAGTGAGTTCCAGAACAGCCAGAGCTAAGCAGAGAAACCCTGTCTCGAAAAACCAAAAAAAAAAAAAAAAAATTCAGAATTAAAATAAATAAATTTAATGTTATGTTTTTTTTTTAAATTAATTAATTAATTTATTTATTGTATGTAAGTACACTGTAGCTGTCTTCAGACACTCCAGAAGAGGGCGCCAGATCTCGTTACGGATGGTTGTGAGCCACCATGTGGTTGCTGGGATTTGAACTCTGGACCTTCAGAAGAGCAGTCGGGTGCTCTTACCCACTGAGTCATCTCGCCAGCCCCTAATGTTATGTTTTAATGTAACAGGTTTTTGAGATTTACAAGTGTCTAGAAATGAATTGGGTGAATAACTTAGTTTACCATTTAAGTTGGAATTCTTTTAATTAAAACCAATGAGAAACTGGTAGTAAACTGGTTTGGTAGTAAGCAAATAATAGTCGTTCCTCACCCCACTCCACTCCCCCACTCCCATGTTATATACTCTGTTTTTCTCTTTCTGTGTTATGTACTTTGTAAGTAGAAAATACAGGTAGTCATCTAATTTATAAATGGATTATACTGTCCTCCCTCGCTGTTATGTATGCTGTAAGTAGAAAATATAGTTAATCATCAAACATAAATAGATTCTATCCTGAAAATTAATTATACTTTTGAAGCAGTGATATCTTTTCCATAGACGGAAATATTCTAATGATTGAGGGTTAGAAACTTTCTTGTGGGTGAGATGGGAAAGTAACATCTATTGAGTTGGTATATACACTTATACATGCTTTACCTTTTTTCATTTTTCATCCACTTTGAGGTAGATATAATTATCCCATTTTCTCAGTGTATCACTTTGTGTTAAGGAGACTGAAGCTTTGAAAGACAAACTGGGGGCTCTAGAGATGGTACAACAGGTAAAGATGCTTGTTTCTAAGCCTGACCATACATATTTGATCCTGAGATCCACGTGTTTGAAGAACGGAAGTAGCTTTAGTGTAGGTTGTTCTCTGACCTCCATATGTGCTGTGATGGTCCCACTTCTTCCATACAAGTAAATAAATAAACATTAATAACAACAAAAGAAAGAAAGGAAGGGAGAAATGAAGGAAGGATGGAAGGAAGGAAGGAAGGAAAGAAAGAAAGAAAGAAAGAGAAAGAGAGAAAGAGAGAAAAGACAAACTTGTTTATTTAACTTCACGTCACTCACCTCTAAATGTTGGGCCAGCATTTGTATCTAGGGCTGTGTAGTCATGGATTCACGCTCTTTCATTATATCTCACTGCCTCTCTGTAATTTTTTTAGCCATAATATAACTGAGTACAGTATTAATCGTGGTATGAACCTAGCCACTACTTTCCGATGTGGAAATCTTTCATATACACATGATTAAAAAATAAATCTTAAAGGAAAGAGTCCAGCAGAATAGTGCAGCTGTGTGTTCCTGAGGCAGACAGATCTTCCAGAAAATGATTTTAAAATTAGTAAATTAGTAGGCGTAAAGACAGCAGTGATGTCTTATATATCTTTTTTTCTGACTCTAATCTTTGATAGTCATTAAAAAAATAATAATATGTACACGAGTCTGAGAACAAAAACTTTTGGAATAGGAAAGAGAGATTTAGATATCTTTGTTAACTTTAATGTTTAGGCTTTAACTGAAATATGTATTGGGAAGTTGAAAGCAATCATAAAGAATAAAATATTTTGCCGGGCGTGGTGGCGCACGCCTTTAATCCCAGCACTTGGGAGGCAGAGGCAGGCGGATTTCTGAGTTCGAGGCCAGCCTGCTCTACAGAGTGAGTTCCAGGACAGCCAGGGCTATACAAAGAAAGCCTGTCTCGAAAACCAAAAAAAAAATAAAAGAATAAAATATTTTATTCTGTATAAGCTATTATTAAATCTTTAGAACTTTATTAGAATTGTATATTTTACACAGTAAAGAGCAGTTACCTCTCATTTTCGTGTATGTGAGTTAGTAACTAATGACTCCTTTGAATCCCCCAGATTTAGCTGCATATACTCTTTTGTAATGAAGGAATATATGTATGTTGAATATCTACAAAAGTGGTTTGATGTTGCGGCCCGCCCGCGGTCCACAACACGAACGGTTCAACTGAAAATGGCAGTTCAGGCTGAAAAGAGAGGAAACTAGACGGGGCGGAAGAAAAGAATGAAGCCAGGACAACAAGTTCTGATCGAGGCTCAATTTAATATTTCCAGACACTCAGTTTATAAAGGAAGGGGGAGGGAACCCAATTACCCGCCAAGTAACTCAGGGTCCAGTAGCAGGACAACACCTGTGTGACTCCAGGCAGCAAAGGCAGGTTCCAGCAGTGGGCGTGGCAGGACGAATGAGCTGGTAGCTCCACCCTTGAGCAGGCAGGTTCCAGGCTGGGGGGAAGGGAGGCCACAGTTTGATAATGATGGCTGGGATTGATTTATTTTAATAGTCTTTAGCTTAATACAGCTAATTTATAAAGGCATTATTTTCTATGTCCTTTTTTTTTTTTTATTGCCAAACCAATTTTGCTCTCTCTGCTTTAAAACAAAAAAAAACACACACACATTTAAATTTGCAGAGGGATGCATTTCCTATAGTAAATTGGTGCTGTAGTAGCAGGATTATTGTTTATATTATTCATCAACAAAATAATACTAGGAACTTGAGGCAGGGTACATGCATCACTTGCAGGGATGGGGAAGGCCGAGATTAGCCTGGTTTACAAGAGGTTTCCAGGATAGCCAGGGCTACATAGACACTGTCTCAAAAACACAAAATTTAACAAAACTCACAGAGGATATATGATGATAAAGACGAAAAATGATAATGATGATGATGGTAAGACAGCTAAAAAAAAACTTGAAGTGCTTATCTAACATCAAACGTTGTTGAGTGCTGTTTTGTTTGTTTGTTTGTTTGTTTTTCAAGACAGGGTTTCCTGTCTGTTTTGGAGCTATGTAGACCAGTCTCAATCAAACTCTGAGATCTGTCTGCCTCTGCTTCTCTGGGATTAAAGTTTAAAGGGTGCGATGCGCCACCACCACCTGCACTAGTAAATGCTGTATACTAGGTTTTAGGTACTTGTCCAGCAACTCTGCAGAGCAGAGCCTTACAATGGAGTAGCAGTGTGATGCTGGGGTTTGCTGAGGATTAGTCATGCAGACAGTTAGTAGGTCTGCATAATGCAGTGCCTGTGTTCTTTATCATTACAGTCTTTGGTCCTCACTAAACCTATCTTTAATTTTGTTCTGTAACTTTCAGCAGAATAGCATCTTATAACTCTCACAAGTACACCACTTATGTTTCATATAGAGAGTAACCTACAGTAGCTGTCCTTTTTGTTGCGTTGTTTTGTTTTGAATGAGAGAGTTTATTAAGTATATAGGAACAGGACTAAAGCAGTAAAACAGTAAGTAAGCTGACAAAATGTCCTGCCTGGGATTCTCTTCCAAAGGGTCCTGCTGTTTCCTTTACCCTAGCTTCTCTGGTAGTTTCTGTTGGATTATATGTCTGATACAACACTCTTCCTATTATTAATATTATTTATTGATTGATTTTTGATGCTATTCTTATTCCCACTTGCTATATTCTTAATAAATCCACTCATTTAAAACCAAAAGGATGGATATCAGATAACTTTAAGAACATATTCACATATTGAAAATCCTATTATTTTCATGTTCTTTAGAATTCAGTCTCTGTTGAATAACCTCGGGATCTTTCTAGAATACAGTTATCATTCCTTAGAGAGGAACAGGGCTTGAGCTTCTGCATTTCTACCAGGCTCCAAGTCTATGCTAATGATGTGGGTCTTTGAAATCGTGCTTAGTTCACAAGTATATAGCTCATTATAATTAGAAATTTTAAGTGCTAGTATTAAATGCTTTGGTTAAAGTAGAATTTACAGTAGGATAAATTCAATTCTACCTTATTTATTTATTTACAGAAGTTAAACTGTAAAGAAATAATTGAGAATTTGGCGAAAATTCTTAAGAGGCATCCAGGTAAAATTTCATATCTTTATTACAAAAGAAGACTTTCTGGCATTATAAAAATTATTTAGCTTTCTTAAGTTCTTGTTCCCCAACCCTCAGGTTTAAGAAACATTCTGCCTATAACTACTGCCAAAGTGCCTATTGTAAAATTTGAACACAGGAGAAGTGGACTAGAAGGTGATATCAGTTTATATAACACATTGGTAAGTTTTTCTTTTAGGCCCAGCCATCTATAATTATACTTTAAAATTTTTACTTGAAAATTATTTTTATATTTTAAGTATATATTTATATTAAAATATAACTACATTCTTTGTGGGTTTTTTTTTTTTTTTTTGGTTTGGTTTATTTTTGTTTTTTTGTTTTTTCTTTCTTTTCTTGAAGAACTCCCTGAGCCTGATGGTAGTGGTGCACACCTTAGACCTAGCACTTGGGAGGCAGAGGCAGGTTGGATCTCTTGAGTTTGAGGTCAATTTGGCCTACAAAGCAAGTTTGAGGACAGCCATGACTACACAGAGAAACCCTGTCTTGAGAAACAAAACAAAACAAAAAATTTCAGATCCCAGGCCCATTTCTGAATGGATTGTTTTTTGCTTTGTTCTTACTGTATTTTGAATTCTTTATATATTCTGAATATTAATCCTTTGTAATCTTTACAGATGACAAATGTCCCCCGTTCTGTGGAATCTCTCCTCAGTTGGTTGTTTCTTAGTTGCTCAGAAGCTTTCTAGTTTCATGAGGTCCTCAATGTTGGATTAACTCCTGGGCAAGTGGGGTCCTAATTAAGAAAGTCCTCTCCTGGAGCTGGTGAGATGGCTCAGTGGTTAAGAGCACTAAGTGCTCTTCCAAAGGTCCTCCATTCAATTCCCAGCACCCACATGGTGGCTCACAACCATCTGCAGTGGGATCTGATGCCCTCTTTTTGTGTGTCTGAAGACAGCTGCAGTGTACTCATATACATAAAATAAATAAATCAATCTTTAAAAAAGAAAGAAAGAAAGAAAGTCCTCTCCTACCCCTGCATCCTGTAAGGTACTGCTTACAGTTTCTTGTTGCAGATGCAGTCCACAGCTAGGCCTTTGATCCATGTGGAGTTTTTTTAGAAAGTGCTAGGTACTGGTTTAATTCATTCTTCTGCATGTGGACATCCAGATCTCCCGGCCCCATTTGCTGAAGATGCTGTCTTTTCTCCAGTTTATATCTTTGGCATTTTTTGTCAACTATTAGATAACTGTATTTAAGAATACTTATGTTTGGATCTTCAGTTTTTGTTCCATGGTCTATGTGTCTTTTTTTATTTCAGTACCATATTGTTTTTATTATGACTCTATAATGTATCTAAGATATGGAATTGTAATCCCTCCAGTATCACTCTTTTTCTTGAGGATTTTTTGGCTGTCTGTGCTCTTTTTTGTTTCTATATGCTGCATTTTAGGATAGTTTATTTTTATAAAGAATGTCTTATTGGGTTTCATTGAATCTGTAAATGATTTTTTGGTAGAAAATCATTTCCACAATATTGAGTCTACCAAGCTGTGACCATAGTATGTCTAGTATATTATCTTGCTCTTCAGAAATCTAAAGTTTACAATTTAGAAATTAAAAAAAAAAAAAAAGGAAAAGAAATCTTTCACCTCCTTGGTTTATTCTTAGATAATTTTTTTTTTGATGCTATTGTAAATGGGAGAATGTCTGTTATTTCTTTCTCAGTGTTTGTTGTTGGTTTATATTTTTCATTTTAAAAGTTGACAGATACACTCCCCTGGTAGGAAGATACCATGATCATGTAGGTGGCTTGCACTGAATATGCTGACTGTACCCTTGCAATTTCCACAAAGGTGGGAAACCTCACAGTATAATTAACTTGTGATAGTTGGGGCACTACATTCCAATTCTTCCTTGTTAACTAAAAAAAAAAAAGTTGACAGATTATTGATGTGTTTAAGTTTTTCTACTGTGAGCAATGTAAGGAAAAGTTTTTTATTTAAAGATTTATTTACACATACACACACACATATATATGTATGTGTGTATACACACACACACACACACACACACACACACACACACACACACAGTATCTGTAGATGGTTATGAGCCATCATGTGATTGCTGGGAATTGAATTCAGGCTCCACTTGCTCTGGTTGGCCCTGCTCTCTCCTCCCAAAGATTTTATTTTATTTTTATATCTAAGTATACTGTAGCTGTCTTCAGATCACACCAGAAGAGGGCGTCAGATCTCATTATGGATGGTTGAGAGCCACCATGTGGATGCTGGAGTTTGAACTCAGGACCTTCGGAAGAGCAGTTAGTGCTCTTAACCACTGAGCCATCTCTGCAGCCCCAGGAAAAGTGTTTGATACTGGTTTCAGAGTGAAGTTGGTTTGACTAATTGCTAGGAATTTTTAAATCTTGATATACTATTTAAAGTATACTGTATCTTTTTACCTGATTTATAAATTTAATTAATGCATATTAAATGATTTCAAATATGTAATTATTTTTCAGGCTCAACACAACACAAGAATGCTAGCTACTTACGCAGCTATTGATCCTAGAGTACAGTACTTGGGATATACTATGAAAGTGTTTGCAAAGGTACTGATGAGGAAGTTAAATTATTTGATTTGTTATAATACTTGTGATAACTAAAGTGAAACTTACTGTTATCAGACTTGTGAAAAATATTGTTTTAATTCTATTATTTAGTTTTTTTCTTTTTTCTCTTCTAAAATAGGATCTTTCTGTGTTTTTTTGATTTTGGTGATTTCCTGTTTTAATATCTTGAGTTGTACCTGAGCTTTTACTGTGTAATCATTTAATTTGTGTTTTAAAATTTATTTTTGTTATAGGGTATTTACTATGTAGCTCCAGCTGTCCTGGAACTTGCTGTGTAGACTACTAGGCTGGCCTTAAACTCAGAGAGATCCTTCTGCCTCTGCCTCTCGAGTGCTAGGATTAAAGGAGTATACTACCAAGTCTGACTGCTATTTGTACTATCCACAGACTCCTAGGATCTTCTTGTCTTTGCTCCTCTGTGCTGGGTTTACAGGCACATGCAGGCCTTCTGAGTTTTTATGTGGAAGTTGGAGGGGTTGATCTCAGGTCCTCTTGCTTTTTCACAGCAATTGCTCTAATCCATGGATCCATTTCCCAGTATTTTTTTTAAGTTTTAGTGGATATGTATCACTTTGGGTAGCTCTAGTACTTTTCTCCTAAACTTTACTAATGAGCTTATCTTTTCTTGATGTCTTATTATTGTAATTATTCCAATTTTAAAATCCAATTTCCTAGATATTTTACACATTTTTAAAGATAACTTTGGAATGGAAATATTAGGGCATTTGTTATTTTGACATTGCGTTACTATTCTTCATATTTTGAATAGTTCATAGTTTGTATTAAACTTAATTTTAAAGAGTTGCTAGGCATGGTAATGTGCCTTTAATCTCAGGGAAGCAGAGGCAGGTGAATCTCTGTTAAGAGATCAGTGTGGTCTACATAGTGAGTTCCAGGTCAGCCATGGCTCCTAGAGAGAGAGAGTCCTTGTCTTTAAAAAATATTTTAAATAAATTAATATTCATGAATGTTTTGCTTGCATGTATGTATGTGCAGCATTTGCCTGCTTGGTATCTTTAGAGGTTAGAAGACAAGTTATGAATTTATTGTAACTAGAATTAAGGATGATTGTGAGCCATCAGGTGGGTAGTAGGAACTGAACCTGCAGCCTTCTGAAAGAGCAATAGTTGCTTTTTTTTAAAAAAAGAATTATTTATTTTATTGTATATGAGTACACTGTACAGATGGTTGTGAACCACCACATGATTTGTGGGAACTGAACTCAAGACCTCTGGAAGAGCAGTCAGTGCTCTTAACCCCTGAGCCATCTCTCCATCTCCTTGTTACACTAATTTCTACATGTAGTTATAATATATAAAAATGCCTGTTTTCTCACAATTTTGTAATTTATTGTTACAGAATTTCTGGAGTAACAGAGTAGTCAATGGTTTGTGGATGAGTTTACTTTTTATTTGTAATCATTGTATGTTTTAGCGCTGTGACATTGGAGATGCATCTCGGGGAAGTTTGTCTTCATATGCTTACATCCTTATGGTGCTGTACTTTCTGCAGCAGAGAAAGCCACCAGTTATCCCAGTTCTACAAGAGGTGAGTGCTTACGAATATTACAAGTCCAAAGCATCCAAAGCTGATGCCTGTAATCCCAACACTCGGGACTACAAAGAAAGAAGTGTAATCATTAGGTGTTTAACGCCAGCCTGCTTTATGTAGTGTGTTTCAGAACACACTAGGCAACTGAGCAAGAACTTGTCTCAAAAAGAACTGTTACAAGTGCTTTTAAACAAATCATGGATTTAAACAGGAGATCTTGCTGAGGTCATGATGGATTTTTCTGTCATGAATTTTTTTTTTTTTTAAATTAATGCTATAATTAAAATAGTGAACCTTTTGGGAATATTTACTATTGGAGTGTATTGACTACCATAGTAATTGTTGAGTATCTTCGGTAATATTTTAAAATTTTGAAGTCTTAGAATACTGAAGATAAGCTGGGCAGTGGTAGCACATGACTTTAATCTTACCACCCATGAGGCAGAGGCACACAGATTTGAGTTTGAGGTCAACCTGGTTTACAGAGTGAGTCTAGGACAGCCAGGGCTATACAGAGAGACCCTGTCTCCAAAAACCAAAATAGTGCAGATATGTATAATCAGATTCCTGTAGCTTAGCACAAACTCATACATATAATAATAGGCTCTCACATGGAAGCATATATGTTTCTTCTCTCTAGAATATATTTCCTCCTCCTGCTTGATAATGACGTCTTATATATTCCTGCATCTCCTTGACAGTCTTGAAAAGTCTGGTCAAGAATATGCAGGAAGATTTTTCTATAGTCATATTAATTAAGCATATACACTGAAAGGAGATTATTATGGTCATAAATTAGTGACTCAGAGTCAGTTTCAGTAGATAGTTTATGCCCTCTTTGAAAGAGGTATAAAACTATTCTTATTCTTCTATTTGTGTCTCCCATTTCTGGGAGAGTGGATTGGTTGGCATTAGAGAAGATCCAGTTCTGTATTTGTAGAAACTTAATTGTTTAAAATGGGAGAGATACATCTGGAAAAATACATATTCTTTTTTATCTTTTATTTTTATTTATTTATTTAAGCAGGGTTTGTTTTCATAATCCTAGTTGTCCTCGAACTCACAGAGATCTGCCTGCCACCCTCTGCCTCCCTTGAGATTCAAATTGTGTGCTTCTATGCCTGGTTCGAAAACCACATGTTCTGTTCTCAACTAAACTATAATTTGATAACAAAAATACTAAACCATGTGGTATAAGCATCTGATAGCCATCTTAACTTTTCAAATAGTCTCATGATTGACATGGTTTTAGCAATACCTTCTTCCCATTTTAGACAATCAGTAGTTGGAAAATAAAAATTAAATATTTTTCCTAGGCAAAAATTCTTAACTAAATACTATTTTTGTGCTATTATGCATTTATATTTAAAGTCTTTGTGGTACTGTGAATCAAATGTAGTGCCTCATATATACCTAGTAGATGAGCATTATATGGCTGAGACATAGTCCTGAAAAAATTCTTTAGTTTGAATAATTTAAGATCACTGCAAAATTGAGGAATAGGTAGTGATTTTTCGAATTTATATCCCTCATCTTGGCAGGCACATCTTCATAGTCCTCCCCCTTATCAGCTTCACTTGAGTAATACATTTTTATTAAAGATTTATTTAATTGTTTTATGTATATGAGTACACTGTCACTATCTTCAGACACACCAAAAGAGGGCTTCAGATCCCAATACAGATGGTTGTGAGCCACCATGTGGTTGCTGGAAATTGAACTCTGGACCCCTGGAAGAGCAGTCAGTGCTCTGAACACCTGTGCCATCTCTCCGGCCTGAGTAACACATTGTTAAAATTGGTTAATTTACAATGTTATATTGTAGTCATACCAAATCCATAATTTATATTGGGGTTGTATATCATGTAGATTTGAATAATACATAATTGTATACTCATTGTTATTACACAATACAGTTTTCTTCTGAACTTGTAAGTTTTTGGTTTGTCTTGAGCATCCTTCCTGCCAATTCTTGGTAATCAATGATCTTTTTTATTTTTAGTCTTTTTAGTCCATAATTTTGTCTTTGTGTAGAGTATCAAGTAGTTGAAACCAGTCATAACCACTATCTTTTTTTATTTGGCTTCTTTATTTTTCCTCATTGTATGATTTAGCTTCATATTAATGCACTGAACTAAAACAGCCTATAATAAATGCTATATTTAAGCTTATGATTCTAGGGAGCATATTTTAAGGTCATTTGGCCCTCTTCTTTGTAAGTATATCATGTTTCATATATGTGGTGGAGGAGGCTACTTGTACTGTGAACCAGGAAACAGAAACACTGGGAAACTGAGGTACCTTAGTCCACTTGTAGGACCTGTCCTCCAAAACCTAATAATTTCCCATCATCTTGATGACCAAGTCTTTAACAGATTGTTCCAGTTTCATTTCTGTACTATGATAAAATGTTCTAACCTAAAAGTAGCTTTGGGAGGAAAAGGTTTAGTTGGTTTAAACAATTTTAGCTTCGGAACATATTTTCAGGGAAGTCACAGCATCAGGAGCTTAAGATGGTCATGCCATATCTACAACATCAAAGGAGCGGGGAGAAATGAATACTTTGATGCTTTCTGGTAACTGTCTGCTAATATAAATTGTCTCTACCCTTCCATCATCTAGGGAACAGACTGTCCATAATGGGGTAGGTACTTCTGCATCAATTAACAATTAAGACAGTCCTCCACAGAAATGTGTACTGGCCAATACTTGATTTAGGCAATCCTTTATTCATGCTCTCTTTAAGAGATGATTCTATGTTCTGACAGATTGACAGTTAATTATTGAAGGGTTGGAGAGAAGGCTCAGCAGTTAAGAACACTAGCTGTCTTTGTTGAGCACCCAGATTCATTTCCCAGATTCATATGTCAGCTCACAATTGTTTCAATTCCTGTCTGTGGCTGGGCATCTTATAGCCTCTTCTGGCCTTCCTGGACACCAGGCACACAAATGGGACACAGAAATTTGTGCAGGCAGTACACCCATACACATAAAATAAATGTTTAAAGTTACTTTCACACACATGCACTTTGAGGGAAGAGCAGACTTACACATATTCAAATTAAGTAATATGCATTTACATTTTCTTCATGTCTTTTCATTGGTTTATTTCTTTACTCTATGTCAGTTTCTTTATCCACTTTTGCACTGAAGGACATCTTAATTGCTTTTAAGTTTTGACAATTATAGTTAACAAATGATAAAAAGATCCCCATGAATGAGTTTGGCTTGATGTACTCATATAATCCCAGCAGTTGAGGGGTTAAGGCAGAAAGATTGCAAGTTCAAGGCCAGCTTGGGCTATGGAGCAAGACCTTGTCTCAAAATCAAACAATTCAAAACAAAACAAAACACAAGTCTGGGGGGAAGTAGTTGTGTTTGTCAAGTGTTTGCATAGCATGCATGAGACCCTGGATTTGATTCCCATCCCCAAATAAAGGAAGCATAGAGGTGCCTGTTATCTTAGCTTTTGGAGATGGAAGTGGAGGATCAGGAAGAGATCAAGGTTATTTTCATCTACATACTAAGTTTGGGGTCAAAGTGAGACCCTATCTGAAACTAACAAAAAGACCCAGTTGCAGGTTTTTGTATTGGATGTGTTTTTCCAGTCTTCCAAGCAAATATTGTTAAGCAGGATTAGTGAAGCATGTAATTGAATATTTACTTTTTTAAAGTAAAATGTCTGAACTCTTCCAGTGTGGCTGTATCATTTTGTTTTCCAATCAGAAAAGAGGGAACATACCTCGTGTTCCACATCCTTACCAGAATTGGGTGTTATCTGTGTTCTTCACTTTGGCCGGTCTATTAGATGTGTATGTGTGTATGTCTCTACATGAATGTATACCATGTGGGTATTTGAAACAAAACTTTGGTTCTCTGTGAGAGCAGCTCATGATTTTAAACACTTAACCATCTCCGTAGCCCTGGTCTTTAGCAAATTTTTTAAAGTGACATGTATCACGAGGGGATGCATAAGAAGACTAGATTCAGTTAGTTGGGCAAGCATGAGGTTCAGACAAGGATTGGAAGAAAAATAAAAATTAATTCCAAGAAGAAGCAGAGAAAGACTTCATGCAGAAGTACCATTCATAGTGCCACTGCTTCGCTCTGCTCTGCCAAAGGGAGAAGCCTGCATATTTTATTATTCTTATCCATTTTTTTAAAGCCACTATCCCTTAGTTTATGGAGGATTTTTTTTGTTTGTTTGTTTTTGTCATTGTGGTTTTTGCTCTGTTTTTTAATTTTATAAAGTTTTCTTTGTAGCCCTTGGCTGGCTTAGTACTTAATATATACAACAGACTGCTCTTGAAGTTCTGGTGATCCTTCTACTTTTGCTTCCTGAGTGCTAGGATTTTATAGTCTTTGTACTACCATGCCTAACTGTGTTTATATTTGGGGGTTATAGTTTGTGTGTGTGTATGTGGGGGGGGTTGTGTGTGTGTCTGTCTGTCTGTCTGTGTGTCTGTGTGTTGCATTGCTCAGGCTTTTCTTGAACCTCTAAGTTTATTTGATTCTTCTTCAACTTGGAAGTAGTTGTGAGTCACTATGCCTGGTTTTACCTTCATTTTCATGAATGGGTATTGAGTTTTACTAGATGCTTTTTTGTGAATATGTTGATAATAGCAGTCTCACTTTTTTCCTTTTTATTAATGTGATTGATGAGTTTTACTTTAATATGTTGAAAAGTTGGGATATGACTCCCTTGGTCTTGATGTATAATTATTTTGATACATTGATTCATTGCTTTAAAAATGTTACTAGCTATTGATTTAATTTCTTTGACTTATACAGGCTTTTTTTTTTCCTTGTTCATTTTGGTAGAATGTACCTTTTAAAAATGGTTTTAACTGGGTATATATCTCATGCTTGCATTGAAGCACTTTGGGAGGCTGAGGCAGGATCTTCCTGCCTTTGCGTCCCAAGTGCTGGGATTAAAGGCATACAACCACTAAACTTGGGTTGGCTTTTATTTCTTAGTGCCCAGAAGTAACCTTTCCTTATTTCTTGCCAACAGAAACATAGTCTAGGCTCCAGGTTATAGACTCTGTGTCTGAGACAATTAAGACACACACTAACAGGAAAGACGATGGTCTTGGGCTGTTTTATAGCCATCATTGTATCCATGACCTCAAGACAATGTTGAGCAAATCTCTCTATAAGGAGAAAACCCATATCATATCCTGATGGTAACTTTTTAAAAGTTGGATGATTATTATAGAATTGTGTTTGCTTTTTTTAAAGACAGGGTTGCCCTATATAATTCTGGAACTCATTATGTAGATCAGGCTGTCCTTGAATTCACAGAGGTATGCCTGCCTCTACCTCTTAAGTACTGGGATTAAAGGTATGTACCATTATGCCTAGCTTTCACTAAAGAATATTTAGAAATTTCCATAATTTAAATTAGGCTTGCCAAAGCCCATTTTTATCACTTTTATAAAAAAAAAGTATACTTTTTTCGTTTGATGGTGTACATGAGTGGGCCACAGATTTTTTTTTTCAGAGTATTTTCTGTGATCCCTCATGGATTAGTAATCATTGAGGCAGCATTGGCTAATATATGAGAGTATTTTATTTGGGCTTAGAATTTATTCAAACCCATAATTATGATAGTATGGGCTTTAACAACCTGCCTAACCTTTAGGATTCTGAGTTTCATTATCAGTAAAACTATAATACCACGGGCAGATGTGATATGGGAGAAGGATTTCAAGTTTAAGCTACATAGCAAGATTCTGTCTTAACAGACACAACCAAATAATATAGGAATAGTATTTTTTATTGTTATGTAGATCAGAGACAATGAAGTGGTTCTTATTTGGGTTCATGTCTATAATTAGCAAGTGGCTCACAAGACTGGGATATACCAAGCAGCTGTGAACTAACCTAGCTACATACTAACACCTTTCTTCAAAAGTTAAAAAAAAAAAAGCAAGTTGATCATATATTCATCTTTAATCTTAGTCTTCAAAAAGGCAGAGGTAAGGGACCTCTGGCAGTTCCAGGCCAGCCTGGTCTACATGGGGACTCCAGGCCAATCAAGGGTACATAGTGAGACCCTGTCTTAAGCAACCTAATAAATGAAACCCAGAAATTGAATGCCTTTTAAACAATAGATATTAAAATAGGTGTTCATAGTGATGTTTGCTTTAAATATTCTTCCACCATATTTTTGTGATTATTATTACCAAAATTATTATTACTGTTAAGAGAAATATTATAGGATTCTTTTATTCAACTGAAAATTTCCCATGATCTGTTTTTAAGATATTACTTTCATTTTTTTTAGATTATACTATAATTACATTATTTCCCCCTTCCCTTTCTCCTTCCAAATTCTCCGCTATACCTTCTTTGCTCCCTTTCAGATTTCATGGCCTCTTAAAAATATAGAAGGCTTCATGAATTTGCTACCCTTCTTGTGCAGAGGCCATGCTAATCTTCCCTGTGTCAATTCAGTTTAAGTATATGTGCTGTTGAAAGAGAACACCCCATTATCTTTTTAACAGACCATAGTTGTTAAAATGATAGGCAATCAATCCGGGTGGTGGTCTCGCACACCTTTAATCCCAGCACTCTGGAGGCATAGGCAGGCAGATTTCTGAGTTCGAGGCCCGCCTGGTCTACAAAAGTGAGTTCCAGGACAGCCAGGGCTATACAGAGAAGCCCTGTCTTGAGAAACCAAACTAGGCAATCAGTGCACCCAGTAGAATGAGTTGGGACTGTGTGGAGACTGATACTGTTAGACTGACGATGTGCGCGTGTTTGCTTCTAGACCGTTTTGTTTGCCATATGGGTTTGTGTTTTCTGATATTATTTAAGTATTGGATACAGATCAATTTTTTTACTGTTAATGATTTATTTAATAACATTATCTCTGGCTTCCTTTGCAATTAAATTTAACTTTAAATAGGTAGTTATTCAGGTTTAGTTAAGGTTTTGTTTCATGGTACTGTGGATTGATCCCTGGGCCCTTTTCATGCTAAGCAAATGCTATACCAATGATCTGTATTTTCATGTTCCCTTATAATGTTAAATATTTTATAAGTTTAGAATTTTTATGTTATATTACAGATTATATTTTATGTCAACCTTGCTAAATTTCTCAGGCTGGCCTGTCATTATATGCCGCTGTCTCCAGGGTAGTTGGGGTTTCAGGTGTAACCCACACCATGATTTGGCTTTTGGAGTGTTGTTTTGCTTTTGTAGTACTGGGGATTGAACCTTTAGGCTAGGGCTCTCCCACCAAACTGAGTTCCTAACCCATGGAGGGTTTTTTGTTGTTGATCATTAATACATTCAGGTCAAAAGGAACTTTGTTAAGCAGAGTTTTTTTTTCTGTTCCAGCAAATCGTAAGTCCAAGAACATTCTTTACATAAAAGTTAACAGTAAAAGAGATTTAGGACTGTTGTTCTTAGTTGATTACATGAAAATTTATCCTTTCTTAAACTATATCAACTGGAAAATTAAATTTAATCAAAGAACCTTGAGGACATTATACCAAATGAGGTAAGCCAGTTAATAAAGAGACCATAGTATTTGATTCTAATTAGGTTCTTAGAATAATCAAACTCATAGATATGTGAAGTAGAATGGTGGATGGTGGTTGCCACCACTGGGGAAGGGATGCATGGAAAAATAACAGTTTAACACACATGGTTGTAGTTTTACAAGAAAAAAAAAATACTAAATGACTGGTGATGGTAGCTCAGCACTTAATACCAATGAACCAAATATTTATGATAGTAAATTTTGCTTTAACACAACTAAAAAAAGTATAATTTTGGTATAAGGGTAGATCATAACTATTATAACAAAGTAGACATGGGAATTTTCAAGTTTCTTATACAAATATGATTTTGTGGGTTTTTGTTTGATTTTTGTTTTTTGTTTTTGGTACTAGGGATTGAAATTGGGTCTCCTACATGTTACGCAAGCAGCACCAACCACAGTACTCCATCCCTCTCCTTAATATCTAAGTCTTATATGATAAAATTTTTACTTTAGCCTCTTCCAACTTTCACTTTTTTGAGAGCATAAACTCAGGTCTTGTGCATGTTAGGCAAATACTCTACCACTGCTTTTCAATTCCAGTTCTAGAATCACTGTCTTATCTGCATCCTGTTTCACAGTCAATAGGATTACAGGAGCATATATCATCATGCCCAGCTTTTTATGTGGCTTCTGTGAGGCCAGTGCTTCACCAACTGAGCCATCTCTTCAAGTCTTTGCTGTTTTTGTCTTAGAAAAAAAACAGAATGTGCACTGAACAATTTTAGGTGATTGTATTTGTTTATATATAAGTGTTCCCAAGATACTTAATTAGTTTAATCTTTGCAAATTTGATCTTTAACATACAGAATGGGGGCTGTGGAAATATTACCTAAGAGGTAAAAGGTTTCTCTTTAAGTTGTAAAAAAATTATAAAACCGATTATGGTAAAAGTCACACATTTTTACATATGCCAAAACCCACTGAACCATAAAAATTTAAGTGTGAAATTTACGGCCGGTGACTAAAATATCAAGGAAGTTATCTTATGTGGTTGAAGTAGTAAAAACCATGAAAGCTATGATGTCCCAGCACTTGACAGCTCTTTATTTCATTTTAATAAAGTTTTATTCCTCAATTGTGAAAAAAACCCCAACCCATAAAGAATGTATTCAGTCAACAATCTGTTTATGGTAAGCTTTGGTTTAGTGGGGTTTTGTGTTTCATGTTTAGGCTGTAGCTCTCTTAACCACAAGAAAGTTAAACCTGAGAACGAAATTTGAGATGCCAGAAATACAGGAGTGTAAACCATTTGCCCTTTGGTAAGGGCTCCATGGATTAACTTATCAAGTGATTTGAAACACTGTTGGGTTTTATTTTATGTATGTTTGGAGAGGTAAAGACAGGAAAAGAAAAGCTGTCTTATGTTTAAAACAATTTTGTACCTGGGCTGGAGGCAGGGGTGGTAGCATATGCCTTTAATTCTAGCACTATAAGGCAGAGGCAGGTAGATCAGTTCAAGTTCAGCCTGGTCTACATAATGAGTTCTAGGTCATTGAGAGCTATATGGGCAGATTCTGTCTTTAAAAACCATAATATATATGAAAATAAATAAAAACTAATAAATATTAAAATTAATAAGATACTTCTGTTTTTTATTTGCTTTACATTTGAGTTTTCAAGAAGGCTACATTTTAGGGAACCCATCATGATGGCTCAGCAGGTGAAGGCCCTTGTCCCTAAACCTGATGACTTGAAAAGACAAGTTATCTTTGGGACTTAAAAAAAGGTAGAAGAAGAGAACTGACTCCTAGGAGCAAGCTGTCTTCTGACCACATGTATGATGTGTCATGGCATATGCACTTGAGTGGTGTGCACATATATGCAGAATAAGTAATGTAATTTTTTTTAAGTAAATTTTTAGGGTGTGGAGATATGGCTCAGTGGTTAAGAGCTCTGGTTGCTTTTTCAGCAGACCTGGGTTCAATTTCTAGCAACCACACGAAACCTAACAACCATCTCTAACTTGAGTTCCAGGGGATCAGACACCCTTTTGGACCCACAGACATTGAGTACACATGTGGTGCAGATATATGCAAGCAACACATATGCAGACACATAAAATAAAAATGAATACATCTCTTTTTAAAAATAAATTTGGTGACTCTAGAGATGACTTAAGCAGTTAAGACTGCTTACTGCTCTTGCAGAGAACCCAAATTCAATTCCCAGCATCCTTCTTGCTCACTTGCACATACGCATGTCCACATTAATATATTTTATATATAATTTATATATAATTTAAATATAAAATAAGCACTTTTTCAGAAAGTCAGTTGATAAACTACTTGTGTAAACTTTTATTTTTACTGCGTTAACTTTATGGGGGCTTATGGGGATAATTATCTTGACCAGAATCTATGTATAGGCCCGAGACTAAAACTTAGTTTTGCTGACTGTGAAGCAATACTGTATACCTTTCTACTTTGGTTCATTTTTATTAATCCTCTTTAAGAAAAGCAAGTCACAAGGGCTGGGTGTACAGCTTCGTTGGTAGCATGCTTGTCTAGCTTGCATAGGGCTTGATCCCTAATAACATAAACTAGCCATTGTGTTATATGCCTATAATCTTATTACTCAGAAGCTAGAAGTAAGATCAGAAATTCAGTGTTACACTTGGCTACATAACAAACTTGAGGCCAGCTTAGGCTACTTAATGAGACCATAAAAAGGAAAGCAGATCATAAAATTACAATTGTAATTTTGTCAATTGTATCTAAAATAATAGCTTTATGTTGGATTCTTTTTTCTCATAAAATAGTATTTCTTAGTCAGACATAGTGACATATGTTTATTATCCAATGCTCTGGAGTCTGAGGCAGGAGGATTTCAAGTTTGAGGTCACAATATGCCACTTAATGAGAAGGATTCGTAATTTGTTATAAACCTTTCAGGGAGAGGTACTTAATTTTCCATTAAACATACCTGATATTTAAGCACTTACATTTTAGCCTTATATTAGTAAGTGATTAAAGGTACTAAGGAACAGTGATACGGTTTTCTTTGGGTATAGAATCAATATTACTTTTGTATGCCTACATTTATAATCCCTTAATGAAACTTTTTAAAAAATTTTTTTTTACTTAATCTTGGGCTGTAGATATCCATACATATGGATACAAATACATTTTGATAGGCTAACAAGCCATAAATAATATTAAATGTGTATGGAGAATCTCAGCTTGATTTAGGTATATTTCATTAATCACTTACTTGGCATCAAGCTATAACATTCTAATGTTTTTCCTTGGGAAGTAATTCATTAATGTTTTTTGTAGATAAATCCTAAAGTGATCCGGTCTTGTAGGTATTAGGTTGGATAACTTAAAATCTAATAATAATACTTTTTATGCAGATCTTTGATGGGAAGCAGATTCCGCAGAGAATGGTTGATGGATGGAATGCCTTTTTCTTTGATAAAACAGAAGAGCTGGTAATTTTTGTTTAATTACTACATTATAGAATACTGGATGGCATTAGAATATGCATACTTTAATAATTTTACTTGTTTTTATTCTTTATATTTTTAATAATATGTAACCTTTCTCTTCTTTTTCCTTATCCTCCTCTTCCCATATTTCTCTTTTCTTTCCATTTTGTTAACTGAAGAAAAAGCGTTTACCTTCACTTGGAAAGAACACGGAATCACTGGGAGAGCTTTGGTTAGGACTACTTCGCTTCTATACGGAAGAGTTTGATTTTAAGGAGTATGTAATCAGTATTCGGCAGAAGAAGCTGCTGACCACTTTTGAAAAGCAGTGGACCTCTAAATGCATTGCAATTGAAGGTGACTGTTTACATTACTTTCAATTCAAGAACACAAAAATTTAGCAGGGAAAGCTTATCTAAAAGAGTCAACCTCTTGTTTTCAATCACTTAATTGTAAGAGGATAATTCACTCACTTGGATAGTTTGCGAGTATCTAGCATTAGACTCCTGTTTGGCACAGTCTACTTTATGGCATAATAATTTATAAATATTAATTTATGAATATTTCTTTTCTAGATCCTTTTGACTTGAATCATAACCTTGGTGCTGGTGTTTCTAGAAAAAGTAAGTTTTAAATGTAGAGAATATGTGCATTCAAATTTCTGATAAGTAGTGTCTAAATCTTTTATTATATTCTTTCTTCAACAGTGACCAATTTTATTATGAAGGCGTTTATCAATGGAAGGAAACTTTTTGGTACCCCCTTTTATCCACTCATTGGCAGAGAAGCTGTAAGTTTATATTTGAGAATTTTATTTTCTTTTTCTTGTAGAACTTCATTGATATTTCGGGTTTTTACAGATGGCAGAGTGCAAGGGAGCAAAACCTCTGATGCAGATGTTCCCATTCTTCAATCCATAGAAAGGAGAAATTTGAAGTATCAACTTACCACCACTCCTGCTTAAAATCTGCTGTAGTAGTGTACTGGATTAGACAGGAGAGACTGAGTTCTCCTTTTTCTGACTCCAGTTGCTGTTTTCACACATTGCCGTTTGGTCTCACTCAGCTTTTGCTTGCTTTCCATTGCTTAGGAGACCAGAGGAGTTTTCAGTTTTAGAGGAAGAGACTTTGAACAGGAAAAAAAAAAAACAAAACAAACAAACCAACTTGAGAATACCCATTTATTTGTCTTTAACATATGAATGTCCCTAGAAACTTGGTCAATCCAGTCTTAGAACTCTTCTTTTTGATAATAGGGTAAGAAAAGCAAAACACTTTTCCTCTTGGACATCCCCTTAATAGTAAATAATAATTATATTGGCAATAATTAAATAGGAGATTTCAAAACTCAAAAGTTTTGAAACACAAAATGATGTAGAAAAAAACATAGTAGTTTCATTAATCCATTAACTGACATAGCAGTACAATATTTAGTGACATCTTACCTGGAATTACGATAATTTTGACTATGTGCATGTTCAATAGGAAATTTATAATCGAAGGGCACAGTACAGAATACTATATAAGAGTCCTTATAATAATTTCACCGTATTAATAAAAGTTTTCTAATTTTTTTATAGTTCAGTGCATTGCAACTAGTTATATAGATAGAAAAATCTCTAGTTTTGTCTTTTATTTAGCATGTAAACTAAATGTTATTTTGATACTCATAAAGAAGAGTCTAATGTAGGCAAAACACCCATAAGCATGAAAGAAAAGTAAATCTTAGAAAGAGGGGTCTATGAGCTTATTAATCCTTTTAAAATCTTTTTATTCTATTTTAATTTTTAGTATATGGTATTTCTTAACTTACTGTCATTTATTTTCTTTTGGGTGTTTGTCTTTATTATGTCAGTATTATAACTTACAGGAACTATTCACTTTCATGCTTACACTTAACATCTTTTTTACCAACAGATATGTTGTATACTTGTAAGATTGCCCAGAAAGATAAATATGCTGCATTTGGTGGCTCACTGGTTTAATTTCAGCCCTTGGAAAGTGGAGGCAGGGGGATCAAGGTCAGCTGGTGAACATGAGGCCAGCATAGGCTTTATCATGAGACCCTATCTCAGAAACCCACCCCCTTATATTTTCTACTCTTATCTTCTCATTCCCACTTTATTTTTCTACCATTTGGTTCTCTAATATATAGTAATCTAGTTCTCCTTATCCATCTTATGTCTCCATTTTCTTTTTCCTTTTGAACTTGTCCTTTTTGTTTCATACTTTTCCTTACGATATAGTGCCGACTATCCTGTGGTATTCATATATGTTCAACCTTGTGCATTAGACAATTTCTAATGTTTAGTATAATTATAGATTAATACTTGCCACCCTCAGCTGGACTTTCAGTAAAATTTGATAGTCTTATTATATCTTTAGTTACTTGTAATCTCTCATCCTATAAAATTTGTTTTAAAGGGTTGGAGAGAAGATGCAATAGTTATTAATAACTCCTGTAGATGAACTGACTTCAGTTTCCAGTACCCACATCAGCTCACAACTGTCTGTAACTACAGCTCTAGGGCTCTGGCCTCCATGGGCACCAGGCAGCATACATATGGTGTGCACACATCACACATACATGCAGATACTCACATAAAGAAATAGTTAAGTTTTTTGAAAATGTTTTATGTCTTGTTTTAATCAAATTTCACTAAGTTAGAGGAGAAGGGGAGGGAGCCCCCACCCCACTCTGCCTCTTATCAACCTACTCTGGCACATGAAGCCTCGTCAGGACTAAGTGCATCCTCCTTCCCCACTGAGGCCAAACAAGGTCGCGCACCTAGGAGAAAGGGATCCATATGCAGGCAACAGGGTCCAGGCCAGAGGCACACCACCCAAATTGTTGGTGACCCACTTTATTTTGTTTTCCTTTTTTTTTCCTTCTTGTTAGAGATGGATTACAGATGAATATTTGCCATGGATCTTGATATAAAACACTATCTTTTTAACCTCAAGTAAATTACTTTCTCTACACACACACTCATAAAATTACATTCTTCTTAATCAGTAAATTGCATATTTTGACTTTCTTAAATATATAAATTTTTGCAAATATTTGCTTTTTCATTACACAGATTCTTGAATTACATTTCATGTTTGCCTATCACCTAAATGTCTTAAAGTAATTATATTCATAATATTTCAAATCTCAAAACTAGGTCACTAGTGGTGAGGTAATACAACATGAATTGGAGATCATTTAGGAGTAGAATGGCCACTGCCAGATGATTAATTAGCCATGATAGATAAAGAATAACAGTCTGGATGATGCCTGTTTCTGCCTTAAGCAACTGGAAAAATGATAAAGGAATTTTTTTTTTGCTGTTTTTGTTTGTTTATTTGTTGTTCAGTGTTTTGTAGAAAATAGAATTATAATTATACATAGTGATACATACCTGTAGTCCATGGATGTCAGTCTTACAGGGCCTCTGTCGTTCGGTTTCTTAAGTCTGCCTGAGTTTATTTCTGTGTCCATTCTAAGCATGTTTGCTGTAATACTTTAATGCTTGGGCTTCTTTATTCATTTTCTAGACTCTCTGCCATTTGGCTGCCTGCTTGCATGTTACCATGCTAGCTTAAACATTCTTGTTGAGGTATAATTCTGATAAAGTATAATTCAGAGCTTTTCACTATGCTGAATATTTGGCAATTATATCAACAAAATGTATATTACTTTTATTTCTGAGTTCTTTTTTTAAAGATATATTTTGCACTTTAATTATTTGGATGCATGCTGATTGAGTATCTGTGTCCTTGGAGAACAGCTACATTAATCCACTTGTAGCTGGAGATACAGACAGTTGTGAGCTGCTTCATGTAGGTACTTGAGATTGAAATTTGGTCTTCTGTAAGAGCAGTAATTGCTCCTAATTACAGGGTCATCTCTCTAGTTGTTCCTCCCCTACCTCATTCACATACACATTCCTCCTCTTCCTCCTCTTCTTTAAGAAGAGGAAGCAAAGGTTCATTATGGAAAGGAAGAAAGAACTCCCGAGCATAGGACAGGCTTCAAGAGAGTTCCTCTTTCTTATTCTTAATCCATTAGTCTTCTTTTTTTAGTTTTCTCTTTTTGTTCAGTTAGAATCATGCAATATGTGATCTTTTTGGTCCTGGTTTCTTTTACTAAACATAATTTTATGTTTCCTACATGTTGTAGCCTGTGTCAATACTTTATTTCTTCTTAAGGCTGAATAATGTTCCACTATATAAATATACTATATTAATCATCCATTTGTTAGTTGTTTAATTGGGTTGCTTCTGTGCTGTAGCTGTTATGAGCAGTGTTTTTATGAATATATGGGTAATTTTTTTCATGACTATGTTTTCATTAAACTACTCCAAGAAGTAGAATTACTGGCTTCGTTGATTATTCATATGCTTGTGTATGTTTAACTTAGCTTTGCTATTTTACAGTCATACCAGAAATATGTATGGTTTTCAGTTTTTCTACACTGACCATTGTTTTATATTCAATTATTTTTATTACCAACTTATTTTGGTATCTCTTACTTTTATTCTATGTTTCCCAAGGTTTTATCATCAACAAATTTGCTTTCCTGGCTTCCAGGAGTATAGCTATTCTTAGGATAGACTAGTGTTTCTGAAAAACCAAGCATTGACAAGGTTCAGCAAGGGCTAGGCAAAAAGAGAAATGAACTTAGTATGGAGGCTTGAAAAATGTTTTCTAGCCTTCTCAGGTACATTCCACGATATATATATGTATATGTATATATACACACACACACATATTATCACATATTCTTTAAAGGCTATTTGCAGAGGTAAAGAGATGGCCCTGTCATTAAGAGCACTTTATAAATCAGTTCCTAGCACCACATGTCACTCCAGCTTCAGCAGACTTGATGCCCTCCTCTTGCCTCCTGGGCTCCTGCATGTACATGGTCCATGTAACCTCATGGTCAGATAACCATACACATTTTTTTTTAATTGCAAATCTAATTAAGCGAGATGATTTCTTTATATAAAGTCACTTGGAAAGGAGAGCAATTCCTTTTGTTTTTATGGGTTGGGGTGGTGGCCGGGGATTTTTGTTTTTGTTTTTTTGAACCAGGGTTTTTCTGTGTAATAGAGCTTTGAATTGGCTGGACTAGAAATTCTTTGTAGGAGTAGCGTGGTTTAACAAAAAGCATGAGCTTTGTAATCATTAAAGAGAAAACTTTAAATATTTCATATGAAACCTAGCCAATTTCATTACCATGTGCAAATGATTTAAATCTCTGAGGTGCAGTTTCTTTTTCCATAAATTGTAGTTGAAAATAACATTTACTTTATTGAGGTTCCACTTATCTGTAGCCTCTTTGCATTGTACTGTATACTGTGGTGGATACAAAGTATTAGTTCTGTTACCACCTATGACTTTATAATAATTCTAATTTTTTAAATCAATTAATTATTTTTGTTTTAAGCCAAGGTTTCTCTTTGTATGTCAGGCTTTCCTAGAACTTTCTCTGTTGACCAGGCTGGCCTCAAACTTAAGAGATCTACCTGCCTTTGTCTTCCAAGTGATAGGTAAAGATGTGTGCCACCACCACCTGACATAATTCTAAATTTTATTTATTTTTTTGCCCAAAATTTCAATTACAGTGAAGTATTTGTTAATGTTGGGACTTTTTTTTCATATTGATCTTTGTATTTTGAACATTTTACATTTTTTAATAATAAAATTGTATTATTTCTATAGGAGTACTTCTTTGATTCAAGAGTATTAACTGATGGAGAGTTGGCTCCTAATGATCGTTGTTGCCGTGTGTGTGGAAAAATAGGTCACTACATGAAAGACTGTCCCAAAAGGAAAAGGTTGGCAAATCATTTTCTATTAACATTATAGGGAAAGTATATGTGAGACTAACTTGTATTTATAATTTTATTCAACAATGTCTTAAGTACAAAAGTTTATTTTTTTTTTAAGTTCAAGGTTTTTAATTGGCTCGTAAGTAAATAAATGTTCATCTGAGAGGATTTTTTTTTTTTTTTGAGACAGGGTTTCTCTGTATAGCCCTGGCTGTCCTGGAACTCACTTTGTAGACCAGGCTGGCCTCGAACTCAGAAATCGGCCTGCCTTTGCCTCCCGAGTGCTGGGAATTTTTGTTAATGATACTCTTATATCATTTGCTTATTCACTCAGTTTTTTTTAAATAGAAATGTTTATTGAAACATGCTATGTGTTTGGAACTGCTATGAGCAAGAAAAAAAGGACTTCCTAGTTACGCAAGTTCATAAGTACAGTAAACTGAATCCTAGAGCTACATGTTGGGCTGTATCTGTATATGATGTGAACTGAGAAACACATGTCCTCTATACCACCTCGAGATATATCTGCTGGTCTGGACATGGTGGCACACACCTTTAATCCCAGCACTTGGGAGGCAGAGGCAGAGGCGCAGAGAGGCAGAGAGGCAGAGGCAGGGAAATCTGTGTGAATTACAGACTTATGTAATAGGAAGATCCTGTCTCAGAACAGCAGCAGCAACAACAAATCTAAAACAAAAAAACAAGAATAATAACAAAAGAAAAGATATGTATGTGATTCATGCATTTGGAAGTTATTAAACAAAATAAGCTTTATCTTCTACCACTTTAGTTATTAAATTTAGGCAAGGTGCTTATTTTCTCTAAACCGCTGGTCTTTAAAGTAGCAATAAGTATCAATCTCTAAAGATCTTAGAAGTTTAAAACTTGAGATTAAACTTTTTTCAAGTGGCTGAGGATGGTGGAAACCCCTTTAATCCCAGTACTTGAAAGGTAGAGTCAGGAAGAAGATCTTTGACTTGGAGGCTGGTGGATTCTACATAGCAAGCTGTATAGTGAGAGCGTTTCTCAAAATTTAAATAAATAAACAAATAATGTCATAAAACGACTATGATACTTAATTTTTGTTATATGACTTAGGTATGCTATAAATAGAAGTAGCTTTCTTTAAAAAAATAACAGCATAGAGTTGTGTATGTTAGTCCGTTTTTCATTATATATGGTTTAGTTTTTGTGAATCATCCGTTTGTAAGTTCCTGGCTCCACATTATTGGTATCAGCAGTTTACTGTTTAGACTAAAGAAGAAAGACAGTGAAGAAGAGAAGGAAGGGAATGAAGAAGAAAAAGACTCCCGAGACCTCCTTGACTCCCGAGACCTTAGGTGTTTCATATGTGGAGATGCTGGACATGTTCGCCGCGAATGCCCAGAGGTCAAGATGGCCCGCCAGAGGAATAGTAGTGTGGCAGGTAAGAAAAGATAAAAACAATAGTTGCAAATGTTAATTTGCTTGTTGTTAAAGATCAAACCAAGGACGTTGTACACACTAAACACATGGTTTACTACTGAGCTACAGCCATAGTACTAGTATGCTTCATTTTGGGGACACTTTTGCTATATAATGCAAACTGACCTCAAATTTGTGGTCTTCCTGCATCAGCTTCCCTGGAATTACAGATATATAATATCTGGCTTTAGGTATTAATTTTAAAATGATCTGGGCTAGGGATTTAGTTCAATAAGAATACAAATCTTCATGTACAAGGCTCTACAACGATGCTCTACAGTTTCAAATTAAAAAAAATTTCAGAAAAAAGAAAAAAACAATTTATATGAAAGATTGGACAGTATCTTTTAAGCCCACTATCCCTGAGAAATACTCAGCTGGCATAGGACATATAACAAAACTGTGTTTCGAAAACCAGGTGGTTCAGAGCCTGGAGAGATGGCTCAGCTGCTGCTCATTGCTATTCTGTGAGACGACCTAGATAGGGAATGGACAGCTGCCTACAACTTCAGCTGCAGGAGATACTAGTGTTGCCTTCTTGCCTTCATGCATTTGGTGTATAAGCATGTGGGCAAAACATTAATACATATGAAATAGATTATAATAAAAATAAAAATTTAAAAACAAAAACCAAGGGGAAGAGGATACAGGTCAATGGTAGAGTCCATATGCAATGCCTGGCTTTAATCTCAGCATGTGGTTGGGCTAGGGAGCAGTGGTACATATCTTTCTCTAAAATAATCACCGTGCAAAAGTTTGCTTTAGTCTGCTCTTCTGAGAAATCTATATCTATTGCTTATGTGTGTACTACTGTACTTTCTGTAATCAATGCCAGCCTTATTTTAAAAAGTATAGCTAGATAAAATTTATAGACAATTAATTGCTAAGACACTGGAATTTAGGCTTTGTAGCTCAGTGTAGGGGACTTGCCTTACTTAGGAAATCCTGTGTTCAACCCACAGTACCACAGAAATTAATGCCATTAAAATCAATATTCTTTAATTTTGATTTCTGTTTATTTATTGCTGTTACTATCCTGCGAAGTTTGTTTGTTTGAGACAGTCTCATACTCTACCCAGTGCTGGCATGGAACTCATTGGACAAGGCAGGTCTTGAATTCACAGAAATCTCTCCCTTAGTGCTTCACACATTGAGATAGTAGATGTGAAACAACGTGCCTGCCTGCTTTTTCTGTATCTTGATTTTTTTTTCCTGTGATGTCTTCTCTCAGCAGCCCAGCTGGTCCGTAACCTTGTAAATGCTCAGCAGGTGGCTGGTTCAGCGCAGCAACAGAGTGACCAGTCCATAAGGACTAGACAGTCTTCAGAATGTGTAAGTGCTCTGCCGAGGAATGAGTTCGACAGGAAGAGAACACAGTTTTCTTTTCCTGTTGCTATAATAAAATATGCCATCAAAATCAACCTAAGGGAGAAAGAATTTATATTAGTTCCCTGTTTGTCAAGGCAGTAGGAGCTTGAAGCAGCTGTCACATCACATCCAAAGAAAGGAACTAGAAAGGGATGAATGCACACTCATCATCCTCTTCACATTTTCTACAGTCCAGAGTCCTGGCCAAGAAAAGGATACCAATTCAGTAGGCTTGCCGAGAAAGAGACCCGTCTCTCCCAGAGTCTTAGACTCTGCCAAGTTGACAGTTGTCTTAGGGTTTTATTGCTGTCAGAAGACACCATGATCATGGCATGTGGGCAGACATTGTGCTGGAGAAGGCATTGAGAGTTCTACATCTTGATCTGCAGGCAGCAGAAGGAAACTGCCATGTTAGGCTTAGCTTGAACATATGAGACCTCAGAGACCACCCCACAGAGACATTCTTTCTCCAGCAAGGCCTTATCTCCTAATAATGCCACTCCCTATGGGCCAAGCATTCACACACATGAGGTTATGGGGCCATTTCTATTTAACCTCCCACAACAGTTAACACCAGCCATCCACCATGCGTAAAATTGAAGATCACATGATAATTTGCAGAGTTGTCCTTGCTAGGCCCATAAAGTAACATGTGTGTTCCTATTAATATTAATGTTATAGCTGCTTACTTTACATGGGCCTGCTTTCTCATTTTCATAATAACATAACTAATATATAGGGTTAGGTATTAACTTTGCATAGTAGTAAAGTATTACTGTTACTAAAATAGACAATGTTGAAATGTTCTTTTTCACTTTTCATACTCTTTCATTTGTTGCTGAACCTAGTTTGCTAGCATAAATTCCGTTTTATTTTCCTCTTTTAGAGACTACTAATGACTAAATGTAGGAAAGGAAACTAGTTTTTTATGTATAGTGCTAAAAAAGATAAAATTACACCACTGTTATATGTTTTGTTGATTTTTTTTTACTAAAAGAGGGGTTGGGAGCTGGGGATAGTGATAGAAATGCCTGGAAGATTAACATCTTGAGTTATAAGCCAACCTGATCCAGGTACCAAGACCCTGTCTCAGAAAGGGGGATTAATATATCTACTAAAGTGTAAGACTATTCATTTATTGCAATACTCAGTGTATGCTCTTTAGTAGCTTTATTTTTTCAGAACATTTCTTTGAATTTGAATTTTTCTACTGTTTTCAGATTTCTTTGTACCTATAGGGTGTTATTCAAGATTGTCTTTGGAACAGAATTGATAGAATAAATACGAGTGTGTGTGTGTGTGTGTGTGTGTGTGTGTTAAGAGTGGCTTACAGCCTGTGGTCTGCTTAATCCAGTAATGGCTTAATGGCTTTCTCCTGACAGAAAGGCCAAGGATCTGGTAGTTGTTGAGTCCTTGGGACTAGATGTCTCCGCAGCCTCGCTCTGGTGCTAGAGCTCCAAGAAGGTCCTATAGAGCAGCCAGTTTTCAATTCATGTTTGAATTTCAAAGATGTAGATTCTAGCTAGCACTATAAAAGAAATGGTTCAGTATCTATAGTTACTGAGGGCAGTAGGGCAAGCAGAAAAAAAATCTCTCGAGCGTGTGCCTGTCTGCTTGGGTTTTAGTTACTTTCTAATGTAGTCAAGTTGACAACCAACGTTGGCTATAACATAGTCATTGTTGTGGTTTGTAATCATGTTGTGAAGCCAGGGTCTTTAGGGTAGTAGCTTCATAGTCCTTTACTTGTCTGTACTTAACTTCTTTCTCCCTTTCTCTCTTTTTTTCTTTCTCCCTCCAATCTCATGCCCTGGCTGTCCTAGAGCTTACAGTGTAGACTAGGTTGGCCTAGAGCTCCACCTCTTCCTCCTGAGTGCTGAGATGGAAAGTGTATGGCACCATGTCCAGACTAGCAAATAACTTGTGTGTATATTCTTTTTTTTTGTTTTTGTTTTTGTTTTTCAAGACAGGGTTTCTCTGTAGCCCTGGCTGTCCTGGAACTCACTTTGTAGATCAGGCTGGCCTTGAACTCAGAACCTGCCTCTGCCTCCTGAGTGCTGGGATTAAAGGTGTGTGCCACCTTGCCCAGCTTTGTGTATATTCTTATTCCCCTCACATGTGGATATCTATTGAATGAGAATAAAACTTGCAAAAGAGCAGAGTACCAAATGAGAAATCAGACTTTATCACACCCTTTTCATTAGTTCCATCAATGTTTTCTTTAAAAAGATTTTCATTATTATTAAATCAGAAAAATTATCAATTGCAAGTTGATTATATTTCTGGTGTGGTTTAAATTTTCAGTGGTTTTGTACTGCTTTTGTGTAGGTTGCATAAATGATATGATATATAAAACACAGGAGCCCTCATTTCCTTCTGTTTTTGTTTGCTTTTTCTATAATGGAGAGAAGAACTGGGTGGCCTTGAATCCTGAAGCTGGCAGGCATACCTACTGATCATTGTATAATTTTTGTTTTCATGACTTACTTTCTATTTTATGTGTATTGGTGTTTTGCCTGCATGTATATCTGTGTAAGGATATCAGAATCCCTGGAACCAGAGTTACTGACAATTGTGAGCCGTCATGTGGTTGCTGAGAATTAAACGTAAGTCCTCTGGAAGAGCAACCGTGCCATCTCTCCAGCTCTTTGTTTCTTATTTGAGACAGAGTTTCTCTGGGTAGCCCTGATCTGTAGATCAGATTGGCATCCAACTAACCAAGATCCACCTGCCTGCCTCCTGGCTTTATTTCTGTTTAGTTTTTTAAGCTTCAGATAGGTTATTCCCTTAGCTGTGTACTTCACTATTTAACTTCTCTTAATTCTCTTAATTTCAGTTACCTTAAACAGTTAAGTGTTTTCATGCCCATTTTCTTAGTTAGGGTTTTACAGCTGTGAAGAGACACTTTGACTATAGCCACTCTTACAAAGGAAACATTTAATTAGAGCTGGCTTATATTTTCACAAGGTCAGGCCATTATCAGCCTGGCAGGAAGCATGGCAGCATCCAGGCAGGCAGACATAGTCTGCAGAGCACAAGCATAGAAACCCTCAAAGCCTACCTCCACAGTGGTAAACTTTGTTTAACAAGGCCACATGCATGCCAATAAGGTTGCACCTAATAGTGCCACTCTCTTTGGGCAGGCATCAAAACAAATGAATCTATGGGGGCCAAACCTCTTCAAAACCACACTCATAGACCTTCAGACATGACACTTCTGCTGTTAAATATTCTTTCCTTTTCTATATCTTCTTATTTTTACCAGATTTGCTTCTGTTTGCTCTTTAATCTCAGTTTAAAAGTTATTAGTCCTTGATCTCTACATTTCTTCAAAAGTGGAAGTTAGGTGTTTCTGTTTATCATTGTATACTATAAACGCCACTTTTTGTGTAGAGAGGATTAGTCCCAATAAGTAGCCCAGTTGTACAGCTTTATTTTCCTGCCTGCTCAGACCACAGACATAATACACTACTGTGCCTGCCTGTCTAATTATACAGTCTTTATCATAGTAAGAATTGTTATACTTAATTATAATTACTTGTGTAATTTTTTTCTGCTCCCTGATTTCTGTGTTCATGAAGGCATAGATTCTCAGTACCTAGTGATAATGCCTAGTATACACAGTTGTTAGTATACACAGTTGTTGAGTGGCTGAATGAAAGTGGCTGGGAGTAATTTATGTGTTAGTTTCTAGTTTACAAAGGAGATATATGTTGTTTATGATGCTGGGTTCTCTTTTTTTCTTGAACAACAAAAAGGCTTATGAATCATTACTCATATGAGAGAATTTAAGCACCTTAGGGAAATTTTTACCTTCACGTAAAAGTAGATTTTATTATTTGTTGCCATATACACAATGTAGTTCTGTTTCTGATGCTCTAATGAAATAACTATTATATTTTTAAAATCTTAGTTTTTAAAATTATCTTTCTTTTTTTTCCTGCAGTCTGATTCACCATCTTATTCTCCTCAGCCTCAGCCTTTTCCACAGAATTCTCCCCAACCCTCTGCTCTTCCCCCACCTCCATCCCAGCCAGGATCCCAGCCTAAGCTTGGCCCACCGCAGCAGGGAGGCCAGCCCCCTCATCAGGTTCAGATGCCCTTGTATAACTTCCCTCAGTCACCTCCAGCTCACTATTCACCCATGCACAGTATGGGGTTACTGCCAATGCACCCCCTCCAGATCCCTGCCCCATCGTGGCCCATCCATGGCCCGATGCTACACTCTGCACCTGGCAGTACCCCCAGCAATATTGGCTTGAATGATCCCAGCATCATCTTTGCACAGCCTGCTGCCAGGCCGATGGCAATTCCTAGCCCTTCTCATGATGGACACTGGCCTCGTACCGTGGCTCCCAATTCCCTGGTGAACAATGGTGCAGTGGGTAATTCGGGTAATTTCTCTTTTATTCTTTCATATTTGGTTGTGGAAAGGTTGGGTGGTTAGTATTTGTTGTTGATCATGGAGTAACAATGAGAAGGAAGGAAGATAATCTGTATTTATGAAGATAGAATATAATCATCAACAAACAATAATCATTTCAAGATATATTTTGTTGTTATGTCTCCCTTTTCATTTCTGATTTTATTAATTTGGGTACTATGAGCCCTCTGGTTAGTCTGTCTAAAGATTTATCTATCTTGTTGATTTTTCTCAAAGAACCAGCTCCTGGTTTTGTTGATTCCTTTTTTTTTTTTTTTTATTAATTTTTTTTTTTAATTTGGTTTGTTGATTCTTTGTATAGTTCTTTTTGTTTCTATTTGGTTGCTTTCAGCCCTGAGTTTGATTATTTCCTGCCATCTACTCCTCCTGGGTGTTTTTGCTTCTTTTTGTTCTAGAGCTTTCAGGTGTGCTGTCAAGCTGCTAGTGTTAAGCTCTCTTAAGTTTCTTCTTGAAGGCCCTTAGAGCCATGAGTTTCCCTCTTACCACTGATTCCATTGTGTCCCAGAAGTTTTGGTATGATTTGTCCTCATTTTCATTAAATTCTAAAAAGCCTTTAATTTCTTTATTTCTTCTTTGATCAAGTTTTCATTGAGTTATCATTGACTAAGGTTTGTCTTAAATACCAACAAAAACAACGGAAAGCACATATATGCATGGAAGCTGCTAAACTTTTTAAATCATCATTTACAGCTGAGGTTCCAAAAAGAGATATAGTAATTTTCAGAACAGATTTGAAGCTATATATGTTTGGTTACAGATCGCAAGTTTTCAACCATAGTACCTCAACCTTTTTTTGTACAAGCTTATTTTGTAATAGGATTCTGGCTTATGTTAACATAAGGGTAAAAATCTGAAGTCTTTTTTTTTTTTAAAGACTTATTTATTTATTATATGTAAGTACACTGTAGCTGTCTTCAGACACTCCAGGAGAGGGCACCAGATCTCGTTACAGATGGTTGTGAGCCACCATGTGGTTGCTGGGATTTGAACTCTGGACCTTCGGAAGAGCAGTCGGGTGCTCTTACCCACTGAGCCATCTCACCAGCCCCCAAAATCAGAAGTCTTATAGGATGATATATTAAAATTCTCTGAAATGTATATCATCACCTACCTGACCATGTCTTCATCCTCCTGCTGATTCATCATTGTTTGTGCCTGTTGGTATGTTTTTGTTTTTTGAGTCAGAGTCTCTGTGTAGCCCTGACTGTCCTGGATTCATTGTGTAGCCCAGGATGGCCTTAATCCACCTGCCTCTGGCTCAAGTGCTAGAATTAAGTGTGTTTGCTACAATGCTCAGCTTTGACATTTCTTCTTTGGTCTTTTTCTGTGAAGCTGATTCTTTTGTGGTCCCAGACTTTGAGTGCTTTCTTGTTGTCAAGACTTTTATCATTCTCATCCTTCTCTAAAATGCTCATCTTATCACTTCTGTCTGTCCTTTACAATCTGGCTAGCCACTATAAGGAAACTGGTATAGCAGATATATCATTGTATATAACATATATATAAATACTTTGAATAAATAAATGCTTGATTCTTTAAGAGAAATTTGGTATCTGGACTTAGCATAATACACAGTTACTTAGTATATCTCTACTATAAAGTAATATTTGAGTTACTATTTTAAAATGCGTTTGTTTGTTTGTTTTCTGTTGAAATGCAGAGCCACGCTTTCGAGGACTAAATCCTCCAATTCCATGGGAACATGCACCACGCCATTTCCCCCTTGTCCCAGCTTCGTGGCCTTATGGTTTGCATCAAAACTTCATGCATCAGGGAAATCCAAGATTTCAGCCAAAACCCTTCTATGCTCAAGGTACTAACTAGTGCTTTTGACACAGTCAGACTGGGTGGGTTTTCTTCTGAGCTGGGAATCTCAGTGGAGGCCATGATTTAGGAATAACATCCATGCATTCAATAAACATCTATTGAGACAGCATACTGGATGCCAGACTATATTCACTACTCGTTACTTAAATACTAGGTAAAGCACGGTGTCCATACTTAATGCATATTTTAATAAGAGAGCAAAGCCTGTAAAAACAGCCAAAAACCGTTTTGAAGCGTAAGGTAACAGAATTCTAGTTTTCTACCTCGGTAGGTCTTAAGTATCATGGATTGCATCTGAATTTCATCTTGTAAGAGTTATTTATGACCCTAGAATTTAGAAAGAAGGAAGGTGTCCTTAGTTAAGGGAATACATGTAAAATGTCAATGAGTTTTTTTCTGACATAAAAAAAGAAAAACTAACACTAGAGAAAGGAGGTGGATATGAAAGATTTGTAAATGGTAATGCTAGATAGGGAAGGTGGGCTGAAAATCCTGTAAGGAGCCTGAATTTAATTTAGGAAAGTGATAGTAAAAATAGTGCAAGAATGACACTAGGACCAATTAGATTCATTTACTGCTAATAGCTGTGACTGAGTAATAAAGATTATAGACCATACATTTTAAGGGCTAAGACCATTTTATCTAAGTTCTTACTTCAAAATTATCAGTCTTAAGAGGGAGTAGCCTCCCTCCTGATCTGTGAGGTGCTGGACACTTGGAGAGTATGAAGCATTAGAAAATATATATTTACATTCTCACGCATAACAAAAATAAAACTACAGTTATGAAGTAGCAATGAAAACAACATGGTTGGGGTCACCACAACATGAGGAACTGTATTAAATGGTCCCAGCAGTTGGAAGGCTGAGAACTGCTGGTATGGAATGGATGGCAGGACCCTGACCTCGGTGGGTTTATCTCTTGAGCAGAGATCTAAAGCTGAAGAAGTCCTGTCAGCTATAAAAGAATTTGCAGTTTTCCTACATGTGAGATTCTTTCCCTTGTTTCTTGCCCTTTTTTGTTTCCTGTCTTCATACACCTATATTTGTTTCTCCTCCAAATGTTTTGTTATTATGTGGATTTTTTAAAACACCGTATAACTAGCTAACAAATTTATTTTAAGGGGGGAGTTGAGGTAAGTAGACACAAATCCTTCACTCTGCTATCTGTATTGTCTCCAGCAGACAGATGTGCCACGCGTCGCTGTAGAGAGCGTTGTCCCCACCCACCACGAGGAAACGTGTCGGAGTAATGCCAGCCCACAGCAACCAGCCAATCCTGCTGTCTCAAGGGTATCCGTACCTCAGTGTCAGTTACACTCAGCAGAAAAAGTGACATTAAGGAAAGCAAAACAAATCAGGTTCTGATTTAAAATTTTAACACATGTTTAGATAGCTTATTTAAATTCTAAGACTGTTTTTAAACACTGTATTATTTGTATATAAATATGAACTATAGTTTTTACTGGTATCACTAAATTGAGTGATACAAATTTCATCTATTTTATTACCCTATTTTTAAGGGAATTTTATGTTTTGTTTAACCTTGATGAATTGTATAAAGAGAGAATTTAAAAAATTACATTCTTTATTTTCTATTAGCTGTATTCATACTTTGGTTGCTTCAGACTTTATATATATTGTTCTTAAGGATTAGGAAAGGATTTCATGTGTTTTAAATTTGTCACTTCTATTCTTTACTGAACCTTGTAGTGCCAAAAACTTTTTAAAAGGTCAAAAAAAAAATAAAATTACAACATAAAGATTCTGAAATTTTTTTCCTTTACAAAATACTTGTATATTGAATATATTCAAATTTGAATGGAAAGTTGCTTTTGTCTGTATTTGAAGTTCTATTTTAAGTTAATAAATCTTTTTGACAAGAGTCAAATTTGGTTAATTCATCTGGTGTAGATGTTAGAAATACATTTGTAGTAATTGAAAGAATTTGCTCTCAGTGACTGTTCCAAATCAGACTTAGTTTTAGAGATTCAAAGATCTTTTCCCCATTTTTCTGGATTTTCACAACCACTGTATAAAGGTGATAGAAGCAAATGCTGTGTCCATTGAAAATGAAGACTGAAGAGCAGAGCAGTGGAGTGAATTCCAAAGGTAGCAGTTTAACTCAAAATAGATCCTTCAAGGGTTGTAGTTGATTTAGAGAGAGCTTTCCCAATGTGCAAGACACTGGGTTCAATCTGTAGCAGTGCCTTTCCTCCAGCCTACATCTCCAAAAAAAAATTTTTTTAAAGGAAAGTTTACCAAATAAAAGTAGAGGAAAAATAATTCTTTAGTTAAGAGCAGCTAGTATGTGCTATTCATAGTTCTGTACTGCTACCTGGAAAGATGCTTGCCAGTGATGGTGATTGTCTATCAATGCTTGTGATCAGTCATGAGCCCCTTAGTTGCTGGGATGTATTTCAAGAAATACATCATAGGGCAATGTCAACATTGTTTAAACATCAGAGTTTGCTTAAATTTAAATGATACTGTTATTAAGTTTATTTGGCTTCACATTACAATTGACAGATAAATAAACATGAGATGTGTGCGTATGAATGCTGGTGGAACATAGACTTTTTTTTTAACTTCCTTTGACCATGTTATTTTTGTCTCTAGTCCTTTAATTAGATTTGCCCACTGAAATTATAAATGATTGCAAAAACTAATAGTAGATAAACATTATTTAAAGATAGTGTATATTATTTTTGTTGTGCTTACATAGGAGACTGTTTGTGCTCTTGCCATATTTTCCACCTGGGAGATATTTGAAATATTACTGAAATACAGGTGGTTGAGAGTATCCCTGTCATATCTACAGCCCCAAGTCAAGGACAGGTAGTATACTGACCATTGGTTTTTCACATTATAGATTCAGTATCCTACAGATTTTTAAAAAATAGTGAAGTCAGCCCTTTTGTTAATATGATCCCTCTGTACTTTTTGTTAAATAAACAAGTTGGAGCATCATTCATTCCCAGCATTGGAGGTAGAGGCAGAAGGATCGAGAAATTAAAGGTCTGTTTGGCATGTATGCACAGAACTTTAATCCTACCAAGTGCTTGGGAGGCAGAGGCAGGCAGATCTTGAGTTTGAGGCCAGCCTGATATACAGAACAAACTCCAAGTTAGGTAGGGCTATATAGTTATGGTCTTGTGTCAAAAACCACCAAGAAATTGAAGGTTATCCTCAACTACATAAGAGTTTGAGGCTATCCTGAGCTATAGGAGACTCTCAAAAACATTTTATTTCAGCATTCAAATATTTCATCTGGGGATTAAAAGAATGATATTCCTTCCACTGTCCTTTCTGCTTCTGTGTACAACTGAGGTTTTCACTGAAACAAAATCCAAAGAAACCTTTTCAAAAAGTAACAAGGAAGCATGCTAGGAGCTCTAGCCCCCTTTCCTGACAGCAGCATATCATTAACCCAATCTTTACATCAATGATAGTGTTCCATTCACTAACTTTGGACATAATATGTCTCTCCTTCAGTTTGTAAAATTCAGTAACTAAGCTGAGGTACAGAAAGTCTGTTTGTAATTTACAGAATAGCTCAGTTTTGTTTGAAAAAGCCGTTTTAATAGTACAAAAATTAATCAGTCCTAGGGAACACATACATACTCTGAAAACCATAATCACTTCTTGTTATAACAGAGGTGGTTTTACCTTGGCCCACTGTGATTACTAAAAACCATACTAATAAGCTGTATGTAGTGGCACATACTTTAATCTCAGCACTTAGGAGACAGGTAGGTAGATCTCTTCCACAGCCAGCCTGGTCTACATACCGAATTCCAGGCCAGTCAAGCCTATCTCAGAACACCAAAAGAAAATATTAAGCAAAATATATACTTTATTCAGTCTCCACATAATCTTTGCTTTTCTCTAAGTTTTTTTCCTATAAATATATGCACGGTGATGGCAAAATAATGTTATTTGTAGATTTTATTCTGCTAGGGTGAATGGAAATGACACAAAGGATAAAAAGGTTTTAAATTTTTTAACTGTCTCTCTATGTTGGGAGTATATATGCATATGTGTACAGGTGCCGAGTCTAAAAGGTGTTCAGTCCTCTGAAGCTGTAGTTACAGGTGAGTATGAGCCACTTGAAGTAGGTGCAAGGAATTGAATGCACAGCTTCTGTAGCAGCACTATTCACTTCACCAATGAGCCCTAATAATAATGTTTTAAAGTTTTTGCCTAATCACCTTCCATAAAAATGATTCCCAGTTAAAACTTTAAACTCCCAACTCACTTTTCTTTGTAAATGATGATAATGTGATGTGCTATTGAAGGAAATGGTCTTACGGTAAGGCTTGCAAGATGGCTAAGTAGCTGTTGTGCTTGCCTGCCTTGTTGATTGAAGTCATTTCCTCCCCCACATATTACTTGTGTGTGTACACATAAATAAAATGCAAAACAAAAAAGTCCATCAATCAAGAATACTATTATCTGGTGAACTTCATTCATTGCGTCCAGTTGTCTCAAGTGTGTGTATATAAGATTTTATAAAGATGTGCTTATGTACTGTTTAACAAACACAGCAAGTTAGAGAGGGAACTGATGCTTGTCTACTAGGCCAGCGAACCACTTAAATATAGGAAACTAATTTGACTAGACTTAGAAGAAAACTAGGAAATTGAAATGATAACTTTTCCACACAGGAATCCTAATTTCAGCATTGCTCACAAAACTAAGAATAATCCTGTAAACCACTGGAGGCAACTTTCATTTTTCTAGCTTCGTGTTTCTCTTAGACATCAGGATGCTTAATATAAAAAGGAAGCGAAAAATATTTCCTCTTTTCGTTTTTATTATTGCATATATGTAAGTATGATGTATGTGGATGCTCGTGAAGATCCAAGCACTGGAGTGGCTTCTCATTCCCCCATCATCACACCCAGGTATCAAATTCAGGTCATTAGGCTCGGTGTCATTTTCTGATTTTCATTTAAACTCAGATTATACTACTAAAGAGTAACAAAAGGAGGCTAATGAGGTTGTTCTAATTACAACCTACTAACGAAAGCCGGGCATTTCTTTTCCCATGAAAACAATTTTAGTGTTTTTCAAGTGTTCTAAAATCAAATTATTGGGGCTAGAGCAAGAGCTCCATGGTTAAGCTCCATGATTTGCTGTTCAGTCATGACTGAACATGACGACTCCAGAATCCATGTCAGGTGACTCACAAACACCTGTAACTTAGCATCAAAGGATCCAACACCTTTTCCTGGCCCCTGTCAGTACATATACATATTCAGAGACATGCACATATACACACAAATCTTTTTTAAAAATCTCAATAACAAAACTAATATTATTGAATTTTATATAACTTTTTTCTTTTTCAAGACAGGGTTTCTCTGTGTAGCCCTGATTGTCCTGTCTCACTCCGTAGACCAGGCTCACCTCAAAGATACCTGCCTCTGCCTCTTGAGTGTTGGGATTAAAGGCTTGTGCTGCCACTGCACGCCCTATTAATTTTTTCCTAAAGCTTGCATCAGCACAAAGACTATATACATATGTACAATGAAGATGTAGAACATACTTCTAAGACTGTGATAACCAAAGTACTTTAATATGTAAAACAGATAATAGAAATTTGTCCCTAAAATCTTATCTCTGCAAATTTGTGGTTTCCCAAATTGGTCTCTAGTAGTAAACATGCCATGCTCACCGTTATCTCATCTGTTAGTATCAAATAGCAGAGATATTATGTTTCCTGCTGCCCATTGATCCAGATTCTACTATGAATGTATGCGGGAAAGGTTTCTCTTAAAATAGTGTTGGGATCTTTTTACTATAGGTTTGTTACCTGAATCTACCTTAATAGTAAATATTTTTTACACAGTACTGATGGTACTTGGTTGGCCTATGGCATGGGTCATGCAGCAGGAGTTATCTTTACACCTACATCACCTCAGTAAGAAAGAAGCTTTGAGGAATTTTAGCCAGACCTGAGTGAGGATGCTTGTATTTAATTTTAAAAGTCACAAGATAGAATTCTATCTATAATCCATAATACGTCTTACAACTTTATTAATTTATGTATCAAGTTTTTAATCACTGAAGAATATGAAAGCACAACTGTTAGAATTGCTATAAAAGTACCCCAGTTAACAGAGAACAATAGAAATATTTATCCTGTAACCAGATATGATTCCCTGAGAAGCTGGATCCTAATAAGGCTGCTGATATTTACAATTTCTCCTAGGTGTAGAGTTGCAAAGTCAGTCATTTCTCCCATCTTAAAGGAGAAAAGGTAAGTACAGGCAAAAGGAGCTGCTCTAGTTAGGATCTTAATACTCTCAATCAAGTATCAGCTCCTATGGACTTGTGTCTTTGATTTCTCTTACCTTTGTGAATTGCTAATTCCAATATTTACTAGGTGACCTGTATTACTAGTCACAAGTATTGGCATTGCCTGTGGCACTGCTGTTAGTTCTTACATCTACTCATACAATGTCTCTGGGCATCTAAATCCTCCACAACTGCCAGTCGTGATAGCCTCGATCACTATGTTGGACTCCACTAGTCCCTATTTTCACCCATACAGAAAGACCACAACTGTCTCATACTTACTAAATTGAGTGTTATTTTCATTCCTACCACAACCCTTTCACTCCCATACCTTCTAAAAGCAGTCTCTTCTGTTATCTAGCAATTTAGGTCAAAACCAGAAACAGTGCTCTGCTTCAGCCTGTGTTGAGATTACAGGTGTGAACCATGATACCTGGCTTGTATGAAGGATGTTAAGTGCAATCATGTTGAATTGTTTAATGAACCTGAATTAAAAAATCTAGAAAAAGCTTTATGTTTCAATATATTCTGTTCTTGCAAAACTACTAACTAGGTATTTTGTATGTTTACAAAATATGTTTACCACTATGCTGTAGTAGTGGTATGTTTACCACTACTGCTGTAGTAATTCCTAATGAGAAGTAGGAATTACTATGTTTTACTAGCTGGGTGTTTACATATCATGTTTACATAGCAGCAGCAGAAAACAGAGGATTCTCAAAGCAGTTAATTATAGAGAAGAAACAAAAAGCCAGAGAAAATGAGAACTGCGGCAAGTTTAATTACAAATGAAAGGATCACATCTTTTTACCTCTCAAATTCCCAGGTCGTCTTGACCCTGCTAAGTATGAATAACCATAGTGGGTTAGGCCAAAACTTGACCTTGATTTGGTCAAAAACACTCTTCAAAGCTGTTGGTTATAATCCAAAGAGATACAAAACTTAGCACCTCTGTAATATTAAAATAAAAACAAAACCCAACAAAAGAAGTTGATTTTGAAAAACCCAAAATACTCATAGCTGCCTGAAGAGGAGATCTCGATCATCCCACTTAAACAGATGCTCTCATAGCCACAGGAGGTCATCTGGACTAAAATCAAGATGAATCCATTACTCATTTCCTCTCCGGCTCTTCTTGTGGCTTTTCTTAGACCTGAAATGGAATAGATGAAAATCCTCCAATAAGTAGCAAATAAGATGACACTGAGTACAGATGACATGAACGTTAGATATACTGTGGTGATTTTAGTGACATCTCCCACTTTTTCCTCCTCAGTGCTGGGATTACAGGTTTATCACCATACCCAGTGCAATTTTACTTGTATTTGTGTATGTTACATGACGTTGAATGAGCACATATACTTGAGTGCATATGCAGGCTGGAAGCTGTGACTTTCATGTCTTCATTTTATTTATTGAGTCCGTTGTCCAGTTGACACAACCCAGTCTCCTGGGAAAAAGGAATCTTAACAGAGGATCTGTCCACAGTAGACTGGCCTTGGCTATGTCTGTGAGAACATGTCTCGATTGAGGTGGAAGGGCCAAGCCCACTGAGGACAGCATTATCCCAAGGTAGTTGAGCCTAGGCTGTGTAAGAAAGCAAGACAGTAGGCAGCTCTCCTCCACAGTCCCTGCTTGAGTTCCTACGGTTTCCTCAATCAAGGACTGGAAACATAAGGACAAGGAGTGAACCTGAAGTATAATCTGAAAGAAATGTGTTGCTCTGGGTCATGCCATTTATCCCAGCAACAGGAAACTAGAAACTAGTCTAGATAACTAGTCTGCCTTGAGGATCCTGTCTCTGCTTTCAGGGTTGGGATTCCATCGCCTGCCTGGCTTTTAAAAAGTGGTTTCTAAGGATCTGTACTTACTTTGCAGTGGGACACGGTGGCGCATGCCTTTAATCCCAGCCCTTGGGGGGCAGAGGCAGGAGGATTTCTGAGTTGGAGGTCAGCCTGGTCTACTGAGTGAGTTCCAGGACAGCCAGGGCTATACAGGGTTAGTACTTACTTTGCATAGCAAGTACTGTGTCCTTGAAGCCACTGAGCTCCCTGGGCCTGTTTAGTTTTTGTTTTCAGGCCCTCGGCTGTTGAGTTGTAGAAGTTGGTTCAGTTCCTAGCATCCACATTTGGTGGCTCACAATAACTGCAGTCCCTGGGGATTTCATACCTTTGACCTCCACTGGCATCTGCACTCACCTCAGATACACACATTAATACAATTAAAAGTAAAAATCAATCTTAAGCTGGGTATGGTGGCACATGCCTTTAATCCCAGCAGAGGCAGACAAATCTGTATTCAAGGCCAGGCTGGTCTACAAAGTGAGGACAGCCAGGACTGTTAAATAGAGAAACCCTGTTGCGGGGTGGGTAAGTTCTAGGAATTTTCAGAGGGAAAAAAAAGCCTATTTTTGTCTTGTGATAACTGCAAATACCCACATCAAACAAAATTTCTCATCTTAGTAGTATTTAAAGCCACACACACACACACACACACACACACACAAGGCAGAGGTCAACATCGAATGTCTTCTAAATCACTCTCCACTTCATTTTTTGAGACAGTCTCTCACTGAATCTGAAGTCCTAAGCCTGGCTAGACTGATTGGCCAGCAAGGTCAAGGGTCTGTCTCTCTAGCACTAAAATTTCAGGTGTGCCTGGCCGTGAACAGTTGCTACAGACTGAATTCTAGTCCTCATGCTTTCATGACAAGTACTTTATTTACCCAATTAGTTAACTTGCCAGCCTCTAAATTCTTAAAATAGAGGTTTAGCCCATACCTTTCAGGAGACTTTGAGTGGCTTCTATGTCTGTGACTACGGTGGTGACCTAGGGAAGAAAAGGTCATTGTCTGAGTGTTTCAGTTCTCTCACTCTGAGCACCCCCCCCCCCCCCCCCGCCTTCGTTCCTCTCCTCACATTCCCTTTTTGGCCTATTCTGAGGATCTACTTACTCTCACACCTCTCCATACTGATAGTTGTGGCAGGGAATGCAATAATGACATCATATATCCAGAGCATTATGGCTACCTGGACAAAACTTTAATTACCTTACGATTTAACCTCTATTATACTGGTCCTTATTTGTGCAATTTGGATAAAAAACTGAAATCCCATTTCTGTATAACGAAGCTCAGAAATGTCTAATGTGAACTTTTGAATTCCATGTCCCTCTCCTTTTCTGCTAGGTAGTAGTCCAGCTTGGCATTTCATGTTGCAGAAGTCTTAATGCTCCTTATAGATTTAGTTACTAAGACAAGCAATAAAAGGCCCAAATACTACACCTGGGGATTTAGAGCGGGATCTGTGTCGTCTGTCTCTAGACCTGCTCCGATGGCGTCGTGGACTCTTGCTCCTATGCCTTTCTCTTCGGGGAGAAGGACTATGGAAAAAGAACAGTTAGTTCAGCACATGTTTTACAATACCACCATTTCCCCTTTCAGAACTGATTAAGGACCTACCTTCTTCTTTTAGGGGATCTACTCCGCCTGTGGCAAAAAGAAGAACAGGTTATTGTACTGGATATTGAACATTGAAAAAATAAAACCTTTTTCTTTTTTTAAGAGGGAGAAGTCCTGGGGACTGAACACTGTGTCTTCTGATTCTTGTTCTATGTCTGAAATGTAGTATACTTCTACTTCTAACACTGTTTGAGCATGCAACTTAATTTGAGCAGAGTGATAATAGCAAATGTGCCATAAATAAATACTGGAAAAACATTTACATGAAAGGACCTATTGGCTCTTGAATTCTGTCAGAACTTAGCCAATTGAACCTGGTGGAGCACAGGAGGTACAGGGAGCTGCCCTAGCCATTCATATTATGGCCACTCTATACTATATGGGAAATACATAATCAGAAAACAGGTGAGCAAATATAACTGAACTGTCTATCCAAGTCCAGCTTAATTCACTGATGACAAACTAAAGAAATGGGTTTTTTGTTTTGTTTTATGTACATAGGTGTGAGGGTGTGGGAACCCCTCGAACTTGAGTTACAGTTGTGAGCTATCATCTGGGTGGAGGGGAAGTGAACCCAGCTGGGTCTTCCAGAAGAGCAGCCAGTGGTCTTACATACTTAGCCATCTGTCCTAGCCCCAAGAAAAGTTTTTTGTTGTTTTTTTGGGTTTTTTGTCTACCAATGAAGTTTTAAGGGTGATGGTTGAGTAGTAATAGGGAAACATAAACACTGGCAAAGTATTCCAGCCCTACCTTCTGGGAGAACGACTCCGGCTCCGCCTGTAGCGCAGTGCAGGTGAACGCCTTGGCTTGTCCAAGTCTCTGTAGCTTCTTCTTCGATGGTCAGGTGATGGCACTCTTTCCAGCTTGAGAAGAGATAGATGAATACTGGCTTTTATTAAAGGCAGTCATGAAGAAAATGGTTACAGTCCCCTTACTATTCTGTCCCATGTATATCTCTCAAGTGACTTTACAACAGTGATTTGAGTACATAGGTTGGTAGTTCTAGTGACAAAAAAAGAATTAACGATATCCAGTTCTCCATGACCTTCTTATTGATAACAGTATCACCTGCCTGTGACTGACTACAGTAAGAAATAAGGCCCATTTCCTTAGGAATGTGAGTTCATTACTGTTAAATGCAAAGCCATAGTGGATTTTAAGCTTTAAAATAATTCCCTCTCGTGCTACCCAAAGTGTCTAGAGCAGCAGGAGCTGGGTATGGTGCTGTATGCATTTCATCCCAGCTGACACTGAAGCAGGTGGATCCTTTAATGAGTTTGAGACCATTCTGGTCTATATAATTCCAGGACAGCCAAAGGTATATAACCCATCTTGAAGACAGACAACAACAACAAAAATAAAACAAAAAAACACCAAACCAAGAACGGAAAGAGAAGCAAAAGTGTAACAATACCTAGAATATTATCTACATACAGCATATACAACTTGGAATTGTAGTAAAGATGTCAAATACATAAGTGGAGGAAAATGAGGATAAACAAATAATACCGCAAGGGACAGGAACAGAAAACTCCATGTTGAGGAAAAACAATTATATTACTGTTTTATCAATATAAAACCCAATTTGAGGTTAATTTTTTAGTTTTAGAGACAAGGTCTCACTGTGCAACTCTAGCTCGTCTCAAACTCACAGAGCTGTTTCTGTCTCTCTAGAGGGTTCAAATTAAAGGCATGTGTCACCACGCCAAGCATTTCTTATATGTCCTTCTGGTTCTTGCAGTGTTCTTAGAATGTAATTGCAAATGCTTAAGAGCAGGTACTATAAGCACTCCCATTTCCATTATTTTAATGGCTGCTTAGAAATCATCTCAACAATCGACCTGACTCCTTACATACTGACAGCTGAGGTGGGTTGTTTTCAATTTTTCAGCACTATAATTATTAATTCTGACAAAATATGACTATGCAGCAGGTAACTTCTCTCCTTAAGAGTATGTTCAAGCATGTTTTGTCCAAGTTTTTTGATAGCTACTATTCATTTACCAATTGTACTGGCTATTTTTGTGTCAACTTGACACAGCTGGAGTTATCACAGAGAAAGGAGCTTCAGTTGAGGAAATGCCTCCATGAGATCCAACTGTAAGGCATTTTCTCAATTAGTGATCAAGGGGGAAAGGCCCCTTGTGGGTGGGACCATCCCTGGGCTGGTAGTCTTGGGTTCTATAAGAGAGCAGGCTGAGCAAGCCAGGGGAGGCAAGCCAGTAAAGAACATCCCTCCATGGCCTCTGTATCAGCTCCTGCTCCCTGACCTGTCTGAGTTCCAGTCCTGACTTCCTTTGGTGATGAACAGCAGCATGGAAGTGTAAGCCGAATAAACCCTTTCCTCCCCAACTTGCTTCTTGGTCATGATGTTTGTGCAGGAATAGAAACCCTGACTAAGACAAATTGGTACCAGCAGAGTGGGGTATTCCTGTGACAACCTGACCATGTTTTGGGGAGGACTGTGGAAGGACTTTGGAACTTTGGGCTTGAAGATCCATTCGTTGTTAAGAGCTCTGTCAGATGTTGTGTAGGAGCTTGGAAGATAATGCTGAGAACAGTACAGAAGATGGAGGCCTGGTTTGTGAAATTTCAGGGGGAAAATTAAAGACTCTCTTCAGGGCCATTGCTGTTTTTATTGTGAAGATTTTGTAGTTCTGGTTAGCTGGGGCTGAAGAATCAGCTGTGATTAACAAGATACCAGAACTACTAAAGCAAAAACTTTGCATTACTGGGACTATTGATGCTGGTTAGCTGGAGCTAAGAAATTAGTGGTGATTAAGAAGAGACCAGCATCATTGAGGTGACATCTTCTGGGAAGTGTTTTCTGCAAGCACAAAGAGGCTGTGTTCCAGAGATAGGCAAGGTTGTACTCCTTCTGCAGCGGGACTTGGTAATGTGTAAGGGTCACCCAGGTGGTACTGGTTTTGAAGGCATGAAGGGGTCACACAGCAGCTCAGGCTCGGCACTGTGAGAGGCCATGGAAGGCCATTGGTGAAGGTGCAGCCCCAGTTGTAATTGAAGGCCCAGGACTGAAGGGGTCACGCAGTGTTTTGGAGATGCCAGTACCACGAGATGACCACCAAGAGCAGCAGCAGCAGTGGAGTACAGGCATCTGGAGCCCAGAGGACAACATGTGTGCTACAAAGGGCATGGCTGGAGAAGTGACCCAAGCCCTTGGAGGAGCCCAGAAGATCGTGAGTTGGATCCCAGACGTTGGACGGTTAGAGATTGATTTTTGCTTTGATTGTGACTGTGCCCTGATATTTTCCCTCTTGAAGGAAGAAACTGTTTTAGTGGAACCCACAGTTAAGAGACTTTTAATTGTAAAGAGACTTTGGATTTTAAAAGAGATGGATATTTTAAAGAGATTGAAAATTTAAGAATATGTAAAGACTGTGGGACTTTTAAAGTTATTTAGATCTTGGGGATGAATAAGAATGTAAGAGTTAGCCGGGCGTGGTGGCGCACGCCTTTAATCCCAGCACTCGGGAGGCAGAGGCAGGCGGATTTCTGAGTTCGAGGCCAGCCTGGTCTACAAAGTGAGTTCTAGGACAGCCAGAGCTACACAGAGAAACCCTGTCTCGAAAAACCACAAAAAAAAAAAAAAAAAAAAAAAAAGAATGTAAGAGTTGAGGCTTACTAGTGATGTGTTTGTGTGTCAAGTTGACAAGGGGTCAATTGTACTGGCTATTTTTGTGTCAACTTGACACAGCTGGAGTTATCACAGAGAAAGGAGCTTCAGTTGAGGAAATGCCTCCATGAGATCCAGCTGTAAGGCATTTTCTCAATTAGTGATCAAGGGGGAAAGGCCCCTTGTGGGTGGGACCATCCCTGGGCTGGTAGTCTTGGGTTCTATAAGAGAGTAGGCTGAGCAAGCCAGGGGAGGCAAGCCAGTAAAGAACATCCCTCCATGGCCTCTGTATCAGCTCCTGCTCCCTGACCTGTCTGAGTTCCAGTCCTGACTTCCTTTGGTGATGAACAGCAGCATGGAAGTGTAAGCCGAATAAACCCTTTCCTCCCCAACTTGCTTCTTGGTCATGATGTTTGTGCAGGAATAGAAACCCTGACTAAGACACCAATTATATGGGAATATACCTTCATGAACACAAAACAGTCTTCAGAGAAAAGTACTGTACTCCTTGCTTTACAGAAGACAAGCAGTGTAACGCAGCAGTAGAGACTGAGTGGACCTCAGGGATAGAGTATGCATTCAGCATAAGTAACACTGTAACGCAGCAGTAGAGACTGAGTGGACCTCAGGGATAGAGTATGCATTCAGCATAAGTAACACTGTAATGCAGCAGTAGAGACTGAGTAGACCTCAGGGATAGAGTATGCATTCAGCATAAGTAACACTGTGGATGCAATCAATCCCTAACTCAAAGGGAGAAAAATCAGGACTATTAAGACTATACTACTACTATGGCAGAAAAAGGTATTCAAGCCAAAGGGGTATTTGACACCAAAACTCCTAATTTTAGTAAGAATACAGCATTCTTATTTTTTAGGCACAGGCCTGTGATCCTACTATTCCTGAAGCAGAACTGAAATGTCTTGCTAGTCTTATCCACACAATAGAGCTTTCCCTGTCCAAAAGGAACCCAAAAGTAATTAATCCACAAAGAACATAAAAAGGAAAGGTTATCATTAATTTAAAAACTAAAGCTTACAAAATAAGGGCTATTTCCTTCCTTCCTTCCCAGCCTTACCTTCTCATCTTCCTCCTCCTCTTCCTCACTAGACTCCACATCATCCATGTCCTCTTCTAGGGCACTAACTCGAGGCTCCAGTTGCTCAGCTTCTTCCAGCACATACCGTTTCTACAGGGACCACAAAGTCAACAGTCATTGCCATTTCTTCCATAGCCTGATCCTAACACTGAACCTCTGGGGTTGATAGAAAAGCTTTGGAACCACAGCTCTGGTATATTAATATACCTGGAATCCATATGCCCCCCCCTTTTTAAAAGATTTATTTATTTACTATATGTAAGTACATCATAGCTGTCTTCAGACACACCAGAAGAGGGTGTCTGATCTCATTACAGATGGTTGTGAGCCACCATGTGGTTGCTGGGATTTGAACTCAGAACCTTCCGAAGAGCAGTCAGTGCTTTTAACCGCTGAGCCATCTCTCCAGCCCCTCCATATGTTTTTTAAAGGTCCCCTGCAAACATAAACAGATTGCTGAAGGGAACAAGTTCATTTTCAATTGTTTCTATTTCCTGTGGTCTTATACTGTAAGGTCAATACATTGTCAATCAATTTGTGTGTCATCAAAAATGTTACCTTCAGGGCTGAAGAGATGATTCAGCTATTAAGAGAACTTGCTGCACTTGGAAAGGACCTGAGTTCAGCTGAGTACCCACATGGTGGCTCACTAGTTCCAAAGGATCCAATGCCCTCTTCTGGCATTCTCTGGTGGAAGGTAAAAACTGATTGTCCTCTGGCCCCTATATGCCCTGGGACGTTCACATACCCCCAGCATTAATAATGATTAATAAAAATAACATGAAAAGTAAATGTTTTAATTTTATAAAGGCAAATTTGCTCATTTGTGTGTGTGACACAAATACATGTGCCAGCTTACCTATGCCAGAATAGGCCTCAGTGTCTTCTGTTGCTTTCCACTTTACTTCAGTGAGACAAGTCTTTACCTGAGCAGGAAGCTTGCCATTTTGGCTATACTATCTGGCCAGCAAGTTCTAAACATCTGTCTGTTTCTGCCTGCCAAGCTTGGGTTATAGGTACTTAGCAGCCATGCTTTTTACACGGGTGCTTGGGGACTTGAACTCAGGTCCTTATGTTTACAGATCAAGCACTCTTAACCACTGAACCGTTTCGCTAACACTGGGCGGTTTTTGTTTGGAGGGTTTTCTGGTGGTGAGGCTTATTTGTCTTGTGAGATGGTCTCACCATGAGGCTTAGTTGTCCTGGAGCTAGAGCAGGTTCCAAGTGCTGGGACTAAAGTCCAGCACCACAATTATTATGCCTGCCACAATAAACTTTCGGGAAGGTTGTTTAGTTCTTTCAATATTTTACAATTTTATCTGTGAAGCACATATGCCAGAGTGTACATGTGATGTCACAGGATGGTCTGGGTGTCATTTCTTGCCTCCACTGTTTGATGCAGGTCTCTTGCTCACTGCTGTGGACGCTAGGTTAGGTGACCTGTAAGCTCCTGGCACTTATCCTGTGTCTTCCTTCTGTGTGGGTTCTGAGGATATGAACTCAGGGTGTCAGGCTTGTACGGCAAGTGTTTTGCCCACTAAGCCATTTTCTCAGGCCTAAAGGTTCTCCTTTTTCAGTTGCTTCATGAATAGTCATCACTTTGGGTGTGAAGCAAGATGATAAACAAGACACAAGATGTTTAAGGGATTGAGTGTTTTTTTTCTCATTCTAAGTGATCTTTTTTCTGTTTCATAGCCTAGCTTACCAATTTGAAAAAACAATATTCCACATATATTTGGGATAAGACATCCTTTCCTCTATTCATTTTCAAAGCCTACCCATGAAACATTACCTGCTTCTCTGTCATTCCCTATCCTTTGTAAATGTTGGTGTAAGGACTTCAGACAACTCTTGAAACCTCAGTGCTTCAGTGGGCATTTGTGTTTATGTGAGAAGTAAAAGGTGACCTTTGTCTCATACCTGTAGCCGGGGCAAAATGATATCACAGACTCTCTCACTGTGCAGTAGTTCATAAATGAACTCATCTACATGCATCAGTACAAACTCTGGAAGAGAAAAATGATTAGATTAAGCAACCTGGAAATGACTTAGTTACACAAAGAGTAAAAGAATCATGAAATTTAATATGAAGCTCCCTCCATGCCACACCTCTTTACTTCCTTCCTTTCTTTTGGAGACAAGAACGGAAAGTAGGGCCCTGTGCTTGCTAGTGCTTTATCACTACGTTAAATCCCCAACCTTGTCCCCAACTTTGTGCCTTACCTCTTTAAAAATGTTTAATTACATTTATTATTTACATATACCACACCCATGCATAAGCTTTTGCTACAGAATATATGTAGCGGCCAGAAGACAGACTTTCCAGAATTTATCCTCTTCAACCATATGGGTCTCAGCCTTGACAGGAGGTAGCAGCCTAGTCAAGCCTCTTTAGAAAGAGACTAAGAGATGAATGAGCGGTCTAGAGCGATGGCTCAGTGGTTAAGAGTGCTGACTGCTCTTCTGAAGGTTCTGATTTCAAATCCCAGCAACCACATGATGGCTCTCAACCATCAGTACAGCTACAGTGTACTCATATACATAAAATAAATCTTAAAAAAAAAAAAGAGATGAATGAGGCTGTTCCAGGTAGCAGAAGCAAAAAAACAGAAGACACAAACATAAAGGTAGACACAATTGGTCTTGAATTATGTCATACAGTCTTGACTAGATTAGATAACTCAAGAATTATCACTCAATTTAAATTAACTAGATCACTTAATAGTAATTTCTCACACTAATCCATAATGTCCCCAAATATACTATATTTCTCTCTTAGAGGCCGTGGTGAGATAGCTGAGTAGGTTGAAGCACTTGCTACCCATGCCTGATGATATGAGTTTGAGTCCTAGAACTCACAATAGGAAAAGCAAAACAAAACAAACTCCAATAACTCTCAGGTTTGTCTTTTGACTTCTACACATGCACAATAGCACATATGTGCTTACAATCACAATATAGACAAAATATTAAAAATATTTTTTTATAACATAAAATGACAATTTTTTAGAATCTCCATAGCAATATTAACTTAGTTGTATGGCTCAAGTGACTTTGCATACCTCTATCACCCTACTTAAAGAAAGTGTAATTAAGTCTAGTAGTAAGTGGGCCAGGATACTGCTCAACATATTGTCATGCACAGGACCACCACAGAGCATCTTAGATACCACAGTCATATCCACCTGTTCACCATGTTGCTTCTAGTTCGTGACATAACACCTGGCATATTACCAACTCTCAATATATATATATTCCAGTGAAGAAATAAATTAATAAAAGTTTAAAGTATAATACAGATTGAGAATTCCTAAGGAGTATTTGAGGTTTCTGGATAGAGATGATCAACTGATAGTTTATATGACCATTCTAAAATCTAAAATGCCCTGAAATCTGCAATACTTTCGTTTTAAGCCATTTTGAATAGGGATATATACAACTCACACTAAATTGTTAATCTTCTATATCCCGAAGAAGATAGGTGTCTCTCCACTGGAGAGTCTCTGATTATATTACTAGAAATCCTTCCTCAGCACAGGTGTATCTCCAAGGACAAGGCCAGTAGCTCAGTGGCAGAGCACTGACCTCACATGCATGCTGCCCTCCCTAGGTTCAATTCTCCAATACTATTCACTCCCAAGACATGCATGGTAGTGCACTCCTGTAATTCCCATATTTGAGAGGCAGAGGCCAGAGAATCAGAAGTTTGAAGTCATTCTCAGCTACAGTACAGTCCTCAAAACAAAGCAAAACAAAGATGTAGCTACAAAAGGTAGAAACATCTCCTTGGATATGCTTAGAATATTCAGTGGAGTCCCTACATGAGTAATGTAGGTCCACTTAGTCTACAGAGTGCAGCGCAGTGTGGAAACAATCCCAGAGAAGCAGCCTGCAGGGGAAAGAAAGAAGGTGAAGCTGTAGGATTTGGAAACTAACCTTGGTCAGGCTAAAGCAGGTTTTATAAAGAAACCATTTTGAAGCTTCTACATCTTGTGGAAATATATGCATATGTGGAAAATATATCTGACTTAAGTCAGTGTTTAACATGAAATGCAGCAGGAAAGGAAGGCAGCCATGTTCCCAAGGAGTTAAGGCCCACCAAGGCTAATGCATCCCCTGAGGGACACAGTGACAATGCCCATGCACAGGAACACTCAGCGCGTGTGAAAACGAGTGACAAGCCGAGGAACAACAGTCTAGAGACTTGGCCTCATACCTCCATTTCGGTTCTGGCTCTTGATTTTTCGATAGTCATTGTACAAAGGCTCCAAGTACTTGTAGCAATCAATTGCAGTTCCTGTGAGCCGCATGTAAAGTGCCCCCAGCATCCGCACATACCTGCCAGAGAGAGTACAGTGAAACAGCAGGCCATTCCAAGACTTCCTGAGTTTTATAACTGGCTTTTCTCATGACAACAGTCGGTAAAAATGTTTATTGTTTTTTTTTTCTTCTTGTTATCAGATAAAGCTGTAATTCTGAAGATATCGTAGAACAGATGATGGCTAAAATATGGAGACCTAATCAACTCCCTAATCTACCAATCACTAGCTGTGAGGGCTTGCAACATGTTGTTCAACTTTCAGGTATATCATCTGTAAAACTTTACAGAATTAGCCTAAGATTCCAAAAAGGTAACACTTACAACACAGTAACCATAATATACATTTTATAATAATGCTAGAACATGCATACATAGGCATAACTGTAGGTTCTGGATAAAGGTCAAAATTCTGATTTCATAAATTACTAACTTTAGTACCTGACACTGAACTTGTTTCCTCAACCTCTAAAATGGAGAATCTGCTACCTAATGTACCACCTTGGTGCCATGAATAAATGCAAGAAAACCATAGTGTTATCAACAGTATGAGCATATGTTCTTACTAAGTTAGTTAATTTCTAGTTGTCTTTTTAAAGTATTATCCCTCCTTTTTCATCTCATATACCCAATTCCTTACTCAAATCTCCATTTGAAATTCAAGCTTCATCATGTGAAAAGAACAGTACAGCAATGAATATGCATTCTGGCAGGAATCCTAAGTGAAGCCTAGCACTCAGGAGGCAGCGGATAGAGGACTGCCATAAATATAAGGTTAGCCAGGACTACATCGTGAGGCAATATCTCAAAAAACCAAACCAAACCAAACCAAACCAAACCGTCCTCTGAAGCCAGCTTTACCTCTCCAGCTCACATTGGGGGGAATCAGACTCAGCCCCCTAGCATTTTTCTGCCCTCAGGTTTGATCTCAGCCACAGATCTATGAATCACTATATATGAAGCCCTTAAAACATATTTTGTTCGGCATAGGATCAGCTAGTATACCTGTCTCTGCATTCTTAGAGAATGGATAATATGAAACAGCTAATTACGTTTACCCTACATTGATAGGCTTTAAATAATTAAAGAAATTCTATGGGGTCACAGTCAATAGGTACCAAAGTCTAAATAAGATACAGATCTGACCTTTCAACTAACATCTTATGTTGTATGACTCCCACATCTGATGCCTACCAACAAATCGCTTTGATGAGAATCTGTGTGTATGTGTGCATTATGTACAAATACTATGTGTGTATACTTATTTAATTTGTGAAATCTGTTTGGGGGAAGGGGGAGTCAGGTCTATATTACCACAGCAAACAAAATACAAGTTCAAGGGCAAAAGCGTGTGGAAATGAAACACAACAGTCCTAGTAACAAAGCCAATTCTGAACCACTAGAATTTTTGTACTTGCTAACATACTCACTTGAAATCTTCATTTTTTATGAACTCAACAATGATATCCTTCTCAGGCTGAATCTGCAGCATCTTCAGGGTTAAACACAGAAAAGGAGTCGGCTTTATGTTTCCACCGTACACACCACCAACGAACTTTAACTCCATGGCTTTGTCCACGACAAGTTCAGCTGAAACAGCCAAAAACAAAGTGACATACATCTTAGACATATTAAAGGCCTTAGTTTTTCTTGGTTGGAAGGTTGAATAGCTAAAGGTTTAGAGTTCCTAAATAGTCAATAAGAATTTAATATTAAGAGAACAAGAGCTTATTAATTACAGCCTTAAAAAGGAAAAAAACAAAAAACCCTGAGCATGGTGACACTTGCTCTCAGTCCCAGCACTCAGGAGGCAGAGGTAAGCAGATCTCTGGGTCTGAGGCAGCCTAGTCTGCAGAATGAGTTTCAGAACAGCCAGGGCTACATATGCCTGGAACTACAGCACTACAGAGAGAGACAGACCCCTTGTCCCAGCCTCCATTAATTGTTTAGTCCATCAAGGACTCATGAGTCCTCAATCTTTATACAACAAATCATGAGGGAAAAGTCCTCTTATTACTACCAGATGCTGGTCTGGGGTGGTGTACAACTTTAATGCCAGAACTCAGGAGACAGAGGCAGGCACATCTCTGTGAGTTCAGGGCCATCCTGGTCTACAGAGTGAGTTCCTGGACAGCCAGGACTACACAGAGAAATCCTGTCTAAAACAACACAAAAGCTCAAATAATCATCGTCCTGACTTCCAGCTAAGGATAATGAGAATAAAAAAGAGGTTAAGTGATTTACATGCTCAAGAACCACAGCCAGAGTCACACCAGGTGAAGCTGAACAAAGCTATGACAGCTGACAGATACCACTCTAAAGAACTTAGGAGCCAGCGAGGTGGCTCATGCCTTTAATCCTAGGGACCAGAAGGGGAAGGCAGAAGAATCTCTGTGTGTTCAAGGCCAACCTCATCTACACAGAGTTCCAGGCCATCCAAGGTTACATAGTGAGACCCTGTCTCGGGGAAAAAACAACAACAAAAAAGAAACCTAAAGGACTAGGGGAAGCGGGTCAAAAATGAAAATACTGACCCATTTAAGAACAGCAAAAATTTTATTATAGGAATGGTGACGTTCCTTGAACATCTTCAAGCTGTATTAAAGGAACTCTTATCCGGTCTCTTATCCTGAGATAAACAATCTAGGACCCAGCAAAAGCCTAAAGAAATCCTTCAGTATCAAGAAAGTCCGGTCAATCAACTAGAGACTGCCATATCCAGGGATCCATCCCATAATTAGCCTCCAAACGATGACACCATTGCATACACTAGCAAGTGTTTGCTGAAAGGACCCTGATATAGCTGTCTCTTGTGAGACTAGGCCGGGGCTTAGCAAACACATAAGTGGATGCTCACAGTCAGCTATTGGATGGATCACAGGTCCCCCAATGGAGGAGCTAGAGAAAGTATTCAAGGAGCTAAAGAGATCTGCAACCCTGTAGGTGCAACAACATTATGAACTAACCAGTACCCCGGAGCTCTTGACTCTAGCGGCATATGTATCAAAAGATGGCCTAGTCGGCCATCACTGGAAAGAGAGGCCCATTGGACTTGCCAACTTTATATGCCCCAGTACAGGGGAACGCCAGGGCCAAAAATGGGAATGGGTGGGTAGGGAAGTGGGGGGGGGGGAGGGTTATGGGGGACTTTTGGGATAGCATTGGAAATGTAATTGAGGAAAATACATAATAAAAAAAATTAAAAAAAAAAAAAAAAAGAAAGTCCGGTCTAGCCGGGCGTGGTGGTGCACGCCTTTAATCCCAGCACTTGGGAGGCAGAGGCAGGCGGATTTCTGAGTTCGAGTTCGAGGACAGCCTGGTCTACAAAGTGAGTTTGAAGACAGCCAGGGCTACAGAGAAACCCTGTCTCGGACCCCCCCCCCCAAAAAAAAAAAAGAAAGAAAGAAAGAAAGAAAGATCGGTCAGCCCTGCCGGTGCTGGTGTATTCCTTTAATTCCAGCACTCGGGAGACACAGGCAGTTCGATGCCAGCAGTTCTACAAAGCGAGTTCCAGGACAGCCAGGGCTATTACAGAGAAACCCTGTCTCGGAAAACGGAAAAGAGAAAAGAGAAAAAGATCGTGTCAGATTTGTCTGTGTCCCGTCTAGTACAAGTCCAGGCACAGAGCAGTTTATATGAATAGTTGACATACTCTTCCAGTATCACCCCCAAAGGGTCCATCCTTCCTCACTCAGACAGAAGAAACCACCCGTAAACCGAGACGCGGGCTGCGCGCTGTCGCTCACCTGTAAGTCCAAAACACTCTTCTTTCCAGTACTTTGATTCATAGATTCGCGTCCGGATGATCTTCTCCACCAGATACTGAGGGTTGGTGCCATGGATGCTGTGGGCATCCTTCACTGTACGGTTCGCCATTTTAGAACTCTTTCAATTCTATTTCCGTCGGCTTGCTTAATACGTCACATTCAGTATTTATTTAAAAAAAAAAAAAGAAGAAGAAGAAGATGAACTACCGGAAGCTAGGGAAACATCAAGGAATCCCTTGCGACCGCGGAAAGCCACCAGCTTTGTACCGGAAGCTGTGGCTCACAACTCTTTCGCCGGACTACGCACACCCCGCACCCGAGAGGGCCGAAGCAAATTGGCGGAAGTACGTCATGAACCCTAGGAGGGCGTGGCGAGTGTTCGAAACGCCAATCAGAATCACACTGTGGGCGGGGTTTCGGTTAGTGGCGCGAAAAGTTTTCTCCGGAGCCTTCCATTCTTGGTCAGCTGAGAGCTGGGACTACGTGTTGCAGCCGTGGTCTCCCGGAGGAGCCCGACCTGGACAAGCGAGCGTCCCCCAGCTACTCCAGTGCCTGGACTGCAAAGCGTCGGCGAGGTGAGTGCGGGTCGTTGTCCACGGACTACACACACGCGCACCTAGGGCCGTCGGTGCCCGCACCGCTCGCGAGCCTGTAAACCTTCTCCTCGCCTCCCCGGAGCTCCGGGAACACTTCCTGCACTGAAGGAGACCTCGGAGAAGCGGGTGGCGCCGGCCCTCGGGGGGAGCCTAAGGCTTTGGCTCTCCGCGTGCACTGCTTCTGAAAAGCACTCGCAACCCTTCCTCTGGAACCGCGGAGCTGGTGTTGCTCTCCGCTTTACTGGTGATTCCGCCCAGAGACAGACTTTCTCTAGGTCACTTTCTGGGACTTTGGCGTCTCCTGTCCACATGGCTTGCCCTTAAGTGAGCTTTCATCTCCAGTCACTGGAGAGAACATCTAATGGCTCGTATTCTACTTTCTTGGGTCTAGCCTTCTCGTAACAATCGGAGAAATTGGGAGTTCTAAGCTTTGAGCTGTGAGATTCCTGTCACGAGGTCTTTTTAGTTTTCCATTGAAGTCGAATAATCGTAACTATTTTCTACTGTAATGGTTTTTAGACATTTCTGTGTAGAGCCGGTTGTCCTGTAGCTTGCTTGGAACCAGGCTGGCCTCGAACTTAGAGACTGCCTCTGGCTGTAGAATTAATGGCGTGCACCACACCCTGCTTCTTCAGAATTAGATTGGGGAAGGTGCGGGAGGGGGTTCAAAACAGAGTTTCTCTCTGTAGCCCTGTTTGTCCTTGAACACATTTCTGTAGACACACATCTCAGCCCCCTTTCCAAAGAGGCTCCTCCAGACTGTTGTTGCTAATCCTCCCTGAAGACAAGTTGTTCCTCTGGCTTCAGGATGAAGTTCTGGGGACAAGTCAAAAAAGCTTCTTGGAATCCATTGTTTCAATAGTTGGCTACAGTAGGATGGACATTGGTTTATCATACCGTATTTTTCTCTTAGTCTGATTATCTTAGAACAGTGCTTAGTACACAGGCCTCAAATAATATTGGTTGAATAAAAAGAGATACTATTTTTCTATTTTGTGGATTAGGAAATGGGTCTGGTGGACCTGCCACTCTGTGATTGGGAAGCCTAACTTACTATATATTATAAGCTGCCAGAAGTAAATGCTGTCTTATTTTCACAGGTGATGCGATGATACATAAGGTAAGGTAGTTTATTGGTATCTGACTGTTCAGACTTAACTCGTACAAAGATAACATCTCCCTTTCATTAGCAAATATTTATTATCCAGCATCTTCTATGAATCTACATACATTGTTCTGGAATTACTTTAAAGATTTAAGTGAGATATGTGTGTCAAGAGTTTGGGCTTAACTTTTACTAAGGTTCCTTTTATGTTTTTGCATTGAGTATGGTTCCTGTACTGGGCTCAGACTTGTGGTATCCTTCCATTGGATATCTCTAGAAGTCAAACTCTTCTCTTTGCCAAACCAATCCTCCTGGCTCCCCAGTCCATTCACTATTTTTGCTGATGGAGGGGGAGAGTGGGGGGGTGTGGAAGAGTAGTTGGTTGAGCTGTGTATTCGCACTTCAACATGCTTCTATATGCGTGTCATTCCTCAGTGGAAATTTTACGAATAATTAGGAGTTCTGAAAAGAAGTCCTAAGGACAGCAGGTAGCAGGCCTTTTGTCCTGTAGGCATCTAACTTGTCATCTTTTCATTTTGTGAGGAATCCTACATTTTGTGTGCATGTGTTTGCCAGCTTTCTGTTGCTATGACAAAGTACTTGAAAAAAAAAAACTAAAAAGGAAGGTAGATTTACTTTGGCTTACAATTTCAGATATTTCTGTCTAGGGTCATGTCAGGACAAGATAAGGGCACCCCAAAGGCTTGTCCCTAAGGATCTACTCCTTTTACCTAAGTCATGTATGTGTCTATATATGAAGTATGTGCCTGGTGTCTTCAGAGGCCAGAAGAAGGTGTCCTATTCCTTGGAACTATAGTTAAAGGTGGTTTTAAGCTGCTATGTGGGTGCTCAGGTTCTCTACAAGAGCAACAGGTACTCTTACCATTGGGCCATCTCTCTAACGCCTGTTTCCTTGATTTTAAGAGATTTCAAAGTTTCTATCATCTCCCAAATAGCCCATCAATTTATGAACCTTTAATCCATTGAAGAGGTCAGATACTCTGTGAGGCAATCAGTTCCCAAAAGCCTATCACACAGCAGCCTGGCTTTTATCAAGTGACCTCTGGGAAAATACAGTCCCAAGCTACAACAGTGCAAGTTTTAATAATTTGATTAATTTTGTTCTATACTACTAATGGGAACATTTTGGTTCATGTCTTTTCTGATAGGTATATGAATTACCGAGTCATAGAGTGGGCATATATCCAAGAATTTGTATGAAAGTTTTTTTAGTTTCCAAAAAATGACTATATAAGGTTTTTGTTGTTGTTTTAATTTTGAGAGAGGGTTTCAGTGTGTCACCCTGGCTGCCGTAGAACTCTATATAGACCAGGCTGGACTTGAACTCAGATTTGCCTACCTCTGTTTCTCAACTTCTGGGATTGAGCACCATCATGCCTAGTGTCTTTATGACTTTAAATGCCCTTTAAACACCATTTATCTTAAAGTTAGATTATTTGAGGATTATAGAAGCTTTGATGGAAAATAGGAATTTGCTACAAATAAGTCATTCAGTTGATATTTCCATTTTATTTAAATGAATACTTACTGAGTACTACAATTTGCTTGAGTCTGTGCTTTTTATTTTAGAGACATTTGTTTTCATTGTGGAAAGCTGGGGCAATTTACAAGATTTATTTCTTACAATTATGTGTTGCATCAGTGAATAAAAAGAATATATGTTGAAAGGAAGTGTTGGGATTTTTTTTAACATTTGTATAGATTCAAGCACTTTCACTAATTTTTACCCGAACATTATTGAACAGTATGAATTCAATTTTATTTTTCTCCCAAGTACTGGAGATTGAACCTAGAGCTGCAAGTACAACTCCTGACCCATATCCCCAGCCCTTTTCCACGTTTTGAGATAGCATCTAATTTGCCCATGCTGTCCTTGAACTTAGTCTGACAGGCCTTGAAGTTGGCGATCCTCCTACCTCAGAATCCTGGATAATTGGGATTATGCCCTATGCCACTAGGCCTGGCTTCTTAGCTCTTTGTTTAGGTCTACCTTGTATTTGATTAAGATTCACGTTAGTAGTGCTGCCAGAGCAGTACCCATTCGTGACATTGGGAATGTGTTCAAATTATACTCTACACAATCATAGCATGATCATTTGCACCTGTTGGTTTGTTTGTTGTTTTTGAGTCAAGGTCTTGCTATGTGTAGTCCTAGCTAACCTGGAATTTGCCATGTAGACAGGGCTGGACCGGAACTCAACAGAAATGTATTTGTCTCTGCCTCCCAAATGCTGAAGTTTTATGGCTGTCACTCATGTATCTCTTTTCCCTGCCCAACTCCTGAGATTTTTGCTACGCTAAACTTCATTCAGAGTATAAATAAAGGAGAAGGCTGTTTTTTTACAGGAAGAAGGGGTCAGGGCCAGACTCCCTTAGTAACCCAGTGTCTTCATTTCATTATTGGAGTTTTTTAAATACTTTTTTTTAAAAAAAAGATTTATTTATTGTATGTAAGTACACTGTAGCTGTCTTCAGACACTCCAGAAGAGGGCGCCAGATCTCGTTATGGATGGTTGTGAGCCACCATGTGGTTGCTGGGATTTGAACTCTGGACCTTCAGAAGAGCAGTCGGGTGCTCTTACCCACTGAGCCATCTCACCAGCCCCTAAATACTTTTTTTTTAAAGCAGAGAAATTTTAGGGATCAAGTGTTTCTGAACATTGTATAAGATACGATGCCATAGAATTTGAGGAAATCCATTTGTTTAATTTGGATTTCTACAGCTTTTACAATTCTTTTTTCCAACAAGACTTTGTTCTGATTAGTAATTCAGAGTAATGTTAACCCTATAAGAGAAGCATCACATTTTGATTAAAAGCTTAGTACTAATTACTTAATTCTAAGATTGGTATGGTTGATATTCTTATTAGTACCTGTTGCGGCCTGCCCGCAGTCCACAACACGAACGGTTCAACTGAGAATGGCAGTTCGCTGAAAAGAGAGGAATCTAGACGGGGCGGAAGAAAGAATGGAGCTAAGACAAATCCTGATCAAAGCTCAATTTTACTATTTCCAGACACTCAGTTATAAAGGAAGGGGGAGGGAACCCAATATCCCGCCAAGTAACTCAGGGTCCAGTAGCAGGACGAACACGTGTGTGCCTCCAGGCAGCAAAGGCAGGTTCCAGCAGTGGGCGTGGCAGGACGAATGAGTCGGTAGCTCCACCCTTGAGCAAGCAAGTTCCAGGCTGGGGGAAGGGAGGCCACAAGTACCAAGAGATTATAATGTCTAAATCCATTGTAGAGAATCATATTAGACTTTTCAGTCCTTTTCCAGTTTTCTATCACTAAAAACAAATGTACTTTAGAGATTTATTTTAATGTATGACTGCCAGTGTGTATATACGTGTACCTATCATTACCTGCTTTTGAGGTTAGAAGGGAGCATGAAATCCCTTAGAAATGGAATTACAGACATTGTGAGCCTCCATGTATGTAGGTGCTTGGGAGCTAAACTTGGTGCTGGTAAGTGCTAAGCCAACTCTCAACCATATACTTTAATACCAGCATTTCTTTTCACCTATTCACAGTATTCAGATCTGGGTCTATCAGATGCAAAGAAAGCTATTCTGCCAAAGCAAGTCTAGATAGCTAGTGATTTTGTATGGGTATATTTCTATGTACACATGAGGTCCATTCCTCAAGAGCTGTTACTTAGTTTTTTGTTTTGGTTTTGGTTTTTCGAGACAGGGTTTCTCTGTATAGTTTTGTTTGTTTTTAAAGATTGTTTCTTTTATTGGCCTGGAACTTGCCAAGTGGGTTAGCCTGGCTTGTCAGCAAGTCCCAGAGAGTCACCTGTCTCTGTTTCCCCTGCAGTAGGATAACAAGAGCATCCCACCATGCCTAGGTTCTTCATGTACTTTCTGAGAAATAAACTTAGGTCCTCGTGTGTTGGAAACCATACCGTGAGAAAGTAATATAAGCCTTTCACAGCTTCCCACCCTAATAAGCCAAATGGCCTTGTGTTAGGAGCCGGTCACCTCCTCCTCTCCCTATCCCTTCCTGGCACCAGAGACCCTAAAAGCTGAATTATAGTCCCCTCTTCCTTATCTCTTCCTGACTCCCAAGACTTCTAAGGACCTGAGTTATGTGCTGAGCCCAGCCTGACACCTGGGATTGTTAAGGAGGGATCTACATTCCTGAGATAGGACTCAGGGTGCCTCCCGCCCGCCTGCAGTCAGAATTCGGCCTTCAGGCCCCCAGATGCCCACTTCTTTGTTCTTAGTTAATTCCCCCTCAGCCCCTCCCTATTTCCCTCGCTGTGTGCTTAAAACCTGGCATTTCAGCCTAATAAAATGAAACCTTGACAGCTCTTTGCTTGGTCTCGCTTCTCTTTCTCGCTCATTTCTCTTCAGGTTTGCAGTCCCCCTCGCACCCACGAATAACTGGGTCCTGCTGGATGGGACACTTGTGCTTACATGACACTTTACTAACTGAGCTAGGTCTTTATTCTGTAAAATGATTATTATGTTAATATAGATTCATAAAATTAGTACAGGTGTAGCAATTCCTTAACCAACTAGTTCCCAAATAACCACACTGAAAGACTAAGACTTATTAAAATTGCCTTGAGCCAAATACTGAGCAATTCTATTCTGAACCTCCAAGCTAGCTCTGTTTCCTCCCAGATAATATTCACATATTACTTGCATTTTTTATTTTTTTGTACTTTTTTCTTCCAGTTCTCCTGTTGCTTCCTTGACCTCTCCTTGTGGGTTGCTCCTTCCTGCCTGCCTTCCTTCCTTCCTGTTTCTTTTTCTACTCCTCCTAGAATTGGAATTCCACTCTATCCTCTAAAGCTCTGTATTGGCTCATTGACTTCCATTGGCAATGTAGAATGAATGAGGAGCAATATTTATATACGAACTTGAGATAGGAGCTTCTGAGAATAAACATAACAAAACTATGTCCAGACTGAAACCAGATAATGAGATAGAGAAATCAGCATGTAAAGTAATACCAATAGATTTTACCCTGTGTACCAAAACATATTGCCGATCTGAGTGGAATGGCACATTTGATAAAGTTCATCGCTACTCCCTCAAATGTTGCTTTTATAGATTTATGCCACTATCCCTGGTAACCCCTAATTGGAGTCCATGTTATCAATGTCTGCTGATTACTCAATATATTCAGCTCAAAAATCCTTAGATCTACTCCCTCAATCACAAGACCTGACTCACATCCAGTCGTTCCTTTAGGCTCTTTGCACCATAGTTGTTCTTTGACTCGGTCCACAGTCAACAGGGTCTGGAAGAGAGAGAGAGGGGTTGTGGGGCAAGAGTCACAAAGAATGGAGACAACACAGGCTATCTGCTCAACTCTCTTTTATTGAAAGGCAACTATGGGTATATATACACTCTCTAGGGAGTGCAGCTGGAGACACTTAACCACAGATCCAGGATGCATAGGAGAAAAACAAGATGTTATCAGAGTGTGTTCAGCTGTAGTGGGCTTCTTGCAAAAACATGCTAAGAAAACAAGTCTCTCGTCAGGGTGAAAAAGTTCCACCTGTGAGTAAATAACTCAAGATTCTGCTAAGAGTTGGCTTCCAACAGTTCTTTACCACACTATATTTTACCCTAGCTGAAGAGATGTCACTTGGACATTTGTTCACAATTGTGCTTTGTTTGTAGTAAGTGTTCTCTCTCTCTCTCTCTCTCTCTCTCTCTCTCTGTGTGTGTGTGTGTGTTTTTCTTGGTGTCGCCCCTGGCTATCCTGGAACACTGTAGACCAGGCCGGCCTCAAATTCACAGAAATCTACCTGCCTCTCCCTTCCGAGTGCTGGGATTAAAGGTGTGTACCACCACCACCTGCCTACTAGTAAGACTTTGTAGGCATTTATAATTTATTTTCTTTGCATATTGAGCCTCTATATAAAATCTACTAAGCCACCTGTATTTGATTTCCAACGAGATTGACTTTTTCAGTGTTACTGAGCTAGGCACGGTGGTGCACACCTTTAATCCCAACACTTAGGCGGCAGAAGCAGGGGGATCCCTTAGTGAGTTGGAGACCAGCCTGGTCTACATAGTGAGTTCCAGGACAGCCAGGGCTGTGTAAAGAGACACTGTTTTGAAGAACAAACAAAAAGATAAAAAAAATAAATGTTACCGGTTTAAATGTGTGGTAGTAGGGCAGAGGTATTAAGGGGAGAATGCTGAACTCCGTTAAGGCAGGACCTGACTGTATCTTACAGCCCATCAGACCATGCCATCCTACCTCACAAGGCAGAAGACCAGACAAACTTTCTCATGGGTTGGCAGGCCATTGCCGAATCGAAAACAGCTCCAACAAATGTACAGGTAAGTAGTGAAGCTCTTTTTAAAGATTTATTTACTATTATACATAAGTACACTGTAGCTGACTTCGGACGCACCAGAAGAGGGAGTCAGATCTCATTATGGGGTGGTTGTGAGTCACCATGTGGTTGCTGGGATTTGAACTCAGGACCTTTGGAGGAACAGTCAGTGCTCTTACCCACTGAGCCATTTCACCAGCCCCCAGTAGTGAAGCTCTTTGGTTGGAATGCAAAATGTAGCCTCTCTATTCTAATTCTATTCACTGTGGATTGAGGTTTGAGGGACAATAGATAGAACCGATATTTTGTTAAGACGTTTGTTGATGCAGAAACATCTGTTGTGGCTTGTAAGTAAAATCTAATGTATACCATAATGTCATCTACTTAGGGTGAATTTGAAACTTAAAAGATAAAAAGAGATGTTGGTCCTGTGTCCTTCGGAACCGTGTGCTTGTGTGGGTATATGTATGAGGTGTGTGTGCTCACTGGAGGCCTGAAGCTGATGAAAATGGAGTGCTGCTTTGATTGCCCTCTACTTGTTTATTGCACTATTTTAATCCTTTGAGAATTTCATTCTGTGTTCTGCTCCTTCATTGTCCTCCCCATTCCTCCCATCACCACTCTCCTATCTCATCCCTTTCTACCCAACTTTGAGATTTCTTTCCTTTTTTTTTTTTTCCTTTACCAGATGACTTAAATTTGTATTGTGTGGGTAGTCTTGGGAGTGGGCCTGCCCTATAGGGGTCAGTTTATTAAAGAAACCTGACTCACCCTCTCCTAGCTATCAAATGACAATAGCTATTGAGCTTCTGGTAGGGTTTTGTGCCCTTCTTCTCTCTGCTAGGGTTTGTGTCTGGCTGGAGCTTGTGAAAGTCTTGAACATGCTGTCACAAGTGCCTTGAGTTCATATGTGCACCTGCCCTGTTGTGTCTGGAAAACACTTTTTTCTTGATGTTATTATCAACCACCTCTAGCTCTTAGAATCTTCTTGTCTGTCCCCTCTTCCATGAAGATCCCTGATCCTTATGGAGACCCTATACTCTGTTGGTGCAGGTTCCTTTTTTCTGAACCCAGAGCTCAGCTGTCTGGGGGATTCCTTGTTTTGCTTCCCAAATACTGGACACACACACACTCACACTCTCTCTCTCTCTGTCTCTCTGTCTGTCTCTCTGTTTCTCTGTGGCTGCCACCCTTGCCTGGCTTTTTATGTGCGTGCTGGGAAACTGAACTCTACTCCTTGTGCTTGCTTGCTCAGCAAGTGCTTCATCCACTGAGCCAGCTCCTCACTCCTTAGCAGTTTTGATATTAGCCAGTTTTCTAGCCTTTCTTGTTCTTGTCAATAACTGGGGTAGTTAAGAAGTATAGGAAGGCATCTAAATTAATCATTTATACTAAAAAACAGTTCATTGAGCCCATTTTGTGTACTTTCACTGGGTGCATTGTTTTCCTAGTGAGATAAGTGGAGCGCTAAGAGACACCATTTAGAGGAATTTCTAGTGTAAGAACATCTTTGAATTTGAGAAATGGCTCAGTGGTTGTGAGCGCTGGCTGATCTTTCAGAGAATTCAGGTTTGATTCTCCCACAAATATTATGACTCAGCTTTCTGTAAACTTGAGTTCTGGGGAATCCAGGCCCTCGTGGGCTACACATGGATATGGTGCATAGGCAAGCATTCAAGCAAGAACTCATTGCATGAAATAAAAATTCAGTCTCAATTGAAGAGGGAGCTGGACAGGCATGTCCTTTAAAAGAATGTTGTCTGTAGTATCAAGTTTTAAAAATCTTTTCCCACTTTAATTACCATGTTTGTTACTTTCTAGAGAAATTTGTATGAAAATCAATGATGGTTCTGAGATTCACATCAAGGTTGGACAGTTTGTATTGATTCAGGGGGAAGATAATAAAAAGCCCTATGTTGCTAAACTGATTGAATTATTTCAAAATGGTGAGTTTGGGCCTGAAATGGGAGCCTTATTCTTATGGGGCATGATTGCAAAGTGTGCGTGAGGGGAGACACTGAGTTCTCTATTCACAGACACTTGCAGAACACCATGGACGATGAGGTGGACCTCGTACGCATTGGCCGTTCCTTTCTCCAGCTAGAATTTAGCCTTTCCATTATTTTTAGGGGCAAGAATGTTCTTCTGGAGTACAGCATTTGGGGGTAGGAATTTTGAAAGATGTTAGGAAAACTGGTGATTCGTACTACTAGTTATGTGTTTTTTAATATGAAAAAGTTACTATGAAATTTTTCAAGTATGATTTCTTTACAAGTAGAGAGGAAGCAAATTGCATTAGAAAGGTTCAGACAGAAGGAAAAAACCACCACTTTTATATTTACCTCCTAGGGACTTTTATACAAAGTTTGACATGCTAGAAAAAAATGGTGCTCCTCGTTAGAGGCTGCATAGGTTCAGATTCAGGACCTGCCTAGTGAGTGAGATGGTACTCACAGCTACTTCCGTGTCTGGGAAGGTAGGAACAGGCCAGAACTCCAGAGAGAAGAGCAGGAAGCAAGAGGGCTACACAGAGAAACCTCCTCTCCAAAAGCAACAACAACAAAAGAAGCAAGGGAGCAACTTGAAACTGTATAAAGCCATCTCTCCCTAGGGATATAGTTGCAGAGTCCTGTGGAGGTTCATATGCCTAAGGGGGACAAGGAAGAACAGTAAAGAGACTTTTACTTAACACAGATGGGAGGGAGGGATGTCTGACAAGCGTGGAGAGAAACTTTATCAAGTTATCAAGCTGGAAGCACAGCAGAAGTGTGAGCTTGGTCTAAGACTTAAGAGCCCTTGTGTAGAACTTCAGTTGATGACTTAGTATCGCTACGGAGTTAAGGATCGAGGCCCATGAGCACACTTTTGAGAATATATCCTTTTGGCTTTGGAATGTTATCATAGTGGTAAGTTATAAGAGTAAAGCTGTGTTTCCAGAAATCATGGTAGTTATTGGTTGCCATCTCAACAAGGACTTGAATTTTGTCTTTACATTTATTTATCTTGTTTAGTGTGTGTGTGTGTGTTCAAGTTCACTATAGTCTGCATGAGAGAAATCAGGATGCGTGGGAGTTGTTTCTCCCCTCCTACCGAGTGGGTTCCAGGAAGTAAACCTAGGTTATCAGGGTTGGCTCTGGGTACCCTTACTTGTTAAATCTTCTTAGTATCCTAGTATTTTTTGAGATTGGGGTATCTCAGGTACCCCAAGCTGAACTCTATTCTTTTAAGTTGTGATGTTCCTGCCCTTGTTTACCAAGTGCTGGTGTTATAAGTGTAAACTACCATACCTAACTGGTGGCCTTCTTAATAATCATTAACTTGTATGGTAAACAGTTATGGCAACTTGATTTCCTTTTTTCTTTTTTTTTTTTTTAATTTTTTATTTTATGCATTACACTGTTGATGTCTCCAGACACACCAGAAGAGGACACTGGATCCCATTACAGATGGTTGTGAGCCACCATGTGGTTGCTGGGAATTGAACTAAGGAGCTCTAAAAGAGCAGCCAGTGCTCTTTACCACTGAGCCATCTATCTCTCCAGCCCCAGTAACTTGTTTTCCATCTCTTTGGAAATGCCCTTGTGTACTGATAAACATTATAAAGGCGTAGAGCCCGGGGCTGGAAAAGGGAGTTCAGTACCTGGAAACACAGTTAGGGGACCCAGGGCTAGTTCCTAGTACCCGTGTCTACAACTCCAATTCCTGAGGAGCTGAGTCCCCTTTTTAGCCTCCATGGATACTGCATATACATTATGCTCATATATGCATTCAGTCAAAACACTCATACATATCAAATAAAAATAAAATCTTTTTTTTTTTTTTAAACATGGAGCAACTCCAGGCCTGTGGCACACGCCTTTAATCCCGGCACTCTGGAGGCAGAGGCGGGTGGATCTCTGTGAGTTTGAGGCCAGCCTGATCTACAAAGCCAATTCTAGGACAGCCTGGACTACATAACCCTGCCTCTAAAAGCCAAAAATAAAGGAAAGTGGATCAACTTAAAAAGTGTTTGTGGAGTCATTTTGCTGCTGATTGGTCCTTTGGTCATTGACAAATAATATTAGGTCGTTGAAACTTGGCTTCTTAGCCTGTGAGGAGATAGATAGCTATAGTAGATGCTTGGTAGAGTTTATCAGGAGTGAGCATATCTGTGGTGTAGTGTTTGACACGTAGGCAATAGTCAGTGCTGTGTTGTTTGCCTTGCTATTTAATCTTCCCGTTCTCCCCAACCCTCCTAGGATCTGAAGTTCCTCCCAAGAAATGTGCACGAGTACAGTGGTTTGTCAGATTCCTTGAGATTCCTGTCTCTAAAAGGCACTTGTTAGGCCGCAGTCCTCCTGCACAGGAGATATTCTGGTATGACTGTTCTGACTGGGATAACAAGATTAATGTGGAGACCATCATTGGCCCTGTTCAGGTTCGTGCCTTAAATCCTGCTTCTATCTTTAGCGCCCACACTGCATGGCTTCAGGAATATTACTAGTTCTAATTTGAATTCTGTTCTAATCATCTCTGTTTGGCTGCTTGCCCCAGCACACAGATACTGACAGCATAGAACATATGCTCTGGGCTTTCTAGAGGAAGTAACATTGGGATTTTGACCAGAAAGAAGAGCAGGAATTAGAAACTGCCTTAGTGAGAAATGCACAGAGCATTGTAAGGCTGAGTATATAATGAGGACTTCACCTTACATAACTCAGTACAGAGAGTGCTGATTGCTAAAGCCAAGCCTGTGTTCCAAGATTTTTTGATTCAGGAGGTGACCTGTTGAGTCTTATTTCTAGAGCTGTTTTCATATCCCAATAGCAGGATAATGCTCTCTTGTGAGGTTTGTCTTTCGGTGGGGAATTGGTTTAACAATTGGCCACAGAGACTGGTCTGACCTGGCTATAGAAATCTATTTCATGGTTAAATGAAGGCAGGAAAGGTAGATGCAGACATTGAAGCACATAGATTTGAAAGATGTGCTGTTTAGCTTTTCTCAACTTGACATAAAGAGAGGTGTTTGGAAATACCTCCAACAAATCGGTCTGTAAGCAAGTCTCTGGGGCATTTTATTAATGACTAATGTGAAGAGCCCAGCCCACTGAGTATGCTACCTTCTGGGTCATAAAAAAAAAAAAAAAAAAAAAAAAAAAAAAAAAAAAAAACCAACAACAACAAAAATAGGCCAGAAAACAGCATTCATTTTTCCTTGATCTCTGCTTAAGTTCCTGTCTCCAGTTCCCTCAGTGATGGACTTTTACCATGACTGCAAGCTGTAAGGTGAAATGAATCTTTTCCTCCACCAGTTAGCTTTGGTCAGTGTTTTATCATAGCAACAGAAAGTAGCTACAACAGAAGGGCAGAGGAGAATGGTGTGTAAGGAACACAGAGAGTTATAAGCAGGACTGTGATTAAAGCCAGCCTGCTAGTGTGCAAGGCCATTTAGGGAACACCAAGCAACAAGTGAGGTGGAGCTTGATCTTAGAAGGCAATGAACAGAGGCAGGAAGGTGGTGGCTCGTGCCTTTAATCCCAGAATTTGGGAAGCAAAGGCAGGTAGGTCTCAGAGTTCTAAGCCAGCCAGGTCTACAGGATAGCCAGAGGTCTCAAAACCAAACAGAGAAGGGGTAAGGGGGGAGAGGAGAGGAAGAGAAGAGTTTAAGTCATCTGACCTTGGAGCTGTGTGGGACTACCGTTACTGTTTATCGTGTTGATCCAGTTTGACCTAGATTAATAGATTGGGGGTGGGGGTGGGGAAGCAAAGAATGGGCTAATATGTGCTTGAACTGAGACGATAGCAAGAATGAAGCAGAGAAGCCAGGCAGGGTGAGGATATAGTCCAGTTAGTAGACCATCTGCCTAGCATGAATGAAGCCCTGGGTTCAATACACAGCTGTAGTTGTACACATCTGGAATTCCAATACTCAAGAAGTAGAGTTAGGATCAGAATTTACAGGAGACCCTGTCTCATAGTAAAGCCTATGAGAGAGAAAAAGAATAATTTGTTGGGCCCACAGGAGGGAGGGGAGGGGCTGGCAGTTCTCTGAGTTGGAGGCAGGCCAGGGCTACATAGAAAGACACTGTCTCAAAATCAAAATAGGAATAATTTATATTTCATCAAAATCCTTGAACTATTCATGGCTTTTTAAATGCTCAGTTTCTCAGTCAGTGTGCTGTACAGGGTCTGTCTCATTTCATATAAAGATGGGAGGTTAAATAGTTTTCACTGCAGCCATGACAGTCTTTCTTAGCTGTGTAGTCTTCACATTTTCTTGTTCATCTCACTTCCCAAATTCAGGTAGTGGCATTAGCCCCAGAAGAAGTGATCCCTGTGAATGAGAAAAGTGAGGAGACACTGTTTGTGAAGCTATCCTGGAATAAAAAGGGCTTTGCACCACTGCCACCAGAAGTGCTTGCAGCATTAAGGGAACAAGAAGATAGTCCTGAGTGGCAAAAACCTTTAAAAGCCAAGATTAAGAATGTAAAAAGCCCTGCCCAGAACACGTCAGAACAAGAGGTCAAAGGGATCAAATCAAGTCATTCCACTTCCAAATTTCACCAGACTCCTGCTGATATTGTCATCCCCAGTGCAAAGAAGTCGCTGGAACTCGATGGTAAGTGGGGTTGTAAAATAGTTTTACCTCAGTGTGCTTATGCCCCTTCATGATAAACCAGTTCTTCCTCCCCCAGCGCCTGCTGCCTGGTGATGTGTTTGCTGCCTCTATAATTGGCTTCTTCTGGGGTGTCATTGTTGGAATCACAATGTGATTTTTGTCTGTCTCTCTTAGTTTCATCCATTTGGGAGTCATCCCTATTATCATCTATTATCATCCTATTGGTGATTTCCTTTTTATGCACTGCTCCATTGTATCAATAACTATACCTTATATTCTTTTTTTTTTTTTAAGATTTATTTATTTATTATATGTAAGTACACTGTAGCTGTCTTCAGACACTCCAGAAGAGGGCGCCAGATCTCGTTACGGATGGTTGTGAGCCACCATGTGGTTGCTGGGATTTGAACTCTGGACCTTCGGAAGAGCAGTCGGGTGCTCCTGCCCACTGAGCCATCTCACCAGCCCCTACACCTTATATTCTTAATAGAAGACATCTGAATGTTTCTAGCTTTTTATGATTGTGAATAGAGCCACCCTAATTAATGATTCACACTGACACTTGATGCCTCTTTAAGCTCTGCGTGTGTCTCATGCCATATATATAAAACTCAAAATGGCTCCTCTATGCTTTTTGTTTTCTTTTTCCTTTTTTTTTTCAATTTTTTATTAGCTATTTTCTTCATTTACATTTCAAATGCTATCCCAAAAGTCTCCTATACCCTCCCTCGGCTTTTTGTTTTTTAAGACAGTTTCTCTGTGTAGTCCTGACTTTGCTGGATCTCACTCTATAAACCAGGCTGTCCTCAAACTCAGAGATCCTCTGAGTGCTGAGATCAAAGGTGTGTGTTTCTGTTTGCCTGCCAACCCCCTCAGTTAGATCAGCACTTCCTGTGGGAAGTATCAAGGTTGAATCTCATTCACCTTTTGTTTTTTACTAGGGCCTAATATACACCTTGCCTCTTTAATAGTTCAGCTATATCTATGGAAGGCTGTGATTATTTATTTATTTGGGGTTGGGGGGGTTGAGACAGGGTTTCTCTGTGTAGCCCTGGCTGTCCTGGAACTCACTCTGTAGAACAGGCAGGCCTCGAACTCAGAAATCTGCCTGCCACTGCCTCCCAAGTGCTGGAATTAAAGGTATAACCCTGACTAGGGCTGTGATTCTTGATTCTCATAATCCTGGCAAGTGTGGAACAGACCTACATGTAAAGATTGTCTTCAGGAATCCCTCCTTTATCTTGGCAGATATAGTCTGGGTTTAAAAAGACCAGAAATAACTTGGGTCTGGTGACACTTTAGTAATGTACTATAAAATTTCTTCAAATTCTGGTGCATTGCGGGTGGGTACTGTGTAGTGTTGACTTGAGAAAACTTAATTACTGAATATTTATTTATAAAAGCTGACCTAGAAATCAAATTCTAGATCATGCAGATGCAGCTCAGTGGTGGAGCACATGCTTAGCAAGGTCCTGTATTCAATTCTTAGTGCAGAAATATTAAAATAATAAATAAAAGTTGTATACATTTATAAATAGAAAAATCGTTTAAAAAAAAAGAAGAGGCCATTGGCCTACAGAAGGAAACTGTGGATTAATACCAAGTATGAATAACTTCCATTGTGTTACTTCAGTAATGTCATGAGATGGGGGGTTTGTATTAATAGGTATAATGTCTGTCTCTCTAGGCTTAGGTTTTACCAGGAAGCCTAACACGAGGTGGTCAAAGAAGAGCTCGTGTGACTCCTTGGATTATCAAAAAACATCTAAAAGAAGAGCAGCCTTCTCTGAGGCCACCTCACCTCCTAAAAAGTCTAATAAACCTCATGAAATCAAGCCCTCTTCAGCTTTGGAAAGTCGAGTTAAAAATGGACAAGCTCAACCGTTTTGTGCCAAAGGTAGTGTGACTCTGAGAGCCCGGAACCCAGCCATGACGACCACAAAGCTTGGTGTGGAGAACACACTTAGCCCTATCAGGAATGGGTTGAGATCTTCAGTGGTGCCCTCTGGGGGTCTGACACCAGTATACGTTAGGAGGTAAGCAGGAGTGTTGCCCCCTGTCATGGTTAGGAGGTATGCAGGAGCGTTGCCCCATCGTGAGCAACTTGAGATACGTTATGTGGCGAGAAATGAGTGCTGCAGAGAGAAGCGTACTGATCTCGTCTAACCAGACTGAGGATCTTTCCTAAGTAAAGGTTTCACAAAAGAGCTCTAGTAAGTTATGCTCCATGTCTCGGGCCCTGGGAATCTGTATTTTGGAGTGTTCTTTGAGTTTGGGTATGGTAGCGTACACCTGTAATCAGGAGGCAGAGGCAGTCTTCTTTTTTTGGTTTTTGGAGACAGGGTTTCTCTGTGTAGCCCTGGGTGTCCTGGAACTTACTATGTAGACCAGGCTGGCCTCGAACTCAGAAATCCGCCTGCCTCTGCCTCCCAAGTGCTGGGATTAAAGGCGTGCGCTAGCATGCCCAGCCTGATCATTTTGTTTTCTATCAAGTTGGTTTTTGATTTTTGTTTTCTTTAACCTGGAATCTACTCTTAAATATAGTATTAAAAAAAAAGATGATAAATCTAGGACAAGCTTTATAGTTTGGCACTTGAGTAGATAATTGTAAACTTAGATTTTTTTTCAAAACCTACTTTATTTAGGGTTCCTCAATGCTTCAACCTTCCCTTCTAGCCCACCAACCAGAGAGGTGGCAGTGGTAAAAAAGGTTAACAGGAAAAGGGCGTTGTGGACCTGTTTAGACGTAGGCCTTGGGGTGATTACACGGTTGGTTGTCAGGATGCCAGAGGTCCACATCAATAGCAAACACCAAGCACTAAATCAGCAGCAGCACCATGAGTCATGGATGTGGCCAGAAGCAACTGCAACACTACAAGTTCTTTGATGAGTTTCTCTCTGCAAAGTAAAGACCAGTCAAGCATTGCACGGGGTAGCAGTGCAAGAGTGTCCTCTGAATGTTCTATTTATATGTGGATTCTATTTATGTTCTTTCTAAACATCAGGGGCCCTCAGAAAAACATTACATGCCACAACTGAGTTGTTAAAAAAAAAAAAAAAGAATTTCCACTTCAGATAATGTTGTATAATAAAAATTTGACAGACTACAAATAGCATGATTTTCAATGTTTTCTTAAGTAGAAATTTCTAGCACCTTGCTCATAATAAGTTGCTCAATACATATTTTATACTGAGTGTATTTCTGCTAACTTTGAGACTTTGTAAACATGACAAATAAAAAAGGGACAAAATCTTTTGATGGTTAGTCCATTTTGTTCTATGATAGCAGTGTGATAAGTCTGATTTAAATGATGTGTTAAAATTTTGGATCTCAGCCAGACGTGGTGGCGCACGCCTTTAATCCCAGCACTTGGGAGGCAGGTGGATTTCTGAGTTCAAGGCCAGCCTGGTCTACAAAGTGAGTTCCAGGACAGCCAGGGCTATACAGAGAAACCCTGTCTCAAAAAAACAAAAAACAAAAAAAAAAAAATAGATCTCTTTTATAAGTTTGTTAGCAAAGTTGAACTCTTTGCCAAGGTTAGTATAAAAGAATGGAAGCCAGTGAGACCTAGCCATCTCCAGTACACACTTTGGATCCTTGCTTCCCGAAATGCCTTCCTATAACCCTGATGTGATACCTTGCAGGAAGGCAAAAGAACAAGAAACGCACAAAGAACCCATACGTAGTTCTCGTGTCCATAGACGGAGTTCTCTCTTGACTTTGAAGCGGATTAGGCAACAGCTTTGGTAAGACTGCCCATTAAAAAGCAAAACAGCCTTGCTCCCTTCTGTGATAGCGTCTTGTACCTCCCTTAATGTCCCTTCTATTTGAAGGCCAGTACATTGATACTCACACTTTCACCTAGCATTTTGTACAAGTGTCATAGTCTGAAAGGGACCAGAAATGTTGACCTGGCCTTGTGGCTCCTTGGCTCAGGCCTGGTGTTTCAGCAAGACCGGGAATGTGGGATGCCTGAAAGCATTAATTTTGATTTTAATAGACCTTTTTGAATTTGAGCTTCTGAGCTGAATTTGGGGAAGATGAACATTTCTAATACTTATTTTCTCATGAATAAAATAGGGAATATATTTTGTTGAGGGATTTAGTGGAATATGTAATGCCTATATCCGAAATGAAACAAATGCCATATTTCCTGGTGGTGGGATAGACTGTAATACCTCTAAAGCATACGTTATGCAGTCATTGAGGCCTGTATACTAAATAATAGAAAATAATTAGTCTCCATCACTCAGCCTTCTAGATGGTGATGAAAGTGACCAGGAAGAGGAAGAGTCCGTATCCTCAGCAGAAGTGTCAGACTCCGAGAGTGAGGAGGAAGATGGGTTCATTCCCTCCCTCCCAACAAGAAATTCCCTGGGGCACTCCAGGACCCGGCAGACCCCCTCCAAGTCACCAAAGAAAAATGTAAGGTTCTTTTGCGTTTCTTTCCCAGTGATATGTCCCTCTTGTATGGTAAAGAATGGTTATGCCAAGACCAAACAGTAACAGTTGGATTCTTAGCTTATTTAAGAAAGTCTGTCCCTCAGAGGAGCAGACCTACATGAACTTGAGGACTGAAAATTAGTCTACTTAAAGATGAGCTTTTTACTCTTGTGTTCTTTTAGAAGACAGTGTGTTGCTATGTAGTCCAGGCTGGTCCCAGACTTCAGCATGTGCTAGCTCAAGGTGATTTGGGCTCAAGTTTCTCTCAAGGGCCAGAGTGAAATGGCCAAGAGCCCAGCCTCCTGAGGGGAGTCTAGACACTGACGTATTCTGGTGTTTGCATTTCCCTTGGCATGCATAGGGAACTGAAGCCCAGGTTGCACTTAATGCAGCTGAGAAACCAGGAGTGCTGCTTCAGTGTGGCAGTGACTATGCAATAGCAAAATGGAAGGAAGTTCTTGTGGAACTGTAGCAGCATTAAAGATGTTGGAGTCTTCTCGTACAGAGGTGGGTTTGAGAAATACCAGGGCAAAACATAACAGAACTCTTTAGCGTACAGTTAAGAAATGCTCACTTAGATATTGTTTTCCATTTTTCCAGATCAAGCTGGAGCTGAGGCTGAAATCTAAGAACAGGCTCTAGGGAAGGGAGTCTAGTAGATCCTATTTGAACTAGAGCCACATTTACTGTAGTATGTGTACAAAAAGTTCTCTCTTACCCTGGGTCTCACCTGGAGCATAATTAAAACATCTTGTAGACTTCTGGTACTTTTCCTTCGGGGGCTGTTTTCTCCCAATTGATGAATGACCTTTTAAACAATTAGAGTCTGCACATACTGTAGCTGGGGAACAATTGGAGCTATGACTGTTACTCCACTCCTGGAGGAGAAATGAGACAAAGCACTGGTCTGTTCCATAAAGTAACCCTCAAAAAAGAAAGAGCCTCTGGAGCTGGGGAAATGGCTCAGGGTTTAAAGAACTTTGCTTTCCCAGAGGACCTGAGTTTAATTCCCAGCACTCAATGCCAATTCACAACTGTCAGTAGTAATTCCACTGTTGGCAAACTAACTGTTCTTTTCTGATGTCTTTGGACACCAAGCACACACATGGTACACACACACACACACACAAATATACATATAAAACACCCCTGTACATGAAATATGGTTTTTTTGTTTATAAAGAAAGAATAGGCCTATGAATGAGCTCAGGGACAGGGATTTGTAGTAGAAAAATCTGATGAGGCTTTTTTTTTTTTTTTTTGCAAACTGCAAAAATGGAAGAATACCTGAGTCAAAGCTTACCCATATTTTCAAATAAAAAGATTTCAGGAATCACACATGACCTATGGCTCCTCTACACCCACCCCCCAGAGTAGCTTGTGATTATATATTATATATATAATATATGTGTGTGTGTGTGTGTGTGTATGTATATATATGTATTTGCTTTGAACTATAATTTAGTGGCAGATCACCTTCATAATATATATGAAGCCCTGAGGGTTTTGTTTAGTTTTGAGGTTGTCTAATTGTATATCTTTGCCCTGTGTCTGCTTCCTGGGTCCTAGGATTTGTGTGCACCACCATTCCTGCTGAATAATCTATATTTTTTTATTTCCTCAAATTAACTATTTTAATCCCAATTCTACATAAATATTAGAGAAAAGGGATCATGTTTGGACTATGAACATGTTTGATGTGAGCGGGTAGGGATGGGGGATGAGTAATTTTTATTTTATGCACGTAGGAGGTAAGATTACCTTTTGTCTTTTACCAGTTCTGGGTAGTTTTGTTTTATTACAGCCGATACTCTCTTTAAATACAGCCTAAACTTAGAACACCTCATCGTGCCACTCCTCAGATCCGAGACAGAAACTTGGCTGTCCAGGAGCCAGCTAGTGTGCTGGAAGAGGCACGGCTAAGGTAAGCTACTCAGGGGTCCTGCTTGGGGTAGACAGCAGTGATGGAGCCTTCCCTTCCCAGAAATTGAAGGTTGGTTGAGCCAGCACTATTATACATGCAGACGGGGGACAGTATGACAAGCACCTAAACAAAAACCTCTGGCTGATGGATGCACAGGAAGGAAACACCTAGAGTCCTGCTGCCATCATGTCTGGGGTGGGAGCTGTCTCTATGAGTGGTGCCCCTTAGTTTGAGAGCCCTAAAGAATTCTTTTAAAATGCCGGAACCTAGGTCCTGTCAGACATCAAGATTTTTGGAAAGTCGTAGGTTTGAGTCTACCCGAGTGGTTCTGTTGTAGAAGAGGGAAACTGGGTGGGGCATCATAGAGAGAGATGATAAGTGAAACATTCCCTTTTATCATATAGCTCCCATATAGGAATAGTAGACGGGTCTTTTCCCTTCTATTGGGTAGATGGTGACAGACCTTCAGGCCTTTCTGTTCTTCTATCTACCACCAACTGTAGGTTGCATGTGTCTGCTGTGCCTGACTCTCTGCCCTGTCGAGAGCAGGAGTTCCAAGACATCTACAGCTTTGTGGAAAGTAAACTTCTTGATGGGACTGGAGGGTGAGTAGTGCTGCGGGGACGGGTGGGGTAGTAAGAGCTCTGTCTACCCAGGGTGTGTGCTAAGCAGAACCATTGCTAAGCCTAGGAGAGTAGGCTGCTGCCTTTGGAAGACTTGATAAGTCTAAGGTACTGGGTTTAATCCCCAGCACTACATAAAATGTCTATGGTGTTGAGGTAAAAGCTCAAGAGTTCAAAGCCATCCTTGGCTACATAGTGAGTTTGAGGCTTGCTTGGGCTATGTGGGATGTTTGTCTCAATTTTATAGGGGGAGGGGGTGGCCTTTGGGAGTAAGCTTGCACGATTATAGCCTTGACTGTAGAATGAATGTCCTCTAACAGGCCTAACTGACCAATTTCCTATAGTGTCGTCTTCACTACTCTTACTTGCATCTCAGGGGTCTTGCTCTTTCTGAACATGTGGGTGGCAGGGATTCAGCCTATGTATATTGTTTTCTTGCTCTAGGTGTATGTACATTTCTGGGGTCCCTGGGACAGGGAAGACAGCCACTGTGCATGAGGTCATACGCTGTCTGCAGCAGGCAGCAGACACAAATGATGTTCCTCCCTTCCAATACGTTGAGGTTAATGGGATGAAGCTGACGGAGCCCCACCAGGTCTATGTGCAGATTTTACAGGTACGCTACGTTGTTTGGGGGAAACAGTTCCTTAGAAACACATGGGAAAGGAAAGAATTACTTAATTTTATGTGCACTTCACAAATTTATCCAGAGGTGGCAAAGGTGAGGCAGGCAGACTTTTTAGAGGTTAGATATTGATTGATTACATGCCAACATGGAAGGAGCCCTAGCTCACAGATGGCGTGGAGAGTGTCTTGGATTTGGATGTAGGCCTTGTTCTTTCATTCACTGTTAGCCTTTGAACAGATAACATCCCGCTAGGTAAAGGGACTAGAGTTAGAGGCAGGGTATAGGAAATGAGTAGCTGCTTCTTGTAGACTCATTACTCTTTACTACAGCCGTTGCTTTTCCCTTGTGCAGAAACTGACAGGCCAGAAGGCAACAGCCAATCATGCAGCAGAACTGCTGGCGAAGCAATTCTGCGGCCAAGGGTCCCAGAAGGAAACCACTGTGCTGCTCGTAGATGAGGTGAGGTTCCCGGGTTCTTGTCTGTCTCACTGCCGGGGTGCCCAAGCCATGTTGGGGAGCCGTCAAGCAGCTCAGGGGAGCAGGACACAGTACATAATGGGGTTCCTCGGTCCATGTTTCTTGGGTGGGAAATTGGAGTCTGGGACAGTTGCCGTGGTTCTCAGCCTCCTGTGTACCCAGATGTTGGGAACCCCGGGAGTTGGGAACCCCGTTCGAGCTTCCCCTCAGGGTGTCTTTGCGCAATGCAGGAATAAGGCTGAGCCCAGGACTGTGGTGGAACCTGCTTTGCTTCAGAGTGAGTGTCACAGCAGAGGTCTCTGCTGTGGCAATCCTTGATGAAGAGGTGGTCTTTGCTTGTCCAAACGGTTTTCTTTGATGGTGGATGTGAATGCATACACCTTACTCAGGGTGAACCAGGCATTAAATACCTTTTGCGGGAAGAAGTGCCCAGGAAGGGGATCCCATCAGCTGAACTGTTGGGGCCTAGCTAAAAACCTCAGAACTCCAGGGCTTTATGCTATGTGACTGATTGCTATCTATGGTCCTCTCAATGGGGTGTCGTTACCTGCTCCAGAACAGCTAGAGCTTGGCAGGGAGCTGGCTCCACTCCTGCTGTTCTCAATTCTGAGATTCCCTGGAGTCTGAGCCTGTTTGGCCTTACCCAGTCCTTCTGTCTGGTGGCATTGTCTACTTGCCCCACTGTGAGGTGCCCCAGGAGTACAAGAGAAGGGGTGGCTGCACAGATTCACTCTCCCAGGAGCAGATAGTGTGCAACTGAAGCCTGTCCATTGATTCCCTTACTGATTAGAAAGTGCCATGTGGACAGGACATGCACTAACTCAGTAGTGCAGGTTATCACTTTATGTGCTCTGGCTCGGTCTCTGAGTGACATTGTATGTATATTGTCTTTGGCAGCTTGACCTTCTTTGGACTCACAAACAAGATGTAATGTACAACCTCTTTGATTGGCCTACTCACAAGGGGGCCCACTTGATAGTGCTGACCATTGCCAACACCATGGACCTTCCCGAGAGGATCATGATGAACCGTGTGTCTAGCCGACTGGTGAGTCAGGGTGCTCTGCAAAAGTGAAAATATAGAGCACCCGTAAATACGACTTTTGCTATAACTGTCATTTTTGTGCTGGAATGAAAAACTTTGCTTGCCCTTTTCTATAAATACTATACCTTGGCTTTCTGGTCTCACAAAGTACTGGAAGTTTAGTTACCTTTTAGAAATAAAAAGTATTGGGCTGGTGAGATGGCTCAGTGGTTAAGAGCACCGACTGCTCTTCCTAAGGTCCAGAGTTCAAATCCCAGCAACCACATGGTGGCTCACAACCATCCGTTATGAAATCTGATGCCCTCTTCTGGAGTGTCTGAAGACAGCTACAGTGTACTTACATATAATAAATAAATCTTAAAAAATAAAAAAATAAAATAAAAATAAAAGTATTTAAGCCTGCCACCTCTTCGGTACTTAGAATAAAGCAGAGAACCAGACCGACTGTCTCTGCCTTCGTGGGCTTATGGTTGGTTTGTCAGGAAGCACCACCATCAGACCGTGAAGAACGTGGTAAGGGAAGGTGGGAGCTGTGATTCCCTTACAGCACCTCTGTCTTCTTGGAAGATTCTAAAAAAATAAAAGTTTATAATAGAAAACAGGATAGTTTGGTATCTACTGACCTGCAGGGTACCCAGGTCAACTAGGCAGCAGCTGAAAGGAGAAATGGGAAGAAAGTAATAGATTATTATGTGGGACTTAAGGACCAAGCTTGAGGACCTGTGAACAATTTCCCTCTGCAATCTGTCATCTTGTGTCTTCAGGGCCTCACCAGGATGTCTTTCCAGCCCTATTCTCACAGCCAGCTGAAACAGATCTTAGTGTCTCGACTGAGGGATTTAAGGGCCTTTGAGGACGATGCCATCCAGCTGGTAGCCAGGAAGGTAGGTCATCTTCAAGCCATTCAGCAAGTCCCTACTGAACACCCACTGTGTGTGTCCTGGGCTGTAGGCTCTGAATGAAGAAAACTTTAGGAAGGACTATGAAAATACCAAAGGGTTGAGGGTGGTGGCACTTGCCTTCAATCCCGTGTCTGGCAATTCCAGGATTGAGTTTGAGCCTCTTCTGATCTCTATGGGAAGGAAGTTCTGGGTCAGCCAGGGCTAAATTTGTGAACTACTGTGTCAATGGATGGATGAGTGGGTGGGCGGATAAAATGAAGAAACAATTATGGAAGACTTGTATGATTGTTTAGAAGGCCACGAGGATTATGGGCTTATGTACAAGCTAACCTGAATTGATGCAAGGAACAAACTGTTTTGTGTTATTAAAGGGATCCTTTAGGAAGGACCAAAGCCCCGAAATAGTGAGGTGACGGTATAAGTTCAACCCTTAGAAACTGGTCAGTGTTGAGGCTTGCTTATATAGAATGATCTAGTCTACAGACAAGCTGTATGCAGAATTGCTGTGAGTACTTTTTGTTTTCAATATTCTCTTTCATTTTGTTTGGGCCTTAGCACAAGCTTTTGAATTCACACTGTTCACTACTAGGATGCTGTTTTACAGGTGAGGATGGTGCTAATGAGGAAATGTTTGCATGGCGCCTCTACCCATAGGATGTAGGAACCTAAAGAAAGGGAACGCCATGATACTTGTGTCACTTATTAGAACAGTGGCTTTGGTACACTCAAAACATTAAAAATTGCTTATGGTGGCTGGTGAGATGGCTCAGCCTTTGACAGTACTGGCTGCTCTTCAAGAGGTCCTGAGTTCAAGTCCCAGGAACTACGAGGTGTGTCTCATGACCATCTGAAATCTGATGCCCTCTTGTGGCATGTAGGCAAACACAAAATAGAGGATTCACACATTAAATAAATCCCAAGCTTTTTTTTTTTTTTAATTGCTTATAATTCATCTTATTTGCTTTAAAAGCACGCACCATCACGCTTCGCTAAGATGACTACTTTTAATGTCTTAGCGTATTATATACATATACATTATAGTTTTCTTGGAAAACTATAATTTTGGAAGGAATGGATCCTTTTAGAGATAATTCAGTGTGGTCTAGTGACAGGTGAGTTTCTGGTTGCTAACGAGTACTGGGAATATAAGAACTGAGAAAGAGGTCTTTGTAGGATGAAAAGAATTAAAACCCAAGTGATCTGGGTATGTATGACAGGGTATCCATATCAGCACGTGGACAGTGAGGAGGAGTGCCAGCTCAAGGCTAGCCTGGGCTACATTGGGATATCCTATCAAAACTAACAAGCAAATGGCAATAAAGCATTCAAGCGTTTTTCAAAGTCAGCTTGGGGAGAAGTGGAGAGTTCCTTGAGAAGAGGGGCTTGGAAACCGTAGAAGGATCAGCAGTAGCTACTGACATTGTGCGTTAGTTTCATGCACCTGTCTCAACCCAGGGCTTCTCCCAAATTTTGTCAAAGGCCAGGTTTGATACCACAAGGTAAACTGAGGAGGGCCGAGTGTGGAGTGGGTGATTCACTCAGCAGACTTCTCTGAGTGAATAAAGTTTGATTTACTGGGGCTGGCACTGCCTGTGAAAGGCAATATCATAAACTCTGAACTCTTTATTTGTTTGGGGGCCAGTGAGAAGTCAGAGAGAAGGGGGGGATCATACATATGTACATACATACGTTAATACACATTAATACACATTTACACATTGGGTGGATGGAGCAGAGCTCTAACAAACAAGCAGGCTCCAACAACTTTATTTTATTCTCAGCCTTTTAATACCACTTAAAACATTGAGTTCTCTGTGTAAGAAAAAGATTACTTTGTAGCTACACATATTCGCTAAAAACAATCACCACAAAAAACAGATTAAAATCATTATACAAGAGGAAATTATAACAGGATGATTGATTATGTATTATTCTTTTGAAACTCAGACCTAGCTAACATTTCCCATCTCTTTTTCTCTACCTGTTCAACATAGCTGCAAAGCAATAATATTTGTGGGTGTCCCTGCCCGCAAGGCTCCTCAGCTGCTTCGGTCCACATGGGCAGTGGAAATAAGAGACCCAAACAGGGTTCAGAAGCCCTGTGAGATGTATGGTGGATGACCACACTGGGACCACTTGTCAGTAGGCAGATCAACTTTATAAGCATTCAATCAGCCTTCAATCACCCTAAGTAAAGTTTGAGGGGACATCCAGGATGAGCAGGGGCCATTGGCTTGGAGCTCCGGGGACCTGGAATGCTTCATTAGTGTGGGGAAACCTTTCAGGAATCTCAGGGGCTGGCTGAACAGGATTGTCAGAAGAAAGGAAATTAATCCTATAAACATTCCTCTGATAGAGGCCAGTGTGGAGCTTAGAATTTCCCTGAGCTCAGAAGGAGAAACTTTTAATGAGGGAGTCCTATATTATGAGCTGAGCCTCAGAAGGCTATCTGGCCACTGGCAGACATCTACCTTAATTAGCAGAGTTTTCCTGCATCATTGTGTAGCAAAGTTTAAGCAAGCCAGTCCATCATAGCAAGTTTTTTCCTATACTTCGCTGAAGTCTTGTTCAGATTAACTGGCTAATCACCTGTCTTTTTTTAATTGTACACACTGCAATGTATGGCCCTATCCCTATATATGAGATCAAGGAACTCAGCCCAACCCAGAGTGATTGTGCTCTTTGAAAGAATGAGTGTGTTCAAACTTGTCCCAAGCCTATTTTTTCTTCCTAGTACTATTATGTGCTTTTAGTTCATGAAAGCTCACTGTCCTCCTTTTCTATCCTATGTAACCCTCACTATTCTACAAAGGAGGGGCAACATTCTACTCTTTTTTTTTTTAAAAAAGATTTATTTATTATTATACATAAATATACTGTAGCTGTCTTCAGAAACCAGAAGAGGGCGTCAGATCTCATTACGGGTGGTTGTGAGCCACCATGTGGTTGCTGGGATTTGAACTCAGAACCTTCGGAAGAGCAGTCAATACTCTTACCACTGAGCCATCTCGCCAGCCTCAACATTCTACTCTTAATTTTACCTTTTTTAGAAAAACAACTTAAACCATCTCATTAAACTGTCAACTACCTTAACTTTCTAAAACTATTTAAATCAAATCAGGAGTTCCAAAAATTCATTAATTCATCCAAATAGTATTTTATGAAAATTCATCTTCATGTTGATCTACAGGAAAATTGCCTAATAGAGTGGAGGGTCTTCCCGTGCCCAGTCTTACAGTGCTAGGTATGTGAGGAATATAGCAATGACAAACACAGACTGCATATCAACATCAAGAAGCAATCCTGTGCCTTTCCATTGGAGTTGTGCAAAATATTGTGTCTCCAGGAAGCTTACTTGCCTACTGCAGCTCCTCCTGCATGGTATCTGGCAAAATTTGACTTCTTTCCCTTCCCAATCTTGATTTTAATTCTCTTGGGCATTGATCAGGCCGTTCTCCCAAATTTACTACATTCTGAGGGAGGAATACTCCAGATATACTCTTCCCCTAGCTGCTGGTAACTGTCTCTCAGGGCACACAGAATAAGAACCCTTGTGTTTTGTTTGTTTCTGAGACTGGGTCTCTATGTAGTCTTTGCTGTTCTGGAACTCACTATATGGACTAGACTGGCCTTGAGTTCCTATATTTACCTCCTGCTTTATCACCATTCCCAGCTTCCACAGATGTCATATTAGGGCTTTAGATTCCCTAGAAGCTGGGGGTGTGGGTATTTGTGAACCACTCTGTGGCTACTGAGAAAAGAACCAAGTTCTCATAACAATAAGCATCTTTTCCATCTCCTCAAAGACTAACAACAAAACCCCACTTATTTCCTGAATAATAAAACGGGATTTCTACCCTTTCCACTGCTGTTACCTATAGAATCATGGGACAGCCGTTTGGGATGTAGTAATTGTATTCCAGTCATGAACATATATATATTTATTAATCTGTGCTCTGCTATGTGGCTCACTAGTTACCTCTCCTTCAGTTCTGCCCTGCCTCTTCTGTTTCTGGCTGTTAAACACCCCCACCCCCACCCCCACCCTATCTCTGCCACAAGTCCTACCTATTCTCTTTTTTTGTATAGGCCATCAGCTTTTTAGTAAACCAATCAGAAGATAAGAGAGGGAGTGTTAATAAAATTGATGTAGCCATCAATTTGGCTACAATACCAAAGTCTATCTGCACTCAGCTTTGTTGGCATAGAAATCAGCTTTTGAATAATACAAAGACAGTCTTTACACAGTGCACAAAGATGACCCCAACAAGAGCCAGTGGTTATTTACCTGAGATGGCAAGTGGACATGAGAAATAAAATATTCCGGGGCTGGCGAGATGGCTTAACGGGTAAGAGCACTGACTGTTCTACCGAAGGTCCTGAGTTTGAATCCTAGCAACCATGTGGTGCCTCCCATCCACCCTTAATGAGATCTAACATCATCTTCTACTGTGCCTGAAGACAGTGAGCAGGGCTGACTGGATTGGAGAGGGGTCCTCAAAATTCAATTCCCAACAACCACACGAAAGCTCACAACCATCTGTACAGCTACAGTGTACATCAAATAAAATAAAAATCTGAAAAAATAAATAATAAACGTTCCTTCTTGTAGGTAGCAGCCCTCTCTGGAGATGCCCGGCGCTGCCTGGACATCTGCAGGCGTGCCACAGAGATCTGCGAGCTTTCCCATCTACGCGGTGACTCTCTGAGCCTGGTGACTGTGGCCCACTTAATGGAAGCTATAGATGAAATGTTCTCCTCGTCATATATTACTGCCATCAAGTAAGATGCATGCTTTGTGCATGCACTTCTGGGAGGGTCTGAGATGTCCCAGCTTAGGGGCTTTAGCAGTTGGCTTGTTTTTCAGACTTAACTCGTTCTATCCACATTGAATTAGAGAAAGTCTTAGGGGCAATCGGAAGGCAACACAATCCTTGGGTAGGGGCCGAATGCTTACAACTTTTATTGGGGCATTTATTGAGTACAAATACTACAGGAACAGACTGGGTTTGGTTTTTCATGCATATAATCCCAGCACTTGAGAGGCTAAGGCAGGAAGATTGTCACAAGTTTAAGTTACATAGTGATAGTTCCATGAAAGTCTGAACTACACAGTGAAACTCAGTAAGGAGAAGAACAACAGATAGGTAGTAGGGTGGTGGTAGAAAGTACTTGTAGCTCTTTACAGAAGACTCAAATTTAGCTCCCAACATAGACATGTCAGCTCACAGCTGCCTGTCAATTCTGGGCATCTGCCACCCTTTTCTGTCCTGCATGCAAACACCATTCTTTTCTTTTAAAGGATACACAAACAAGACACAATTATGTTTCTTCTTACTGAGGCATGCTCCACTCCCAAAATTCATAAGTGGGTTTTTTATCATTTCCATTCATTCTTTTATTCATTCATTCATTTATTTTAAGATGCAGGCGGGCGTAATTCTAGAAGTAGTCCCTGTGTTCGCCCATTTCCAACGAGCATTTTCTGTCAGTTTGATCCTGTGGGGAAAGTGTGGGGCTTTGTCAGGAGATACAGAAAATGTTCCCCAGGGTTTCTCTCTTCCGTGAGGCTCTAGAACTCCCATCTCTTGGTTTCCTTTAAGAAACGCTTCTGTCGTGGAACAGAGCTTCCTGAGAGCCATTCTTGCGGAATTCCGTCGGTCAGGACTAGAGGAAGCAACCTTTCAACAGGTAATTGGTTGAAAGTTTTTTTTTTTTTTTTTTCTTTTCTGTCTTTCTAGATATGGGTGGGTCCAGAGTTCTTAGACTAGGGGAGAAATTAACAGGGGCTCAGGTTCTTTTGTAACTGAAGTGTTGGTCCGGTGTTCAGTTCTCCAGTACCACATCAACCAGGCTTGGTGGTTCATACTCCTGGGACTTTGAGGTAGAGGAGGGAAGGAGGTTTATAAATTGTGTCATCCTTGGCTCATACACACTTTGAGACCAGCCTGGAATATATGAGACCTTGTCCTTTAAACAAAGGAAATAACAAGACCCCAGAGTGACCTTTAGCAGTGCTACATTCCAGATGTTACTGTGCAGGCTCGAACTCTTAATGCCTGTGACCACACGACATGACTTTCTCTGCAGTTAATAATCATTTCATGCGGATCAACTGGTAAGATAGGTGCGGGACATCCCGTAACACTGAGGCTTTAACACCTGCAGTCTCTGCACTTGGAAGATGAGGCAAGGGGATTGACAAGAGTTTGAGGCCAGATTGGTCTACATAGTGAGTTAAAGTCCAGTGTGAGCTACAGACTTCAAAACCTTTCCTTTAAAAGACTAGAAAAGAGCGGGTGTGGTGGCACACGCCTTTAATCCCAGCACTTGGGAGGCAGAGGCAGGTGGATTTCTGAGTTCGAGGCCAGCCTGGTCTACAGAGTGAGTTCCAGGACAGCCAGGGCTACACAGAGAAACCCTGTCTCGGAAAACCAAAAAAAAGACTAGAAAAGAAAAAGTGACATAACCTGCCTATTGTCACATAGATAAATGATAGAATGGCAAGGTTCAGATGAGCCGTGCCCTGTTCTACAGCTTGCATTTGTGCAAGGGCATCTACCGATGACGACACATTTGGTATCCAAGGCGTGAATGACTGTTTTGTCACTGGGTCTTAACTATGTAGCCTTGGTTGTCCTGAGACTCAAAGTCTCCTGGCCTCTGGCCTCTGCCTCCCAAGTGTGTGGACTACCAGGTGCTCCATTTTTGCAAAAGATGATCGGATAAAAGCCCGGCATTACTGTCTTTCCTAACCTTTACTTCGCTTTCACTTTTGCTGTCTAGATATACAGTCAGCACGTGGCTCTGTGCAGAATGGAGGGACTGCCATACCCAACCATGTCAGAGACCATGGCTGTGTGCTCACGTCTGGGTTCTTGCCGCCTTCTTCTGGTGGAGCCCAGTAGAAATGACCTTCTCCTTCGAGTGAGACTCAATGTTAGCCAGAATGACGTGCTGTATGCTCTCAAAGAAGAGTGAAGGACTTCACAAACTTCTGCTTTGTCTCAGAGCTTTATTTTATTTCTTCAGAACATGGAATTATAGCAGAATATACAGGATGAAATTGTTGTTATAAGTTTGTTATTTTCCATTATTTATTTTGCTTTTTCCAAAGTTTTGGAGAAGTTACGGTAACATACTATGTATATAAAGATATGTATACAAGATCCTTGTATCTATGTAAAATAGTTCTGGGAGAATTTGTATGAAGTTAGGTATACTGGTTGCCTCTGAGAAATACCTGGTGGGTTGTTCAGAGGTTACAGGAAAACTTCACTATATGCTATGATGTATTGGATTTTAGTTGATACAAAGTAAAATTGATTTTATAGAAAAGAACTGGTATGGTTTGGGGTGCATCACACTGACAATGCCCTTTGCAGGTAGCACTGGGTTCATTTCCCAATGATAAATCAAAGCCTTTAGCCCTTCATGGGGAACATCATGTAATCTCAGAATTCGAGAGGCTGAAGCAGAAGGATTACTGCTGGCAGGCAAGCAGGCACTGATCTTCAAAACAAAGTTACCGCTTATAAAAAACAAATCTTGTTGACAGAAAGTAGAAAGTACTTAAGGATAAGTTCAATAATGATGTGCTATGGACTGCAGATACCATTCATTAGTGAGGTGAAAGCCTGTTCCCCACGCTGCAATAAATTGGATATGGTGGCACACACCTGCAATCCCAAAACTTGGGAGTTAGACACAGAGAGATTAGAAATTAAAAGTCCTCAGCAAAGCAGGTTCGAGGCCAGTTTGCTCTCTGTTGCTGCAACACAGACATTATGACTAAACGCAGCTTTGGGGCAAAAGGTTTAACTTGGCTTACATATTCTGGTTACAGTCTTATCACCAACCTAGGCCATGCTGAGAAAACAGGTGGGAGGACTGGGTTACAAAGCATGTTCAAGGCAACCTGGGTAGATTAGGGAGACCCTGTCTGAAACTGAAACTTTTAAGATGGTGTCTCAAAAAGTTCCCTGGATTCTCTGGAACTAGCGATGTAGACCAGGCTAGCTTCAGAGCTCCACCTGCTGCTGCCTCTCAAGTGGGGATTGAAGGCATATGCCATTCCTTGACCAAACTGAAACAAATGTAAAACGATAGCTCAGTGGAAGGTGGTTTGTTGACAAATGAGAGAGGTTCTGGGTTCATTCCACTAAGTAAATACAAGGTTATGAACCTTGTGCATTCAACACATTACTGTGTCCTGATACATAGACTGCTGCTTGGGAACTTCATGAAATGAGTGAGCTGTGATAATGTCTGCTATTAGTCTTCAAATAGTTTATAAATTTGTAGCCAGACTTGATGGCAAAGACCTGTAATCCCAGCTACTCAAAAGGCTAAGACAGGATTATAAGCATAAGGCCTAGACTGTAACATCCTGAGCTCAAGATCAGCCTGAGCATCTTAGTGAGGCCCTGGCTCAAGAGGGCTGGGGATGCGGGATAGATTTCTGTGTAGAGAAATTGACCAGGCAAGCTAGAAGCCCTCGTCTATATCCCTTTTATTACACACACATTCTAATAAAACTGAGTTGAGAATCCCTATCAGGATATTTTTAAGGATTATTTTGTATGTATAATGTTCTGTGTGCATCTGTGAGGATGTACCACCTATGTGTACTCAGGAGAGGCCATCTGATCCCCTACAGCTAGTTACAAATGAGTGTGAGCAGCCATGTGTGTGCTGGTGACTAGAACTACAAAAAAGCAAGTGCTCTTAACTGCTGAGACACCTCTCCACCCCTGTATCAGAATATTGTTATAATGTCCACACCCACAATGAACCAAAAGGAAGAGTGAAGAAGTCCTTTATAGAAGAAAAGTGAATGATAAACAAAATGAGGCGGTTGAAATGGCTCAAAGGCATGAGTGTAAAGGCTCAAGTGGAGGCTCTTGCAGACGATCTGAATTTAGTTTCTAGAACTGAAGTCGGGCAGCTCACCACTCCAGCTCCAGGGGATTAACACTCACCACCTCCATGGCCACTGCACGCACACATACAGACACACAAATGATGTTTTAATTGCCAAAAGAAAGCACAGGCTGAGGGGGTGGCTTTTGCAGAGAACTTGAATTCCTTGCACCTACGCCTGGCAGCTCACACCTGCCTGTAACTCCAGCTCCAGGGTATCTGACACCATCTTCCAGACGCTCAGGGCACTTGCACTTGTAAGCATGCACACCTACACATGGATCCACACATAACCAAACAATTTTTAAATTTTTAAAAATCACGAAACTTGATGGGGAGATAGCTCAGCTGACAATATTTACTGCAAAAGCATTAGAGCCTGAGGTTGGATCTACTTTCTAGTAGGTGAGATGTGCATACAACCTGTCCTGGGAAGGAACCTCCACAGACAGAAGTTTCTAAAATAATTTTAACAGAACTGTCACATGACCCAACATACTGCTCCTGGGTATACAACCAGACAACTATATCCTATCAAAATTATTTATGCCCATCAACAGACGCAATGTGATATATAGATATAGATATGAGGTAAAGAAAAATGAAATTAGGAAATTTGCAGAAAAATGGATGGATCTATAAAATATATTAAGTGATAATATTGCATGTTGTCTCATGTGGATGCTAGCTTTCAAATTAATTACTCATATAGTGAAACAACAAAAGCAAACAAAAAAGCAAGTCCCAAAACAAAACTTTAACAAAAATCATAAGTTGGGGAGTGGGGTATGGCTCAGAGTAAGAGCTCTTGCTCTGTAAGCATAAGGATGTGAGTTTGAACCCCCAGGATCTACATATAAAGCTGGGCACCCAGGGACTGAGGAGGTGGCTCAGTGGTTAGAGACACTTGCAGCTCCTGCAGAGAGCCCAGGTCCAATCCCCAGACCCATGTGGCAGCTTACTGCCATCTTTAACTCTGTTTTCAGGGGATCTGATTCCTCTTGGCCTCCATGGACACTTTGCTTACATAAATGCAACCAAACACTTAGAAACACACACACACAAATAAAAATACAAAACAAAAACAGGCTACAGAGATGCTTCAGCACATAGGGTAGCTCACAAGACACTAACATTGTTAGTTTTCTTGAGACAGGGATTCTCTATACAGCCCTGGCTGTCCTAGAACTCCCTCTGTAGACCAGGCTGGCCTTGAACTCAGAGATCCATATGCCTCCACCTCCCAAGTACTGTGATTAAAGGTGTGCATCCCACCCCCCCCCCCCCACACACACACACCCTTTTTTTTTTTTTTTATACACATTTAAAAGGAGGGAGATTTGATGCTCTCTTTTGGTGTGCAGGTATACATGTCCACAGAGCACATTAAAACCAACAAACAGGTTGGGGATTTAGCTCAGTGGTAGAGTGCTTGCCTAGTAAGTACAAGGCCCTGAGTTCGGTCCTCAGCTCTGGGGGAAAAACAACAACAACAAACAAATAACAGCTGGGCATGACTTCCTGAGTTTGTAACCCCAGCACTGACTTCCTGAGTTTGTAACCCCAGCACTGACTTCATGAGTTTGTAACCCCAGCACTGACTTCATGAGTTTGTAACCCCAGCACTGACTTCATGAGTTTGTAACCCCAGCACTGACTTCATGAGTTTGTAACCCCAGCATTGGGGAGAAGAGGCTGGGGATTCCAAGAGCTCACGATCAGCAAGACTAAGCTGAAACAGCTTCCAGTTCAGTGAGAGACCTTATGTCAAGGGAGTAAGGTGAGGATAGAAAGCTGCAGATGAAAATGGGAGGTCCTAAATGAGCATGTGCACTGCATACCACCAGGCATCAACACATACACACAACACACACTCACAAACACAACTCCAAACCCATTTTTCTATCTGAGCACGACAATAGCCTCCAGGAAAACTATGTGTAGAGACGTAAGAAAACAGTGTAGGGCTGGAGAGATGGCTCAACGGGTAAGAGCACTGACTGCCCTTCCGAAAGTCCTGAGTTCAAATCTCAGCAACCGTATGGTGGCTCACAAGCATCCGTAATGAGATCTGATGCCCTCTTCTGGTGTGTCTGAAGACAGCTACAGTGTACTCACATATAATTAATTACTTTTTAAAAAGGCTTGTGCTAGCATACCCATTGTTTAAAAAAAGAAAAAGAGAACAGTGTAATGTTTATTTTGACATAATTGGCACAACGGTGACTCTTTGCCATTATCCACTTACATGTGGTGAGTTTTTTTCCTTCTGCACTGGTCCCTCTGGCCATTATCCACTCTTAACCCTCCTTGCTCTATTATTATACACTATCTCCTAAATTATACTCTGCCTCATTTGAGTCTGCTATGTGGGAAACACAAGATCTGGGAGCCTGTGGCAGGCCAGAGTGAGAGTCCAGTAAGAGGATAGATCCTCACTGAAAAGGAACTGTTGCAGAATGGGAGATGAAGTCAGTGGCCACATCTCCTGTTAATTTACATACACGGGTATTACTAGGTCTGGGAGGTAGCTGGACTGGCAGGGTGCTGCTAGCAGGAACAAATCTCTGCGTCTCATCGACAGCACCTCAGAAGTCCCAGAGGTGTAATGCCTGCACTAGGAGATGCAGACAGGAGGATCACAAATCCCATGTCATCCTTCACTACAAATCAAATTCAAGGTCAGGATTGAGTACACAAAACTTTCAAACAAATCAGCCAGGTGGTGGTGGTGCAGTCTTTAACCCCAGCACTCAGGAGGTAGAGGCAGGTGGGTCTGTGTGACTTGAAGACAATCAAATGAAAAAACCCAAAGCTGTAGGAATCACTATCTACGGTTTATTATTTGTGTGTGTTAATTTGAATGTCGGAGTGCAGGCAGGCCTGCATCTGTGTAGGGTCAGAAGACAGCTTCTGGGAGTTGCCTTAGTAAGGCAGTTTATGAGACAGAGTTCTTACTATGTAGCCCTGGCTGGCCTAAACTAGACCAGCTGCAGGCAAACTAAAGGACTCCGCCTCTGCCCCTCCCCCGAGTGCTGAGATTTAATGCATGCACCACCAGGGCTGCAGAACTGATTTATCAGAACTGAAGCCTGCAGTCTCTCCATGAAGTGAGACTACGCACGTGGTGTGGGGAATCTCGGGGTCTGGTCTATCTGCAGGTCAGTTCCATCAATCCCCATATAACAGGGTTCCATGAGGTAGAGGCGGCCCTTCAGCTTGCAGCGATGCTCCGGCCTCAGTTAATCGAGGGCTTTGGTTCCTCTAATCTGAAGTTTTGTCCTGCCCTCTGACTAGAAAGGAGCTCTGTTTCCCAGAGAGCTGGTTTTCCGTGCCTAAGATGCACGGACTGGAGGAAGCCGCATCCTCCAGATCTCAGCACAGGGACGCGGCCCGGCTGCCTACAGGTAGCCAGTAGGACGCGGAAGCACCGGGGCGCACGAAGAGAACCAGGAAAGAGGCCTCTCGGAGAAACTGCGGCAGGAATGGGGCACGCCTACCGTGGGTGAAGGACGCAGCAAGCCACACCTCACGACGCTGCCGCCAGCCGGTATCGCGTTACCTGCTCCAAGATGCCTGCGCGCAGCCGGCCCCACCCTCGGCGTCACCTGTGGGCGCGCCCCGCCCGCATACCGGCGCACATGCGCACGGCGACCCGCCGGCTGTGGTGTCACGTGCCGGGCGCCAGCCACCGCCTCCTGGGCGGGCGCTTCCTGTGGCTGTCTCCGCCGCGGCCGCCCCGGGGCCGCGGAAAGCTAGGCGGTTCCGGGCTCGAGAAGGCCCGGTTTTGGTTCGGATCCGCCGCGAGGTATGCCACGTGCCCGCTTCCCGGCGTGTGGACTCTGGGGGCGGCCGGGGAGATAGAGGCGGCTTGGGTCGGGCCGGGCCGAGCCTGGCAGCGGGAGGGCCGCGACCGGCCTGCGGCAGCGGAGCATCTCATTCTCCCGAGCTCCTTCACTCCCGCACCCCACCCCGGCTGACGCTTCGCTGTTGACTGCAGTCCGAAATGTGACACTTGGAGTGGCTTACGCCTGTGCGCTCACACCAGGGAACCTCGCAGCCCTGTTGATTCCCGCTCCAGACGCGGGATCGTGTCTTGTTTCTTAATCCCCTCGCCACCTCATGCTTCTTCATAGATTTGCAAGATGCTCAGGGCTGAGGTTTCCCGCCCTATATGACCTCCCACTTCCTTGGGCATCTTCTGCATCAACCCATAATGCTTCCCAGTGCTGTCAGGGTAACTAACGCCCAAGTGTCTTTAAAGCCTTGAAGCTGTTTCTCTTTCTCCCCTAGTTCATGCCTTCATTTTTAGCCTTACGGTTTGGTTTCTGCCTCTGTGGTGCTGGGCGTTTCTTCTCCTTGTGTAGGCCAAGCCAGTTCTCACCTCAGAACTGGTGTCAGTTCGTTTGATTTGCTTGGAGTTTTGCTAATCCCCAGTGTGCAAACTTCATGACTCAGCACGGGCATCGTCCTCTCCTAGATGTCTTTTCTATGTCCTCGATAAGGGGCTGCCTCTCGCACCCATGATCCCTGCAGCTGCTCTGTGTTCGTTGTCTGCCCATGGGTCTGTTTCCTTGAAGCCTGAGGTAGGAGCAAATGAGTTCCTTCCAGTACTGGACAGGTGTTGCTACAGTACCCGTTGACCACTTGTGACATCTTTCAGAGGATCTAAATACTGAATCAGGTGCAGAGTGCCCAAGGGAACTGATGATGAAAACGATCCATGCCTGTGCTGCCCAGTGGTACCCATTAATCGGGTTCACCTACTGAGAACTTGAAATCTGTCTGGTGTGACCGAGGAACTGAATTTTTAATTTAAATTTAAATAGACACATTATTTGCAGAACAGACAGCACTGCTTTTAAAAGCCTTTCCAAACCATTGTACCTCGAATTGCTTCCATAAGTCTGCCTTCCATGGTCACCAGTCAGTTCAGAAATTGTGTCTCCACCCCCACCCACCCCTCATATCCCTCTGTTGACAGTGGTCCCCTGCCTTCCATCCACTACCTCTCCTTGCCTCTGTGCTATTAATTATAAAGTGGTGTTTTAGCCCGTGGGAGTAAGTTCCCTAACCACGGATGCCACTGTTGGGGGCCATATCTCATCATCTATTCCAGTCTGAGTCTCTTCAACTTTACCTGATAGGTATCTAGCCTGCCAAGATGCCAGGGCCAAGACCTCGGAAGGGCCCTAAGACCAGTGGCCAGGGTGCTGAGACTGCCAAGCAGGTATGGACGTGGTCTCCTTCACCCCGGGTCCACATGGAGTACGGATATCTAGGCATTTGTGGTTAAAGAAATGGCTCAGTGGTTAAGAGTGCAAGACCACATCCACCTCCAGTTCTAGGGGACCCAACACCCTCTTTTGGCCTCCATCGGCACTGCAGCCACTTGCTGTACATATATATATATATATATATATATATATATATAGGAACAACTATCATACACATTTTTTTAAAAAACTGAAAAACCAAAACAACAACAACAAAACCAGTTAAGGTAGGGTTGACTATGAGTAGTCAAAATAATGGACACAGAAAATAAGGTGGAAAGGGGAAGACGGGTTAGTGTTTCCTAGGTGTATGATCAGGTTTTACGTGAATTCTGTGAGTGGGTTGGAGTGATGGCTGCAAAACAGTGGAAATGTCTAATCCTCCTTAGCTGCACACTTGAACATAGGTAGGACAGCAGATTTCATGCAATGTGTTTACTACAATTAAATCGGAGAGATGGCTTAGCTGCTCTTCCAGAGGTCCCCTATGGTGGCTTCCAACCATCCGTAAATACAGTTCCAGGGGAATCCAACGCCCTCTCGCAGACAGACATGCAGGCAAAACACCAGGCACAGAAAATAAAAATAGATCATTTAAAATTAAATGTGGTACATCATCCCACTACTAAGGAGTCAGAAGCATGAAGATTGTGAGTTCAAGGCCAGCTTAGGTTACACTGAAAGCACTTCTCAAATTACTCCCTTCTTCCCCCACAAAAGCAGATTGGGTACATGTATGTAGTCTCTCTGAAGATGATAAGAATTAACTAATGATGAATAATGCTAAGTGTTGTGCCCAGCAGCTGTTGCTGTTTTTGTTAATTAGGATAGTGGCTTCTTTTAAAACGTCTCCATCTTTTAGATGTTTCCTTCTCTGCACATTGGGCCTCGCTCAGAGTGAGTGGGGACGGAGCTCAGGGCTTTGGCCTCACTCAGAGTGAGTGGGGACGGAGCTCAGGGCCTTGCACGCCACATGGTTGCTCTTCCGCCAAGCTGTAGGCCTGGCTCGGTTTTGCTTTTTATTTTGGCACAAGTTAATCTCAAGTTGCCTAGGCTGACTTTGAACTTTTATGTATCTCAGGCAGGTACTGAACCGGAGTCTTCCTGCCTTGCCTCCCCAGTGCTAGGACCATAAGTATGTACTGCTACACGTGACAGACTCTCATGCACAGCATAGGTTATCCTTGAACCCCTGATTATCCTGCTGCACTTCCCACGTGCTGGAATTGCAAGCATGTGCCACAATGCCAAGCTCTATTCGGTGATTTTTCTTTTCTTTTTTTGTTGTTTATTTAGTGGGATGCTTTCAATTCCTATCCTGGAACTCACTATTTAGATCAGATTGCCTTAAACTTGGGATGGTTCTCCGGTTCTCTCAAGTTCTGATTTGTTATGTAATTTTAAAACCAATTATTTAGTTGTATGTCTGTGTGAGTGCCACATGTGTGGCTCAGCTCCTCAGATCCGCTGGGCTGGAGATCCAGGTGATTATGAAACATCTACTGTGGCGCTAGGAACTGCTCAGGTGCTCTGGAAGGGGAGGAAGCACTCTACTCCTGCACCATCTCTCCAGCCCTTTGATATCCTGGAGAATCCTTCTCTGGGTACTGCAGAGATGGCTTCTTTGTTAAGAGCACTTAGGCGTGGTTCCCAGCACCCATATAGAAGCTTAAAAACAATCCATAACTTCAATCTCAGGGGATCTGCCTTCTGACCTCTGAGGGCACATAAAATGGTATAGTATCTTTAAAGACAAAACAAACAAGCCCTTTCTCTGTCCTTAGCTGGGGCTTTTTGTGGAGTTCAACCCTGAGGACATGCTCCTGGGGGTGGATGAGACTGAAGATGATGGGGACCTGGAGGCTGAGTTACTGGCGCTCACGGGGGAAACAGCGAGCAGGAGCAGGAAGCCAGCACCCAAGGGGCAGGGTGAGTTTTCTTTCACTGCTGGGCTGGTGCAGGTCCATGAGGGACAGGGTTCTCACCTGACAGCCTAGTTCTTTAGATAGTTACATTCCTTCTATAGTTCAGCCACAAAGAGTTCAGCTATGTACCTGTATTTGGAGCTCCTTCCCCTTTGGGGACAAGTCTTCTAGCCTAACTCAGATCACTAGCCTTGGTTCTACATAGGCAGAGCCTCGTATTATACAGTAGGGGCTCAAAATAGCACTGACAGAATTGTGTGCACAGTAAATAGAGATGATATCAAATGAGGAAGTAAGTCTCCCTTCACAGCTGGAAGAGGACGGAAACTTAGGTATCAGAATGAGAGAGCTAAAGATTCCTCTTAGCAGGAACCCTTAGAGGCAGCCCGTGTGTTCCGAGTCAGGACATGACTGGGGAAGGGCCCACTACTCTAGCCTTGCTTTGGGGTTAGGTAAGCCTGGGTTTGGATATTGCCACTTACTGAGATTGTGAGTTTGGGGAAATGAATGTTGCTGAGTCTTGGTTGATTCAGTATAGAAAATATAGATAATGTTGTTACTCATCTTACAGAACTGTGACACTTGAGTAGAACCATTTACAGATGTGAAAGGCATAGTGGGGCAGTGAATAGGCACATTTACCTACAGACAGAAGTGCGGGAAAAGGAGGACTGGGAAAGCGACATCCGTAGCAAGGGCCTTTTGAGCTGGGTCATGAAAGGAGAGGCCTTTCTGGGTTGGACTTTGCTGTGGAAGGGCAGGGGGGGTTCTGCCAGGTATAGTAACCAATAGAGTGAATTAAAGATCGTCTATTTATTACCCAGCACCTTGCTTGAGTCGTCATGACCATCTGTGACTCTTTCCTCAGCTCCACTGCCCATGGCCCACATTGAGAAGCTGGCAGCAGACTGTATGCGAGATGTGGAGGAGGAGGAGGAAGAAGAGGAAGGGCTGGAGGAGGATGCAGACCTTCTGGTATGTTTGCCAGGCTGGTGTCCAGAGAGAGAGCTTTTGAGGGAGACTGGGGTTTGTACCCCTTCTTCCTTCCCAGGCCTGTCCTCGTGACTTCACAGTGAGAAATTTGTCTCCTTGGACTTTGGATCTGAGCAAATTTGAAGTTTTTTTTTTTTTTTTCAAAGTTTTCCTTGGTTAGATTAAAGAATTGTTGGTAGTGAGGATTTGGCGTTGAGAAATATTACATGGGAAGAGGGGTGTTAACTTTTTTCCAGTCATGATGTGGCCATGAGGCACCCAGAGTTCTTGGACTGTTTCCCCAGACAGAGCTGCAGGAGGTCCTGGGTGAGGATGAAGAAGCGGGCCTGCTGGATGGCAGTGAGGCAGCAAGCCCAGACCTGTGTGAGGAGAAGACTTGGGACAACACTGAACTACCTGTAGAGCAGGCAGCCTGCCAACAGGCAGTTCCTGCTGCAGCTCAGGTAGGTTTTGCAGGAGGGCTCTGATGTGCCTTGGATTCTCCTGTGTGTACATGAACACTATGCATGTGGCATGGCTCAGACAGCAAGGTTGCCAAATAACTAGCAGCTCCCCACATAGAAAACAAGCATGAGAGACCTCCATAGCTGGCTGCCTTCAAAGGCCTTCCTGTTCCAGGCCACTCTTGGAGCCATTTCCTGGCCTCTCCTGATTTGGGGGCCTCTGTTTGCCTGACATAATGTCTGGCCTCTCTTGTGGGTCTTTGCCTTATACTCAGGGGGCTTAGGCACTTCTTTCTCCTGGAGTCCCAGAGATCCATCTTCTGGGGTAGCTTCCTCACAGAGAGAGAATGGCAAGGGCCTAGCTGGCTCTGGAGTGGCCAGCCCTGAGCTGAAGTATCTGCAGGCTGGAGGGCCTCGGGGGCTGCAGGCTTTGCTGGAGGAACGGATCCGTAACTACCAGGAGGCCGCAGCCAGTGCCAAGGAGGCCGGTGAAGCTGCCAAAGCCCGGCGCTGTGAGCGAGGCCTAAAGGTGAGTGGGACTGTGGGTCAGGTGACAGTAAAGGGATGGCCACACTGGCATAATAAACACTTATCGCTGGCCTGTCTTCCAGCAAGGCCCAGGCCCAGGCCCAGGTGGCTTCCTGGGTTACAAGTGTTGATTCCTTCCCTTAGACTCTGCAGTCCCAGCTTGCCACTGTGAGGAAAGGCGGGAAGATCTGTGAGGATGAGATCCCACCTCCAGTAGCCTTGGGAAAAAAGTCCCCAGCCCCCCAGGAAAGAGCCAACAAGAACCCTGAGATAGACTCTCCAGGTCCCTGTGCCATGGAGCCAGGTATCTGAAGACACACTATTTCTAGTTCCCATATCCTGCCTACCCCACCTGCCTGCCTGTCATGGCTCCAAGAATTCCTCAGCCAGTAAGCGGTCCCTGGGGCCCTCGACCTTCCTTCTTTGACTGTCTAGCTCAGTTCTCTGGGGCCTTTTGTTTTATGTAGGCAACCTTTCCCAGCCCGAGTCCAGCCTTCCTGCCATTGCTCCCTTGCCTGATTCAGACCCAGACCCACAAGCCCTGCTGTTAGCCCGACAGAGAGAGTACAAGGCGGCTGCTCTTGATGCCAAGCGGGCTGGAGATCTAGACCGTGCCCGGGAGCTCATGAGGATCGGGAAGGTATGGTGCCCTAGTGTCATTTAGTAGATGGGAAGCAAAGGCCAGAGAGGGAGCTATACAGCACCTGCGTGAGAGTGGGCTCAGGGACTCAGGGAGTCGTTTCAGGCCATGCTTTTGGAGCTCCTTGGCTTATGCCTATAACTTTTCCTCTTCAGAGATTTGGTACTGTCCTAGAGGCCCTGGAAAAGGGTCAGCCTGTGGACCTGAGTGGCATGCCCCCAGCACCTGCGGGTCAGTCACATAATGGGGGTATCTGCCTAGGCTGGGATTAGGGAGGGCTGTGAGGTATGGAGTTGGCCAGGTACTCTGCCTACCCTGCTATTTGGATTCCCAGATCTGAAGGCCCTCCCCCAGGCTTCTAAGGCCTCCTCAGCAACCCAAGGCCTGTCCCCAGCAGTAGAGCAAATGCAGCCAGTGATGGCCTCTGACCTCCCAGCCACCCCAGGTAGGACTTCACAATGGGAGAGTGGCGTTGGGGCCTAGGAAGGGGTGGGATGAGCTGATAGTCTCTCATTGTCACCTTTACAGTGGTCCCTGCAGAGCCAACAACAGTGCTGGATGCTTTACAGCAAAGGCTGAACAGGTATCGTGAGGCAGGCATCCAGGCCCGGGCCAATGGGGATGAGCGCAAGGCCAGGATGCACGATCGCATTGCCAAGGTTAGCCCATTGCTGTGTAGCCCCTATCCTATGTTAGCTTATTCTTGCCTTGCCCTGCCTGTCTGCTTTCCCTATGAGCCCTGGTCTCTAGTCCTTGTCTGTTTATGGAGTTCTTGCTGCTTTGGGACTCCTTTTCTTCTAGGGCTGCAGTTTTCTCCTATCCCCTCTTTCTCTGCCTCTCTGCAGTGAGGGCACAGAGCCTGCAGACTGCAGCCTGCTAGAAATTCCTTCCTTCCCTTGTAGCAATATCAGGATGCTGTTCGAGCTCATCAGGCAGGACAGAAAGTTGACTTTGCCGAGTTACCTGTTCCTCCAGGTGGGTGATGTTTGGACTTGATGAGGTTTCTGAGCAAAAATGGAGAAAGAAGTTTCTCGTGTGTGCCTCCACCTTATGAGAGTTACCCATCCCAGAGCCGGGCAAGATGCACAGCAGGCTCATGTGGCCTTAATGCTGCCTCTTTGACCCCTTTCTGTTCTGTCTCCTCTCAGGATTTCCTCCCATCCCTGGCCTGGAGCCCAGTAAAGGTAGTGAGCAGGATTCAGTGGCAGCAACTTTAGCAACTGCCCAAAAACTGGCCTCAGAAGATGCAGCCCTGGTAGATGACGAGGAGGAGGTTTGGCTATGGGCCCAGGACTTCGGGGCTTGGTTTTAGGGGCATGGGGGGGGGGGGCGGCGGTGAGGGAGGGAGGACAGCAGATAAGGAGTAAACCCAGACCCTACTGTATATTAACCTCATAAACTAGAGATCCTTTCCTCCTTTCCAGAGGAAAAAAATTGCAGAGGCAGAACTAGAATTCAGACCTGGGTATTTCTGGCCCCCAACACTCAGAGCTTCTTTATTACTGTGATGCTTCCTGCCCAGGAAGCTTTTGATGGTTCTGTCGTTGGGGGCAGGGCTCTGGAGGTAAAGCTACCCCACTAAGGCCATACAGTGAATGGGTGCAACATTAAGGAGGTAGCTCAAGTGTAGGCATGGTGAATGATAACTATCTGATAGCCTCCTAACTGGGTGCCACCTGCAGAGTGACACTCCAGCACCGGCCCCATTGGCCAAGAAGCCAGCACAGACTCTGGTCTCTCCATCCCATCTTCTGACTGAGCCCAAGGCTTCAAGTTCTAAGGAGTCACTGAGTCCATCTGGTAATTTGGGGACAAATAAGACAGAGGAGTGATAGTCCAGTGAGATAGGCATGGCCCCAACCATTGTCTCTCTCCTTCTAGTTCGGGAGCAGGTGACACTGCTGGAGGCTCGGAAACTGCAATACCAGCGAGCAGCTCTGCAAGCCAAGCGCAGGCAGGATCTTGAGCAGGCCAAATCCCACTTACGAGTAGCTAAAAGTCTTGAGGCTCAGATCATCCAGGCCCGAGCTGGTCAACCCATTGACCTCTCCAAGGTGAGTCCCACCTAGTTATGCAGGAGGCTGCCTCGAGCACAGAGGTGGGGGCTGCTTGAATTTGTGGTGACAGCAGGGAAGGAGCCTTTTGCCCCTTGTAGCCTTAAGATAGCCCATTAGGGAGATGGAAGGAGAAAGGAATGTGTTGCCGATGTTCACAGGTAACATGGCAGGGCCAGTCTAGTAGAAACAGTGCCAAGGATAGAATGGGAGGCAGTGAGTGTCATTGGAGGTGAGTGGCAGTAGAAAAAAAATTATAGCATGGATTCTTGTGTTTGTTGGGCTCAGCAAAAGTGTAATGTGACTCTTGGGGCCCGAGGGGCCTTATAATCTGGGCAGGTGCCTTCACCGTTGACAGATGAAGAGGGGGACTTCATCCTCATTCACCATGAGGATCTGCGACTCTCCCAGAAGGCCGAGGAGGTGTATGCCCAGCTACAGAAAATGCTCCAGGAGCAGCAAGCGGTCAGTAGCCTCTCTATCCCATCTACTTCTGCCCTGTCTGTGTCTGGGCTCAGAGGCTGACTTCTCACTGGTGTGATGTATGGCCTTGACAAGCTGCTCTCCTCGTTTACCAAGGGAGCTATCCCTTCTAAGTTTTTACATGTATGTTTTGCCTACATGTATGTGTGTATATAGCATATGTGTGCCTTGTGCTCATGGAGGTCAGAACAAGAGGATTGGAGTTACAGGTGCCTGTGAGACACTCCATCGGTGCTGGGAACCAAATTCAGGTCCTCTGCAAGAGCAAAAAGTGCTCTTAATCAATGAGCCATCTCTCCAACCGCCATATTTTTTTTTTTTTTTTTTTTTTTTTTTTTTTTTTTTGGTTTTTTGAGACAGGGTTTCTCTTTATAGCTCTGGCTGTCCTGGAGCTCACTTTGTAGACCAGGCTGGCCTCGAACTCAGAAATCCGCCTGCCTCTGCCTCCCGAGTGCTGGGATTAAAGGCGTGCGCCACCACGCCCGGCTTCAACCGCCATATTTTTATGCGGTTATGAAATTCAAACAGTGATCGGGGATGAATTTTGTGGGAGGTAGCTGCTCTGATGTGCTGCCATTCTGCAAAGACAGTGTTCTAAGGTTTATGCTTGAATTTGTTTTCTTTGACAGTGGTGATTGATCTTTGAAATGGGGTCTTGCTCTGTTCCATGTTCTAGAACTATTTTTATGGAAGAAGGAGTTTGATAAATGAATTTTTGGGAAATGGCTATCTTCAAAACAAGCAGCGAAGTGTAGGTAGAGCCAGGCATGGGGGTAAGACACCCCTGCAGTAAGCAACAGCACTTGGAAGGGTAGGGCAGGACAGTTGCCATGAGCTCCAGTTCTGCCTGGGCCATGCAGCTGAGACCCTGTCTCAGACTGAGAAGCACACATAAGTAGGAAAGTGTGTGCCAGGAATGTTTTATAGGAGGGGCGGTGAGTCCAAAGAGGACTGTTTGGAGCTTTGAGAGGTTAGTTAGGCCTTGAATGCTATCCTTGAATGCTTGGCTCTGGCTGTGCAGTCACTCTGAGCTTCTGTTTCTAGAAGTGCCTGCTATTCTCCAAGCAGTACATGCACCAGGGAAATGTGGCAGAGACTACTCGGTAAGTGCCAGGGCTGGGCTGTGCTTGCTGAGTAGGGATCAGATAACAAATCCTACCTTGCTGACTTGGCTACCCATCCTTGGCAGGTTTGAGAGGCTTGCTGAGGACCGAAAGAAACAGCTTGAGATCCTGCAGCTAGCCCAAGCCCAGGGCCTTGACCCTCCTGGTCATCACTTTGAGCTGAAGACATTCCAGACTGTGAGGTGCCAATGCCTCAGGGAAACTGGCCCTGTGCAGGGATAGGGAGGGCAAAAGTTGTGGACCGCCTGGAGACTGTGGTCTTTAGTGAGATATCCCAGTATCGTGGGTATTGGAGTGGGGGAGGTTGCTGTCCTGCCTACAGGGAGGAGCTCAGGGTTGCAGGGTTCAGAGACCAAGGACAACCATCATGGCTCTACCTGCAACTGTGTTCCCCTTGTCTTCTGTCTCGTCTCCTGTACTGTCTTCACTCTGTAGGATCTTCTCAGAACTCAACAGCACAGAAATGCATCTGATCATCGTCCGAGGAATGAACCTCCCGGCCCCACCAGGTAACGCATGGCCACCTTATCCGGGTCCTTGCCCGGGTCTTCTTCCTGTTGCCTGGGCACCAAGCTCCGGCTATGCTTTCCAGCCTGACTCTCCTTTTTTCCTCACAGGAGTGACTCCGGATGACTTGGATGCTTTTGTACGGTTTGAGTTTCACTACCCTAACTCGGTGAGGTGCTGATAGGGTTGGGCGTCTCTGAACTGCAGTGTTGCCTAATTTGTCTCCATCTTTGATAGGCACTGCCACAGGGAGGGGCTGAAGACCCTCTGGCCCATTTCCTGCTTGAGTTGCTTTCTGCACTTGTGACTCAGCCAAAGTGTTGTGCTTAAACACATGGTTTTTGAGCTCTCAACTTCTCTCATTTCTGCTATAGGACCAGGCTCAAAAAAGCAAAACAGCTGTGGTAAAAAATACCAACTCTCCAGGTGAGTGGAAGGGATATAAGGCCGTTTCTGCTGTCACCTCCTGTCTGGACAGCCCAGTTTCTAGTGTTTAAATTTTACTTTCTTATTTGGTTCACCCAACTCAAAAATAAAGACAGGTTGTTATTCCCCCAGCTCCTCCCACTCCCCCCGCCCAGGCAGGTTGTTATTAATAGTTGCCTTCCATAGTTGTGAAAGCTGAGGTGTAGCCTGGAGAGGGCTCAGTGGTTAGCAGCACACTGCTTCTGCAAAAGGTCTGCTCTCAGTTCCCAGCACCTACATCTCTGTACACACCCACCTGTATCTAGCTCAGAGGGACACCATTCCTCTGGCTTTCATGGGCACCTGCACACACATGTGCATACATATACACAGTTCAAAATAATAAAGGTCATTTTAAAGTTTTTTTGAAACATGCTTTCAGTATGTAGCTATTAGCTCTGCTTGGCATGAAACTCACAGAGATCCATATATCTGTTTCTTGAGTGCTAGGATTAAAGTTGTGTGCCACCACACCTGAAAAAAACAAATACGAAGACCATAGGAAAAAGCAATACAAATCCTGAGGCTTGAGTTTAGTTGAGTAAAGAGATTTATCTGGGGGTTAAGAGCAAATAAGTATTAAAAATGAAGACTGGGTGTGTTATAATCCTACCATCTTGAGGACGACAACAAGCTTAATGTCAATGTGGTCAATATAGTGAGTTCTAGGCCAGCCAAGGCTACATAGTAAGACCCTATCTTAAATGTGTGTGTGTTGGGGATCTGGGAGGGGCATGTATTTAAATCCAGGAATTCACACTCCAGATTCCCAGTCCATTCCAATATTCCCTGTGTCTCAGGGCACCAAACTATTTACAAGGCTAGAACCTACATGCTCTGCCTTTCTTTTGTGGATGACAGTCTGAATTGAAGGCAGTGAGATCCAGAGATGAAGCCTGCCCTGGGCTTCCATTTCCACTTGCCCAAGAATTCTAACCCTGTCGTTGCCTGCTCTCCTCCTTGTAGAATTTGAACAAGTTTTTAAGCTAAACATCAATCGAAACCACCGAGGCTTTAGGAGGGTGATCCAGAGCAAAGGAATCAAATTTGAGATCTTCCACAAAGGGTAAGGGTTCCCTCCCACTGGCAGATCTGGGCCTGTTCTCTGTACCACTGTTTGTTTGCACTAAGCTTGCACTCAACTCAGCCAGTTCACTCCTGCCCCCTCTGCGCAGTCTAATCCTCTGCTTCTTGCCTTCCCAGATCCTTTTTTAGAAGTGACAAGTTGGTTGGCACAGCACACTTGAAATTGGAAAGGCTGGAGAAGGAGTGTGAGATCAGAGAGATCATGGAGGTAGGGCCCAAGATGAACTCATGTTCTTGTTACTGTATTGAGGGGTCTATGACATTGTAAGTTGTTAGTGTGCTTTGAGGATGGGTGGCTTTCCCATGTCATAGACAGAAGAAGGAAAGAAAGTGAGGAACTTTCAGAGTGAGCCAGGTGGGAAGTAGGAGATGAAGTTGAGAGAAGACCCTTGAGGATTCTGACCAACACTAAGCATGATTTCTGTTCCAGGGTTGTGTTGAGCTTGGGTCAGTGGACAGAGAACAAGCTCCCAACAGGAAATCGAGATAATATTTCTAGATCAGTGACATATGCAATGGCCTTAGGTTATATAGGGTTATATAAGATGAGTTTTAAGAACCTTCTTCTGGTTCCAGGACAGCCAGGGCTACACAGAAAAACTGTCTCGAAAAACCAAAAGAGAGAGAGAGAGAGAGAGAGAGAGAGAGAGAGAGAGAGAGAGAGAGAGAGAGAGAAAGAGAAGGCTCAGCAGTTAAGGGCACTGACTGCTCTGCCAGAAGTCCTGAGTTCAATTCCCAGCAAGCACATGGTGGCTCACAACCATCTGTAATGGGACCTGATGCCCTCTTCTGGTGCATCTGAAGACAGCTACAGTGTACTCATATAAAGAAACTAAATAAATCTTAAAAAAGAACCTGCTTCTAACAAATGGAGAACAAGCCAGAGGAGAGGGAACTTGTTAATTCATATAATTGTCCTTGGCAGAGCCAGGTCCAGACAGACCTTTACAGTACTTTTGGAAAGTTAGAGCTTGCTTCTCCCTCGTGGAGTTGTCCTAAAGTGGGGCCTATTCTGAATTGCCTTGAGGGAGGTTCAAATCCCAAGCTTTTGTTTTTTTTTTTTTTGGTTGTTTGTTTTGTTTTTCGAGACAGGGTTTCTCTGTGTAGCCCTGGCTGTCCTGGCACTCACTTCGTAGACCAGGCTGGCCTCGAACTCAGAAATCCGCCTGCCTCTGCCTCCCGAGTGCTGGGATTAAAGGCGTGCGCCACCACGCCCGGCTCAAATCCCAAGCTTTTGTAGTAAGCTTTATTCATCTAGTTCCTTATCTGTTCTGAGGAGGCCATGGCCTGGGTTCTGCTTGTGATTGCTACCCACTCCCTTCTCTGTGGGCCACATGTGAGTGTGTGGACTTCAGGCTGCCCCTTGAGGATAGTGTTAGGGAAGATCAAGGGAAAACCAGGATAGAGTAGTGGGTTTCGCATCTCGAGCCAGAGCAGTGACACTTATCCAGATGTCTAGGTTATTTCTAAGACTTTGAGAGTAAGCAGTCCGCCACTTCCCATATTGCAGGAAGAAGGCTGGGCTATCCTGGAGCTGACACCCAGCATACTCTAGCTGCTCTGAGAACCTGCCTGCCCCAGTCTATCCTCTCAATCACTCTCCGTTTGTCTGTGGCTGTCACAGGTTTTGGATGGCAGAAAGCCCACCGGGGGGAAGCTGGAGGTGAAGGTGAGGCTTCGGGAGCCTCTGAGCAGCCAGGACGTGCAGACAGTCACTGAGAACTGGCTGGTCCTGGAGCCTCGGGGCCTGTGAAGAGGTAGGTCGCCCTGCTAAATAAAACTTCCTTTTCACCCATTTCTGGGGAGAAAACATTTGATTTTCTCCTCAGGTGTTGGGAAGTGTTTGTGGGTTGTTTCTAAAGTTCTCAGTAGACTTGGGGCAGGAAGGGAGCTTTTCAAGGTTAACTGTTGTCAGAAGTTTTTTATAAATCTCATTTCCTTTGTGCTTTTGCCTTGTGAGGTGGACATCCTTGGTAACAGCTCACTGACCCAGTTGTGCCGGCTGCAAGAGCCGTTGTACATCAGAGATGCTGCTACACACGCACCAAAGACCTGATAACTAACTGTGGCCTGAGCTTTCCTCGTGCTGCCTCTCCTGGACCTTCGTGGAAGCAGGCCTCCCACCCTCCCTGTGGGCGAAGACAAGGACACCCCACTGCTCTGTGCCATAGAGTCCTACTGTCCTGTAACCGCTGCATAGTAATTGCATACCGCTTAACCCAGCCCCCATTTGCACCATTTCTGGATGTGCCTTTCAAAGATGTAACTGTAGGGATGGGAGAAGTCGAGGGTGATCGGAACATCCCCTGTGTGGGGAGGGACAGGATTCCGTGACTCCAGCTGGCCAGCGGCAGACTGTCCCGCTCAGCTGTTTTCCCTCTGCCTGTGCCTTTGTTCCTGACAGCTGCTGCACTAGCCTTTCTGCTTCCCAGAGGACTCGGGAACAGGAAAATTACTTTGGTACTATTGGTGGGAAGTAAGGGAAGGTTCTCTTTGGTTTGGTCCATGTACCTAAGGTGAAAGACTGTTAATTGGGGAGAAAAAAAGGAAAAAAGAAAAAGAAAAACTATCAGTTTTATGTAGCCATTTTTATTTTAAAACTAGATCTAATTCACTGTATATAAGTATAAAGTCCTTATACTCTGAACAGTGTTAATTACCTATCAAAGTCTTCAAATGCCCTGCTCTCTGTCACTTTATTTATGTATTTATTTATTTTGAGACAGGGTTTCTCTGTGTAACAGCCCTGGCAGTCCTGAAACTCTTTGTAGACCAGGCTGGCTTCACATTAAGAGATCCACCTATGTCTGTCTTCTGAGTGCTGGGATTAAAGGCGTGTGCAACCACACCCAGCTTCCCTGTCACTTTAAAAGCAGAAGCAGTGATCCATATATCCACTGCACCTGTGCATTCTTCTTTTGAGAAGGCTTGTCATGGAGCTGATCACATGGCTAATCCCTGGTTGTCCAAGTTCTATAGCTTTTGTAGTAAATGTAGAGAAATGAGGGGGCAGATCGTTGCAACAATTAATATTCACAAATGCATTATTTTAGATTTTGTAAAAATCAGCATCCCAACTCTTTCCCATTTTAAAGCACTAAGTTCAGCAAGGTATCCCTCCAGATTTACTCTTTACTCCGTATAATTGGTTGTAGGAGACAGGGTCTCACTCCATATATCCTGGTTTTAACTTGCAGCAGTCCACCTGCCTCAGCCTTCCTAGTGTTGGGATTACAGGCATGAGCATGTGCCAGCCACCAGCCTGGCTTCCTCAAGGTGATTTGTGAAGGCTCAGCTGCTGGTCACTACACTGCTGCAGAAGCAGCTCAGGGCTGAGCTTCTCCGACTTCAGGTAGGAGATCCCAGGGCTGGAGCTTGTCCAATTGTTAGTGCTTAACAAGGCAGAAACTGCACACAAGTGATGTCCCAGAACACTCTGGCCAATCTTAGCCAACATGAGCTCGCAATCTTTCATGTGTAAGAGATTTAACAAGATATTCACATGATCAAGCAGTAATTTGCAATGAAAGGGTCTCTGCCTTCGTTAAGGGACCTAGAGCAGAGAGGGAGGACTTGACGAGGTGCTGGTCCCGCTGTATCTTCCTCACAGTCTGATCTGACTCTCGCTGATCCCAGTTAGCCTTAGCGTTTCTCACTGTGCTCCTCTGATGGAAATGTCTTAGTTTTCTTTGACTTCAAGGATCTCCCTTTACAACTTGCTCCCTTTCAGTCCACTGCATTGTTCCTGCTTACTGAAAAACAATCTCAGGCTGAGGGAGGCCGACAAAGCCACCCACTGGACATGGAGAAATCTTAAAAGGTCTTTGTTGTAGCCAAGGAATGCATGGCTAGGGGGAGGGGCCTGCATAAAGCCTCATTTTCTAAGACTCGTACTACCACAGTCACCAAACATTCACAGATAGAACAGAACCAGGCACAACGAAAACCCTTTTTTAAATATTGTACTGCATGTCCTTTCTTTCGTTCGTTCTTTTTTTTTTTTTTTCCGGTTTTTCGAGACAGGGTTTCTCTGTGTAGCCCTGGCTGTCCTGGAACTCACTTTGTAGACCAGGCTGGCCTTAAAATCAGAAATACGCCTGCCTCTGCCTCCCATGTGCTGGGATTAAAAGTGTGTGCCACCACTGCCCAGCTATTGCATGTCCTTTTGAATTACTGACTTTATTTTAAAGTCAGGAAATAGCTTTGTGGCTTTTCCCTTCTGTAGCTCCACTTTAAGACCTGTGTGGCCCCTCTCCTAATTATTTAGGCTTTTCCCCCACGGGTTTGTGGCATTCCCTTAAAAGATCTTTGCACTAAGTGAGGTCAGCTGTTGTGAGTATAAAACAAACCAGCTGGGCTGGGGCTGGCAGACAGGAAGCCTGCCTGTACTTGGTCTAGTTGTAGTTCTTTCCTTCTCGGGCCTCTAAGATGGACATCAGCAGTCTTAGTCCTATGAATAAGACTTCAAAATCCCATGACTGTTATTTAATACAAACAGTTAATCCCAGACTCAGTGCTGAGCAGATTACTTACTAGAAAGACATTAAATTTGGGGGCTGGAGAGATGACTCAGCAGTTAAGAGCTCTTCCAGAAGTCCTGAGTTCAATTCCCAGCAACCACATGGTGGCTCACAACCATCTGTAATGGGATCCGATGCCCTCTATTGGTGTAGTTGAAGAGAGGAACAGTGTACTCACATAATTTAAAAAAGAGAAATACATTAAATGCCTAATTATCTTTCAGATGGCCATAGGGAAATCTAATTGGAATTTGGGGCACCCTAGCAGGACCCAGTGTAGATGGAGAAGACAGAGACTGGAACTTAAACAATCCCAGCATTCTACCACCTTGAGTATGGGAGTAGCATATTACTATAATCCCAGCACTTGGAAGGCCAAGGCAGGAGCGTTGGGAATTGAAAGTCTTCTTTGACAATTCTGAGTTCGAGGTCAGCCTGGGCTACATGAGAGCCCACCTCAAAACACCAGGAAATAGCATACAATAGTTTTTAAATACACCAATGCAATTGTGCTCTTCAGTGTAGATGCTCTGAATTTATCTTTTAGGGTTAAATCTAGAAAACCTGGCCTAACTAGGAATGTGGCGTGTAAGCATTTCACCTTGTAAATTTCAGTGCCCATTATATAAAACCAGAGCTCAAAAGAGAAGAAAGTGAGTATCCTTGGTGACTTAATTTCCCAGGATGATCTTACTATACATAAAGGATATTCTATGAGTTAAGAATGGACCTGTCTGTATGGCTCCAGAGTTTGTGCCTTTATGGGAAGATTAAAAACCTTCCATATCCTAGAAGATCCATGTCCAAGGCAAGGTACAGTTGGCTAGGCAGGAGGACTGGGCAGCTGTTGCACAGGTGCCCACCGTCGGAGGTATATTCAGACTACACTCAATATTAACACTACTGTGCCTCTCAGGTGCTAGCTGCTGTAGGTCTGCAGATGGCTCTAGACCTCTGGTCTTACAGGTTAGTGCTGTGCGGTGTTAAAGGGCACTTCTGAGGTTTTGTGCCAATTGTAGAGAAAGATCCAGATCCTGGGTCTCTGACTTTCATCAGCACCTTTGAAGAGGGGGTACACAGTGTACCCCTCACCCACAGGATGGACACACACATTCCCCAAGGGCCGTGGGAGAGAGGTGGTGGCAGCCTACCACTGTCCCACAGGCCTGCATCTGAACCCAGGGGCGTTGTGAGTAAACTGCTTTCCCTGCAGAGGGACTAAATCCTGTGTGAGCCCGGCCTCTACTGACACCATTATCAGCTGCCCTCAAGCAGGATATTATAAACTAGAGAAATGCATTTGGCCTGTGATCAAAATAAATTTAACAAACAAAATCAAGAGTGTACAAAGTTGAGTGTAATGGCACACAACTTTAATCCCAGCACTTGGGAGGCAGAGGCAGGCAGATCTCTGAGCTCCAGGCCAGCCAGTCAGTATCACATATATCTTCGGTGAACCAGATCTTTGTTTCCTGCACTCCAGTTAAAGGGCTGCCTGGAGATAAAGTGAGCAGGGTAAGTGCAAGATTAGCCTGGGGCTTCTTGTTAGGGGACACAGGAAGGATTAAACCTAAGTATACCTTGAAAAGGATGCAGGAGCCAGCTTGAAGGTGTTCACCGTAACCAAAGAAGAGGTCACCTGAGTACAAGACTAAGACTGTAGAAGTCCACAGGACCAACACGAAAACCCCATGAATAAAGGACAAAGGAAGGAGGGGCTTATTTGTTTTGAGTCTATTAAATCCAGCTCATAGAGAAAGGGCCATGCTGGAACTAGAAAGTCATTTTACAGCTGTCATAGTGAAAGAGCAGTGCAGGCAAGAAAACATCAGTGGTGCTAAACCGAAGGGGAATTTTGAGGAGCAAGATCTTTGCATAGATTGAAAAGTTCTGCATATATTAGTTATTACTAAAAGGTAAATACATAGTTGGGAAACTGGACATGTTGAACTGGTGATAATGAGCTTTGCCACTGTCTCTGACAGGCAGATGGATATCAAGTGTTTCTGGCCAAGAATCCAAACTCAAATGAGGTATTTTCTACTAAAACCAAACAAAATCCAGGATGTGAGGGCCAAAAAAAAAAAAATTCCATGCCACAAAGAGATAAAGACAAGCTTAAAGCTATGTGCAGCGTCTGATCCTAAACTGGAAAGTTCTCTGTTGAAGAAAGGTTCCCAAAGGTTCTGGGCAGGTGTGAGGTTAGAGCCTCCAGACACTGTGACTTGACTTAAGGATGAGGGGCTGTATTGTATGCACCTTAATCTGAAATACCTCAATTTAATAGAGGAGGAGAAGATAAGCACTGACAAACCAAATGGGCAAAGTGCTAGTGAGTGAGCGTGTGTGTCCGTGTGAGCATGAGTGTGCATGGGGCTGTAGAAAAGCCGCTTTTTTTTTTACATGTACAACTTTCCTGGAGTTTAGGAGATTTCTTAGTAAAATGTTCTTTAAAAATACTTCTAGTGTGTAGTAAATAACAATGCCCTGGGTGCCCATTGCCAGCTGTCACTCAGCGTCTCTATCCAAATGCCATGGTTTATACTGAGTTACCTTCCCTGGCTAACAGACCAGAAACCCCTTTGGTTTGATTCAGTTAGTAATCTGAACAAATAAACACGAATCTAAACATGACAAACAGCTGGGGGTGCAACCAGGATGATCAGCAGAGCGGTCTTTTTATGCCAGTTCTGTACAGGAAGTGCAAAAGTGACGATTCATTGTTTATTTCCTTTCTGCCCCACATTGTGACCTTGGTGATGGTTGTGCCCATATGAGCATTCATCTGAGCACATGACCGGAAGTAATCATAAGAGAGGAGCAGAAGTCTTGTCTAGACAGTAACAGAAGGGAGTTAGCTGCAAAGATAGCATATCTGTTGTGCAGTAAGAAGCTGCCCGGGTCTTCTTGGAGAATGCATAGAAGACTTAGAATCATGGAACATCTGTCCCCCACCACCCTCCCCACCCCATCTCCCCTAAGTCCTATTCCCACCCCATACCCTCCCTACTGACAGTGTTAACAAAAAGCTTAATCTTCCAGTTTTAAAGTGCAAATGATTTGGATATGACTGCTGCTGCAACAGGTCTGAACAGAAACAATGGAGTCCTCATCTATGCGATGTTTTCCAGAATATAAAAGATGAGTTCCATGACGACAGGGCCTTCACTGAGCTGGCAGGCTCCTCCATGGATGACAGGCACCAAGGCACTGTCCAGATCGTTCATGTACTGCGAGGGAAGGGGCTGGCCATTGCTCCCTGCTTGATAGCCAACCTACCGCAAAGAGAAAGGGATGACAGGTTACCAGGCAGGGATCTCTGCAGAGGGCTGAACCAAAAAGGCCTAGCAGGGAATACCACACCCTTTGCCATGAGCCCATCACAATGACAGTGCACACAAATTCTTCCTTTTCTTTTTACTGGCTTATCATCTTCTATCTACCCTGGCTACTTGATAGCTGTGAGACCTTTGGCTAGTCCCTTAATGTGCTAATGTGTGTTTCCTGGGAAGAGAAATGGTGAGTCAGGTGATAATCCAGGCTCTGGTTGTAAAGTTAAAGTGAGGCATATAACAAACAGCATTAACTCCAGCCTGTGCAGTCATCAGAGCACTGTATTTTGAGCAACTGAAAACAGAAATTCAAATATAAAAGGCCCTTTCCCTCAAGAGGGTCACAAATTTAGCAGAAAAATGCTTGCTATCCAACTGTCCCATGGGAGGGGCCTCTCTCCAGATGCTGTCAGTACTATGTGAGATGGAGCAGGACGCCTCAGTACTGTTACACAGGTAGACTTTTGATTTTTCTAACCTGCATATGATGTATGTGTATGGGTGCATGCATGTACCATGTTACATGTGCCACAACATGCATGTCGAGATCAGAGGACAATCTTAGGAGTTAGGGTTATGGGGACAACTTGTCAAGCTTGACAGCAGAATGGATGCCCTTACCCACTGAGCCATTTTGCCAGCCTGGTTTTTGTTATCGTTTTATTATTGTTGTCTTGTGACAGGGTCTCATCTCAAACTTGATATGTGGTAGCCAAGGATGATCTTAAGGTGTTTTTTTTTTTTGTTTGTTTGTTTTTGTTTTTGAGACAGGGTTTCTCTGTATAGCCCTGGCTGTCCTGGAGCTCACTTTGTAGAGCAGGCTGGCCTCGAACTCAGAAATCTGCCTGCCTCTGCCTCCCAAGTGCTGGGATTAAAGGCATGCGCCTGTCTGATCTTAAGTTTTTTGTTCCTTCAGTCTGCACCTCTGAAATACTAAGTTACCAGTGAACCCCACTGTGCTCAGTTTCTGTAGTACTGAGGATCAGTTCCAGAGCTTCATGCTTGCTAGGCAGGCACTCTAAACTGAGCTACATCCCCAGCCCCAGATAAGCCCCTTGCAGCTTAGGACAAGACCCTAAGTGAAAGTAAATACTAGCTGATGATGCCCAGTGAGGAATGAAGCCAGACACAGAACCTTTTACCCTGCCCTGGTCAGCTATTAAATTCTGCAATAAAAGGCCAGATACCCCCAGGTACGTGAAGAAGCAGCTCTGTGGCAGAATTAATTACTGACTCAGCCCACACTCATTTCTTCTTTAAAAAATAAAGTTACTTTATTCTTTTATTTTTTTTTTAATGTGTATGACTGTTTTGTCTGCATGTATGGATGTGCAACATGTATGGGCCTGGTGCCTAAGGAGGTCAGATCCCCTAGAACGGGAGTTAAGGATGGCTGTACACCACCATGTGGGTGCTGGGAACTGAACCAAGGTGTTCTGCAGAGCAACACGTGCTCTATATGGTGAGCCACCTCTCCAGCCCCTCCCATACGCATTTCTAATGACTTGGCACTAGCAAAACGTAAGCATCCAATGCAGGACTAGTGGACCTGCTGTGGAGGGAAGACACAGGAGAGAGATTCTAGGAAGAGGAACTGGGGTGTAGGAGGTGAGGACTGAATTATTAATACAAAGAACACATAAAAACATCAAGCCAGGCATGGTGGCACACACCTTTCATCTCAGCACTCAGGAGGCAGATGCATCTCTGTGGGTTCAAGGCCAGCCAGGACAACATAATGAGACCCTGTCTCAAAAAAATATATATATAACAAAAAGGAAAACAAGCAAAACCTGTCATGTCTAATGACAGGAAAATTGTTGGGGAGATAGCGCAAACTTCCCACTAAATGAAAATCCTGGCCACAAGAAAACTCGTACTCGGCAATGGCAAGTGTAGAAGCCAGTCAGCAGGAGCCTGGTCCAGCTGAGCAAGAAAGGCAGCACTGGGGACACTGGGAACTGCCCCTAAGGGACTGTAGAGCAGTACCTCATAGTTGGGAATGGGAATTTCAAAGGGTAACACACGCTACCACAGGTGGTAAGAGCTCAGTTCCTCCCATAGCCTCCAGTGAGAAGGAAGGGATGCCTGCAGATGAGTATGCTATGTGGTAGGCCAGGGGAGAATGGAACATCTAGAGGACTCAGGAAAACCCAAATAAACAAAAAAAAATGAAACAGACACTTCTCCAGACGGAATCAAAAGCTGCCCAAAATGCATCTTACCTGATCTGAGTCAAGTGTCACACGGAGTCCCAGTTTTGTCATTCCATCTTCTTTTAAAAGCTTCAGGTGGGGGCAGAGGGCGAGGCAGAATGCCTTGGCAACATGCTCAGTCAGTCTGCTGTGATCTGCAGGGTCACTCAGGCAGTTATGGTGATCATCGTTTTCCAGGAAAAACACCTATCCACAAACAAAAGAGGTGCTCACCTTCCCAATTCCAAGTGCTGGGATTACAGCCCGTGCACCCATGTACCACCATGTGCAAACGAACTGTGTTCTAAAAGGCAATGCAATATGTGGATCGTTTTCTTAGGAGGCCATAGGAAGAGTCTAAAAGAACAGTCATTGTAGACTGGGGAATCCAGCTCTTCACAGATTATTCAAGTGTATAAGGACAGAGGGCAGTGCCTGGGTGTAGGGCACATGCTTTTAATCCTAGCACTGAAGAGGCCTCAGGTATGAAGCCTCTATGAGTTCCAAGCCAGCCAGTACTACATACTTAAGACCTTGTGTCAAAAGGAGAAAACAGACAAGCTGGGCGTGGTGGTACACGCTTTCAATCCTAGCACTTAGGAAACAGAAACAGCCAGATCTCTGTGACAACCCTCTACAGTATGACCTTATTGTATGACTGATACTACAAGGCCAGCTTTCAAGGGACTTAAAATTTTCTGGGTGTGGTGAAGTTCTTGCCTCATATGATGAAGGCCTAAGTTTGATTCCCTGGTAGCAATGGCGCATGGCTTTAATGACAGCACTTGGGAGACACAGGCAGGTGGATCTTTGAAATCAAGGCCAGCCTGGTCTACAGAAGTGACTACCAGCACACCAAGGCTACACAGAGAAACCCTGTCTTGAAAACCCAGAATGAAAAGAAATGCTGGGCATAGTGGTATGCTCTTGCAATCCCAGTACTAGGGAGGTGGAGACAGGAGACCCCCGGGGCTCCCTGTCTAGCTTAACTGTTGAGCTATAGATCAGCTATAGGCCCACGGAAGTGTGTTTCAAACATGGCGATGTTTGTTATGGTGACACCTGAGACTGTATATATACTTATAGGCACTCATATGACCCGGTACACCTGTGGAGTCAGTTCTCTCCTTCCATCTTTTCATGCATTATGGAAATCAAACTCAGATTGCCAGACTTTATGGTAAGGGCTTTCTGCCACTGAGCCTTCTCACCAGCTCACAGGTTAAATTATGATTCTCACATGGCCTGCTTTCCCTTCTCCTTCATCTCTCTATGTAGCCCTGGCTGGCCTGGAGCACACTCCCACACTCTCAAGGGGTTAGACTGGCCGCTGACTGGCAACAGTCTTCATATCTCTGCCTTCTGAGGACTGCTATTACAGGCATGCATCACTATATCTGGCTTTCTAAAAATTCCATAATGTCTACTTTGCTTCTGTGCATACAGAAAGCAACAGCTAGTCTTCTCTGGATGATATAAAGGATAAACAACATAAAGACAAAATTTAAAAATAAGTATAAATATACAATGTTTACATATTGTTATATACCAATTCCAATATGCTGGTCCAAAGGGGGCTATGCTAAATATATGGGGGCTGAACATGTAGCTCCATGGCAAAGCATTTACTCCAAGACTCCAGAACTCGTCTGTTTGTCCCCTCTGCCCCCTAACACATACACAAAACCTGCTGAGTCCATTTCCAGTTGCTTATATGTGCTTAGGGCTGACCACTTGAAACTGGATCACTTATACGGAGCTCCGGTCCCTGGAGGAGACTGAATCTCAGCTACATTGATTGCCTACGCTCTTCGGCTAGAACCACCTTGTTAAATTTCTCTGTCTACTTTGTCATGTCAACTGATGTCATCATGTGGGTCTCTTAGAAAACCATATTGTTAAAATTCCATGGGCAGAGCTGGCGAGATGGCTTAGTGGTTAAGAGTGCCGACTGCTCTTTCCGAAGGTCCCGAGTTCAAATCCCAGCAACCACATGGTGGCTCACAACCATCCGTAATGAAATCTGATGCCCTCTTCTGGAGTATCTGAGGACAGCTACAGTGTACTTACATATAATAAATAAATAAATCCTTAAAAAAAAAATTCCATGGGCACAGCTTCCTTGTCACAAACAGAAGATAGTACCTCGCAACAAAGGTGCTGGTCCTCTGACTCGTTAAATATTTCTGCCCTTCTTCAGAGATTTCCCCAAGCCTTAGGGGTAGGGGTTATGTTGCAGGACTTTAAAAAAAAATTAACAGTACTGGCTAGCCTCAAATTTGTGATCTCCCTAACTCTGCCTCCTACGTACTGGCATTACAGGTGTGCGCAGGCACATCTGGCTAGTAGCCTAAGAGCTGGCAAGAGCCAGCTTTGAATTGGGAACTTGCCATTGCTTGTTTGCCTCTAATTTCTGACAAATCTTACTGTGAACTGGCCATCATTTAAAGTCCAAGTTACTCAAGAGAGGTTTAACTGTGAGGACAGCATGTTGTCCTCAGCTTTCTGAAGACAGACACAGCCTTCTTGCACTGCAAAGCAAATACATGAAAATGAGTGCATGAGACACCACAGAGCGTGGCAGGCTGCGTGCAGCTTTCTTTTCCAGTCAGCTAAGACAGATCAGAGGGAGTTAAGTATAATACATAAAGGAAAAGATTTTTTTCAACAAAGAGAATTTTTTCTTTAAAAAATTTTATATGTACTTATTTTAATGTGTATTTGTCACACAAGTGCCACCTTAGAGTGTCAGAAATTAAGAGGTCAATTTGTGAGAGTTGCTCCTTCAACTATGTGGATCCCAAGGACTCAATTCAGACCTCCAGGCTACCTACTGGACCATCTTGCTGGCTCATTTTCCTTCTAAGTCAGCCCAGCACAGGCCTTTGGCTTAGCCAAGGCTATGCTGAGAGCAGGAAGTCAATTTTCATCTCCTTACCTCTGTCCATCTGATGACTTTTCCGTTTGCTTTATACTCTGACCCATGGAATATTTTCACGTTTGTTATAGATTCCATGGATTTCCCATCTATAGGACTCACCACACTACAACAGAGAAAAAGGAAGGAGATAGTGTGTCACATTTCACCTTGCTGAAGGCATCAACAGCATAGACACAGACAAGTCACAGACAAGACACACGTGGCAAGACACAGAATGCTCATGGCAAGGGCTATGCACTGAAACAATTCAAGCACACAGAGTGAAAGGCAGCCACATAGCAGGAACCCATTTGCAGTTTGCTGTAATGTAACAGGCTGCTCACTCACCCCTGCTCTTCTTCCAGCACGTCTTCCTTTAATAAACACATAGCTACTTACCCAGCCTGGTTCCCTACTTTGCTCCTAACTCTAGAACAATGTTCACCATGCTCCTCTTTACAGATCTGCCTTAGGAAGTGAGTCTGAAGGGAAGGGGGTCTAACATGCCATCCTTGGGTGCTGTATTTCAGATACTGATCATTACTTGGAACTTAGGGAATTTACTGAGCATCGGTTAAGAACTACTTAAGGCTGGGAATTTGGTTCAGTGATAAGATGGCTTGCTTACAAAGCAGAAGAGCTCAAGTTCATTCTCCACTAATGACATCAAATAAATGAGTTGATGAATAAATAAAAGTTGGCTGACCCTGTGCCACAGCTCTCCGAACCCAAATCCCACCGGGAGAGAGCTGGTCTCCCACAAGTGCTGACACACAGCCTTACAGGAGGGCAAGACACAGTCAGAGATAGCAAGACCAGCTAACACCACAGATAACCAGATGGTGAGAGGCAAGTGAAAGAACATAAGCAACAGAAACCAAGGCTACTTGGCATCATCAAAACCCAGTTCTGCCACCACAGCAAGCCCTGGATATCCCAACACACGGGAAAAGCAAGACTCTGATTTAAAGTCACATCTCATGATGATGATGGAAGATTTTAAGAAGGACATAAATAACTCCCTTAAACATATACAGGAGAACACAGGTAAACAGATAGAAGCCCTTAAAGAGGAAACACAAAAATCCCTTAAAGAATTACAGGAAAACACAATCAAACAGGTGAGGAAATGAACAAAACCATCTAGGATCTAAAACTGGAAAAAGAAACAGTAAAGAAATCACAAAGGGAGACAATCCTGGATATAGAAAACCAAGGAAAGGGATCAGGAGTCATAGATGCAAGCATCACCAACAGAATACAAGAGACAGAAGAGAGAATCTCAGGTGCAGAAGATACCATGGAAAACATTGACACAACAGTCAAAGAAAACACAAAAAGCAAAAACCTCCTAACCCAAAACATCCAGGAAATCCAGGACACAATGAGAAGACCAAACCTAAGGATAATAGGTATAGAAGACAGTGAAGATTCCCAACTTAAAGGGCCAGTAAATATCTTCAACAAAATTATAGAAGAAAACTTCCCTAACCTAAAGAAAGAGATGCCCATGAACATACAAGAAGCCTACAGAACTCCAAATAGATTGGACCAGAAAAGAAATTCTTCCCATCACATAATATTCAAAATACCAAATGCACAAAACAAAACAAAGGAAGAATTTTAAAAGCAGTAAGGGAAAAAGGTCAAGTAACATAAAAGGCAGACCTATCAGAATTACACCAGACTTCTCACCAGAGACTATGAAAGCCAGAAGATCCTGGGCAGATGCCATACAGACCCTAAGAGAACACAAATGCCAGCCTAGGCTACTAAACCCAGCAAACTCTCAATTACCATAGATGGAGAAAATAAGATATTCCATGACAAAACCAAATTCACACAATATCTTTCCACAAATCCAGCCCTACAAAGGATAATAGATGGAAAACTCCAACACAAGAAGGGAAACTACACCCTAGAAAAAGCAAGAAAGTAACCTTCTTTTAACAAACCCAGAAGAAGATAGCCACACAAACACAATTCCACCATAAAAGTAACAGGAATCAACAATCACTTTTCCTTAATATCTCTCTCTCTCTCTCTCTCTCTCTCTCTCTCTCTCTCTCTCTCTCTCTCTAAAGATTTATTTATTGTTATATGTAAGTACACTGTAGCTGACTTCAGACACACCAGAAGAGGGTGTCAGATCTCATTATGGATGGTTGTGAGCCACCATGTGGTTGCTGGGATTTGAACTCAGGACCTTTGGAAGAGCAGTCAGTGCTCTTAACTGCTGAGCCATCTTACCAGGCCCCCTAAATATCTCTTAACATCAATGGACTCAATTCCTCAGTAAAAAAGACATAGACTAACAGACTGGATATGTAAATAGGACCAAGCATTTAGATGCTTTAAGATCAAGAATTGACAAATGGCAATTGAGTCCATTGGCCTGAGGACCCAGCAATACCACTCCTGGGAAAATACCCAGAAGATGCTCCAATATGTTTTAAGGACATAATCTTCACTATGTTCATAGCAACCATATTTATAATAGCCAGAAGTTGTAAAGAACCCAGATGTCCTTCAACAGAGGAATGGATACAGAAAATGGGGTACATTTACACAATGGAGTACTACTCAGCTATTAAAAACCAATATAAAATGAAATTTGCAGGCGAATGGATAGATCTAGAAAATAACATCCTGAGTGAGGTAACTCAGTCACAAATGAACACACATGGTATGTACTCACTGATAGTGGATATTAGGCAAAGAGGATGTAATGCCCACGATACAACTCACGGACACATGAAGATCAAGAGGAAGGAAGACCTAAGTCCTACTTAGAAGGGGGAACAATATAATCAAGGGAAGTAGAGGGTGGGAGGGACTTGGAAGGAAGAGAGGAGAGGAAGAATCAGGTATGGGAGGAGATGGAGGAGGTGTACAGAAGGTCAGGAGATTGAACAGAGGTGTGTAGCAATGGGGAATGGGGAAGTGGGGGTAGCAAGCAGAAAGGCTCAGATGCTAGGAAAGCAAGAGCCTCCCAGGACCCCATGGGGATGATGGCATTAGCTGAAATACCCCACAAAGGGGAGGGAGAACTTGTTGAGACCATATCCAGAGGTTAGGCATGGGGTCAGAGTTAAGGGATGGGGTCATTCACCCATCTCCAAAATTTTAACCCAGAATTCCTCCTGTCTAAAGGAAACACAGGGACAAAGAGTGGAGCAGAGACTGAAGGAAAGGCCCTCATAAGACTGCCACACCTGGGGATCCATCCCACATGCAGACACCAAACTCAGACACTACTGATGATGCCAAGAAGTGCTTGCTAACAGGAGCCTGATACAGCTGTCTCCTGAGAGGCTCTGCTAGATCTTGACCCATAAATGCGGATGCTCGCAGCCAACCATTGGACTGAACACAGGGACCCCAATGGAGGAGTTAGGAGAAGGACTGAAAGAGCTGCAGAGGCCTTATCTGGCATGGGAGGGAAGGCCCTTGGTCCTGTGAATGTGTGATGCCCCAGGGTAGAGGAAGGCTAGGGTGGTGAGGCAGGAGTGGGTAAGTGGTAGGGGAGCACCCTCATAGAAGCAGGATAAGGGGGGATTGCATAGGGGAGCTGCAGAGGGAAAACAGGGAAAGGGGATAACATTTGAAATGTAAAGAAATGAAATATCCAATTAACAAAAAGAAAAAAAATTTTAAATAAAATAAAATAAAATAAAATGGGGAGGGGGGAGCTGTAGAGCCGGGGCGAAGAGACACAAGTGTTCATCCTCACAGACTCTCTTCAGTGCTGTTACCACTCTTAGATTCCTAACAGAAGTTACTTTTGGCATTATTTCTCCCATAAAATATAACAAGTAAATTAAACATGTGGAGATACACATTTACTCTGAAAAGAACATACACCGATTGCTACAAAGATTCTAGACTCCTCTCAGCTATGTTTAAACCTATTTATGGTCTTGATTCTTTTTAGTTTGTTCAAGATAGGATCTCAGGCCGGCCTGCCTCTGCTTCCCGAGTGCTGGGGTTAAGGCGTGCACCACCATGCCTGATCCTGTTCTTAATTCTCCACACATTCAGAGTTAAATTAGGGGCTAGCAAGATGGCTCAGCAGGTAAAGGTACTGTGTACAGGTCTGGCCACTGAAGAGTTTGGTCCCCAGAACCTATATAAAGGTAAAGGAAAGAACCAACTGCACGAAGTCGTCATCTACGTGTGAGCAAGCCCCTCGCATCCCCCAAATAAACCAATGTAATAAACATTTTAAACGAGAAGTCTAAACTAGGGAACGTAAGCAAGAAATACCAGAAGTTTTGCTGTATATGAAGAGAGAAATGTACAACAGAGTTAGATAGGCGTTGGCCAGAGCTGACCTCACAGACTGGCATTGGAAACTGTGATCCCAGGGCATCTTGAGGAAGAGGGCAAGCTGACAGCAGCTCTGCAAAGGTCTGGGCAGGTGCACAGCTCTGCTCAAGGAAGAAGGCCAGTGTCCTGCTGAGCACTTGGGAGGCAGAGGCAAGAAGACTGCTTTGAGTTTGAGTTTCACCTAGACTACATAAAGAGTTCCAGACCATCGTGGGCCACAGAGTAAGGCCCTTTCTCAGGGCCTAAAAGCAACAGATGACTTTAATGCCTTTAGATTTCATCTTGAAAGACACTGGATGCCATTGGCTGTCTCAACAGGGAAGTGACATCATGCTGGCAGAACGAGAGAAGGAAACTAGAGACAAGGGAAGCATGCACTTGCCCAGACTCTGATGGGGGCAGCAGGGGTGGTGAGAGCCTCTGTAGTTGGGGATGTATCCTGAAGTACAGCAAACAAGATTTACCGTTCGGCTAATTGTGGGGCAGGAAAGAAAGAAAAGTATCAGAAATGAATCCAAGGTCTTGGTGTGAAGCAGCATAGAGTTGCCACAACCCAGGAAAGAATTTGGATTTAAAGCCCAAGAAGATGGTTTTAAGTGAGAGCCTTGCTGAGTCTTAGTTTATGGTTCTGACTTATTCAAATGGAATGTATTAGCAAAGGTGCTTGATACCCAAAAGGCCACAGTTCTACTCAACCAAGTTTAGAAGACCTGCTTTTGTTTCAGTGCCTTAGCTTTCCCTCAAAAATGCACACAGTGAATCCTTCACAGACCAAGTTATGGGGCTGAAGAAGTGGCTCAGTGGCTAAAAGCATACGCTTGCTGAGAAACTGGGTTTGGTTCCCAGTATCCACAATAGGTGTTTCCCAACCACCTGTAATTCCAGATTCAGGGGATCTGGGGTCTGTGTATCTGTGGGCACCCACGGTCATGTGTATAGTCATATGCACAGACATATAACTTTTAAAAATGTTAAAAATAAGTATTTAAAAAAAAATTAAACTGGGCTGGAGAGATGGCTCAGAGTTTAAGAGCACTGACTGCTTTCCCAGAGATCCTGAGTTCAAATCCCAGCAACCACATGGTAGCTCACAACCATAGTAATGGGATCCAATGCCCTCTTCTGGTGTGTCTGAAGACAGTGACAGTGTACTCATATACATTAAATAAATAAATAAATAAATAAATAAATAAATAATTCTTTAAAAAAAAAAAAAAGGAAAAGAAACTGAGCTAAAATCCCAGAAATTACAAATCTGTGTTCTACATTCCTTTTTCATAGGCAGGCATTTAGTCAACTCTGAAGCAGCAGTGTGCAGAGCAGACAAAGCCTGCAGCTGACTCCTGGTGGCTCTGAGGGTCACACTTACCCTTTGTTAACTGTCTTGTCATCGTCCACCCACTGGATGTGGATCTGTTCCTGGGGGTCCTCTGCATCCGCCTTCCCACAAGTGATGGTAAAGTCCTTCATCTCCCGCAGTGCCTGCCTCAAGGAGTCCATGTTCTCCGCAGTGATCTGGACCATGACTCCATCTAAGAGCATCAGCATGAAGGTGATTCAGATGCAAACAGTGCGAAGCCAGGGAGGGTGGGGGCTGAGACACAGTACCTAGCATCTAGCAGATTCTCTGATACTAAATATAAGCTTTGAAAGCCAACAGACACAGTTTTGAGCTGAAACTCGTCCTGAAGGAGCTGTGAGAGCAAACATGGAGGTTCACTGCACGTTCGAACGGCTGGCTTCTTTGTAGACCCCGTTATGTGTTTCTTCTGAGATTGCTCAGAGGGAAACTTACACATGGCCGGCCACATAGCTACTCTTCAGCCTCAAAGGGTCTTATCCCTGTTTGCCTTCTTGCAGTTACCACCCCCTGACTGTGTGTGTCAGCTTTTAAATCTTTCTGAACTTCTGCTGGGTATATGACTGTCCTGCAAATGTTTGTTTTAAAATTACCAAATTACAACAACAATAAAACAAAACAAAGTTTGACTGGGTTTGGTGGTATAGACCTTTAATATCAGTATTTGGGTTGTAAAGGCAGGAGGATCTACTTTGAAGCTAGCCTGGTCTACATATATAAAGAGTTCTGGGCTAGCCAGGGCTACATAATGAGCCACTTTCACAAAAACAAAACAGAGCAAAAACACAAACAAAAAAACAACCAAACAAAAATTCCTGCGGTGATTTGGATGAAAATGGCCCCCGGTTTATATATTTGCATGCTTAGTCTCCTACGGATAAACTGGCTTTTTTAAAATATTTTTTAAAAGAATTTATTTTTTATGTATGTGAGTACACTGTCACTGTCTTCAGACATACCAGAAGAGTGAATTGTATCTCATTACAGATGGAATAGAACTCAGGACCTCTGGAAGAGCAGTCAGTGCTCTTCACTGCTGAGCCATCTCTCCATCCCTTAGAACTTATTTCTACTGTGTATGTATGACACATGCATGTTTGAGGGCAGGCAAGTGTGTGGACAGCACTCATGTGACAGAGAACAAATTGGGAAAGTTTGTTCTCTTTATCTACCATGGTTTAAACTCAAGTCATCAGGCTTACAGCAAGGGCCAGCACCCACTGAGCCCTCTCACTGGCACAGCAAGTTATTTCCTCTCTGTTTTTAAAGATAAAAAATAAAATAAAATTATGTGTGTGTTGGGTGTGCATGTTGTTATGTGTTGGATGTGTGTACTAGGTGTGTATCCATGCATATTTATATGTGTGTACGTACGTGTGTGTTGTTGGGTGGGCACTATGCATGTGACTAGCTAGACTCCAGGTGCCCACAGTGGACAGAAGCCCAGGATCTCCTGGATCTACACTTACATGTCCTCTCCAGCTCTGCCCCCAACAACTTCTAAATCATTTTACCGTAAAGTTGGAATTGTGAGATTTGGTTGTAAGATATGCAGCTCTTCCTCACTGTTTTACTAAACATACCAAAAAGATCAAAGCCAGTATGTATAAACATATGTAAAATTATCTATGGATGCCTATTGGGATCCATCTTTCAGAAAGGAATGACTTTCCTTAGGAAACAAAGACAGGAGGATGGGGATTTCAGGATTTTCTCAGTTACGTACGAGAGGGCTACATGAGACCTTATCTCAAACAACTGAAGGTGGTGGTGAGGTTGGGAAGGGTGGGAAATGGATATGTTAAAGATACATTTTATACATATGCATGGAATTGTCAACAAATAACTTTTTAAAATACTTTTTAAAATAATGGTTATTAATTACATTTATTTATTTGAGGATATAGGCAAATGACACAGTATACATGAGGTCAGAGGTCAACTTTCAGGAGTCAGGTTCTCTCTCCTTCCACCATGTGAATCCCAAGGATGGAACTCAGGTGTCTTTACCCACTGAGCCATCTCATGGGCCCAAGAATGATTTTAGATAAGCCTTGGAGTAAGCTGTGTAAATGAACATCTACCAGCCAAGCATGGTGGCCCACTCATGTGAGCCCAGCACTTGGAGGCTAAGGACTGAGAACCTTGATTTCAATTCAAATTGTGCTACATAGCAAGTTCCAGGCTTGCCTGAACTACACAGTACGACCTTATCTCAAAAAGTAACAACAGTGCTGGAGAATGGCTCAGTGGTTAAGCACACTTATTGCTCTTCCAGAGGAGCTGGGTTCAATTCCCAGCACCCACACAGTGGTTCTCAACTGTCTGAAACTGCAGATCTAGGAAATCTATTACTTTCCTATGAAGTCTCTGGGCCCTAGGCATGCACATGGCGCACATACATAAACACAGGCAAACCCACACATGAAAAATAAATAATCTTTAAAAAATATGATAATAATAATAATAATAACAATAATAAAACCTGAAAGACTTCCCCTGAACTGGAGACCTACAATACCTTACAGCAGCAAAAGCTAGGCTCCTGCTATGCCTTACCTGGGATGCATAAGTGACTAGATACTTTACAGCTCTATAACAGTCTCAGAGAATGCCATTCTTGCACGCATGATGCCTTAGGTTTGATTCCAAGAAGTTCTCATACTAGGCATGGTGCTGGCGGGTACTTGTAATCCCAGCATTCAGAAGGTAGAGACAGGAAGACCATACAACCATATAGAGGCCCAAGGTCATCCTTGGCTACACAGTGAAGTCAAGGCCAATCTAAAAACTACAGTACCCTGTAGTTTCATCTTGTTCAGTTTCCCCCTTATTAAAATCAGTAAGTGTTTAAAAATGTGCTGTAAACTTATGTTTTCAAGCTTGATAGTTGCTTAGAGCAGGAATGTTTAGTATATTTTAAGGTAGTAACAATGTATTTTACTATAATACACACATTTCCAGTAATAATCTGCCTTCTACTTAGTACAGTATTAATGTATAAGTCAACATCATCGTTACTGTTAAAATTATGTTGTCTGTTTAAAAACTGTTGCAGTGTGGCTTAGCCAGCAAGCAGAGTTTTGTGAATTCAACGGTATGACAGTTTGCATGTCAAGTTCCAGGTCAGCCAAGGCTACATAGTGAGACACTGTCTCAGAAGACAAACAAACAAACAAACAAAACACTATAGCAATATAATCCAACTGGGGGTAAAAATACACCAACTGATGGCCACATATAGCCAATTATTATGTAAAGAATACTGCCTGTCTTGCACAGTCCCCTACAATGCCTCTTTCTTATTCCTTCATGAGAATGTGCAGTCTTAGCCGGGCATTGGTGGCACACACCTTTAATCCCAGCACTCGGGAGGCAGAGGCAGGCGGATTTCTGAGTTCGAGGCCAGCCTGGTCTACAAAGTGAGTTCCAGGACAGCCAGGGCTATACAGAGAAACCCTGTCTCAAAAAACCAAAAAAAAAAAAAAAAAAAAAAAAAAGAAACCAAAAAAACAAAAACAAAAACAAAAAAAAAGAGAATGTGCAGTCTTGTGTCCCTGCTGTCAGCACTGGGGTGTTGTGAAGGGACACTAGATGAGTTTCCAGGCAGCTTCTGCTTTGCCACTGTGACACTCGTGTTTAGTGATCACTCCAGGTCTCCACATCATCCCAGCCCCTGACATACATGTGAGAATTTTTTCAGGGAATTTTATCTCGTTTCCAGGAAATAATTTTGTGTCTTTAAGTCACACCAAATGTCATGGAGCAGTGTCAAACTCTCTGTAGTGCCCTACCAAGATTCCTTAGCCAGGAGGCTGGAGAGATGGCTCAGTGGTTAGGAGCACTGACTGCTCTTCCAGAGGTCCTGAGTTCAATTCCTAGCAACCACATGGTGGCTCACAACCATCTGTAATGGGATCCAATGCCCTCTTCTGGTGTCTCTGAAGATGGCTACAGTGTACACATGCAAATAAAATAAATCTTAAAAAAAAAAAAAAAAAAAAAGACTCCTTAGCTAGAGGAGTCAGCAAGCATGATAAAAGAACTGCTTTACAACATCAAAATTTGGGTGGTTTGTAACACAACAAGAATAACTAGACCAAGACGGGGAAGGCGGATCTCTGTGAATTCCAGGACAGCATGGTGTACAGAGCAAGTTCCCAGAACAGCCAAGGCTGTTACACAGAGAAACCCTGTTTCAAAACCCCAAAAGGATGTTGGCGAGGATGCGGAGAAAGAGGAACACTCCTCCATTGCTGGTGGGATTGCAAACTGTTCAACCATTCTGGAAATCAGTCTGGAGGTTCCTCAGAAAATTGAAAATAGATCTACCTGAAGACTCAGCGATACAACTCTTGGGAATAATATACCCAAATGATGCCCTACAATGCCACAGGGACATGTATTCCACTATGTTCATTTGTGATATTTATGTTATTTGTGACAGCCAGAAGCTGGAAACAACCTAGATGTCCCACAACAGAAGAATGGATACAGAAAATGTGGTTCATTTACACAATGAAATATTACTCAGCTATTAAGAACGAGGACATCCTGACTTTTGCAGGGAAATGGATGAAACTAGAAAATATCATCCTAAGTGAGGTATCTCAGACCCAAAAGGAGATGCATAGTAAGTGGATATTAGCCAAAAATGAAAAAAAAAGAAAAAGAAAAAAAGATATAGTCTACAGAACTCAAAAAGTTGAAGTGCCCAAGTGAAGACTCCTCAGTCCCTTGGGAGTGGGAAGAAAGCAATCACAAGTGGGGAGGGAGAGAGGGACCTGGGAGGGAAAGTGGACAGGGAGGAGGGGAGTTTGGGGGGGGGGCTGATGTAGTATTGGGTGAAGGAAAAGGACTGAAGACCGGAGGGCCAGCAGAAAGAATGAAAACAGGCAACCTCAGGAGATAGAAGGTTGGGGGAATCCTCCAGAATGCACCAGAGACCTAGGAGGTGAGAGACTCTCAGGACTCAAAGAGAGGGACCTTAGATGAAATGCCTGACAGTAGGGAGAGGGAACTTATAGAGCCCACCTCCAGCAGGAAGACAAGGTATCAGATGAGTGAGAGGGGGGCCAGCCCACAGTCACATCTCTGACCCATAATTGTTCCTGTCTGTAAGAATTACAAGGATGGAAATGGAGAGGAGCCGGAGGAAAAGAAGGTCCAGCGACAGGCCCAAAGTGGGATCTAGCTCTAGGGAAGGTCCCAAGGCCTGACACTATTACTGAGGCTATGGAGTGCTCACAAAAAGGGATCTAGCATGACTGCACTCTGGAAGACCCAACAAGCAGCTGAAAGGGTCAGATGCAGATATTTGCACCCAACCAATGGACAGAAGCAGCTGACCCCTGTTGTTGAATTAGGTTAGGCAAAAAGAAGCTGAGGAGAAGGGTGATCCTGTAGGAGGATCAGCGGTCTTAATTCATCTGGACCTCCAAGATCTCTCAAACACTGGACCAAAAAACAGGCAGCATAAACCACCTAATATAAGCCCCCCAACACACATACTGTAGATGACTGCCCGGTCTGTGTTCATTCAGAGATGCAACTAACCCTCAAGAGACTGGAGGCCCCAGGCTGTTTAGATGTTAGGTGGGGTGGAGGGTGGGGACATCCACATGGAGACAGGGGTGTTGGGAAGAGCTATGGAATGTGGAACAGTCTGAGGGTGAACGGGGTGGGGGAATAAAATATGGATGTAAAAATATATAAATAAATTAATAAATACCCAAAAGGAATAACTAGACCAAGTACAGCAAAGAACAAGGACAAAAAGAAAGTAAACGGGGGAAAAAACAAAGTAAACAGCGTGTTGGCCTGCCCTTCCCAGGTGGTAATCAGCCTCTATCGGGGGTGCGCCATGTCTAACTGCAGCAAGCATACTTCATTCTGTACTTCAGGGATAGTGGCAGTATTTCTGTGGATGGGTGGGAGTGACATCATTTACACTGTCAAAAAACTGAATATGGTATCTATAATATTACCCTAGGCATTCTATATGAGATGTGTGAATAGCCATCTCTAACATCTCACAAGTGCCTGTGGCACCTGTACTGATTCCCTTCACTGGAGAACTAGGTACTCCATGCCAGCTTTTGTTTGCTTCCCAGGTTTTCTTGCTATGTTGGTTAGACTGCTCTAGAACTCCTGGGTTCCAGTGAGCTTCCTGCTTCAGCCTCCTGACTAGCTGGCAGTTCATGCTACCATACCCTACTCTTGTGACAGTTTTAATCTGTTGAAGAATAGTATATCTCTGAATAAAAAAAAATACAGGTTAGACATCTATAGCAGTGTCAAGCCCCACCCCCACAGTTTCATGTAGCCTAGGCTATCCTTGAACTCTCTAGAGTGAACTTAAACTAATGCCTCCATTTCCCCAGTGCTGGATTACAGGTCTGACTACATCTGGTTTGTACACTGAGGCAAACTTTACCTACCCAAACTATACCCACAGCCCTCACACATTCTCAATGGTGCCCATTTTCAGCTGTAAAATCTGGATCAAACTGAGGCATGCAGAATAAACAATTCATCCTTTACCTTCTACAATACTGGACTTGGCAAGGTATCCTGAAGAGGATTTCAGTGCGCCACTGAACACAAAGAAACTGGCGCCAGTCACTACAACAAACATGAAAATAGGTTAGTGAGGACAGACTGCTGAGACGGGCACTGACATAAACTGGGTATTCTAGGTATCATTATACAGAAAACAAAACAGCACTGTGTGTGACTAACCAATCAGTTGCAATGCTAACTAACCATAGGTGTGTGGAAGAATTAAGATACAATTAATCCTCTATCTTGCTGAACCCTTTCTCAATCAAGAAGAATTTTACAAAATTTCTTTTAAAATTTTACAAACTTTTTCAACAATTTTTTTTTTACAAATTTTATGAAAAAAATAATGTTCAGGTCCTATGGTTAGCTTGGCTTGCAGCATATTTCTGAAATAAGTGTTTATTGGAACAAAGCCTATTCACTTACATATTTTCTCAGGCAGTCCAGTGCTATAACTCTACTAGAGCCACTGGTGGCAAACACTGTCAAGGCTAAGATATTAATCACTTGGCTCTTCACAGGAAAGGTTTGTAACTCTTTATCTACCAATTTCCAAATTTTCTATTTTATAATCAAGTATATATTGAAGTTGTTTTAAAAAGGAAATAAAAAGAAGTGTCAACTGAAGAGCAAGATGAGGTCTGTTTAGCTACTTTATCTGCCAAGTAGAATTATTTTGCTTGTTTGTTTTGATGTTTTTATTTGCTTTGAGACAGGGTCTCACTCTGTAGTTCTGGCTGTGCTGTAACTCACTCTGTAGACCAGGCTGCTCTTAAACTCCCAGAGACCCACCTGTTTCCACCTCCTGAGTGCTGGGACTAAAGGTGTGCATCTCACTTCCCCAGGAGAGTTAGTTTAAAGGCCTATCTAGAATAAATACTTGGGGCTGGAAGACAGCTTAGTTGATAGACCTGCTTTATAACCATGAGGACCAGAGTCTGGCTCCTCTGCATCTGTAATTCAGGCGAGGGGATGGGGACAAGTGGCTCCCAGGAATCACCGGCCAACTAGTCTAGCCAAACAGTGGCTCCAGGTTCAATGAGAGATCCTGTCTCGGAAAATAAGTCTGAGGCTGGCTAGTTGACTCAGTAGGTAAAGGCACTTGTCATCAATCTGGTGACTTGATTTTTATCCCTGGGACCCATATGTTGGAAGGAGAAAAACTAATTATCTCAAATCGTTCTCTGACCCCCACACAAGCATAATTAATAAATGTTAAAAACAAACAAACAAACAAACAAACACAGTGAGCAAGCCACTGAAGAAGATACCTAATGCTGGTCTCAGGCTTCCACGTAGAAATGTACAAAGCTAAGCACATACACATTTCTATGCATGTGTACACACTCACATGAACTACCACTGTCTCTCCAAAATCTAAAGAACGTGATCATATTTAATTTTACAAAAACCTTACTATACTGCTCTTATTTTCCTACCTCTTTTTTGACTTTTTCATGACAGGGCTTCTCTGTGTAGCCCTGGCTGTCTAGAACTCACGCTGCAGACCAAGCTGGCCTTGAACTTGGAGATCCACCTGTCTCTACCTCCCAAGTGCTGGAATTAAAGGCATGCACCACCACCTGGCTATTTTCCTACAACTTAAACTGGACTGAACTAATCCAGTTTCCTACTGATTAATCCTATAAGGTAGTGATCCAGTCTTTATCAGATGCAGACACAAGCTAAGCATCTAGATAACTCTCAAAATTGCAAACCATGACTCAAACTGAGCCAACTGTGGCTTCCTGTGACTTTTGCTCACTGGATACTGCTCTGTACATTACTATTTCTAAGGCCTCATATCTGTTAGTTAACCACTGTACAACTGAGCTGCATCCTTAGCTACCTTCTTTCTAAATGGTTCTAGATTTTGTAGCTATTAGAGAATAAACTGAATCTTTATTTTCACATTTAAAAAAGAAGTAGCTAATTCTTCATCTCCTTCCACAGGGAATGCTTCACAAAATACACAAGGAACAAAAGGAACAGTTTTAGTAGGAACAGGGAGGGAAATTAAGTTTGTGGTTCAAAACTTTGGGAAAAGTTAGATAGACATCATTCTTCTCTTGAGAAAACCAGACTGAAGGCAGGCAACATATCAAATGGCTTAAATTTACTTAACACAGGTTTCCCAGATTTAAGACTTTATGTAAATACTGCATCTATCTACCTATCATTCTACCTACATATCTGTCTGTCTGTCTGTCCATCCGTCTGTCCATCCATTATTTTGAGACAGGATCCCTCTACACGGCACCAGACCTGACAATGAGACCATTTCAAATCATAGGACCTGAGGGGCATTTTGGGTACTGTCATCTGAACAAGGCTTCTTGAATTCAAGTGTTCTGAAACCACTCATCTTTTAAGATCTCAGGTCAGCAGCCATATCTGAGAGTAGTATTCCTTTGTAAGTGGTGAGCCCACACTTAGAGCCAAAAGTCTTCCTTCAGATGCAAATGAGCCGATTCATCTGCATCTCTGAACTACAAATGCTATCTACTCTTACTCTCAATACAGCACCTAGTCTCAGCTTCAGGTACCAATGTTGGCCTCTTAATATCCGAAGACAGCTCTAAAATTTTCTTTTAAAAATATTTATTTTTGTTATTTAAATTGTGTATGTGGGAGGAGGGGGCAAGCCTACACACTTGAGATCCTGCAGGTAAGTGCAGAGCCCAGAGGCACTGGCTTCCCCTGGCGCTGGATGACAGGTGACCCTGCCCTGTGTGGGTGCAGGGAAAGGAAAACGTCTTCTGAAGGAGCTGTCCTGATTGAGCCAGGAGTGGTGACACTTGCCTTTAACTGCAACTGTTGGGAGGTGGAGGTGGAGGCAGAGGCAGGCAGATCTCAAGCAAGTTCCAGTACAGCCCAGAGTACACAGAGAAACCCTGTCTTGACAAACAAATAAAAAAATGAGTGAATGCAAAGGGAAAGAGCTGCATGGGTGCTTAGCTGCTGAGCCAGCTCTCCAGCCCCGACAGGTTGTTAAAAAAATGATTCCCTCTATACCAAAGATTCCTTTTGCAAATGTTAAGACTCAAAGAGCCAGATAGCTACTTGAGTAGGGAAAATAATCCTCAAAATATACTTGAAAAAGTTAATTTGTGGTCATATATATACTAGAAAATAGGTGATAGAGATCTGAGACATCCAATACTTCAACAGAATAACCTTCCATTATAAAAATTCTCCACTGTGCCAGGTATGGTGGTATATACCTTTAATCTCAGCAACTCACTAGGCAGAGGCCAGCCTAATCACATAATGAATTCCAGGTCAGCTGGTAGTACATGGTGGGACCCTGCTACAAACTTTAATAATTAAAATACAATAGGGGCTGGAGAGATGGCTCAGTGGTTAAGAGCATTCTCTGTTCTTCCACAGGACCCATTGTGGCTGGCTTGCAATGTCTGGAGTTCTAGGCCCAGGGGGTCCAATGTACTCTTCTCAACTTTGTTGGAACCAGACATAAATGTAGACAAAACACCCATACATATATAATAATAAATCATTTAAATGAGTGAACAAATGAATACAAGATTCCTCCTGGAGTTGGACTGCTTACCTTTCCTGGGCTGATTGTGAATACTGATGGCCTGGGTTTGATAGTTTCCATCATCGTTCTGTACACACACAAGATGAGAATCTGCCTTTTCATTGAAGCAGGCACCTCCCGCCAGGACGTGTTCATTGGATTTGTTCATGGCTTTCATCATCTGCAATTAAAGAGCAGGGTTAGCCTTTTCTGCAAGGAAGGGTAACTTCTAACATGGTAAACCACCACCTTCTCGAAGACAAAAAGTCAGTCGCAGTTAGTTTAGAAATACCAAAGTTCCCTATGCAATTTAGACATATAAGCAATGTATATTTTGCAATTATTTTGTCTGTTGTTGTTATTGAGACATGGTCTCACTATGTAGATGGCCTAGAACTCTTATGTAAACCAGGCTGGCCTTGAATTCTTAGGCATCCACTTGCCTCTGTCTTCAGCGTGCTAGGATTAAAGGTGTGCATCACCATGTCCAACTGTTTTGTCTTTTCCAAGTTACAAACTGGTGAAGTGTAGTAGTTTCTCTACTCGCTGCACTCTGTGAGGACACACACTCTTAAATTCTACTTCTAAAACAATGTACCAACTTATCTGCATCTTGCACCTTTTTCAATATCGAAACTAAGACTTTTCTCTAGACAGTTATGAAATTCATTTAGTTAATTGTAATAACATATCTTTGAGTTCCTTAATGAATTTTAATGTCTAGCTGTATCCTTTTCAAAACAGTAAAGATGGTAATTATAAATTTAACTGGAAAAGCACATGGGAGCTAGGGATGTAGTTGCCTGGAGCACTCACTGGGCAAGTATGAACATGAGTTTAGATCCCAGCACTTATAAGATAAAGAGGTAGGTATGGTTATGACTTCCTGCAACTCCTGTGCATAGGAGGGTCAGAGGCAGGAGGGTTGCTGTGACTTCGTGGCCATTAGGTTCTATAAAAGATCCTTTTTCAAGAGAACATGGTAGACATCAGGACAGAAGACATCCTGTTCTGGTATTTGCATGTGCACAGACATATGCACACACAAGAGAAAAAGAAAGTTCCTGGGCCATTTCTTTTTTTTTTTTTTTAAAGACCAAACTTCCCTGGATGTTAAACTCCAGCTAGATTAAGTTAGTGTTCATTTTCCTCATTTTTCCTTTATGTTTTCACATCTGTTTAACTTACTGTTCTTTTTTAAATGCCCTATCCTTTCAACAGTTAATCTGAATCTTGTTACAGTCTCCATTTCTATCTCTGTGATAAATAGCAACACCATTTCCTTCCTGTACCCATTCATCTGCTCTGTTTCTAAGCATTCCCAAGTGTTTTGTATAAACTGAACCACATAAAATATGACCATCTGATCTAGCTATGCTTCTCAGCATAAGGGTTATTGTTGTGGTTGCTTGTTTATATTTATTTTATTTTTATGTGTATTATGCTTTGTCTGAATGTATGTATGTGCACCATGTGTGTGCCTGGTGTCTGTGGGGGTTAGAAGAAAAAGCCAGACCATCCCCTCGAACTGGAGTTATAGACAATTGTGAACTGCTATGTGGGAGCTTACTATTGAACCTGGGTTCCTCTACAGGAACATGTGCATCTAACCACCAAGCCACCTCTCCATATCTCAGACCATCAGCACAATGCTTTGAAGGCTCATTCAAATTATAACATAGAACAGTGTTTTATTTTGGGTTTTGTTTATTTGTCTGTTTGTTTGAGGCATAGTTTCTCTGTGTAGCCCAGGCTGTCTCAGAACTTGCTTTGTAAACCAGGCTGGCCTTGAACTCACTGATCTGCCTGCCTCTGCCTCTTGAGTGCTAGAATTAAAGGTGTGTGCTACCACCACCTACCTCACTATTTCATTTTTAAAAAAGTTTGTGTGTGTGTTTACTTACCTTTGGAAAACAACTATGTAGTCTGTTGTGCTTTGAATGCCCCATAGACTCATATATTTAACTTTTAGGCACCAGGATGCAGCACTATTGGAAAGGATTGGAAGGATTTGGAGGTGTGGCCTTGTTGGAGGAAGTGTATTACTGGGGATAAACTTTGAGGTTTCAAAAACCCATGCCAACCCCAGAGACTTCTCAGACTGTAGACCAGGGTGTACCCTCAGGTCCAGCACCTGCCTGCATGCCACCAACCTACCCACCATGATGAAAATAAACATCTGAAACTCTAAGCAAGTCCTCAATTAAATGCTTTCTTTTATAAGAGTTGCCTTGGTCATGGTGTCCCTTCACAGCAACAAAACAGTAACCAAGACACATTCCTTTGCTCATTTTGTAGTGACATTGTTTATTTTTTGCTGCTGAGTTGTCTGCTCGCTTTCATTTTTGGCAGGGGCCAGGGTTATGAGATATTGTCTCATGTAGTTCAGATTGGCTTCCAACTCACTATATAGCCGTGTAGCTGAGAATTGTTTTGCTCTTGTCTCTGTCTCCCAGTGCTGGGATTATAGTGTGTAACTTTATGGTTTTATTGCTTTTATTTAGTTTGCTGGTCCATTGTTATTCTGGCTCTGAGTAAGTAAAATTTACTTGTTTTTAACATCCTTGTTTGAGATGTCTTTAGCAAAACACACACTGGTTTTATCAGTTTTGTTGAGGTTTTTTGGCTACCAGGCACTAGGAAAGGCTAACTACATTCCCCTTCCCATATCCATCCTATTCTGTGTCAGCAGAGGGGTCAGCATGAAGTGTAAGATGTGCAACCTTGAGTAAGTCTGTGAGTCAGATAACAGACAAAAAAGAATGGCGAAAATATAAAGGAAAAGTGCCATGACTATTTTGTGAAACCCAAAGAGTTCAAAGCTTTTGTGTTTCACCATCTTCCGTGTGGAGGCACAGTTGTGTTAGTGCCATCTGTGGAAGGTCTCTTGCCATTGAGGGGTCCCTACAGCACCCTTGTTCACACCAACTAGCCACACATAGAAGAATCTCTCAGTCCTAAATTCTATTCTATGCCAGCACAGCACTGTATACCTCGTAATACATTTTAAATATCTAGTGACTTCTTTTGTGATTGGGTTACCTCACTCAGGATGATATCCTCTAGATATCCTCCATTTGCCCAAGAATTTCATAAATTCATTGTTTTTAATAGCTGAGTAGTACTCCATTGTATAAATGTACCACATTTTCTGTATCCATTCCTCTGTTGAGGGACATCTGGGTTCTTTCTAGCTTCTGGCATGCTATGAACATAGTGGAGCATGTGTCCTTATTACCAGTTGGAACATCTTCTAGGTATATGCCCAGGAGAGGTATTGCTGGATCTTCCAGTAGTACTATGTCCAATTTTCTGAGGAACTGCCAGACTGACTTCCAGAGTGGTTATACAAGCTTGCAATCCCACCAGCAATGGAGGAGTGTTCCTCTTTCTCCACCATCCTCGCCAGCATCTGCTGTCACCTGAATTTTTGATCTTAGCCATTCTGACTGGTGTTGAGGTGGAATCTCAAGGTTGTTTTGATTTGCATTTCCCTGATGATTAAGGATGTTGAACATTTTTTTCAGGTGCTTCTCAGCCATTCGTATTCCTCAGTTGAGAGATCTTTGTTTAGCTCTGTACCCCATTTTTAATGAGGTTATTTGAATTTCTGGAGTCCAGCTTCTTGAGCTCTTTGTATATATTGGATATTAGTCCCCTATCAGATTTGGGATTGGTAAAAATCCTTTCCCAATCTGTTGGTGGCCTTTTTGTCTTATTGACAGTGTCTTTTCCCTTACAGAAGCTTTGCAATTTTATGAGGTCCCATTTGTCGACTCTTGATCTTACAGCACAAGCCATTGCTGTTCTGTTTAGGAATTTTTCCCCTATGCCCATATCTTCGAGGCTTTTCCCCACTTTCTCCTCTATACATTTCAGTGTTTCTGGTTTTATGTGGGGGTCTTTGATCCACTTAGACTTGAGCTTTGTACAAGGAGATAAGAATGGATCAATTTGCATTATTCTGCATGATAACCACCAGTTGTACCAGCACCATTTATTGAACTCTATGTTTTTTAAATAAACATTTTAATTTAGTTTATTTATTTTGTGTGTGTGTGTGTGAGAGAGAGAGAGAGAGAGAGAGAGAGAAGACAACTTTATGGAGTTGGTTCTTTCCTTTTATCATGTAGATCCCAGGAGATCAAATGCAGGTGGTCAGACCTGGCAGCAAGGGCCTTTGCGATATAAGACATAGTACTTCTTAAATGCAAACTTAAATCAGTAGGCTTATACAAGCTAGAGTCTACTGGAGACTAATTTATCATTTGCAATTTGCATCTGTATCATGTGAAAGGGAGATGACTACATGTAGCAATTTAAAGAGAGCCACATCCATCATTTCCTCCAAAGCATGACGCTAAAGAGGTTTCTAATTGTGTTTACACTAAGCAGACCTAGAAACATGTTCAATTCAAGCATGCTGAATAAATTACCCGGCACTGAAGGAAATCACTTCCTTGATTCATCTGGATGCTAATTACAAGTCCAACAGGGTAAACTTCTATTCTCCCTAGAGCTGAATTAGCATATTTTATTTTCCTTTAAAATTATGTTCATTTCAAAAGAAGATTTTCCCAGATAGATTTTTACTAACCATGAAATACACTTATGCTTATCACCTGATGATGAGTGCTTGACTGTCTTCCTTGTGTTATTTCTGTACTCCAGCAATTTAAATTCCGTATCGCTTCTATCTATCCCTTTCTCAATACTAGTGTATATACTTTATCCACAGTAATCTGATTATATTTTTCCTAGATATACCTGGATTTCATGTAATCTTAACTGCTTTGATTATTTCTATATAATATTCAAAGCCCAGCTCTGATGTTATACTTTATCTTGTTTACCACTTAGAATCATGATTCTGATGTTCTAGTCCCAAACTAAATTTTCCTGTCTGCCTCCCTTCCTAACTATACCCAAATATGCTTCTTACTTGCAAGAGTCCTACTTCTCACACTTTCTTTTTCTCTTTCTCTCTTTTTCTTTCTCTCTCTCTCTCTAAACTAAAAAAAAAAATAAATAAATAAGCCGGGTTCTCTCTCTCTCTTTTTCTTTCTTATTTCCTTTCTTCCTTTTGATTTTATTTTTTATTTTGAGACATGGTCTTACTATGGAGTTTAGGTTGATTGTGAACTCATGATCCTTCTTCAGCCTCCTGAAGTGTTGGGAGTATAAGCAAGGACTACTATGCCTGGATTTAGGACTACTCCCCAACACCCCACATGTTTTAGTGATTGCTCTGGAATTAAAGGAGAATTTGTGCTAAACCATTACATTTTCTTACCAGTAAGAGGGTCAATATAAACATCTCATGTGGTAAGCTGATATACTTATCCTAACCCAAAGCAATGTATGCAAACGGAGATCAGCCTCTATGTAATTACAAAACTATATACTAAATTCTTTTTTAGTGGTTAAAAATAGTTCACATAGGAAAGGAAGACAAGGCAGTATAAAAGTGTCTTAGTTACTGTTCTATTGCTGGGAAGAAACACCATGACCAAGGCAATTTATAGAAGAAAGCATTTAATTGGAGGTTTGCTTACTATTTCAGAGGACTAGTTCTTTACCATCATGGCAGATAGACAGCATCGAAAGCACATGTGCTGGAAACACAAGTTATAGGCAGAGAGAGAGAGAGAGAGAGAGAGAGAGAGAGAGAGAGAGAGAGAGAGAGAGAGAGAGAGAGAGAGAGAGAGACTGGCATGGGCTTTGAAATCTCAAGTCCAGCCCCAGTGACAAAACTCCAACAAGGCCACACATCCCAATTCTTCCCAAACAGATCCTGTAACTGAGGATGACTAATTCAAATAGGTGAGCCCATGGGGCCATTCACATTCAAACTGCTACAGTCAGAATCAGTTTCAGTGTTGTCACTAAGATCTGTGTCATTTTACTCATACACGTGGCCAGAAGCAGTCCCTGGCAACCAAGCAGGTACATATATTTAAGACTCTCTAATGGATAAGTTGCAGGATATTTGATCACATTGTGATCCCTGGGATTGTGTTACTTACAGGAAAAATCTGTTTTTAGCTGTGGTGTGGCCCAGCCTTAGCATACTCCTTTAATTGAAGAACTTTCTGCTTTAATATTATACACAACATTAAATAAAGCCAACTATAAGTCAAGAGGTAAGAGCAACCAGTTGAAGGGAAGTGAGCATGAGATTATTAAGAAAAAACACTGAGTAAGAGGGAGTTAGGAGGATGGACAGACACACAGAAGGTAGAAGTGGGACATTCAGTTTGAAGGAGGTTTTTGAGACAGTGAGAGAGGGGCATTCTTGATGAGACATTGCTGAGGAGGAAGGTCAGCTGGGTGCTTTCTCTGCCTCTCTGAGCAGCAGGATTTCACCCCAACATCTGGCTCCCAGGTCTTCATTGGTAAAATCAAACGATTGAGATTTTGTTTAAAAAAAAAACAAAACCAACATTTGGTGTTCCAACACATAACAGGACCACGACCACATGGTCAGAGAAATCATGCCAGCTGTGAACAAAATAAGAAGCCACCAGATTTGGTAAGTCATCTGGAAGTCCTCAAGGAGAGAGTTAAGTAATACTGAAAAGAAAATTCTCTCCTACCTTAAGTATGAAAAATATCATAATATAGGGAATTAGGACCCTGTATAGTGCTATTTTAGATGGTGTGAAAATACTAGAAGAAAATGAAAAGATAAATGACTTAATTGAAATTGACATAATACTGGTGATAATTACTATCAGTCTAGTAATTAATATTTATCCTTAAGAGCCATGGTGGTTTTTTGTGCCAAATATGAAAAATGGATAAGATGCAAGCTTTAGAAAGACTTATAGATGAAAATAACAGAAAAATTCAGACAAAGACAGAGGAATTTAGACAAGAACTTATGGTACCACTGCATGATGAAACTAAAAAGGGGTGGCCCTAAGTTGTTAGAAAACCAACCTTAGTTTATCCAGATACTGTACAAGAACTACCAGCAGACAATAGGTACCCCAAGGGTATGAAGAAACTAAATGGAATCCTATAGACATATTCGATTTGAGGAAATTTAAGAAAACAATTGTTTTGGATGGTGTGTATTCACCCTATTTGAAGCACTTAGTTTGTGGGCATCTCAGAATTATCCCTCAAGACTAGAAAGATTTGACAACAGCAGTATTAGAGGGTTCTCTTGAGCTGGTGAGATGGCTCAGCAGTCAAGAGCACTGACTGTTCTTCCAGAGGGCCTGAGTTCAATCCCCAGCATCCATTTGGTGGCTCACAACCATCTATAATGAGACCTGATGCCCTTCTGGTGTGTCTTAAGATAGCTACAGTATACTCATATACATAAAATAAATAAATAAATCTTTACAAAAATATTAGAGGGTTCTCAGATACAATGGAAGAGGAAGCTAGGGTCATAGGATAGTGACTTAGGGCCAGAGGTCTCAATATTTCCCAAGCTCAGGTGCTATGTGAAGGTTAGTATGCCGAGTTACAAAGGCAGCTTGACTTTGATGATCATACCTTGACACTGTGTTGTTTTAACAGCTTTAAATGCTTGGGACAAGGTTGAAAAATCAGGAAAGAGGTCTGAGTCATATACTAAAATTATACAAGGCCTAAAATAAGCCTTTACTTACTTTTTTTTGCAAAGATTGACTTCATCTGTAAATAGAATAGTATCAGATTCAGAAGTCAGAAAAATACCAACTGAATCACTGGCTTTTGAAAATGCTAATCCAGAATGCAAAAGGGTGATTAGGTCTTTAAAGATGAGATTAACACCAATAGATAAATGGATTAGAAATACGGCTGATATTGGATCTTATGTTTATGATGCTACTCTGATAGGAGAAAGTTTTAAGAAAAATCAAAACATCAGATGTTTTACTTGTGGTAACCAAGGTCATCTGGAAAGGGACTGTAGGCAAGATGATCCTGGAAACACTGTTTTTTTTGTTTTTGTTTTTGTTTTCTAGAGATAACCCAAAAAGAAGGCCCTAACAGAAGGTGTGGTAAATAAAGGCCGGTATTGGACTAATAAACACAGATCAACAAGGGACAGCCAAGGTAATCCTTTGCCATGGGAAACACCCTAGGGGGCCTCCGTCAGGTCCTGATATCCAATTTGATTCAATCATTTCCATATCTACAGAGCAGCTAAAGTCAATGCCTGTTGTTAAAAACAACACTGTTCTGGATGAAATCAAGGACATAGTAACTTCAGTAAATAAAACAAAAAATTCAGGAGAAACAAGAAAACAAATACTTTGGCAAATTGCTAAAAATGATCAGAGGCCAAATCCAAAAATACACATAAATGGCATTGAAATTTAAGGTTTAGTAGACAAAGGTGCAGATGTAACAATAATTCCACCAAAATCTTTGCACCTTCAGGAGGTAAATAATCGGCTTCTAGAGACTGGAACTTTATTTCAGGTGAAACAAAGTCCAAGATCGGTTGAGTTTATAGGGCCAGAAGGACAAAGAGAAAAATTAAAGCCATATATGGCTAACAGAGTCATGAATTTATGGGAATGTGATTTGTTGTAGCAATGCAAAACACAGATAAACATTCCCCCAATCTCAGAAACAAACCATAAAATAACAAATGCTTCTGAGAAAAATATTAAACAGACTCTTCAGGTCATACAACAGCAGTTGCAGAGACACTGGCTAGCAGAGCAAAACTTCTGAGTTAACTGGCCTGTGTGTTTTTAAAGATGTGCTGCCCTCCGAGTGAAAACTGGGCTATGTGTTAGGTTGAAGAAGAAATTTTGTCTTTTTTTTCCATAGGAGGAGAAAAGCTGTGGATACATCAAGTGATAGACTAGATCTGAACAGTAGAGACGTACTGAATAAGGAGAGTCCATAGTTTATCAGACAGCTTGGTCATTTAGTCCAAACTAACTCATAAAGACTAACAAATGCTTTTCATATGATCATGCAGGAAAAAATAAAAAATAGTATTTTTGAATAATTTACCAAAGGCACACTTGCCTTACTGGAATAAAATGCTTTTGAAAAGGATGTTTGCTGTTTAGTATTAAAAAACACAGTTAAGAGATTAAAATAGTGTTAAGTAAATTCAAAGGGTTACTATAATTATAACTTGTTTTCTAAATCTTTAAGAGTTGGAGCAATTTGGAGCTAAGATATAATATATGAGCAGGGCAATGGTAGCCATGCCTTTAATCCTAGCAAAGACAGGCTGATCTCTATAAATTAGTTATTTTCTAAATTCTGGAGTTACAGAGAACAAGGCAGTGGTGGCACACACCTTTAATCCCACCACCCAGGGACAAAACTCAGATACAGTTCCTAATTGGTATGTTTGCATGTTAGAGAAATCAAATACTATATTTACAGATTATCATAAAGACCCTCTCAATGGTTACTAGAAAGGGAGCTAGTTTCCAGTGGGGACAGGAACAAAGAGCAGCTTTTGTGACTGCCAGTAAGCTCATTTCTGTGCATATAACCCTGATCAATATTGAACCAGATTATATTCTAATTATGGGTATCAGATTTATTGGTGAACTGGCAACTGGAGACCCTTCATAAAGCAAAAAGGAGTCCACCAACATTTGCCTGTTGGCTTCTATTACAAATACTTTCCATATATGAAGAATAATTATTCCCCTGCAGCCAGGAGAAGGCAGAGTAAAGTCCAATGTGGGGAGTCCACAGTGGATCCATCTTCTCTCTGGGTAGCCAAGAGCTGTTGGCATAGTACCTAGAGAGGGAGTTAGGAACTGGGGGTCCACAGGTCTACCTTTCCCTCCAGGCATCTGTATGACAGGTGGAGAGGGGAAGGGCAGAGCCCAGGATGGGCAGAACCCAATCTGACTGAGTGACTACAGAGAGCATGGAGAGGCTTGAGGAGAGAAGACCTTCCCTGGGAGTCTTGGCCGTGGCTCTTTATGATGAAGACCTTCCCCCGAGCTAAAATCCTTAATGAAGAGATGATCCCTGCTTGTTCATACTGGTTTATTTGATGGTGGGTAAGAATGCACTCATCTTTTTGGGGGGTGAACCAGGGATTAAATACCTTTTGCAGGAAGGGAAGTTCATTGGCTGAATACTCGGGCCTATCTAGATACCTCATCAGCATGGAGAACGCCAGGTTTTTATGCTATGTGACTGACTGAGATAGTCCTCTCAGTGGGGTGTCACACCAGGTTTTTATGCTATGTGACTGACTGAGATGGTCCTCTCAGTGGGGTGTCATGGTTATGGGTTCCAGAGCAGTAGAGACAGGTAGGAAATGGCTCTACCCCTGTCATTCTCATTTTTGAGATTCCTGGAGTGTGAGTGCATTCAGCCTTACACTTATGCCTGTCTGGTAACAAGGTCTCACATGCTCTACATCTCTGAGAAACAAACCTGGACATTTTAAGAGGCATGGAAAACCTTATATTCAGTCACTGCCTTATGTCCTAAGGGTGGACTTACAATGATGGACTGGACACTTCAAAGGCAGAGTCCTTTATGTTGACTGCTGTGCTCTACCTAGCCAGGATTGCCACTTAGCTGAAAAACACTACTGCTGAGTTCATAGAAGAATGACACAACATCTTCCGGAACTTTGAACTGAGACTGTTAAATACAACCAAGCTGGACGCTGTCAAAGTTTCGTAGAAACAGCTTCATTATTGTAAACAGTGTTACTGTGTTAGAATTAAAATCTTTCCTTTTTATTTAAACACTGTGAACCCTGAGGCTGTGTTATCTACTGGAAAAACCTGTCTCTAGTTGTGGCGTGGCTCAGCCCTAGCACACACCTTTAATCTAAGACCTTTATTTTTATTGTAAATAGAATTAAATAAAGTTAAGCATAGGTCAAGAGGCAGAACAAGCAACCAAAACCATAGAGAGTAAGAAGGAGCCAAGATGGATGGAGAGACAGGAAGTGGAAGGGAGGGACATCCAGTTTGAAAGAAAGGTGAGACAGTATTAGTTATATGGTATTATGGCTTTCCTAAATTACTTCATTTAAATTGTGCTGTAGAATAGACCCTATCTTCAAATAAGGTCACCTCATTAGCAACTGATATCTTTTATTCTGTGTATGCAAATATGTGCCTCTGCATCTATATGTGTTTCTGGTGCTTTCTCTTTGGCTTTTTCTTCTGGTAGTTTGTGTGTTTCATCCTATTCCAGTTTGTTTGGTTTTATTTTTATCTTATGTTGCCTTACATTACTTTATTATTTTTTAGACTCATGCTTGCATTCTGAGAGAGAAAGAGAGAAGGGGTATAGATTTGAGTGAGTGGGAAGTCAAAGAAGATCTGGAAGGAATTGGGAGGAGGGGAAACCTTAATCAGAACATATTTATGAAAAAGAAGTCTAAACCCGGCAGTGGTGGTGCACGCCTTTAATCCCAGCACTTGCAAGGCAGAGGCAGGTGGATTTCTGAGTTTGAGGCCATCCTTGTCTACAGAGTGAGTACCAGGACAGCAAGGGCTACAAAGAGAAACCCTGTCTCGAAAAGCCAAAAAAAAAAAAAAAGAAAAGAAAAAGAAAAAAGAAAAAAGAAGTCTATTTTCAACTAAAAAAGCAAAACAAATGAACAACAAATTATTTGTTATACTAGGGAAAAAAAGAAAAAATAAATTCCACCAGAAATTTTATAGCTATGCTATAGCTAACTTTATGCTTTTTAATAAAAATGCAACATTATCACAATATTGAAAGATCAAATGACATAACCAATTACTATAAAAGTCTGGAATTTATCACTCTACTTTTCTATAATAAAATTTTACATAAATGAATTAAATAAAATTTAATACAAACTGAGTTTACTACAATTGAAGATGAAATTTACATTCAATTATACACACAATTTTTTCAATTATGAAAAAAAAATGCCCCTTCATGGTAAAAAATCTTACCTCATTATATCTGTTGCTGGGAATTTTGATGCTTGTTTTTCGAACTTCCATATCAACCACTAAACCTTGGACAACTGGCAGAGTATACTGGTAATTTCGGAAGTCCTGAGCAAAGCAGAAATAAGAAGAACATGACAAAATGGTAGGGTTTGATTTATAGTAATAAAAGTGGCACGGACAGAAATGATGACACTACCGGATAAACTTACTTATTTAAACAACTAGAGGATGACACAATGGAAGTCCTCACTGTCTGCAGTCTAGCTCTAAGCCCACAAGGCAGTAAACCAGAGGGCTTCCTTCCGTCCTTACCCATAATATTAAATAAACTATTACTCTGTTTTATTGATACTTAACAGTTTTATATGTATTTTTTTAGTGGTCTGTCTTTTAATTACAAGTAGGTATAGGCTCTAACTTGTTTTGTTCTTGTACCTGCAGAGCCCAGCACATGTTAGGTATGCAGTGAGTATTTGTAGGCACACTGTGTGTGTGGCTATCCAGGCTGGCGGAAGCACCAGAAGCACAAGTCAGGTCTAAGATGAAGTCTATTTAGCTGGATGCCATTGCTTCTTATATGTCATCACTAAAGGGCTTGATATTATTTTTCTTCTCTTTCTTTAGTTATTTTCTAGACACAGTTTTGTTATGTAGCCAAGTTGCCTTGGAACTTACTATGGAGTAAGTTTGCAGGCCAGCCTTGATTTCATAGTTCTTTGGCCTCAGCCTTCTCAGAGCTGAGATTACAGATCTGAGTCACCACACCTGATACCACAAAATGTTTGACTTCTATTCTGAGGAAGTGTCTGGCCTGTTTTTATTTCTTTATGAAGACTAAGTAGACAGAAAGGATAAAGGAGAGGAGATGCGCATAATAGAAATAACTCAGGGAAGAGACAGTGATTCCGTAAACTGTTAACAGTTCAAAAGAGAGGGAAAATCTGTCAGATTAAGAAAAAACTGACGCCGGGCAGTGGGGGCGCACACCTTTAATCCCGGCACTTGGGAGGCAGAGGCAGGCGGATTTCTGAGTTTGAGGCCAGCCTGGTCTACAGATTGAGTTCCAGGACAGCCAGGGCTACACAGAGAAACCCTGTCTCAAAAAAACCAAAAGAAAAAAGAAAAAACTGACAATATTTGTCATGGGATTGGACATGGAATATGATCAAAGAAGAATTTTTAAATCACTCTGAATTTTATTAATAGCTGGAATAAGAAGCTGAAACTCACAATCATGGAGACACAGGCTAGAACGGGAAGAGGAGGGCATTTCTTTTTTTTCTTTTTTTTTTTTTTTTAAAGATTTATTTATTATATGTAAGTACACTGTAGCTGTCTTCAGACACTCCAGAAGAGGGCACCAGATCTCATTGCAGATGGTTGTGAGCCACCATGTGGTTGCTGGGATTTGAACTCTGGACCTTCGGAAGAGCAGTCGGGTGCTCTTACCCACTGAGCCATCTCACCAGCCCGAGGAGGGCATTTCTAAGTACTTTGACTGTGCTACTTGCAACAGAGCACAAGACTACTGATGGGAAACAAAAATACCCAGCTCTCCACACACTAAAATCACAGTGCCTGGTCTCAAACTTGTGATGATCCCTCTGCCTCACCACTGTAACTGGGGAGGATCACAGGCCGGAGTCACAAAAACTTGACTTTCAGATGTTTTAAAAAGATAGCTGGGTTTAAAAAGTAAAGGAGTGTGATGGTTAATATTGTCACCTTGACTAGATCCAGAGTCACACAGGAGACAAACTCCTAGGAACACCTGAAAGGGATTATTTAGATTAGGTTAGCCTCTGGATTTGTCTGTGAGGGATTATCTAGATTCAGTTAATGGAGGTGGGATGACCCAATTTAACGTGGGAGGCATCATTCAAGGGTTGGAGGTCCTGGACTCAGTAAAAAGGAGACAGTAGGCTGAGCACTAGCACTGGTCATGGTCTGCTTCTCTAGATGCAGCGTGACCAGCTGCCGCTAATTCCTACTGCTGTGACTTTCCCACAGAGACGGGCAAAAATTCTTTCTCTCTTAAAAAAGAACTTCCAGCACACACTCATCCCCCACCCCACAGTTTTTTTGTTTTTGTTTTTTTTAAAAAACAAAAATCAGTGGTTCGTGCCTGTAATCCCAGCTACTCTAGAGGCTGAGGCTGAAGGACCACAAATGGTCATGAACAATTAAATGAGATGGCCTCAAACTAAAAATGTAATGAGGCTAAGGGCAATAACAGGGCAACAACAACAACAAAATAGGGCAACAATCTTACTAGCTAATAAATAGGGATGATGGGGCTAAGCAAACCGCTCAATGGGTAAAAGTGCTTCTTGTGAAAGCATGAAGACTTGAGTTTGAATTACAAGAACCCATGTAAAAGTTTGGCTCATGGTGTATGTTTTTGTGATCCCAATACCTGTACATGCAGGAGACAGGAGGCAAAGGCAGGAAGGAACCCTGGAAACTCAAGGGCCAGCAAGTCTGTGTGCAATGGTGGATATCAAGGGCCAGCAAGTCTGTATGCAATGGTGGATATCAAGGGCCAGCAAGTCTGTATGCAATGGTGGATATCAAGGGCCAGCAAGTCTGTATGCAATGGTGGATATCAAGGGCCAGCAAGATATCAAGGGCCAGCAAGTCTGTGTGCAATGGTGGATATCAAGGGCCAGCAAGTCTGTGTGCAATGGCGGATATCAAGGGCCAGCAAGTCTGTATGCAATGGCGAATATCAAGGGCCAGCAAGTCTGTATGCAATGGTGGATATCAAGGGCCAGCAAGTCTGTGTGCAATGGCGAATATCAAGGGCCAGCAAGTCTGTGTGCAATGGTGGATATCAAGGGCCAGCAAGTCTGTGTGCAATGGCGGATATCAAGGGCCAGCAAGTCTGTATGCAATGGTGGATATCAAGGGCCAGCAAGTCTGTATGCAATGGTGGATATCAAGGGCCAGCAAGTCTGTGTGCAATGGCGGATATCAAGGGCCAGCAAGTCTGTATGCAATGGCGAATATCAAGGGCCAGCAAGTCTGTGTGCAATGGTGGATATCAAGGGCCAGCAAGTCTGTATGCAATGGTGGATATCAAGGGCCAGCAAGTCTGTATGCAATGGTGGATATCAAGGGCCAGCAAGTCTGTATGCAATGGTGAATATCAAGGGCCAGCAAGTCTGTGTGCAATGGTGAATATCAAGAAACCCTGCCTCAAAAAAGGTTAAAGGCAAAGACAGAGGCCTGTGGTTGTCTTCTGACACACTGTTGCATGTAAATGTTCACATTCTCTCTGTCTGTCTCACACTCACACACACACACACACACCCATGGAGGGCCAGTTGACGACTTGTGGAACTCATGGAGACTAGTCAGAGGTTAACAAGCAGGTCTGGGAGGTGGTGCAGGAGGTTTCATAAACACTCTAAATACCTAAGATTCATTTTAGTGAAAAATGTAGCAGAAACTTTAATTGACCAACATTTTGTCCAAAACATTCACCCAGCACACATACAGCAAAGGCCTGAGAGAGATCAACAGACGGGGAAAATGTAACTCCTACTCCGTACACAGATCAATGAGGGCAAGAAGCCTTATTGGCATTTATTTGAGCATAACCTTAGATCAATTTTTGCCTTAGTAGTGAACGATACAGAGATGGCAGATGTCATTCTTACAATGGAAACAAGACAAAATGCCAGGTCTTTATTTCTACAGTGTTCTAGTCCTTACAAGAATCCTCCAAGGTCGCTGCATACACAGAGAGTATAATCAGGGCTGGAACCCTATGCTCCATCCAAGGCTCCATCTGTTTTAAAAGCAGATATACGTTCTGTTCTCCACCAGCAGAGACCTTCACCTGCCTGAAGCCGCAGGGGCACAGCTGTCAGCAAAATAATGAAATCTCTCTCCTTTCTCTGTACCAGCACAAGAAAGATGAAAGGAAAATTCCCAACTTACTGCTAGAAGATTCATGATGGTGTGCCCAGTCTCTCCAAATAACGGCTTCCGAAATCTGACACTGAACAGTGGGCAGGGGTAAACTATAGAAATGAGAAATTATCAGATTAAACTCAGTAGCTTAAATTTCTAGGAAGAGACACCATTGTGACAAAAAATTTAAATATAATTGTAATGGCACATTATGACATTTCAAATCTTGGGCTCAGAAAGTATTTAGTAACAGACAACTCCTGAGCTAGTCAATCTCCTGATAACCAGAAAGTCTTCTGATGCAATTTCACGGTGACTCACCAGGTCCACGTGACTGGTATGATCCAGAAAAACAAATTTCTCCCTATTCCCCTTGTACTCAAAAAGTCAAGACACTCCTTAGAAAGGCCAGACACCATGGGGCAGGAGAGATGGCTCAGCGGTTAAGAGCACTGACTGTTCTTCCAGAGGTCCTGAGTTCAATTCCTAGTAACCACATGGTGGCTCACAACCATCTGCAATGGGATCTTCTGGTGTGTCTGAAGACAGCAACTGTAAAAAATGCCGGGCATGGTGGTGCACGCCTTTAATCCCAGCACTTGGGAGGCAGAGGCAGGTGGATTTCTGAGTTCAAGGCCAGCCTGGTCTACAAAGTGAGTTCCAGGATAGCCAGGGCTATACAGAGAAACCCTGTCTTGGGGGGTGGGGGGGGGGGGGAGGAGAAGGCCAGATTACCAGGTGACATTCCTGGCTGGCTCACTGACCAAGTTTTCCTGTTTCAATTGACAGTACACAACAAAGAAACATATTGCTTTCTCTATAGGGAATCCTGTTTCTTTCTGCTGTTCATTTGTCTTTAGAGTTCCATCTTCACCTAAGAAGTGTTTTTAATTAACTCCTTCATTCTTGATCAAGATCCGGATCATCGGGGCTAGAGAGATGGCTCAATGGTTCACTGACTGCTCTTCCAGAGGTTCAATTCCAGCACCCACATGGCAGTTCAGAACTGTTTGTAACTCCAAGATCTGACATCCTCACATAGACACACACACAGGCAAAAACACCAATGCAGATATAAACAATCAATCAAAACATTAAAAAAAGATCAAGATCTTGTTGGAGCTCCCAAAGAACTTAACAAAATAAGCATGGGTTTACAACACAATATATCACTTTAGTCCTAAGTTTTTTCCTTAAATATATTCCTAAGATTCTATAATCATATCTTGGCCATTTCCGAACTTCCAGGATTCAAAACACCTTCTAGGCTTTAATTAAATGGCTTTGTTTGTTTGTTTTTTGCTTTTTAAAGACAAATTTCTCTGGTTGGCTGTCCTGGCACTCACTCTGTAGACCAAGCTGGCCTTGACTCACAAAGATCCACCTGCCTCTGCCTCCTGAGAGCTGGGATTCAAAGCAGGTTACACCCCCCTCCCCAGCTTGTTTTGTTTCTTTTTGAGACAGTGCTTCCCTATGTAGCTCTGGGTGGCCGAGAATGAGCTATATTGAGCAGGCTGGCCTTGAACTCACAGAAATCCCTGCCTCTGCCATCTCCTTACTGGGATTAGAGGTGTAAATTACCATGTCCAGACCTTGATGAATTATTTTTTTAAATATGTTTAGATATATTTATTTTATTTTTATGTGTATGAGTGCTTTGCCTACATGTATGTCAGTGTACCATGTGTGTGTGCCTGGTAGCTCCATAGATCAGATGAGGTCACTGAATCCCCTGGAACTGGAGTTGTGGGTAGTTGTAAGCCATCATATGGGTGCTGGGGACTGAACCTGGTCTTTTATAAGACAAGAAGTGCTCTTAAATGGTGAGCCACCTCTCCCGAGCCCCTTGATCAAATTCTTAATCAATGAATAACACATAAATAAAAAAAATAGGTGTGATGGCTAATCTTAGTTGTCAACTTTACACACTTGGGAAGAAGGAATCCCAACTGCAGAACTGTCTCCATGAGACTGGTCTGTGGACATATGTGTAGTGGCATTTTCTTGATTGCAAATTAATATAGGAGAGCCCAGGCCACTGATGGCAGTGCCATTCCTAGGCAGGTGAACCTGGGCTGTAAAAGAAAGGTAGCTGAAGTGAGCCTGGGAGTAAGCTATTAGGTAGCATTCTCCTATAGTCTCTGCTTCATTCAGTTCCTACCTCTAGGTTCTTGCCTTGAGCTCCTATCCCGGATTCCCTAATGATGGACTGCAGCCTATAAGCTGAAATATTCTCTACAAGTTGCTTTTGGTTGTGGTATTTATCACAGTAACAAAAAGTAAACTAGTACAAAAGGTGACTTGTTGAGAACATATTATTATTTACTCGTTTATATATTAATGTTTCATTTATTGTTTTAGTTTATTCCTTCAACAACATAGTGTAACATGAAGAATTTAGATCACCATTTTATAAAAAAACAAAACCCTGACAATTTGAGAAGCTAATGCTCAGAAAACTTAAATTACTTTCTTTTTTTTTTAAAGATTTATTTATTATTATAAATAAGTACACTGTAGCTATCTTCAGACACTCCAGAAGAGGGCGTCAGATCTCATTACAGATGGTTGTGAGTAACCATGTGGTTGCTGGGATTTGAACTCAGGACCTTCAGAATAACAGTCAGTGCTTAGCCACTGAGCCATCTCTCCAGCCCTTAAATTACTTTCTTAAACTTATAGAACTAGTAAATGGTGCAGCTGACCACCATACTCAAGGGTTCTTATCCTTAGACACAGCACTTTAAGTTAAGTGAAGATACAAAACGTAAAGTAAAGCTTACAATCATCTTTAATCTCTTAAAAAAGCACACACACATAGACAGGCAGGCAGGCATGTGCGCACACACACACACACACAGCTACTGCTACAATCATGGGCAGAAAAGACCTGTCAGACAGCTTACCAAGTTGAGAGTCATTGCAATACCACTAGTCAAGCAAAACAAATTTTTATAAATGTTTCTAACCAAGTAATAACAAACATGCATACAAAAATACTACAAAAATGATACCTTTTTAAATTAATTGTTTTAAATATGATGTTTTTATCACTGAACCATAAAAGAATAAATTTGCAAAGGAAGAAATACAATGAACATCCTCATTTGGTATTCTCTCTCTTTCCATTACAGCCAAGTACATTCAGACACTGGTCATATTTAGTATGCCCTTTTTCAAAAGGTTATTTCTTATTGAATTGTAACACCAGAGGGAGATTAAATATTTCAGATTTTATTTAATTACATGTCCTGGCTGTACGCCTTAAAGACATCTGTACTTACGTCGATATTCAGCTCCAAGTCTTAACAAGAGTCGTATGGGAAACACTTTGGCCCAAGGAGTTTCCCATTTCTGGATGAGAATCCCAAACAGGTAAGGAGGGGTTGGAAGCACCAGGTCTTGCAGTGACTGGTAGGTAGATGTCACATACAAGAACCCACCGTGTTCTTTACTGCCCAGGAAACTTTGACTGAAGAAAGAATGTCCCAGGCTGCCCACAACATTCCCTAAAATAAAAAGTTCATTATTTTCTATCAAGAAATCAGTCATCAATGGAGGAGCTAGAGAAATTACCCAAGGAGCTAAAGGGAACCGCAACCCTATAGGTGGAACAACAATATGAACTAGCCAGTACCCCAGAGCTCTTGACTCTAGCTGCATATGTATCAAAAGATGGCCTAGTTGGCCATCACTGCAAAGAGAGGTCCATTGGACTTGCAAACTTTATATGCCCCAGTACAGGGGAACCCCAGGGCCAAAAAGGGGGAGTGGGTGGGTAGGGGATTGGGAGGGTGGGTATGGGGGCCTTTTGGGATAGCATTGAAAATGTAAACGAGGAAAATACCTAATAAAAAAAATAAATTATAAAAAAAAAAGAAATCAGTCATATTTTAAATAATTATTATCACCAAAAACTGAGCAAGACACAACCAAACACAAATTCCCAATCTTTCCCTGTGAAAAACCCATATTTGCAAAAACTTTATTTTGTGTATGTGTGTATTTGCACATGTGTGCATATATGTGTGGAGGCAGAAGTCAGCCCTGGATGTCATTCCTCAAGAGCCAATCTTCTTTATGTTTTTGAGACAAGCTCTTTCACTGTGGCTAATTGGTCTAAGGTAGCCAGTAATCCCCCAAGAAATTCACTTCTTTCTGCCCTAACATCTTGCATGGAAGCTCAGTATATACTCTTTTGCCCAAACAGCTCCACTTGCAATAAGCCACTGGTGTGGTTGGAGGCCTCTAGCTTCTGCTATACCATCAATACTGGATCTTCACCCAGACTCCTTTCAGATATCCTGCTGTTGCCCTGTGTCATGGAGATCCTGCAGGACAGGCCCTTTCACAGACTCCAGAAATTGATTGATGGGGTCGATGTTGGGCTGAACCACCTCTCCCCGATTTGCTCAGGCCAGGGACAGGGCCAGCTCCTGACTGCAGCAGCCAGCAAGGGGGTATGATGACGACTCATGATTATGCTTCCTTCTACTGGATACCAATGTTACGACCCTTAGGAACTCCAAATTACATTCTTACCCCAAGGTCAGTGGATTCTCTTATAATTTTGAGTCTATCCTTTGTAAATAAAGAGAATCACAGAAAGTAATAAAATATTTAATTTTCCCAACTATGCAAAGTTCTAACTTGCCTCTAATATAAAGTCCAAGGGCTGGGATATAGTTCAATGGTAGAGTGTTTGCCTAGCACAAAAAGGATCTGTGTTCAATTCCCAGCACTGTAAGAAAATTATAAAAATTCAACGTCACGTTTCCACATCTAACAGGATTGTTTTATGTATGAGTTCATATTTTCATCATCTACAATGGTACAAAGTTATAAAGCATTCCTACCTGCCAGGGCATCCCGGTAAAGCTGTACAAAGTGATTAAAGATGTCCTTGGGCAAACATTTCTCATCTGGCAGACACTGCAGAAGAATAACTATCTCAGATTGACCCACGGCATGCATCCCTTTGGTTGTAAAACACCAGCACTTCCTATTCACATCTAAAGGGGAAGTAAAAATACATTCTTCTTAATAAGTGATCACAAAAGGATACAAATAAATGTTACAACACAGCAAAAAAGGAAAGAAAAGGAAAGATCATTTAAGCCCATACAATTCAACTTTAAATGTTAAATGGTCACTACGTAAACAAAGAATCATTGTAGAAAATAAAATATGGCAATGCCTTTGTTTGTTTGTTTGTTTGTACCTCAATACTTAGGAAAATAATTGGAAGGAAGTTAAAAGAAGTAAAAAAAATAATAAAGAAAATATATTTAAGACTTAAATAGACATCAAAGATACAGTCCTCCATGTTACTGTTAAAAAAAAAAATTACTTTTCCTGGGAGCTGACGGCTCCGTGAGTGAAGGCCTTGAGGGCCTGAGTTCAGATCCCCAGCTTACACAAAAAGCTGGCCATGACAGCGGCTGCCTATAACCTTAGTACAGGCCGATCCCAGGGGATCACTGGTGAGCCAAGCCCGTGTAGATGAGTGATAGATTAGTGAGCTCCAGGTTTAGTGAGGGACCATCCGTCTGTCTATCTATCAATCTATCTATCTACCTATCTCTAAAAAAAATAGGTAGACAGCAATATACAAAGATATCTTCCACTGACCTTGGCCTTCCATAGGCACATGCATGGGTATGTTCACCTACACATACATCACACCCATACACAAAACTCACTTTACCATTATTTATCTAAAACTAGGAACAAAGAGAATAAAACCCAGTATTTTAGCTTTGAGTTCAGGTTGTGGCCAAAAGGAAATACATTTTTAAGTACTAGCTAGTGTAATTACAATCCTTTCTGAGAGAAAACACTAGATAATCAGAAGATAACTTTAGGACTGGAGAGATGGCTCAGCGGTTAGGAGCATTGACTGCTCTTCCAGAGGTCCTGAGTTCAATTCCCAGCAACCACATGGTGGCTCACAACCATCTGTAATGGGATCCAATGTCCTCTTCTGGAGTGTCTGAAGATAGCTACAGTATACCCACATACATGAAAGAAACAAATAAAAAAAAAAAAAAAAAGAGGCAACTTTACATGGTTGTACACTATACAAAATCTATCTTGTCAATACTACTTTTATATTTTCACTTTAGGGTAGAAAGAATTAAAAACCAGCAACCCACAAACAAAAGCTGTGGTTTTTTTTGCATAATCAGCAAAAAATATCATTTCATCCTTGACACATTATCATTTGCATCCTAACAACAGGATTTCCAAAGGAATTCAGGTAAAATAATGAATAATACCACTATATGTATCAAAACTAATAAAAGATCCTTTTCTCTTTGTATGAAAATTACTCCTTTGGGTACCTAATTAGGAAGTAGTTAGTCCTATTCATGCATATCCATGTGTCACAGAGATGATGGTGGGTGCCACAGAGATGGCGGGTGTCTTCAATTGCTTTCCACCTTATTTTCTGAGACAGATTCTCTCAGTGAACATAAAGTTTGCCAATTTGGGTGGAGTGGATGGTCAGAAATCCCCAGAGATTCCCCATATCTGCTTCTTCAGTGTTGGGATTGCAAACAGACACACGCTGGTTCACCCGGTCTCTTCTTCCTCCTCCTCTTTGTTTGTTTGTTTAAATGTGGGTGCTGGGATCAAACTCAGGCTCTCATGCTTGCATGGCAAACACTTTACCAACCAAGACAGCTCCCAGCCCTTCAATTAACTCACTATTTTAAGATGTTTCAGGAACTGTAGGCTAGCTAATTTCTCTCTCTTTTTTGTTCCATGATCATTTATTGGACAACTTTGGGCAAGCATGGATGGCTTCTGTCCTCAAATGGAGAGGTTAGCTAATTTCTAATTATAACTCATAAACTGGATGTGGTAAACTGAAATTTCAAGCAAAACAATATTTAATTTAAAATGAAAAGTGAATAGCATTAACAATAGGTCAAATATGTAAAGGTATAATTAATGGCTGAGGCAGAAATCTCCATCTCATCAATGGAGAATTTCTAAGGAAGCAGTGCAGAGGTGTTTCTAGTCTCTAAGGTCAACGTAAAACAAGCACACAGTGGAGACTGGAGGGCATTCCCTGCAAACTGCCTCTTCCAGGAGAAATGCAGTCCTCACTGTCTAATGTATACCACAAAGAGTCGAGATTTCAGTTACTGTCTTCTTTCTTACACTTTTACCCACATACTTCCAGCATCAAGAGTTCAAGTTTCTTCTGATAATTTAATAAGTATCACAGTTTGAGTATATATTATGTAGTTAACATCTTTTCTGCACATAAGATGATTCTCCACATAAGATGATTAAGATCTACTATGAACTGGCTGCTCCCCTGGGTAACTTACTCACTAACAATTATTCTAGTCATGAGTTGTGACTTAACTACCCATTTCAAGAAGAATTGAGCCCACATCACCGCACGAGTTTTTGACTTTCCTCCATGGAGAAGTCACCTATCTCACCTCTGCCTGAAGGTAAGAGGTTCAGTCAGCCTCACAGCTGCTTTATAGGAACCAACTTCTTCAGAACTGGTTCTAGTAGGATGTGATTATATATTAAAATATTTTTGTGTGAAGTTTATAAAGGCTCTAAAAAGTATGTGTTTAATTTGTTTTTAATTAAAAAATTCTAACTTACAATTTACAATTTTAACCATTGACAATAAATTTGCATTTAAAACAAAGACAAGTGGGTCAGGGCCACCATCCTCCAGTTGCTGCATGACTGAAATCTGTGATGGTTTCTCTTCCACAGCATAATCTGTAAGAGAAAACACATTGTAATGGATTGGTTAAAGGGACAAACTGTGAAAGAAATCTGGTGGAGAATGGGATGACTAGTCACACAAAGAGACAAGCATTTGATTTATAAATAGGATGACATAGGTCCTGGTTTGTGGCCACTGTCTTCCTGCATGTACCCTGGTTGGAATGAAAATAAGGCTGTCCTATATATAAACCCTAAAATGGTTTGTTTCACATCTGCTCTACCTCTTTATTTAACAAAAATGTTCAACTATTTTAGCAAAAATGTCACAGAACAAATGTTTTAAGACCAACATTTAAAATAATCAAAAATACATTAAAAGGTGATCATATACTAGAAATTCTTATGGAAAAGATGTCAAGAAATCGGGACAGAGGGAAACTGATTTTTTATTCTACACTTTTATTCTATTTAATTTTTTGACCCTTATGAAGCATTAGACTTTTTTAATGCACTAGAAAAATATAAGAAACTGTTTTCTTGAAATAATTTCTCTAAATCTGAGAATCCACCACATAGATCACTGACCTCATTAGTAGGCCACACTTGAGACTGTAAGCACAGACCAGTTCATACTAGAGAGCTCCAATGCACTCCTCCCTGACTCTGCAAGCACACACTGTACTACTTAACCACTTCATTCTTCATGGTGCTCATTTCAGTATAAAGTCAAAATCATGACCAAGAATCAGAGATTCGAACTTAAAAATAAGGAAAGGGAATTACAAATTGAAATTTCAGTGCTGTTCTGATAAAGTATATAAAAAAGATACCATTTTTCACTGATCAAAAGAAATAAAATCTGATTTTCTGACCTTCCTTTCAATGAAAGTATGTTTGAAAGAAAAATTAAAGTGATTTAATTTTTAAAAATAAGTTATCCTATTAAAATAAAAAGCTGCAAAATTCTAGTGAAGAGACTGTAATATCAAAACAGAGCCAAGCAATATGACTTTCTTTTAATAATAAACTATTACAATTTTTATTAAATTATGACATATTAAAATACTTGGGTGTCATGGCACATACCTGTGGGAAGGTAAAACCATGCCAGGAAACTTGCTAAGGTAGAGTGGGTCTGAGGCCTGGAGACTCAGTGGTCACACACCTGAGATAGTAGGTGCCTCCCTGCTCCCTGCCAAATTCCTGGCCTGGAACACCTGCCACACTCCTCATATGAGGAAACATGACCTGTGGTTATGTAAACCCAGAACAGAGTTTTCTATGCTAATTAGGTACCAAGACGCCCTGAGGGTTTAGCCAATAAGATTCCCTTTGCAGACATTCCTCCCTTGGATCTGTCCTGAGAAGTTGGTACAGTACAGTATGCATCTACTTTCCACAATAGACAGTCAATAAACAATTTAGAGGCAGACTGTCTCTTTCATCAAGAATCGCTGTGGGGAGCATGGAGGAGCGGCAACCTAAGCCTCCTGGAGAAGGCCTCTGTGCTTCTGCAGCCAAGCTAAGAACAATCCCTGCTGAGCTAAGCTGGAGCTCCCCTTCCCCCAGCCCAGGGCTAGATGCTGTCCCCAGCTGGCAGGGTCCACAACTCCAACTCCTCTCCGTCTCAGTGATACCTAGATGTCCAGGAGTTTGGGAGCCCCCAGTCCCAGCCCCTTCACGGGCCTGTGGACCCCAACACTTTGTTCCTGACTTCTCTGAGTGGTTCTCCAGCTCCAACTGGAGGCCCGGAAGCCAGGGAATACAGCTCGGAATCCTCACATCTCATACTGTATGTCTTGTGCTTCTCTGAAACCGAGCACCAACCAGCTGCATGGGATAAGTACAGTTAAACTCCCACATTTCACCTCCCCAGTGGTGGGTGGGAGAATGACCCCCAATACTTTTAATCCAAGCAGATCAGGGGATAAAGCCAGGTGGATCTCTGTGAGTTCAAGGCCAGCTTGCTCTATAAGGTGAGTTTCAGGACAGCCAAGGCTACACAGTGAGACCCTGTCTCAAAAATAGTTTCACTTATACAGCAACTTTCTTAACAAAAATGTGTTGTAGTGAGTCCTGGTTAAAAAAGCACAGGGGCGACAGAACTAAAGAGTGCTAAGCCAGCTGGGACAGCGACCTCTGATGGGACAGCACTCAAACTTTCATGGGATGAGCTCCATGGAAGCAGCAGCATTTAGAAACCTGAATCAAGACCTAATGACTTCATGGTCGAGGTGAAAGCATCAGACTTACAGTCTGTATACAACAAATGAGAAAAGTGTTTATACAGACACAAAGAATAACAGAATAGAGGAGCAAAGCAAAGAGTTACTTTGCAGGCATTCTAGGAAAAGGCTGAGAGACAACGGAAAGGCTAAGCAGCTCCAAAGCCTGGCATACATGAGGCTTTCAGAGAAAAGGGAAAGGAATAGTTAATACCAGCTTAACTGTTGCCAGTTTCTTGCTATAGACATAAAAGTATGTAATCTGATTTAATGCCCACAATGACATTTAAATAGGCGTAGGTTCGTTGTTTTTAAAAACAGACCAGAGTTTACTTAGAAATAGTTCAAAAAGGATGAGTATTTTGCCCTCTATAAAGTTCATTGTTCCTTAGCAAAGGAAAAAGCATAGAAGTATAAAAAGTCATCCATCTGTAATGACAGGCAAGGTGTTAAAAGTGAACTGACGAGAACTACTGAAAGAGGATTACAAGGAACTGCGCATGTTCAGAGGAATTATCCTGGAGAGACGGCTCCGAGTGCAGGTGCACCTGCTGCTCCTGCAGAAGACCTGGGCTCATACAGCTCCCAGCACCCACAAGGCAGCTCACACTGTCCATAACTCCACTTCCAGGAGACCCTCTCTTGGCCTCTGTGACTACCAGGCACGCAGGTGGTACACATAAATTCATGCAGCAAAATACTCAACTCCATAAAGTAAGCAATTTATACTTACAGTCCATTAAATATTTTATAATTTGTGTAGTGTCTATGTTCTAAAGGTAACTGGCAACAGTACAAAAGACAGGATGTACGAGGTGACAGGGACCAGGGAAAAAGGCTAGGATGAAGGAGAAATGAAACTACTATTAGTAACTCATCCCTGGAAGCAGACTGACTGGATGCTGGTGTGCGTGTATCCAGGCCGCTGTCCCAGCCAGCTCAGCACTCTTAGCTTGGGTCACATCTTTGCTCCATTACCAGACCCCCTACAATGTATTTTTATTAAGAAGGTTGTTGTGTAACTACAAACGGGTTATTTTAATAAATTTTAGCTTAATAAGGAATTATAATGGTTTATTTATTATTTTTTTTTTTTTGGTTTTTTGAGACAGGGTTTCTCTGTGTAGCCCTGGCTGTCCTGGCACTCACTTTGTAGACCAGGCTGGCCTCGAACTCAGAAATCCGCCTGCCTCTGCCTCCCGAGTGCTGGGATTAAAGGCGTGCACCACCACGCCCGGCTTTTTTTTTTTTTTTTTTGGTTTATTTTTTAAATAAAGTACATCAGATACCGGGTTCTCTTTCAATAAAGTTTGTATCTCTTAAATTCAGTTGCTTATACCATCTTTTACCATGGAAAAACAAATACATTTATATATCTATTTAATTAAAACATTACAAGCCTGTGCTACCACACCCAGCTAAAAGATAATTTTTTTTTTTTTTTTTTTTTTTTTTTGGTTTTTCGAGACAGGGTTTCTCTGTGTAGACCTGGCTGTGCTGGAACTCACTCTGTAGACCAGGCTGGCCTTGAACTCAGAAATCTGCCTGCCTCTGCCTCCAGAGTGCTGGGATTAAAGGCATGCACCACCACTGCCCAGTTTAAAAGATACTTTTAACAGCAAAAGTGCTGCTTAAGTCCTCCTGATGCATCTTCCTAACGGTTTTATCATACTTTAAAACGAAAGGTAAATTAGCATCCTGAGTGCACCTGGCTGAACTCTAGAACCACAAGCAACTCTTGAGAGCTTGGTGAATTTTCAAATACCTTTCTAGAGACTAAAAATGACATTATGCCAAAAACCATAAACTGGTACACTAGAATAGTCCCAGCCATGTTTTCATAGCATTGTGGAAGCTGTATTTGTTATCAGACAGAAGAACGGCTGTCACTGATCACCCTCTCCTTAAGCAGAAGGCAATGTGTGGTACGCATTAACTACTCTGCGCCAACACTGAAGCCCACGTACCGCCTTTCACACCAGTGGAGATGAGGATGGGAGGAAGGCCATCTTCAGGAATAAGGTTCATTGCACTTCCAACAGGACTTCCAACCTGAGGAATGCTCCCAGAGAACAGAGAAGTATCAGCCTAGAACACACAAAGCACAATGTGAGCATTAGAGTGTATACAGGACTCCAGTAAAATAGAAGTAACTATTCGGGTAACACTTGGAATTTATTTTTTTTTTAATTAAAGACAAGGTCTCACTATGTAGCCTTGGCTGGCCTAAAACTCACTATATAGACCAATCTGGCCTCAAACTCATAAAGGTCACCTGCCTCTGCCTCCCAAGTGCTGGGATTAAACGTGTGGGCCACCACACCAGGTGCCCCTTGAATTCCTTAGATAGGATCTCTAGCGCAGGCTGTCCTCAAACTCACTACATAGCTAAGGATGATTTTAACTCCTGATTCAATTACAGGCATTCAATATCATGCTCAGTTTATGTAGTGGTGGGAATTGAACCCAGTGCTTTATGCATGCAAGGCAAGAACTTTACCAACTGTGCTCCAGTGCCAGCCCCAGTAGAGTTAATCTTAACAACATACATTACAATCACTACAAAGTCCACAAGTAATACAGAGATAACTATTTGAACAAGTATTTCTAAACATACATTTAAACCACAACAATTTCTGGAAATTTTAGAGGTACAAACTTTATCCAATAAAGTGAACTGTGATCTTTGGATGGTCATGATACAGGTTCACCAACTGCTTTATTCTGGGAATAAATGGATAATGATGGACAGCATATATGTATGAGGACAGGGGTATGTGAGAAACCTCTGTCTTTTTTGTTTGTTTGGGTGTTTTGTTTTGATACATAGTCTTAGTATGCAGCCCTGGATGTCCTGCAATACACTATGTTGACCAGGCTGGTCTTGAACTCTGCCTCTCAAGTGCTAGAATTAAAGACGTGCATCACTATGCCCAACTTAGTATTTTTTTCCAATTTGCCATGAATTGAAAACTGCTCTAGCCGGGCGTGGTGACGCACACCTTTAATCCCAGCACTCGGGAGGCAGAGGCAGGTGGATTTCTGAGTTCGAGGGTCTACAAAGTGAGTTCCAGGACAGCCAGGGCTACACAGAGAAACCCTGTCTCAAAAAAAAAAAAAAAAAAAAAAAAACTGTTCTAAAAGGTTTCATAAAAATGTATCCAAACTCTTATCCTTTAATTAAAAAATAAAAAGCCAGGACTATACACAGGTGGCACAGGAGTGTAATCCCAAATATTCAGGAGGCTGAGGCAGGAGCATGGAATGTTCAAGGTCTGCCCCAGCTAAGAATGAGATCAAGACCAGCTTGCAACTTAGGATGCTCCCAGTCCAGAATAAGGTCTAAAGGGGCTGTATTTATAGCTCAATGGTAAAACTTTATTAATCTACCATTTACAAGGTCCCGGATCCAATCTTCTAAACCTCAACAAGGACCAAAAAAAGCTGGTATTTTCTGTGTTTCTGAATATTAGATTTTGATTTAAAAAAAAAAAATGTCTGAGTGATCTATCTGCATGTACACCTGTGCGCCAGAAGAGGGCATCAGATCCCATTATAGATGGTTGTGAGCCACCATGTGGTTGCTGGGAACTGAACTCAGGACCTCCAAAAAAGTAGTCAGTGCCCTTAATCGCTGAGCCATCTCTCCAGCCCTGAATATTATGTTTAAGGAAAGAAAATTCTATTAGTTTCAAAACTGTAACTGACTTCTACAGATACAAAAGTGAAAACCTACTATGAGCTATACCTAAGGTAAACTGTGAGCCCTCCATCCAGGAGAAAAAGACTTATAAACTTAAACTTTGGCATCGTTTTTTAATCTTTTTTTTTTTTAAGATTTATTTATTTATTTTATGTATATGAGTACATTGTTGCTATCTTCTGACACACAAGAAGAGGGCATCAGATCTCATTTCAGATGGTTGTGAGCCACCCTGTGGTTGCTGGGAATTGAACTCAGGACCTCTGGAAGAGTAGTCAGTGCTCTTAACCATTGAGTCATATCTCCAGCCCCTCATGTTTTTTAATCTTAAATGGAAACAACAAGTTAAACAACTGAAGATGCTGGAAGAAAAACAAACACAATGTCCCTTAACTATTTTCAGGCCACTCTACCTTTTCCTTCTGAGGTCACCACAGAACCCAGGAACATAATTTGAAAATCAATATCTAGGGATCTTGATATCTTCTAAGCCTGGCCTCTACCTATAGCACCAGCCTGAGCCTACCTGACAATCTTTCCCTTAAAAAGAACTTTCAAGTATAGAACAAACAAGAGCAGCCAATTTTGCCATATTTCCTTTACTTAGACACAGACACAAATGAAGTTACGCTTATTAAATTAGGTCCAAAGTACAGAAGGTTTCACACAGAAGTTATTCAACTTAACAAAGGACAGAAGACAGTACCATGCTAAGCAAAGTAGTAGTCACTGTTAGCTGCCCTCCTATTCTTACCTCTGTTGGTAGAGGACTGGTGGCTACAGGCTTGACTGGGTCATGTGACACAGCCAGAGTTCCTGCAGAGGAAGTTCCATTCATTGTTAATTTGGCTGCATCAGCAACTTCTCCATTAGGTAAAATCCCATCAGCAAACCAAACTCTCCTCTGCTCTCTGGGCTGAGGCACTTGAGGGACCAGGAAAATAAAACAGGCATCAATGTGACATTGATAGTGTTTCTAATGGCAAAGAAGAGGTCACCAATTCCAGAGGTTCAAAGAGGTTCTATTCATTATCATCTTAGGACTACATACAAAAGAACTGTGGCTGAATGACAGCAGTAGTAACTAACAAAAACTCTTCTTTAAATATTATTTACTTAAAAAAATACAGTAATTCTTAGACACCTCTATGATTATGTTACATAGTCTGTTCTGCATTGCTGACAGAAACCATGGAAAGTGTTTTAAATGCCCAGAAAACGGATTTATAGTATTTGAGGGGGTGGGGAGGATCTAGCAAAAATAAATCCCCAGTTCCTAAAAATATGAGGTCCACAGAAATTAATATTTGGAAAAATGTTTTGGTACTACTAAAAGGCAAAGATACCCTGAAGAATCCTGAAGAAACACTGATTCCTCAAGGAAGACTTGGCACAGACATCTAGGAATTGAGGCACAGACTGACCAGGTCTCCGGCTAAGCGGAACTGAAGGGAAGATCTGATCAGGTGCTACTCTGCACGTTAGTGAAGGGCCAGGGAAAGGCTGGAAAACAGCACTTGATGAAACAGTGTCCGTAAGTCCAGTTTGGAAATCAGTCTGAACAGTCAAAACAAAGAGACCAGGGAAGAACAGCAAAAATAACACATGAAGCAAAGAGAATAGGACTTTAAGAGAGCCCGAACTCACAAAAAATACAAGGAGTCTATTCTAAGGGATGATCAGAAGAGGAGAGATGGGGAAGAATGATCATTTCAGTAGAGGTCTGATCTTCCAAAGGGAAGGAACGCCGTAACAAGGGAGAGGAGTATTACTAGGTGAACAGACACAAAATTAGCGAAGACAGATTGAAATAACAAGGGAAACATCTTGATAAAGTCATTTTAAGGAAATATATAATTGTTATATTTATAATTAATATTCTTCTATATTTATAGTGTGCCTTTCATCTGATACTATCATAACCATAAAGAAGTGGCAACCCCCAAAAGTTGAGATTACAACCTATCATATGACATAATCAGAGTTAAAGTCCTGGATTTAAAGGTCTATATATGAGGTAATATTTTATATTTTATAATGGACTAATTAATCATGAAAAGAGAACATGGCAATGTTTATTTCTGAAAGCACTACCAGAATGGACTGGTCAGCAGGAAGAAGGCTCATGTTTATCACTTGGCAAACTCCTACAAAGAACATTTAAGTAAGTATGAATATAGGACCTTACAGGATGGCTTCAAAGTCTACAACTTGCAGGTATAAGCACTGAAATTAGTTCAGTCTTAGGGTGGAGGGAAATGGGCATGTTTTCAGAAGTCCCTCCAAAATATCAGGTACTACAGTATTTTTTTCCTTGCCCACATATAATCTTGACATATCTCTCATGTTTAATAGCCACCCACAGAGGCTTATCTGAGTTTTAAAGAGTGGTGCTGTAAAGCCCTATCAGCACCTTTCAGAGGAACATGGTGAAGAAAAGGAGAGAACAGCACACGATCCCCTACCTTCTGTTCCAGGGTGCTTTAAAACTCCCACAGGTACCATCACAGTGGGAGGTGGAGAGCTCAGGGCTCCTGAGGCCTGAGCTTGCTGCAAGGGAGGGATAGTAGAACAGTATTCAGCAGGATTGTTAGGGTTAGGGCTCTGGCTTGAGGCACTCATCATGTTCTCCCAGGCTTGAGCTAAAGCAAATACAGACACAATCAATGTGAATGGATTGCAAAATATGGACATCAAGACCTCGACAATATTGGATAAATAAGCTGCTCCTCATTAACACTCACAGTACGTCTCTCGCCCAGCTAGTGAAGGTATTCAGGATTAGACGGCTTTAATTCAGTTAGAGAGACCACTTAGCTAAGCAAATTATTTGATGAAAAATAGTAACTCCAGGACTGTTGATACTACTGTTAGTTATGAGGATTTGTTTATTTTTTAAAGGAGACCTGGTATTTCTTAAGAGGGAGGAAAATAACATCAGATCTGCAACTAAGATAACCTTTATATTGTCTATTAAAAAAATCAAAATCAGGGACCAAAAAATAAATTCCAATGCATATACTGTTTTAGTGTTATTTTTAGATTTTCAGGTTCTTTTTAGCTGAGATGAAATCTCATTTGAAAATTCAGAAGCTTAAAGCTCGGGAGTATGTGTCTCAGTATTTCTATGGTTTACACTTTAATTCAGAAAACACCTGTATAGAAGTATCCAGCAGTAAACCACTGCATGGACTTGGAGTGTTGAAAAAACATAGGATCTACTTGAACATGAAAATGTGCCACTATCATATGAGTGTGATCAACCAGTAGATCAAAAATACATTAAGAGTCTACATAGCTATAATCTTATTAACTACACACTGACATAACATTCTCTTTAAAAGTAAACAGAATGGATGGAGTTACAGAAACCAAAGACATCAAAGGTTTTTGGGGTTTTTTTTTGTTTTGTTTTTTTTTTTTTTTGAGGTACAGGTACTATATGGCCAAGAACATGAACTACCCAATTTTTGAGCACCTTAAAAACAGGATACCCCCATTCAACATCAAGGAATGATCCAAAAGATTTTGAATATTTACTTTGAATATGTATTTCCTCTATGGCTTGTAACAAAAGCTATGTTCATTTGAAAGCACTGGCAGGAAGAGGGAAGGAAGAGAATAGGAGAAAGGAAAAAGAGGGAACACTGAAAAGCATCAAATTAAATATTCAGAAAGAGACCAGGCTAAGCCATGCAGGAGGAAAGACACTGGGAAAACCAGAAGTAATTACCTTAGGATCCCCTGATAAGGGCCTCCTTGGCTTAACAAAATGTAAGTGATTTCATACGAATCCTCTGCCATTTCCTTCATCTTTAGCTATGCCAAGTTAAAACAAATTGCTATCAAGTTGGAAGACCTCATCAAATAAAAAAGGCATTAGGCCCTGTGATTAAGCTGTATATTCTTGTCTGTGGATATGTGTCCACAGATGAAAGCCGTGGAATAGAAAAACATCAGTTGAGCAACTCAGTGAAGTAACCATCATCCAAACACTGATCCGTAAGAGGAAAGAGAATGATTCGTGTTTCATCAAAATTTTAAGAATTCAGAAATGGGAGGAAATTAGGTAGATCATAGGATATTAGAACAGATCAGATAAACTGACATGCAATAGGTTAATAAGCCAGCAACAGGAAAACATCACTATGAGCAATGCAGACAGACAGAGCAGGAGGGATCTAAGAGCAGATAAATTCTAGTCTCCAGGGTGCCAGGGACATAGTTAGCAACAGTGTCCAGTTTCAACACTATGTCTACTTGGAATTGTTCTGGTAACTGTACAAAGACACATCCAAAGAGAAAATTCTATCGCATGGTAAGCTTTACTGTATCTATTCACAAGAATACTCAAGAATTTTGGTTTTGATATTTTTTCGTTTTTTAACTAAAATGTCCATGGATTAATTTCTAGTCCCATAAAAGATGAATAATGATTAAGTTTTATCTTCCTTCTCTTGGCTATATTCTTTTCCCATGTAAAAGATTTTTTTTTTCAGAAATAACTGGCAAATAAATGCACGAATTTCTACTTGACACTTGATGCTAAAATACTTATTTCTAAGAAAATTAACATTGTTAAGAAAGTAAGTTCTGAGGAGAACCTTGGCCCAATTTTAAAATCTCATAGCTATGTAGTCAACACACAGCAGCCCACCCCTCTCACCATCTGACAGGGACATGCAGAGTTACACAACACCACTTTCTCAAAGGACTTCATTCTTCCCACAGAACTTACCTAGCTTTAGCATTAACTCATTAACTCTGACAGAGGAGCTCTGCAGAGCTAACATACTTTCAAAACACGGAGACTAAACTCAGGGTTTTCAGTTACAGTTATGGCATTCGGGAAGGTGAGCAGGGGAAAAGGGAGTTTTCACAGGAATTCTCTGCACTGCCAGCGACTGCATCCAGCTGTTTCAATACGTACCATTCATCAGCACTGAGTGACAGATTACACACACTCTGGCTTCCTTTCTGTCCATGTACAGCAGTTTGCATTTTAGGCTGCAGCAGGAAGCACAGAAAACCTGGGAAGAAAAAAATATACTGAACCATCAGGATCATGGTACAAAACAAGTGATGAAAATAAAAATATTGGCCATGGTCACACAGAAAATACATAGCAAGGAGAAAATAAAACAAGATTTTAGTTACCCTTGGGCAAATTCTACATAACACCAGTACCTAAGAGATCGTTGCATCCATTTATCTATATAGGAGAAGGAAATGATCAAAGATGATAAGTTCTAAGTTCTGTTTTCTATTTCCTAATAACCATACTAGTTTGCTATGAAGTATAAAATCAAAACATACAACTCAATAATAAAAATCAGCATAGCTCTAGCTCTAGAAAGCCAGAGCAGGCCACAGAGTCAGTCAGGCCACGTTCTAATCCATCATTCTCACCTTCTGAGCTCAGCTGGGACCTCCCTCCCTCTCCCTTTCCACACCGTGCAAAATTCCCCAGGTTCTGGTTAAGATTGATCTTCATGGATTCTTTAGTCACTTACCACATAGCTTTGTAGAGGAAGAAAGCTATTCCCAGTAAAATAAATTCTATCCTAGTTTTCATGGCCTGGAATTAGCTTATGCCTCATAAATTTGAACTAAGAGATGAAGAGTCATATCAAAGTTAACATTAGTTAGAGCAGCTTTTTTTCCCATTTGGGAAAATGTACATATTCAGCTACTATTACTAATTTAGTTTATAGAGGACTTTGGATTTTCAAATCAACTAAGATATACAGAGTACAGAAGGTATGCTAGACTTACTTTATCCAAGAAGAAACTAAGGGTTATGTTTCGCCTTTCTTTTTCTGAGACAGTTTCACTCTGTAGCCAAGGCCTTGAAATTACAGCAATCTTCCTCCTGCCTCAACATTCTAATTGCTAGGACTATGAGTATAAACCACCATATGCAGCTAAGAAGCTGAAGAGCCAAACACAGAGTCATTAGGGCAGGCAATGAGATACTCTGGCTGGGTTCTGCATGAAACTCATGAGTAAGCTGTGTGCAAAGCTAAGAAGTTAAATTCTACATTGCAATGGAAAACCTAGGATATCTAATTCTAAATGTTGGTGTTCAAGAGAGGCTATGTTCTATACATGTACCATGTGCATGCAGATACCCATGGAAGCCAGAAGAGGGCACTAGATTCCTTGGAACTGCAGCTAACAGACAACTGTGAGCCAAGTGGCTCAACAAATCTTGCCATATGTAAATGTTCAAGTTAAGTATAATCCCCTCCACTTTACAGATGAACAAACTGCCTTGCCTAAAACTAAAGCAGCAAGCAAGCAGCTATAAAGATGTTCGAAACCTGGATCACATTATTTCCAAAGAGAGTTCAAGGCTGAATAGGTAATCACCTAGTATATTCCTAATATCTAAGAGACACTGACCCCACCTTGAGCCTTCTTAGAAGGGAACAAACACCCCTGGGAGGAGCTACAGAGACAAAGTTCACAGCAGAGACTGAAGGAACGACCATCCAGAGACTGCCCCACCCGGGGATCCATCCCATAAACAACCACCAAACCCAGACACTATTGTGGATGCCAACAAGAGCTTGCTGACAGGAGCCTGATATAGCTGTCTCTTGAGAGGCTCTGCCAGTGCCTGAAAAATACAGAAGTAGATGCTCACAGCCATCCATTGGACGGAGCACAGGGTCCCCAATGAAGGAGCTAGAGAAAGGACCCAAGGAGCTGAAGGGGTTTGCAACCCCATACGCGGAACAACAAAATGAACTAACCAGTACCCCCAGAGCTTCCTGGGACTATACCACCAACCAAAGAAAACACATGGTGGGACTCAAGGTTCTAGCTGCATATGTAGCAGAGGATGGCCTAGTTGGGCCAAGTCGGTCATCAATGGGAGGAGAGGCCCTTGGTCCTGTGAAGATTCTATACCCCAGTATAGGGGAATGCCTGGGCCAGGAAGCAGGAGTAGGTGGGTTGGGGAGCAGGGGGAGGGGGGAAGGAGATAGGGGATTTTGGAGGAGAAACTAGGAAAGAGGATAACATTTGAAATGTAAATAAAAAATATCTAATAATTTAAAAAAAGAAAGAAATTCTGACCCCATGAAGCTGGTGAAATGGCTTAGTGGATAACGTGCTACAAAACATGATTGGTGACCTGAGTTTAAGCCCCAGAACACATATAAAGGTAGAAAGTGGAAGGAGAGGACTCCACAGTTGTTCTCTAATCTCCACACACAAGGCCTTGCACTTGTGCACACACACATCATTTGCACACAGTGAATAAACAGACACTGACCTCTTTTGATATTCACAGTGACCTTAGCAATATACTTCAACCAACTTTTAAACAATTTACTACTCTTTGTTTTTCGAGGAACTATCAGTGACCTTACCTTGTATTAACATTTGAGGACAGAAGCAAGTCTTATGTAACTGATCACTGAAGGTATAAACCAAAACATAATCTGCTTTAATGTTCTGCCAATGCAGATCTTATGAAAGTTATTCTGTATTCATTGTTCAAATTCTCAAATGAAAAACAGAAATGGCTGTAACTTAACCAAAAAATTCAACGTGTAATTTTATTTAAATTAAAAAAAAATCAACACCTAAAATAAATTTAAAATGCATTTAAAATTTTTTTCTGTTTTAAAGTATATTAACAAATTTTTCTTTGAAAATAATGACATATCCACTATGGAAATCAATGTGGTGTTTCCTCAGAAAGCTGGGAACAGATCTACCTCAAGATCCAACTACAGCAACCACTTGCTCTTGGGCATGTGCCCAAAAGACTCTATAGCCTACTACAAAGACACTTGCTCATCCATGTTCATTGCTGCTCTGTTCATAACAGCCAGACACTGGGGACAGCCTCGATGTCCATCAACAGGTAAAAGGAAAAAGAAAATGTTGTGCATTCATGCAATGGGGTATTATTCCAGGGTTAAAACATACTCCTTAACATGACCTGCAGTCTACCTGACCTGTTCCCTGACTTTCTCTACAATATCTTCTTATGGGACTCTTTCCTCATTCACTACACTTTACCACAGGGGACTCATTTCATAAACAGTGCTTTTCTGCCTCTGGTCTTCCTTCAGGCTGTTCTTTTTGGAATATCAAACGTCGGTTCACACAGGCCTTTGCAGCATGCCCTACACATAACGACCTTCCACACTAACTTTCTTGTTTATTTCCTTCATAGGCTTTACCATAACTTATATATGCTTAGCTTTGGGATACATAATACACATGGGGTTATGGATAACAGTTACTGTTGATATAAACTCCATACTTGGTACAGAGACAGATGAGTGAATAATCAACACAATCAATCAGCCAACTATGACTTGTTTATTCATAGGCAACAAATGTTTATTGAACACTGTGAAGCTGCAATTACTGTGTTGTATACTGGAAACTCAAATAACAACCAGAATAAATGCCAGGGTTCGGTACAACAGAGAACAAAGACAAAGCTGTGTGATAACTGCTCTGTGATAGGTCAGAGTTTCTTTTAATCAACATAGTCCTGTAGAGGGAAATGTTTCCCTAGCTTCATTAGAAACCACATTGAACCTGCTGGTCTTATTTGACCATGCCAGAACATGTTAGGTAGAGTATAAGGGGAAACTGAATTGCATGTAATATCCTATTTAAAGAAGGCAATTATTGTTCTCATATCTGTTGATTCCCATCAGTACATAAGTAAGAATCTATGGAGGTTTGAATGAGTATGGGCTCCACAGGCTCCTGTGTTTGTATACATAGTCCCTAGCTGATGAACTGTTTAAAAGGATATTAGGTATGTCCTTGTTGGAGATGTGTCACTGGGAGTGGGCTCTGAGGATTCAAAAGCTCTATCTGCTGCCTGTGTAAAGCTCTCAGCTACTGTCCCAGTGCCATGCCTGTTTCCCATTGTTAATGACAATGACAAACTTGTCTTTGTCTCAATCTATTTTTTTTGTGTGTGTGTCTCAACTTACTGTTAAATAAGAAATCTAAGAAATACAACTATTTTAAAGTATTTCTTGGGCTGAGAATGTAACTCAGTTGGTAAACTACTTGCCTGGTAGTACAGGCCTGTGATCCAACACTCCAAAAGTTCAAGGGCTCTCTTCAACAACACAGCTAGTCTGAGGTCAATCAGGGCTTATATGAGGTCCTGCCTCAAACAAACAAGAAGTGTGAGGTATCCACATCTGTAATCCTATCACTTAGAAGATGGAGGTAAGAGGACCAGAAGTTCAGGCTATTCTCTGCTGCTACAGAACAAGAATGAGGACAGCCTGGGCTTCACAAGACCTGTCTCAAACAAACAAAAAAGTTCCAATGTGGCAGCACATACCACTAATTCCACTATTTAGAAAGCAGAGGCAAGAGAACTATGACCATGAGGACAGTGTGTGTTCTAAGCCAGTCAGGAATATATAACAAGACTCTGCCTCAAAAACTGAGGAAAAAAATAGTAAACCATCCCCCAAGTTCTAGCATTTATTGTATCTAAATTCGATACCTTTATCTAAAACTGAAGATGTTAAAAAAAAAAGTACTGTTGCAATACAAAACTGTTTATTTACTTTTAGTTTAACAAATACCAACTAAGCATCTCTTATGTGCTAGGTCTGAATCAGAAAGATCTGTACCAAAGAGCTTGGAACAGATTCCGAGGACAAAAATAAGCAAATAAATATGTAAATCATAATCAGAAAAACAACAGATGAAGAATACATCAAAGTATTTGGGTTAGTGCTAAAGAATTGTGGTTTTGGACTGTGAATTTTAAATCCTAAGCTCCAACATATCTTTATTAGCCAACCTAGGATCTATTACAATCAACATATTTGTTCAAAAAGTACATTTATTACTGTTGTATAAAAATCCATGCCGGGCGTGGTGGCGCACGCCTTTAATCCCAGCACTTGGGAGGCAGAGGCAGGTGGATTTCTGAGTTCGAGGCCAGCCTGGTCTACAGAGTGAGTTCCAGGACAGCCAGGGCAACACAGAGAAACCCTGTCTCGAAAAAAAAAAAAAAAAAAAAAAAAAAAAATCCATGCTTCTGGATTTCTACAAGTTCTTCCTGGAAAGTAGTTTCTGCATCCTGCTGATTATAAAAGTGTTTTCTGTGTAAAACGTTGTGAGATGCTTGAATGAGAGCTGGCGAGCCCCCAAGTAAATATGGGAGAAGAGGAAAAAATTCACAGGAAGCGTTGAGCTTTGCTAAGAAGAACTGAGCTCTGCTGGTGGCCTTGAAACAGCTGCAGCATTACAACGTTCAGTGCATCTCACTGACTGGCTTGGCAGAGTCCTCAGATGGAACGGTTTTGCAGGGAGGAAGAAAGTTGCAGTAGTTCAGGTCCACAGCAGGCCACAAAACAGTGGTCATGACCTATTTTGAGTGTGAGAGAGAATGTGCTGTAAGGCTACTTACTCTTTGGTCCACTTTCTGTCACATCTTGCAAACTGATCAAGAAATGGTTTCTTGTTGCATAGAATAAGAGATGGTGACAGCTCAAACAGCTTTTGGTTTTCATGTGGCATCTACTTACCAATCTCCTTCAACCTTTCCAGTTTGTTTGAAATGCCAAACAAGCTGAGTGGTCCAATGACCACCAAACTGTCTACGTTAAGTTACCTGGTAACTTCTGTGCAGTTTTGAGATAACCAGCTTAAATGATTGCTCTCAAATGACTGTTCCCAACTTCCAATGGACAGACACTGACCTACTTATCTTCAAGGCTCTCATCTTGCAAAACTTCTTGAACCACGTCTGCACCGGACATAAGCAACTCTTGGGAAAAATGTGTTGTTGATATTGCATGCTGTCTTTGTTGCTCTTCATTCTTTTTGAGCATTTAAAATTGCTCTAATGTCTTTTAAACATAATTTCCACAGTATGACTATACAATAGAATAGCAAATAAAAAATCATCAGCAAAAAGTGAGAACTGTGAATTAAAATGATGTAAAATACAACCATATTCATTTAAAAATGTATTCCAAGGGGCTGGAATGATGAACCAGTGGTTGAGAGTATTGGCTGCTCTTTCAGAGGACCTGAGTTAACTTATAATTGCAGAAGGCTAGTTCTATAGCTCAGTGTGACACAGGCTTGCCAAAAGCCCAGATTTCATCCCCAGGACAGCAAAAACCAAACCAACAACAAAGAAACGAAACAGTAAAAACAAAACCAAAATCTAACTATAACTGCCCCCAAATGAGGCAATTCTTTAATGGACAAACTGTAGTATACCTATATAATACAATCTTATTCAGCAACAAAAAGAAATTTGCTATTACGCCATGAAAAGACATGATAAAGCCTGAATGCATTTGAATCAGGGTCTTGTAGCAGTGAGGCAAGTGCTTTACCTAAAGCTGATCTATGTCCAGCCTGCCAATGCATACTTCTACATTAAAGAAGCCAGTTTGAACTAACATACTGTGGGATTTCAACTGCAAGATACAGTCTACAGAAAGTAAACTTACAAAAGCAGTAATAAGATCAGTGGCAGAAACAAGGAGGTCAGGCAGATGAATGAGCAGGAGTACAGGGGACTTTTAGGATACCCTAATTATGCTGGGTGACACTGTGATAAAATAAATACATATTTATTAAAGCCTGCTACAAAGTAAACGGTAATACAAACTGTAGCCCTACATATTAGGTTCATAAGATTTATAGCAAAAAATAATATCTTGATATTGAAATGTACCACATTAATGAAAGTTGTTAATAATGGGTTAAACTATAGAAAGGTAGAAGTTGAAAAATGTACTTTGTGTTCAATTTTTTTGCTCTGAAAAAAGTTTATTAATATTCTTTAAATGATCAAGATGGCTTGGGAACATGTGGAGGTGGGCAAGATATACATATCTTTGTTTTTTGTTTGTTAGGTTGGTTTGATTTGTTTTTTTGGTGGTTTCTCTGTGCATCCCTGGTTGGTCTGGAACTCACTCTGTGGGCTAAGATGGCTTTAAGCTCAGAGATCTTCCTGCCTCTGCCTCCTGAGTGCTGGGATGGCAGGTGTGTGCCTCTACTGCCTGGGCTTTTTTTTTTTTCTTTTGTTTTTAAACATCAAGTGTATGTGTGTTTCAGCTGGTAAAGTACATGTCACACAAATATAAGGACCTGAGCCACAAGCCTCAACAACCACATAAAGGGCCAGGCAGGATCCAGCTGCTTCTGCCTCCTAAGTGCTGGATTAAAGGCATGTGCCACCAGCACCTTGCCACCACAAGCTTTTTCCAATTGTTTATGTATTCTTTTCAAAAACTTACCATTCACATGACTAGATAAAACATTAACAATTTCATGAAGTTAAACATTCATTGTTTTCTGGGACCCACAGCTAACCCCATTTCTACAGTTGGAAAAGACAGAATGACGCCCAGGACCATAATGACCTTAATTGCGACATTTGGACCTAGCCTTTTAGACACAGCTGTTGAGCCACTTTTCATTTCAGTCCTCATCCGTGGCCTGGCTTCTTTCCCAATCATGCTGGCTATCATCATCATCATCATCATCATAGTCGTCGTCCTCCTAGAGGCCTCAGTTCAATTTGCACTATAAGCAACTATGCATTCTTAATGGAATCTGGAAGATGCTCTATGTTTTATGAATTAACAATGAGGAAGGAGAAAGAAGGGAAACAAACCTCCAGTTTAGAAAAATTTTTGAGCTGCTAAATTTGTAACCTTGTAAAATCTGTCTCTGGACTTCTTGAATATAGAAATGGGGCTAAACCCACTGACTCCTTTCAAGGCTGTCATGACAGGATGTATGGAGTCTGAAGATAGGGTAGCACACATATCATTTTCAAGACACAATATGGTGTAGAAAAGAACTAAACTTGGATAATTGTGGGAGAAAAGATTCCACGTGTAGGAAGTTCTTGGGTGGAGGCACTTGGATGGAAGAGGGTTGAAGGACATGGCCAAGGGATCTAAGTTTCAGGAATCAGGGACGGAAAGCTAGCCAGTTAGAAAGGTAAGGAAAGGGGCCACTGGCAGGCAGCCACTTCCCAGGCACCACTTAGAACATACGAGTGTGTCAGCGTCCTCTGGTACAAATGGCAGGCTCCATTCCAAGAAACATCTTTTCTCCTATGTTGGAGAGACCTCTTTGAGATATATGACTACAAATATATTAGCAGTCTTTGACATAAATAGAATGGATGATGGTCAGTAACCCCTATACCCTCATACAAATGGTTTGATCGCTGACTAGTAACATCTTTTTGATGTAAACAGCAGTTGCTTCCCTTTCCCAAGAAGAGCAAGAAATTTGCAATATGAAGAAAATCCTGTTTTATAACTTCAAAAACACCAGACCAAAGCCAAAGAGCAAAATGAATATAACCAAAGATATGTTAAGAAAATGGGGGCCGGGCGTGGTGGCACACGCCTTTAATCCCAGCACTTGGGAGGCAGAGGCAGGTGGATTTCTGAGTTGGAGGCCAGCCTGGTCTACAAAGTGAGTTTCAGGACAGCCAGGGCTACACAGAGAAACCCTGTCTCGAAAAACCAAAAAAAAAAAAAAAAAAAAAAAAAAAAAAGGAAAAAGGAAAAAAAATGGGAGTGATAACTACTTCCTTAAAGAGATATGTACATAAATGCCCCAAAGGCCCTTCTTTCATACCACTATATCTTAATTTATTATAAAATTCAAATTAAATACATATAATCAGTCTTTCTGCTACCACGGCATCTGTGAAAAAGCTTGTGGCAGCCAGGCGGTAGTGGCACAAGCCTTTAATCCCAGTACTCAGAAGGCAGAGGCAAGTGGATCTCTGAGTTTGAAGCCAGCCTGGTCTACACAGAGAGTTCCAAAACAGCTAGGGCTACACAGAGAAACCATGTTGAAATGAAAGGAAGGAAAGAAGGACAGAAGCGAGGGAGGGAGGGAGGGAGGGAGGGAGGGAGGGAGGGAGGGAGGGAGGGAGGGAAGAAACAAAGAAAGAGAGGAAAAAAGAGGTTTTGAAGTCCACCTTTGACTGCACCCATCCTTTAGATGGCAATCATGAATGATGACAATTTTGAACAGTTCTTCCAGGAGAGTCTGGTGGCCGGGTTTTAACCATTGAAAGCAACAGGAAAGGACGACTGAAACTTCTACAGTGCCTTCTCCTAATGGACACAGTGGAGCTCTCCTTTAATCTCTGTTCTTGGGAGGCGAAGGCAAGTGGATCTATGTGATTCAAGGTCAGCCTGGTCTCCATAGTGAGTTCCCAGACAGCCAGAGCTACCAAAAGACCCTGACTCAAAACAACAAAAATGAATGAATGAATCAATGAATGAGGAAAAGTATTTTGGTGATGATGAGTAATCAACATGACTTTTTACTTGTAGTTGTTAACAGTACAGTCATAAATTACACAACTTTCAGATTAACCAGGATGAACAGAAGACGTAAGATGAGATTTAAAACACATTGATGAGCCAGGCGGTGGTGGCACACGCCTTTAATCCCAGCACTGGGGAGGCAGAGGCAGGCGGATTTCTGAGTTGGAGGCCAGCCTGGTCTACAAAGTGAGTTCCAGGACAGCCAGGGCTACACAGAGAAACCCTGTCTCAAAACAAACAAACAAACAAAAAACCCCACATTGGTGTAAAATATTTTGTATAAATTCATAAATAAAATATTTAGGAAGAATAAATGCATAAACTAAAAAACTGGCTGTTTGCCATTTCAGACATATACAGAAGTTATGATAATTTATAACTATATTTATAAACATTCAATCTTTCAAGTATCTATAAATTCAAATATCTGAGAAGGAAACCTGTCTAGAATCATATTAAAAATTAATCTAGAACATGTTTCAATATGCCACTTTGATATTGTATGTGTCACCAAGCTATTTTTTAATATAAGTGATGGGGATTATGAATGTCTTATACAAACCCTGATGAAGAAGTTTGTATGACAAATTAACCAGAAATGGAAGCTTATTGCAAAATAAAACCTAAACTGTAGCCCTCTTAACTGACACAGTTAACAGCATTTCTGTTAACAGGCTGGCTTCCAGAAAATACACTCAGCTCAAGTATTTAATAGCTATTCTTCCCACTGAGTGATCTCAGCTCATCTGCAAACTCTGTGGTCAGCATACAGCACAAATCTTTGTTCCCTTTACATAGGTAGGTAGATAGATAGATAGATGGATAGACAGACAGAGAGACTAATTTTTACTTTATTGAAGGAGAGGGCATGTTCATGACAGTGCAAGTGTGGTAGTCAACAGACAACTTGTAGGGGTACATCCTCTCCACCATGTGAGTTCTGGAGATCAAACTCAGGTTATCAGCTTTGGCAGCAAACACCTTCACCTGCTGAGCAATCTAACAAGCCCCAAACACAAGTCCCCAGGCACAGAGGTTCACACAAGCTCTGTTCGACTCGACAGTCTATACAGAAAGGGAAGCAGGAGATCCAGAGCTTTTTCTATGCATCATAGCGCTACAGGATACAAAGTATCTACACACATAGTCCTACTGTGGCTCTGTTCTATTCAGTCAAGATACCAATAAAAATTAAAAATTCATTTAGTTTGATTTATACTTGATTGATGATATATGTAGGAAAGTCCAGCTCTCCATGGGTGGTGTACCCCTGGGCTGGGTAGTCCTGGGTACTATAAGGAAGCAGGAAGAGCAAGCCATGAGGAGGAAGACAGTAAGCAGCATTCTTCCATGCCCTCTACGTTAATTCCTGCCTCCAGGTTCCTGCTCGTTTGAGTTTCTGTCCTGAACTTCCTGGATGATGGACTGTGATGTGAACGTGTGAAAGAAATCCTTTCTTCCCCAAGTTGCTTATGGTCATGGTGTTTCATCATAGCAATAAAAACCCTAAGACACTTGGTATCTACACTATGGTGTATGAATAATACATTTCCCCAATTGTCTTGGGCATCTGGATGTTTGGTCCTCAGTTGGTGGCCCTGTTTGGGGAGGTTTAGGAGTTGTGAACTTGCTGCAGGAAGTATGTCACTGGGGATAGTCCTGAGAACTTAAAAACTTAGGCCACTTGAGCTTACATCCTCTGCTTCCTGCCTGCAGTCTGAGATGTGCTGCTCCAGCCACCTGTCTCCTGCTGCCTCCATTCTGCCCTCACGGACTCTTAGCCCCCTGGAACCATAAGTCAAACAGACTTTTTCTTCTGCAAGTTGCCTTGGTCATTGTGTTGTGTTTTAGCACAGCAACAGAAAAGTAACTAAGACATTCTTTTACTGCTCTGTAATCCAACAGAAGCAAAGGAAATCTACACAAATATAGTTATACTTCATTACTTTGCTAAAGCATAGCTGATACAGTTTAAACGTCCCATCTAAGCTCATACACTAAATGTCTGTCCCCAGATGGTACAACAAATTTGAGAGGTAGTAGAAACTTTAAGAAATGGGGCCTAGCTGGAGGAAGCACATCAAAGCCTTTGAACACTAGACCTGATGCTTTGGGTCTTCATGTTCTGCTTCCTATCGGCCATGATACAGCCTCCTTCTCCACACAGTCCTGCCTTGCCTCAGGCTCAAAGTAATGGAGCCAGCCAACCATGTCTAAGTCCTCTGAAATAATGAACAGTTTCTCTCAAATACTTGGTCACCATGATGAAGACTAGTACACTAGCATAATTATTTCATATTCTACCTAAGATGAAGACTATAATGATTATCTACTTAGAAAGTGCTGATATAAGTCTCATATTGTGCTGAATAGCTTCTCATAATTTCCTATTAACTCTTTCTATATTCAGATGTATTTTTAATCTTGACCTATTTATTCATCTGATAAATTTACTTTACTTTTACTACTCTTACTTCTCCCATGTAATGGTTTTTCTTACATACTTTTAAATTCCATAAGTGATATAGTGTGTGTGTGTGTGTGTGTGTGTGTGTGTGTGTGTGTGTGGTGTTGTACTCAAGTGAGTATGCAAGTATGGTCACAGAGGTCAATGGAAGGCTTCTGGTGTCTTCCTTTATCACTCTCAACTTGAACTTCTTTTTACTTCCCACTTCACCCTGTCACTGATTTAGTTACCTTCTAGTAATCCTTCCTTGCATGTGTATTCACCTGCATGTGTGAAAGTGGGTGTGTATGTGTGCATGTGGGTGTATATGTAAGCATGTAGGCATGTATTTATGCATGTGGGTATATATGTGTGTATATGTTATGTGTGCACGTGGGTGTGTATGTGAGTATGAGTCGTACAGCAGCAAGGGATGGTGTCAAATGTCTTCCTCAGTCATTCACCTTATTCTTCTGAGAGAGGGTCTCTCACTGAACCTGCAGCTCACTGACTGGATGGCAACAAGCCTCAGGGATTATCCTATTTCTATCTTCTCAACACTGACATTACACCATGTCAGGCTTCTTTCTTTTCCTTCCTTTCTTCCTTCCTTCCTTCCTTCCTTCCTTCCTTCCTTCCTTCCTTCCTCATGAGTACTGGAGGCCACATTTAGGTCATGGCGGCTTACACAGCAAGCATTGTACTTACTGTGTCATCTCTCCACCCCCAAGTAATTTTTCCTAACTGCCCACACATGATCTGTTCTCCTTCTTTATCTGTTAACAAATTTTTGATCAGGCTACATACACTATGCTAAGACTAGGAAATAAGTAATGATTAAGCTAATCTGGGTTTAATCCAGTAACTGACATAAGGCCCATTGCCCAGAATTGGTCAATGAATTGATGGAAGATGCTAGGATTCTTTTCACCGCAGTAAGAACTAGTAAGGAGTTTAGTTTCTTTTCCCTTAGGAAGTTTCCCAGGTGAACTTGATGGAGTTCAACTACTAATGCAAGACCATAAGACTTGAGATCAAAAGATCTTCCATATTCCTGACTTTGCAGCAAACAAACCTGTGTCTTATAGCTTCTTAAGTGAAATCAATGTTGTATCTGTGTCTAAATAGCCGAAGTTTAGATATTCTTTTTCTTGATGTTAAAAGCATATGACCAGATAAATCAGATGAGACAGGAGGTAGAGATAAATTATTGAGACTTACTATTATTTCTGTAACCTCATGATCTTCACAATAGTCCAGTAAAAACTATTGATACTACTTTTGTATTTAAACTAGCTTTGTTTGTTACATATTATAAAATGAAGGCTTGGTAAATTACATAATTAATAGAAACAAAGCTAAGATTTGAATCTAAATCTCACATAAATTTTCACATTCTTTAAAAAAAATATTTTCTTCATATTTACAATTCTTATTAGAAAACCAATTGTGGGAGCTAGGAGAGCATTGCTTATCCCTAAGTCTCTGCTGCTCTTCCAGGACACAGGTTCAGGTCCCAGCACTCAGCAGGCAGCTCACAAACACTTGTAACTCCATTTCTAGGAAATTGAATATCCTCTTCTAGCCTCCACGGCCCATAGGCATGCATACACATGTGGTATATATACATACGTGCACACACGCATGCACACACGCACAAACACATACAAATAAGTATTTAAAAAAAACAAATTGTGTTACTAACGGAATTTGGAGTTAAGGAATATTAAATTATTCTTATATCCTTAATAAGAATAAAGATCTATATAGCCTTTAAATATCTACATTAAAATCATATAGAAGAAAATATGTGTATGTATTTATAAAAACCCTCAGAACATTTGGTACATGAAAAACTATGTAAAAACAAGTACAAGATCAGGCTTGTGAGATGGCTCAGCAGTTAAGAGCACTCACTGATCTTGCAGAGGTCATGGGGTTCAATTCTCAGTACCTCCATAGTGGCCCGTAATCATCTATAACTCTAGTCACACGGGGTAGAAGGCCTCCCTCTGACCTCTGTGGGCACCAAGCAAAACAAGGTGCAATACATGCAGGCAGAACATTCATTACAAATAACCGTATCTTAAAAAAAAAAAAAAAGGAGTGCAGGATAAATTCTCACTGAAAGTTATTATTATTATTATTATTATTATCTTTTTTTTTTTTTTTTTTTTTTGGTTTTTCGAGACAGGGTTTCTCTGTATAGCCCTGGCTGTCCTAGAGCTCACTTTGTAGACCAGGCTGGCCTTGAACTCAGAAATCCGCCTGCCTCTGCCTCCCGAGAGCTGGGATTAAAGGCGTGCGCCACCATGCCCGGCTGTAAGTAATAAAACCAACCACTGAGCACAGGGATTGGACATCTGTAATCCTTACACTCAGGACTCAGAAGTGGGAGAACTGACTCAAGTGTGAGGATAGTTTGGTCTCTACAAAGAGGTTCCAGATCAGCCAGGGCTACACAGCCACACCCAATAACAACAAAGAGAAGTAAATCACAAGTATGTCCTGAGTTGAAAGAACAACGTCCTTATGCAAACCATGCCATTGATTACGTATCTACAAGTATCTACTAATGTAAAAATCACAAAGTAAATACTTCCTTAATTCTCAATTCTCTTTTCTTCACAGAAAACTGAGATAGCATACTTTCTAACAGCAATAAAAAAAAGAAAAGACACCCACAAACCATTAGTAAGCTCTTATTTTATATAGACACTCACTAAAACTGGGCTTTCAAAGGTTATTTATAATGTCATCTCAAACTAGAAGAATTCACCTAATCATGCTTTAATTTTTGTTCAGCATTACAAAATATGCCAAGTTCCTGAACTGATAAATGCAACGTACCTTCCCACACGCTCTGCAGTGATGCCTCCTTTTGGTGAATGTAAACCGAGCTTCACACTTCATGCAGTTTGGAGCCTGGGAATCTGGTACCCATACTGGTGCCACCTCACCTAGGGTGGTAAATGGCTTTCTTGCAGAAATTCCAAACTGACCAGCTCTGAGATCATTATCTGGACTATCTGGAGCTAGTGCAAGGCATGGCCTACTGGAGATCTCAGCCTCATAAGTTTCTAAATGTTCCCCATTTGTATCAGTTACAGAGATGTTTCCCAGAGTCGCACTGCATGCGTTGACTGCTGAGTTCTCCCCTGGCTTTGCTTTCCCAAGAACATCATTTTTGTTTTTACTATTATTTCCATTGTTTGCAGGAAGGTCATTTTGTAAATGGTCTGATAATGGCTTTGGAATCTGAAGTTTAAGATTAGAAGGTTGTTTGGGTCTTGCACCACCAAAAGGAACACTAATAGATTGCAGGTTTGCTATCTTGGGGGAAGATTGCCCAAGTACTGATGGGATTTGACTACAGAAATTATGTAAATAATTTTTCTTCATTACATTTCCAGTGCTGTTTAAAAGCAGTCCACTCCCTTCTGCATTCTCGTTTCCTCTCTGTTCATAAATATTTGAGTAGCATTCTGACTTGCTCTCTTCTATTTCTTTTTCTTCTGTTACTGAATCTTCTTTGGAGGGTAATGTCTTTGGAACAAAAGATACAATTGGGCTCTGCATTCCATAGGAATCACAACTGTTAGATAGAGGATTTGCTGCTGGGGCATCATTAGCAGTGGAGAAATCATATCCTTCACTCTCATTCATGCAAGTTCCTTTGAAATCTAGATCGGAATCTGCCATCCCAACACACTCACCTCCACTGTTAGTGTCCTCAGGTTGACTACTCTGTAAAGCCATTTGATTTTCTTCATTCACTTGGCTATCACTCATCTCATTTAGCTTCGTTAACTTCCAATTAGTCATCTGAGAGTCATTACCTTCATCTTCATCAGCTCTAGTTTCACTAGACCCAAGGCAGTCTGAAGACTGTTCGCAATTGTCCCTTCCAGATAAAGCAGGAGTATCCGGCTTGAGATTCAAAGATAAACCAGATGGGAGGGAGTCTTCAGCTGTCCTCTCCTCTGCTGGCTCTGTTTTTATTAAGGGCTCTCCACTTGAGTGGGAAAAGGAGTTGGAGATCCCTAGGTCTGTCCTGGAAGAGCTGTTCATGCCAGAAAGGTCCTCATCTGGCATATAATTTCCTTGCTGTTTAATGGCAGGCGCTCCATCCATTCCCTGGGATGAATTAACTGCTAAGCTTGTAACTGTGGATGTAGATGGGTCTCTACCCACATTCTCATCGTCCTTCAATTGTGAAGGGGAAGAGATACTGGTTGCACTGTTAGATGAAGCAGCACAGAGATGATTTAGAGAATCCCTTTCTGGTTTTGGTTTATTCAAAGCATCCATTTGTTTCTCCGAGTTTATACCTTTTTCCGAGGACCCATTCATACTAAAACTAAATTGATCAGTTTGTCTAGTCTCATTATCCAGTGAACAACTAAAAGAATCCATGAGGGATTGACTATTGTAATTATTACAATCCTGCAAATCGCTTTGCAATGTCCTTTTATCGCAGTTATGCATGACAGCTACAACCAGAACATTCTTCTCGTCTGGCAGACAAGTGAGGCTTCCACATTTCTCCTCTCCCACTTCAACGGCACTAAACTGATCATCCTGATTATAGTTTCTCTTAATTAGTTGGTCTTCTGTCACAGCATTTTCATCAATCCACATGGTGTCAGTCTCTGGATTTAGACTACAGTCCTGTCCGTTAGCACAGGGATCTTTGCCCTCCTTTGTAAGGGGAGCTGAGCCAGCCAGAGAGAAGACTTTCAGCTGTGGTCCTGTCTCAGAAACTGTAGGTTCATTCACACTGGCTAATGCAGGGCTAAAAGACAATGGATGAGAAGAGGGATCTAAAATCTTATTCCACTTTGTATCCAATAAAGTAGGAGAAACTGTTTCATCTGAAGGAAAAAAAAAGTAATTATAGTAAGTTTGTTGGTAACAGTAAAAGCTACTTAGGGCTACCTGACAAATATTTCCAGCTATGCTTTGGAGAAAATGTCCCCAGAATATTACAGTATCTAATCTTTAGCTAGACATAAGAAAAATACATTTAAGACAATGCCCTATAATTATCTGTCAACAAATGGTAATGCCTCAGAACATTTCAAATAACAAAGTTGGGCAGTGGTTGTGCATGTCTTTAATCTCAGCACTCAGGAGCCAAAGGCAGGGGGATCTCTGTGAGTTCCAGAACAGCCAGAGCTGCACAAAGAAATCCTGTCTTAAAAAACAAACAGCAAATGAATTTTATGTCAATTTAATTGTGTTATTAGATTGAGATAAGCAATAACACAATTAAATTGACCTATATACCCAGGAATGGGAAAGGAACTTTGGATTGTCTGTGTATAAGACAAGGCACAGACAATGAACAGTAGTGGAGACTAGTAACTGAGTGAGAATTTTTCTATGGAGATTAAATGCTCTCTAGTCTACATGTTTGGGGTGTGGGTTACATGTGTACCTCCATTTGCTAAATCTGTACAGTAAACCTTGTAGTCTTGGGAGCCTGAAGTGGAAGAACAACTGAGTCAATGATTTCAAGCCATCTTGGAAGCAAAGTGAGACTGTCTCAAAACAGACAAAAACAAAAACAAACCACTAACCTTGTGTAATAAAATTTAGGTCTTTTAGTGAATATAAAGTTTATCTGAAAAAGCTTTTAAAAAAAAAAATGGGCCTAGAGATTTGCTCAGTTATAACAGAGCCTAGCATTCACTAAGCCCTTAGTATGACATCGTGTGCTGCATAAACTGAGTGTGCTGGCAAATACCTATAATCCTAGGGAGGTGAAGGCAGGAAGTAGGAAGCTGGAAGATCAGAAGTTCAAGGTCATCTTTGGCTATATTCTGAGTTTGAAGCTAACCTGGGCAATACAGAAAATCCTATGAAAAAGAAGGAGGAAGAGTAAGGAGGAGAAAGAAGAGGAGGAAAAAGAGGAGGAGGAGGAGAAGGAGGAGGAAGACGAAGAAGAGGAGGAAGAAGAGGAGGAGGAGGAAGAGGAAGAGGAAGAAGAAGAAGAAGAAATGGGGAAATGGCTCAGTGGACAAAGGTGCCCCTTTGTGTAAGCATGAAGACCTAAATTTAGCTGTAGCACTTATATAAAAGACTAGAGAGGCACAAGCTGGAGCATGGTGGCATACAACTGTAACCCCAGTGCTGTGGACAGTACATATAAGCCGATTCCAAAGGACTGCTGATAAGCCAATCTAGCTCAAAAGAGCAAATTCTGGCAGCAGTTTCCTTCTAGATGGTGCATTGTTCCTTTCTCTGAAGGGGTGTTTCCTACAGGGATTATTAAAAGTGTGACTTAAGGAAAAAAAGTGTAGAGGTCACCGAGGAAGTGATAAGATGTTGACCTTTGGCCTCTACATCCACACAGGCAAGAACATCTATGTTCATAAGCTTCTGTAAGTGCTCACTTGCGCTCTCTCTCTCTCTCTCTCTCTCTCTGTCTCTCTCTTTCTCTCTTTCTCTCTCTGTCACACACACACACAGAGGCACACAGTCACACAGGCACACACAGGTGTGTACACCAAAACCTCCAAAATGTTTAAAATGAAACAGAGGTGCAGACAAAAGGAAGTGTACGGATTACTGCTGATCATGAGTTATAGTGTACTGTTTTGTTTTGTTTTGTTTTGTGTGAGACAGGGTCCCTCTATATAGCCCTGGTTGTCCTAGAACTCACTATATAGACCTGGCTGCCCTCAAACTCACAGAGATCCACCAGCCTCTGCCTCTCAAGTACTGAGATTAAAGGCATGCACCACCACAGCCAGTATAATTGCTAAATATTTAGATTTTTCACATAAGGATTTTTTAAAAAAGTTTAATATGTGAAATTCTGCTTGTAATAATGTTATAAATTAAGCTCATATTTATATTTTTACATAAGGACATTTGGGAAAATAGTATTTATTAAATCAATTTCTAGTATATCAATAAACATAATTTCATCTATTTTATTCAAAATAAATTCTATGATAGGGTAAATGAGCCTGAGTTCACTAAAAGGAGGAAGACTAGGTTGTAAGCATTTTATCCAAAGTAAGGGATTTGCAATTAGGGAAACCAGGAAAAACACACCACCAAATATAAGACTAAAGAGAACAACAAATAAATTAGTTTGGGTCAAGAAAATAACCAGCCCACAGAACAATGAAATAAAGTAGCACACATAGATAGCAAAGCCACAGACCTTCAGATTGTTTAAATAGGCTTAGAGATAGGGATATAACTTAGTTGATAGAATGCTTATGTAGCATTCATGAGGTCTGAGCTTGATCCCAAACACCACACAAAATCAGGCCTCAGGGAGCACACCATTAGTAGGCACTATAGAGGCAGAGACAAAAGGATCAGAAATTCAAGGTAATCCTCAGCTCCAGGACAAGTTCAAGGCAAACACAGGCTACCAGAGACCCTGTCCTGAAAAAAGGTCAGGTGGTGATGGTGGTGGAGTATGCTTTTAATTCCAGCACTCTATAGAGGCAGAAGCAGTCAGATCTCTGAGTTCAAGGCCAGCCAGATCTACAGAGTAAGTTCCAGGACAGTAAAGTAATCTTAAAAAATACCCCAAAAGGATGGGGGATAAGTATCTCAAAAGAAATGTGTTTCTTAGAAGAATAATATTAATTAATTAATATTATTGAAATAGGAATGGTTAAGTTTTACCTGTTACTTAGACATGTCAGTTACCTAGTGTAGTTCATCGGTGATACAGGGTGTGTGTGTGTGTGTGAGTTTCATTCTGTTGACAAGTTTCATGTAGATTATTCTGGCCTCACATTCACTATCCAGCTAAGATTGTCTTTGAACTCCTGATCTCCTGTCTCCTTCAACTAACCAAGTGCTGGAATTAGGCATGCATCATACCTGGGTTTGGGGGTGGTAATACAGATTTTATCTATGTAGCCCTAGCTGACCTGTAACTCACTATATATGAATCAGGCTAATCTTGAATTTGTGATGATCCTCTTGTCTCTGGCTCTCAAGTACTAGGATTGTAGGCCTGGACATTTGCCATATATTTTCCCTTTAATTAGAAAATAAAGTAACAAGAAATGAGAAATTACCTTCATGAAATTGTTTTAAACATTAAGTTTAAAATATTTAAGTATCTGGCACATAATGCTAAGAGATGTTATTTCTTCCTTTAAATATATTACATATTATTGTCATTACATCATTACACCTGGGTTTTTTTTTTTTTTGAGATTTATTTCATTTTATTTTATGTATGGATGTTTTTGCCTGCATGTATCTCTGTGTATCACTTGCATATACAGTGCCTGTGGAGGCCAGAGGAGGGCATCAGATTCACTGGGATTGGTGTTACAGACAGATATGAGGCACCACAGGGGTACTGGGAATGAACCTGAGTCCTCCTTAAGAGCAGCCAGTGCTCTTAACTGCTCAGCCATCTTTCCAAACCCCTCATTTTTTTTAAAAAAAGAACTTCATAGTCTAATTCTCACAGTCTCCATATCATAAACCCAAGTAGATTTCCCAATGTAAATCCTCACCTTCATTTTGTTCAAATTCATCTAATACCTTGTCCAGGTTGTAAGCTTCTGCTTGGAAGTAATTCTCCATCAGTGAGGAAACACTGCTGAAGAGACTTAGCTAGACCTAAAAAGTTAAAAAAAATTGAGAGACAATTTGAATTATTAAAATATAATTTAAAGATCATGGGTATACAAGGAAGAACAACAAATCTATTTGGACAATGATAAACAATATTAAGACCTTCAGGTCTAGAAACTTATAAGCTAACAATTACCAAAACACAGTCAGCCTCTGTATCTGTAAATTCTATTTATAGATTAAACCAATGATTGATGGAAAATATTCAGAAAAAATTTGTGTATGTTCCAAATATGCATCTTTCCAGTCACTTTTCCCTAAGCAAAACAGTTAAACAGCTACTTCTTTCGCACTTTATCTTAATAGTCTAGCAATGATTTACAGAATGCAGGATGGCATGAACAAGTTATATATAAATACTCCATGGACTCTTGGGCCCACAATGGTACTAGGGCCACTTCTCTACGAATACTGAGGTACAAATGTAGAACTATAATAAGCATAGAAGTAAGACTTATTTAATAGCTTATACTTCAAAAGATAAAGTACAGATGTTGGGAAGAAATCATTTTCATTAGGATAAAGTTACATTTCTCCAAGAAAGGGGAGTGTTCATAGCTTCTGTTAAATAAGAAAAAAATGGTAAAGTTCAAGTACAGGCAAAGGATATTAGTTTTAATTTTAAGGATGACTGACAATTTTTTTAAATCTCTCCTTTTTAAATATAATTGTTAAACTTGCCATACTGTTGACCAAAAAACATATATACAAGATATTCTAAATTGTTGAATTTAGCAGAGTGCAGAGTAATAGCATAGTAGGAGTTTTTAAAATGCTACTTATTATTCCTTTATTATTTAAGTTTTGGGTTTCTCAGAGTGTCAAATCCCACACTGGAGCCCAGGCTGGTCCATACTCCTGAGGGCTTGGATTGCTGTTTTAAGCCACATCAGGCTTACTCATTATTCCTTTTCTAAGTGGTTCAAATGTAGATTTACCAGTGAAAATGGGGAAATGTTCCCAAGACAGGGAGGTGTTCCACAGCAAGAATACCCTTGACCGTCTCTTTAAACTAACTGTAGCTTTTGCTATGTGTCCATGTGTTTGTGTAGATGTGTGTACACAGCGGCATGTGAGTGTGCATGTACATGCAGCAGGTTCAAGTGGAGGCCAAAGGGCCAATACAGGGTGTCTTCCTCAATCATTTCTCCATTGTGTGTGTATGTGGGGGGGGGGAGGTATATGCACATGTATGTGTGAGTGCAGGTGTGCTAATGTCATGACATACATACTGGAGATAATCCTGGGCACTAGTCTTTGATTGCTACCTTGTCTAAGGCAGGGTCTCTGTTGATTTCTGCTGTGTACACAAAGCTGGCTGGCATGGGAGCATCCAAGGATTTTCCTGTCCTATCTTCCCTCTGCAGTACGAGCATTGGGATTATATCTGAACTCAGACACTAGCTGTACACAGCAAGCACTGTACCCATGGAGCTGTCTCCTCATTACGCTAAAGTACCTGGTGATTTATCATTTGTGGTGAGTTGCTATTAAAATTGTTTGCTATTAATTTTTCTACTTAACATTGTTTACTATTGGCTAAATTATAAGGGTTTCATGATAGGATTAATTATTAAAGCTTGACTATACCACCTCACACACAATAGATGTACAATAAATGTCAGTCTGTCAGTCTGATTATTTGCTAATCCTTCTATCCCCTGCCTTCCCTACGGAGGCTACCCCTGCTGTCTCTGAGGTCTTAAGTCTTGAGACCCTGGTTTCATTTTCAAACACCTGTGGTTTCCTGAAGTCTTGAGGGAAAGGTAGACTTCTTCCTACATAAGTTAGGATTTATGTCAGGATTTTTGCTAGCCTTCTTATCAAAAATGTCCATTTTATGCAAATTAGGACTTCACTAAATTCACAAGTGTATTTTGTAGAGGAATATGATTATATGATTACTTTGCCTTTTTTTTTTTTTTTTTTTTTTTTTTTTTTTTTTTTTTTGAGATAAGAGTTTCTCTGTGTAGCCCTGGCTGTCCTGGAATTCACTGTGGAGACTAGGATGGCCATGAACTCTGAGATCTGCCTGCCTCTGCCTTTCAAGTGCTGAGATTAATGGCACCATTAATGACTGCCTGGCCTGGAATTTTTTGAAAAGAATTTTTACCTCTGGAGTGTCTCTACTGATGAGAAGTGTTTAGAAACGCTGCAGAATTGTAGCCTTGAGTCCCATGGAGAGCACTGCTTTGACTGCTGCCTTTATGTCCTCTTCCTGGGACCTTCCTTCTGTGCCACAGTGAACATGCATAAACTTTTGCATCATATATTACTGGGCATCTACTAGGCACTATTATTGTCCCAGCCACTAGATACAGTGACAAATAAAATTATGCCTCACATCTAAAGCCCGAGGTCTCAGGGGAAAAGAATGAGTCAACTTAAAACTTTTAAAATGGGGCTGGTGAGATGGCTCAGCGGGTAAGAGCACCCGACTGCTCTTCCGAAGGTCCAGAGTTCAAATCCCAGCAACCACATGGTGGCTCACAACCATCCGCAACGAGATCTGGCGCCCTCTTCTGGAGTGTCTGAAGACAGCTACAGTGTACTTACATATAATAAATAAATCTTTAAAAAAAAAAAAAAACTTTTAAAATACTATGACTAGTACTAATTGATATATGATTAAGAAAGAGTTAGATGTACCACTATAACACCATTGCTCAAATTCATGTTCTTTTTCATGCTAAGGTTAACAGTAAGTTGATTATAAAAGGGAGAAGCCAGCACTAGTAGAGAAATTAGTGTCAGGCCATAATTTAATAGTTACTTCAAAAACAAATAAACAAAAAACAGAGCTGGCGAGATGGCACAGGAGCTAACAGTGCATACTGCTCTCACAGAGGACTCTAATTCAATTCCTAGCACCCATGTCAGGGGGCTCCCAATTGTCTGCTCCATGGGATCCAACACACTGTCCTGGATTAAACCTGTCATTTCAAGTGTTTAGGAAAAAAAGGCAAGAGGATTGATCACAAATTGGTAGTGATCTTGAACCACATAGTGAATTTCAAACTAGCATGGGCTACCCAGATTTTGCCTCAAATTAATTAATTACTGTCTTGCTCTGAATTAAAGTAAAGTAATTTTGAAAAGTTGTACTGTTAGATGCTGGTACTGAGGCAAGCAGTGTATATCCATCAACCTGTACTCACAGATGTAATCCATCTCTCACGTTTACTGTAATAGAAAAATAAAACAATAGCTTCTGTACCTGTCCCCTTAAGCAGTCTTCTCTGTGCTTGCTCATGATGCCTGCTGTGCCACTGGCCAGTGCTGCTGACCCAGAATGACTTCTCTGATCCTACAGAAAAACCACAGTGCTTATTACATTTGCTAAAACAATAAGCTCTAATTTTCATCTTATAAACCTTCTAAAGCCAGACAAATAAATGTAACAAGTCTAAACAATAAATTATAATTACATATTCAGATTCAAAGACCTGCTCTGCGTGGAAGGCAGCCACACACACATTTATTGAAGAAGGCAAAACTTAAGTGTCAGGAAGGAATTAAAAACTTCTCTGCTCTCCACACCCAAGTTCATCCTGGAGAGAACTGGTCTCCCAGGAGTACTGACACATAGGCTTGCAGGAGGGATGACACAGTAAAAGACAGCAAGACCAGCTAACACCAGAGAGATCCAGATTGTGAGAGGCAAGGGCAAGAACATCAGCAACAGAAAACAAGGCTACTTGGCATTATCAGAACCCAGTTCTCCCACCACAGCGAGCTCTGGATACCCCAACACACCAGAAAAGCAAGACTCTAATTTAAAGTCACATCTCATGATGATGATGATAGAAGACTTTAAGAAGAAAATAAATAACTCCATTAAAGAAAAACAAAAAACACAGGTAATCAGGCAGAAGCCCTTAAAGAGGAAACACAAAAATACCTTTAAAAAATTACAGGAAAGCACAAACAGGTGAAGGAATTGAACAAAACCATCCAGGATCGAAAAATGGAAATAGAATCAATAAAGAAATCACAAAGGGAGACAATCCTGGAGAAAGAAAACCTAGGAAAGAGAACAGGAGTCACAGACGCAAGCATCACTAACAGAATATAAGAGACAGAAGAGAGAATCTCAGATGCAGAAGATAACATAGAAAACATTGATACAACAGTCAAAGAAAATGCAAAATACAAAAAGTTCCTAACCCAAAACATCCAGGAAATCGAGGACACAATGAGAAGACCAAACCTAAGGATAACAGGTATAGAAGAGAGTAAAGATTCCAACTTGAAGGGCCAGTAAATATCTTCAACAAAATTATAGAAGAAAACTTCCCTAACCTAAAGAAAGAAATGTACATAAACATACAAGAAGCCTACAGAACTCCAAATAGATTGGACCAAAAAGAAATTCCTCCTGTCACATAATAATCAAAACATCAAACACACAAAACAAAGAAAGAATATTAAAAGCAGTAAGGGAAAAACATCAAGTAACATATAAAGGCAGACCTATCAGAATTACACCAGACTTCTCAACAGAGGCTATGAAAACCAGAAGATCCTGGGCAGGTGTCGTCCAGACCCTAAGAGAACATAACTTATAACTGCCCTTAATTCTAGTTCCAGTGGATCTGATGCCCTCTTCTGGCTCCATGGGAACAAGACACTCATGTGGTAGACATACTTACATGCAAGTAAGATATGAATACACATGAAATAAAGATAAATAAGAAATAATTCATAACAATAATGAAAGTTAAAAGACTATAAGTGCCACAAATAATGTTTCAATTCATTATCTGATATCTCCTCTAAAATACATCTAACTGCATACTCTCTTATACAAAAATAATTTTACCATAATAGAGAAAAATACCTAATTCTTTTATATAACAGGTCTAATGAAATGTTACTTGTATTTTGGAAACTAGCATGTATTCACTATATAAAATAATGAGTGTCACGGAGGGATTCGTGGCTCTAGCTGCATACGTAGCAGAGAATGGCACAGTCAGTCATCAATGGGAGGAGAGGCCCTTGGTCCTGGGAAGGTTCTATGCTTCAGTATAAGGGAATGCCTGGGCGGGAGCGGGTGAGTTGGGGAGCAGAGGGATGGGGGAGGGGATAGCGGATATTTGGAGGATAAACTAGGAAAGGGGGATAATATTTGAAATGTACATAAAAATAATATCTAATAAAAAAAAGAAAAAGATAAAAAATCCAATGAGTATCATAACAAAAACAACTTCTCTGCATGTTCATTGCAGGAGATAATGCATAATAAAAAACAGCAGCAGGCAATTTCTTTTCAATGACTGTAATTGTTGATTCTTAAAGACACCATTTACTTTATGTAACAACAGGTCCTTCCGAAATCCAAAGTTAAGAAGAAAACCCCTACCTCACAAAAATGTCCTCGCAAATCATTTTCAGCCCCTCCGGATGTATCCTGGATGTTCTGAACTTACTATGTAAATCAGGCTGACCCCGAACTCATACGAAATCCACCTGTCTCTGCCTCCCAAGTGCTAAGATATGCGTGACACACAAAATTATTAAAGTGAGTTTAAAAGTTTCCTGCTGAAATTTTTATTGCCAAACAACTGTTTTCTCTCCAAAAGGAGTGTGTCTGTATCCCAGACATACCTCACTGCCTAAAAACAGTGGATCCACTAATGCATGTCTTAGTCAGGGTTTCTATTCCTGCACAAACAACATGATCAAGAAGCAAGTTGGGGAGGAAAGGGTTTATTCGGCTTACACTTCCTTACTGCTGTTGATCACCAAAGGATGCAGGACTGGAACTCAAGCAGGTCAGAAAGCAGGCGCTAATGCACAGCCATAGAGGGATGTTCTTTACTGGCTTGCTTCCCCTGGCTTGCTCAGCCTGTTCTCTTATATTACCAGCCCAGAGATGGCACCACCCACAAGGGGCCTTTCCCCCTTGATCACTAATTGAGAAAATGCCTTACAGCTGGATCTGATGGAGGCATTTCCTCAACTGAAGCTCCTTTCTCTGTGATAACTCCAGCTGTGTCAAGTTGACACAAAACCAGCCAGTACAATGCACTATATTGAGTATCTCTGTTAATAATAGTATGTCAAAAGCAAAACTTCCTCAAATGCAACTTCCTTTCTCTGAAAAAATAGGACAATATCCATAAAGTTAGAGTAGTCCAACTTGCATGCCTCTATAAGTTTCTCAGAGATAATTTTTAATTTTTTTAAATTAATTTATTTTTTACACTCCATATTCCATTTCCTGCCCCTCCATCCACCTTCCAATTGTTCCACATTCCACACTTCCTCCCCACTCCCCTGTCTCCACGTGGATTCCCACACCCTCACCCCACCTGACCTCTAAACTCCCTGGGGCCTCCAGTCTCTTGAGGGTTAGGTGCATCATCTCTGAATGAACACAGACCCAGCAGTCCTCTACTGTATGTGTGTTGGGGGGCCTCATATCAGCTGGTATATGATGTCTTTTTGGTGGTCCAGTGTTTGAGAGATCTCGGGGGTCCAGATTAAGTGAGACTGCTGGTCCTCCTACAGGATCACCCTTCTCCTCATCTTTCCACCTTCCCTAACTCAACAACAGGGGTCAGCTGCTTCTGTCCATTGGTTGGGTGCAAATATCTGCATCTGACTCTTTCAGCTGCTTGTTAGGAGGGCAGCCATAATAGGTCCCTTTTTGTGAGCGCTCCATAGCCTCAGTAATAGTGTCAGGCTGTGGGACCTCCCCTAGAGCTAGATCCCACTTTGGGCCTGTAGCTGGGCCTTCTTTTCCTCAGGGTCCTCTCCATTTCCATCCCTGCAATTCTTTCAGACAGGAACAATTATGGGTCAGAGGTGTGACTGTGGGATGGCAGCCCCATCCCTCACTTGATGCCCTGTCTTCCTGCTGGAGGTGAGCTCTATAAGTTTCCTCTCCCTACTGTCGGGCATTTCATCTAAGCTCCCTCCCTTTGATTCCTGAGAGTCTCTTACCTCCCAGGTCTCTGGTACATTCTGGGGGGTCCCCCAACCTCTTGTTTCCTCAGGTTGCCTGTTTCCACTTTCTGCTGGTCCTCAGGGCTTCAGTCCTTTTTCCTCACCCAATACCAGATCAGGTTCCCCTCTTCACCCCCATCCACTTTCCCTACCAGATCCCTCCCTTCCCCCCCACTTGTGATTGCTTTCTTCTCTCTCCCAAGTGGGACTGAGGCTATCTTCCAAGAGAGCTCATCTGTCTCCTTCCTCTACACTTGGACAAACCTTTGTGCCTACATCTATTAAGATCTTAATGTAGAAAACACATAACTTCCAAGGCCAAGCCATCAAAAGTGAACCAGCTTCTACTTGTTCTCCTGGGCACACTCACTCTTTGAAGACAGTTATCATGTCAAGGAATCCACACAAGAAGGCCACATGTAGATGATCTAGTACCTGAGGACTTATACACGTGAATGGCAAGGCTAAAGATATCTCTAGCTTCAGTCACTTCCTAGCTACAACTTTGTGAAGATCTTTTTTTTTTTTTTTTGAGATTTATTTATTTATTTCATGTATGTGAGTACACTGTTGCTGTCTTCAGACACACCTGAAGAGGGCATCAGATCCCATTACAGATGGTTGTGAGCCACCATGTGGTTGCTGGGAATTGAACTCAGGACCTCTGGAAGAGCAGTCAGTCCTCTTTAACCACTGAGCCATCTCTCCAGCCCCTTTATGAAGATCTTAAGGACCAGTTGACTAAACCCAATCAATTGCTAGAAACATAAGAGATAATAATTACATTTTTGGTGTAATTCATTATATAGGAATAGATAAATAGAATTTCAAGTTAGTAATTTGTTATTCTCCAAATACAGTATTTCAAAGCAAAAGCTTCAAGAGGGACAGGTGTAAATGAAGTCTAAGTGACTGCAGCCTTTCTTTTAATTATTATATGTAAGTACACGAGCTGTCTTCAGACACACCAGAAGAGGGTATCTGATCTCATTACAAATGGCTGTGAGTAGGCTGGTGAGATGGCTCAGTGGGTAAGAGCACCTGACTGCTCTTCCGAAGGTCCGAAGTTCAAATCCCAGCAACCACATGGTGGCTCACAACCACCCGTAATGAGTTCTGATGCCCTCTTCTGGTGTGTCTGAAGACAGCTACAGTGCACTTACATATAATAAATAAATAAATCTTAAAAAAAAATGCTTAAAAAAAAAAAAAACCACAAATGGTTGTGAGCCACCATGTCAGTCAGTGTTCTTAACCTCTGAGCCAACTTTCCAGCTCAGCCTTTCTTTTATTAAACGATTTTGCTCTAACTTCCAACTTATGTGACTCAGTAAAGCAAATCTTGAAAAACCAAAGTATGGTGGCTCACTCCAGCACTAAGTTAGACTGTCACATGTTTGAGGTCAGCCTGGGCTTCCTAGTGGGTTCCAGGCCAGCCTGAAATACAATGTGAGCCCACACCCTTGGTAATTATAGTAACAGCACGCAGTAGCTTAGGTCTCTGAGGATCCAGTTTAGGAAACGTACATTATTCAAGCAAGCAAAAAGCTAGATTGGGGGTGGGGCGCTCTAGAAAATACTTTTGAAAGTCTCATTGCCTTTCAATGCTCCCTTCTTTCCAGTTTATTTTAGTAATTTTTATAGACCAACACACAAGAACTTGCCTAAGTAACTTAGAGCTCCTTACCAGGTATCTGCTGCATAACCACCACCACCACCACCACCATCTCGGTGGTTTGAATATGCTTGGCCCAGGGAGTGGCACTATTAGGAGGTGTGGCCTTATCAGAGTGGGTATGGCCTTGTTGGCCTTGTTGGAAGAAGTGTGTCACTGTGGCTTTGAGAACCTCCTCCTAGCTGCCTGGATGTCAGTCTTCTCCTGGATGCAGTTGGATCAAGATGTAGAACTCTCAGTTCCTCCAACTGCCATGTTTCCTGCCTTCATGATACTGGACTCAACTATAAACCTGTAAACCAGCCACAATGAAATGTCCTTTATAAGAATTGCCTTGGTCATGGTGTCTGTTCACAGCAATAAAACTTTAACTAAAATGACAATCATCATCTCCCCATCCCAGGACTTGAGTGCCATTCTAACTATTCCTCTTACCTGTCTCCATTCAATAGAACTCCAAGTCTTGTCAGTCATTCTTTTCCAACACATTCATTTTACTCAGTTTCCTCTGTCACCTCCCATGCTTTCACCATCTTTCATTTGTCCAGAATCTGAAAGATCCAAACCACTCTGCTTCCATTCCTATTTGGTGTCCTTCTACACTGTTCCATACACGTATCAAATTTTATTATTTTCATTCTTTTAAAACTTTTGTTACATCATTTATTTATGTGTGTGTGGGGGGGGGGGGGGTGAGCACCAGAGGACAACTCATAGGAATCCGTTTTCCTTCCACCATGTGGCTTCTGGGGATCAAACACAGACTGCCTTGCCTTGCAGCAAGCTCCTTTACAAGCTGAGCCATTTCACAACACCCCTGCTTTCATCTAAACAACATTCCATATTAGACTGGCCATACTTCCACAGCTGGCAATGTTCTTTGATTTGGCACCTTCTCTCTAGTCTCAAATTCTTACTCTGTGCACTATTGATCTTGATTAATGTAAACATTCAATTGTCCATCTCCACTCCCCAGAACATGGTTTTATATCAATCGATACACTGCAGCATGGCAGGCCTTAAGAATATTATGCTAAGTCTAACATGTTGCATATTTTCTCTCTCCCTCTCCCTCTCCCTCTGTGTGTGTGTGGTGTGTGTGTAGCCATGGATGACTTTGAACTCCTGATCTTCCTTCCTCTGCTCCCCAAGTAAGTGCTGGGATTACAGGAATGCACTATCACATATGACATACAGGGTTCTGGGAATAAAACCCATTGGTGCATGCCTATAATCCCAGAAACTGGAGCGTTGAGACAAAAAAAAAAAAAAATTCATGAGTTTGAGTCTACTACAGGCCAGAGAGCAAGACACTACCTCAAAAATTATAATAACAAAAGGTAACATTATGAGTGTGAAAGTCCAGCTACAAGCGTTCGGCTGTATCAGTATGAAAGGATCATCATGGCAAATACATAAAGACAAAAAGTGGGACAAGATTGCCAGGTACTGATGAGAGGAGGAAATGGGAAGTGACTATTATTACTAGTTAAACGTTTTTAGATGTAATTTCATGCATGTGAGTGTGTTGCCTGAGTGTATATATAGGCACCTACATATACACTGAATATAAGAATGCCTAGTGCCTCTGAAGGTCAATAGAAGGTATCCAATCTCCTACAACCGGAATTACAGATGTTTATGAAGCACCACATGGGTGCTGGGAACTGAACCTTGGTCCTCTGCAAGAGCCTTTAACCCTTGAACCATCTCTCTAGCCTTGGAAGTGATTTGTTTTGGGGAGTTTTGTTTGTTTGTTTGTTTGTTTGCTCTGAGACAGGATTTCTCTGTGAAGCCCTGGCTGTCCTCAGTCTATAGACCAGGTGCCTTGAACCCAGAGACCTGCCGGCCTCTGCCTTCTGAGCACTGGAACTAAAGGCTTGTATCACCAACACTCAGCCCAGGAGGTGATTATTAATAGGTACTGATGGTGATGTGATGAAAATGTTCTCAGATCAGACAATCCTGATGGTTGTACGACACTGAATTTATTGAAAAATATAAAGTATACACAGAATGTATATTTTAAAGGAGTTGATTTTATGTTATATAAATTATATCTAAATAACAATCAAATATTTTTAATAACAGTACTTGAATTAAATCCCTGTACTATATAAATGAATGAATGAATGAATGAATGAATGAATGCCTTCACATGTTACCTTTTAGGCCTAAGTCTGGAATAGGGGCCTACCTTTTCTCCTGTGATTTTACAATAATTATAACATTTATCAGCCTGGTCATGATTTCTACTTAATTGATTATCTTCCCTTCCAGACTCCTAATGTTTTTCAGGATAGGAATTGCTCTTATCAGTTTGATTATGGCAGATAACACCATTTATGGCATAGAATACATATCATTATCTATTTGTGAAACAAACTGAAAGATTTCAAAGCATTTCATCTAAGAAATTTCTAACATAAAGGATCTCAAGAGTTGTGCAATAATTGTTAAAATTTTAATGCATTTAGAATTCTAAAACTTATGAATGCCAGCATAAAGTAATGGTTTGCATATTGAAGCTTAAATTATATTTAATCAGGTATTGTGCTTTCTACCTACATTCACTACATTGACTACTTTGAAAAAATAGTATGATTCAAGACTGTAGCAATACACATCTTGTAAGAGCAGGCCTGGGATTTTTAACCAACCATCATAAGCATATCATATACAAGTTGTATGCTTAAGCCATGTGAACTCTTTAATGATCAGTCAGTGGTGCAAAGGTTCCTGCTATAACAATCTAGCCAATTCAAGCTTTAACTCGTGTTCTAGTATTTAACAGTTGGTGTTACTTTCACCAAGTCACTGAACTTCTTTGAGCTTCTGTTTCTTTATAGTATATAGTATATGTTTGTTTATATATATATATATATATGTGTGTGTGTGTGTGTGTGTGTGTGTGTGTGTATGGAAACTAAAGTTTGTAATATATACACACATATACATATATATTATGTAATACATGTGTACACACACTTTTTTTTTCTGAGACAAGGTTTCTCTGTGTAGCCCTGGATGTCCTGGAACTCACTCTGTAGACCAGGCTGGCCTTGAACTCAGAGAGCAGACCTGCAGAGCACTGAGGTTAAATGCACACACCACCAACACCCAGCTACATAACAGTATATTTTTAACAATGAAGAGTTTTACTTGGTAAAAGGAACTTTACATGAAGTGCCTTGTGGAGACTTTATACATAATGCTTAATAGATGGTAGCTATTATTTAGCAACTTATTATTTAATAAAATTAACTTATGTGAAATATTTAAAACAGAAAGACAAAGTGTAATCTGAATCATGAAACCAACCAATAGATTGGTTATTTATACAACTAATCCATTAGGATCCTTAGTCTTAAATTGAAGTCAGGACAATGAAACACACAAAAAACAAAAAGGTAACCTTATTGTTCAACTTTTAGAAAAGGCTAAACTTGATCCTAAAATGACACATTTTTAGATATCCAAACTCTCAATCACAGTACCCCAGGAAAAATGAGATAATCTCTGAGAAGAGCTTTATTCTTGTAGCTCAAGATCAAAATATATTAAGGAAGCAGGATCTGGGAAACTGACATTGTTGCTGTTCCACGATCTCACAGGGCTTCAATTTCTAGCACCATTCACAACCATCAGATTCTTAATCAAGAGCTATAACTGCTTTCAACTAGAACACAATAAGCAAAAGACAGAACAGTCTAATGAATATTGGAAAATGTAGCTTATAACAGGTGTATGAAATATATACAGACAACAAAGTCCCCTCGCCCCATCTACTGTGAGAACGAAAACCATTCTCAACAATCAGACTGCCGACATTCCAGAAAATCAATCAGAAGGAGTACACAGTCATTGTGAAGGGCCCCAGGGAAACTCTGCAGAGGGACTTCAATCACATCAATGTAGAGCTGAGTCTTCTTGGGAAGAAAAAGAGGCTCCAGATTGACAAATGGTGGGGTAACAGAAAGGAACTGGCCACGGTCAGAACCATCTGCAGTTACGTTCAGAACAAGATCAAGGAGGTTACACTGGGCTTCTGGTAAGATGAGGTCTGTGTATGCTCCCTTCCCCATCAACAGTGCTGTTCAGGAAAATGGGTCTTTAGCTGAAATCTGAATTTCTTGGGTGGAAAATCCATCTGCAGGGTTCAGACGAGGACAGGTGCTGCTTGTTCTGTCTCTCAAGCCCAGGAGGGTGAGTTAATCCTTGAAGGAAATGATGCTGAACTTGTTTCAAATTCAGCCGCTCTGATTCAGCAAGTTAAAAACAAGGATCTCAGGAAGTTTTGGACAGCATCTATGTGTCTTGGAAGGGAACCATGCAGCAGGTTGACAAGTGAGGCCTCAGTTTCCCAGCTCCAGAAACAAGATCCTGATTACCAGTACAATTTGGGCTCTTTGGGGACAATAAAACATATATATTGAAAAAACAAAACAAAACACAAAGTCTCCAGTATAGCCACTGATTTGAGATCAGTATTAAAAGAAAAAATGTTTAATTCTCGTGTCTGGAGTACTACAACCCTAGACCATTTAAGTAAATTTGCATATATATAACACTGAGTCAGAAATCACTGAGATATAACATCCTTGGGATGGTTAATTTTACATAGCAATTTGAGCCAATGGATGCCTAGGCATCTGATTAAAGATTGTGTCTTGTTATGTCTATGAAAGTGCTTTTAAAAAACTAGCAAGTCCATTGGTCTGATTAAACAACACTGTCTATCAGCTTCTAAACGCTGACACCATTGCATACACTAGCAAGATTTTGGTGAAAGGACCCAAATATAGCTGTCTCTTGTGAGACGATGCCGGGGCCTAGCAAACACAGGAGTGGATGTTCACAGTCAGCTATTGGATGTATCACAGGGCTCCCAATGGAGAAGCTAGAGAAAGTACCCAAGGAGCTAAAGGGATCTGCAACCCTATTGTTGGAACAACATGATGTACTAACCAGAACCCCGGAGCTCTTGTCTCTAGCTGCATATGTATCGAAAGATGGCCTAGTCGGCCATCAATGGAAAGAGAGGCCCATTGGACTTGCAAACTTTATATGCCCCAATATAGGGGAATGCCAGGGCCAAAAGAATGGGAATGGGTGGGTAGGGAAGTGGGGGGCGCTATGGGGGACTTTTGGGATAGCATTGGAAATGTAATTGAGGAAAATATGTAATAAAAATATTAAAAATAAAAAAAAATAATAAAAAAAAACAAAAAACAAAAAAAAAAACAACACTGTCCTTCCCACAGTATATATACATGCATATACATCATGAGATTTTTGAAGCCCTTGGCTCATGCATTATGAAGTTATATATCCATAATCTGATGACTGGTTATGTTTCTTTTTTTAAAAAAGATTTATTTTATTTTATTTTTTAAGATTTATTTATTTATTTATTTATTATATGTAAGTACACTGTAGCTGTCTTCAGACACTCCAGAAGAGGGCATCCGTTACGGATGCTTGTGAGCCATCATGTGGTTGCTGGGATTTGAACTCTGCACCTTCACAAGAGCAGTCCGCGCTCTTAACCAATGAGCCATCTCACCAGCCCCTGGTTATGTTTCGTTTTATCCTCTTTATTGGGTCTGTTTACCAGAGAATCCTAACACAAAGCCATACATAAACCAACTGTTCATGACTAAACCATAATTATGAGCACATTAACTCAATTCTATACCTTGAATTTTTAAAGAGCATCCTATCTAAATTGCCTATTGCTATCCCATATATACAGTCTCTCCACCCTTCCCCTCCCCTCCCACTCCCTACCTCCCCACCCAGGAGATCAAACACAGAGTCTTGTACATGCTAGGTAACTACTTCAGTCTATACCTTTTTATTCTAAGATAAATGCCATATTCAAGTAAAGTCTATCCATCTAACCTATTAGCACAGTGTGAGCTCCTGATCTAACATGATTTAACTAAAGAGACTGTGTTCACTCTGTACCCTAACCTGGGAGATAAAGATAAAATTTAAACCTCTGAAATCTATGAGATAGCAGAATCCTTATAAAAAGTCCCCCCATTTCCTATTGGTTCCAATGGGTTGTCTTAAATTCTGAAAATTCTTAACAAATATATTTTAATAGCATAATAAAAATGGACATCAAAAGCCATAGTTTCAATTTTAACAGCACACTTAAAAATATAAGATTAGTCACTGACTCTGACATTCTGTGACCAAAAGAAGTTAATGACTGCGAGACTCACTAGGAATAGAAGTATCTTACACTTGCAAACATTCTACATGACAGAGTGACAGATATATAATCTATCAATTGTGTACATGGAGAATGGCTTGGCACGGTTGCACACAACTGTAATTCTGTATAATTCTATACTCAGTATAGATTGTATAATTCTATACTCAGAAGACAAGCAAGAAAGAGCTGCAGCAAGTTCCAAAACAGCCTGGTTTACACAGCAAAGTCTAGGCTACCCAAAGCTGCTATACTTAAAAGACTCTGTGTGGTGATTTGAATATGCTTGGCCCAGGGAGTAGCACTATTAGGAGACGTTAGCCTCGTTGGAGGAAGTGTGTCACTGTGAGGGTGGGTTTTGATATCCTCTTCCTAGCTGCCTGGAAGCAAGTCTTCTCCAATCTGCCTTTGGATGAAGATGTAGAACTCTCAGCTCCTCTAGCCCCAAGTATGTCTGGACGCTGCCATGCTCCCACCTTGATGATAATGGACTGAACCTCTGAACCTATAAGCCTGCCCCAACTAAATGTTGTCCTGTATAGCTGTCTCTTGTGAGACTATGCCGGGGCCTAGCAAACACAGAAGTGGATGCTCACAGTCAGCTATTGGATGGATCACAGGGCCCCTAATGGAGGAGCTAGAGAAAGTACCCAAGGAGCTAAAGGGAACTGCAACCCTATAGGTGGAACAACAATATGAACTAACCAGTACCCCGGAGCTCTTGTCTCTAGCTGCATATGTATCAAAAGATGGCCTAGTCGGCCATCACTGTAAAGAAAGGCCCATTGGTCATGCAAACTTTATATGCCCCAGTACAGGGGAACGCCAGGGCCAAAAAGTGAGAGTGGGTGGGTAGGGGAGTGGAGGGGAGGGTATGGGGGACTTTTGGGATAGCATTGGAAATGTAATTGAGGAAAGTATGTAATAAAAAATATTAAAAATTAAAAAAAAATAAAGTGATTTGGATAAAAATGACCTTCAAAGGTCATTTCATAAAAAAAAAAAAAAAAGAGTTGTTTTGGTCATAGTGTCTGTTCACAACAGTAAAACCCCTAACTAAGACACTCTAGTAGAGAGGATACCCAGAAGATGTTCCAACTGGTAATAAGGACACATGCTCCACTATGTTCATAGCAGCCTTATTTATAATAGCCAGAAGATGGAAAGAACCTAGATGTCCCTCAACAGAGGAATGGATACAGAAAATGTGGTACATTTACACAATAGAATACTACTCAGCTATTAAAAACAATGAATTCATGAAATCCTTAGGCAAATTGATGGAACTAGAAAATATCATCCTGAGTGAGGTAACCCAATCACAAAAGAACACACATGATATGCACTCACTGATAAGTGGATATTAGTCCAAAAGCCCAGAAGCTCTTAATACCCAAGATACAATTCACAGACCAAATCAAAGCTCAAGAAGAAGGAAGACCAAAGTATGGATACGTTGGTCCTTCTTAGAAGGGGGAACAAAATACCCGTGGGAAGAGATAGAGAGACAAAGTGTGGAGCAGAGACTGAAGGAAAGACCTTCCAGAGACTGCCCCACCTGGGGATCCATCCCATAAACAACCACCAAACCCAGACACTATTGTAGATGCCAACAAATGCTTGCTGACAAGGGCCTGATATAGCTGTCTCCTGAGAAGCTCTGCCAGTGCCTGACAAATACAGAGGTGGATGCTCTCAGCCAACCACTGGTCTGAGCACAAGGTCCCCAGTGGAGGAGCTAGAGAAAGGACCAAAGAAGCTGAAGGAGCTTGCAGCCCCATAGGAGGAACAATATGAACCAACCAGTACCCCAGAGCTCCCAGGGACTAAACTCCAACTGCTGCCTATGTAGCAGAGGATGGCCTTGTTGGACATCAATGAGAGAAGAGGCCTGTATTAGTCCTGAGAAGGCTTGATGCCCCAGTTTAGGGGAATGCCAGGACAGGGGAGCAGGAGTGGGTGGGTTGGGGAGCAGGGGGAGGGAGAATGGGATAGGGGATTTTTGGAGGGGAAACCAGGAAAGGGGATAACATTTGAAATGTAAATAAAGAAAATAGCTAATAAAAAAATAAAATAAAAGGCACTTGAAAAATGAAAAGAAAAAAAAAGAATTATATCCAACTTTTCCTGAAAAATCCTGGAAATGAGAAAGAGAGATGGACTATTTAAAGTGCTGGTTGTAGGACCCAACCAACATAGAAATCTATACCCTACAAGTTTATCCACTATAAGTGATTAAAACAACATTAACTATCAAATTTGGTTTTAAAAAAAGCATCAATCAAAAGTCAGTGGATTGGCTCAGTGGGCAGACACACTTGCACACAGATCTGACACCCTGAATTCAACCTCCCGGGTCCATGAGAGAACTGAATCCTGAGAGCTGTCCTTTGACCTCCACATATGTGCCATGGCATGCACACACACTTGTATACAAACACACAACTACACTTTTAGAAGGCCTCCAGCCAGAATAATTAAGAAGGAAAAAAGGTGCAAATGTCTAATACCAGAAATGAAAAAAGGGACACCATTACAGATCCTATAGAAATTAAAAGCATAGAAATGAGTATTATTAACAATCCTAGGTCCATAAACTTGATAACCTAAATGAAAAGGGCCACAGGTTGGCATTATGTCACTAGCAAAATATCTGTGATAATCAATTTATAATGCAGAAAGATTCACTGAAATATTTCAGCCAACAGTTGCTTGGTCCTGTCACTTTAGCACTGTGGTGGCATAGATTACCACAGCAAGGCCAAGTTGGTGAAAAAAAAGCTGCTCATTTCTAGGCCGAAAAGCAAAAACAGAGAACAGGACAGGGCACCAATATACCCTCCAAGGCATACATACCCTCAGTGACCTAAATTCCTTTTATTAGGCTCCAGCTCTTCACATTTCTACCACTTCCCATTAGCAATAACCCACTAAAATCACATTTCCAACACATTAACTTTTAAGGAAAATTTAAGTTCCAAAGCACAATAGGTCAATTCTTTGAAAGACAGAGTCTGCTAAACACAAGAAAAAACTGAATAGACTTTTATCTAACAAAGAACTTATATCAATAGTTAATCTTCCAAAACAGAAAATACCAGATTCATTGGCAAATTCAACTAAACGTGTGGGAATGAAACTATACTGACTTTCTCCAGTGTTTTTCCGAAAAGTAAGTGCAACAATAATATTTTCTAATTCATTCTATGAGGTCAGCTAATATTATCCTAATCCCCAAACCGAAGACATAAAAAAAAAAAAAAAAAAAGTTCAGTGTCTCTCATCAACATAACTGAAAAAATGCTGGGCAAAACCAAGCCCAACACAACATAGTATAGTAATTATACACAATGACCAGGAGAAATTTATCACTACTATGTATAAATAGCTCAGCAGATTTAAAATTTGATCCAGCCGGGCGGTGGTGGCGCATGCCTTTAATCCCAGCACTCGGGAGGCAGAGGCAGGCGGATTTCTGAGTTCGAGGCCAGCCTGGTCTACAAAGTGAGTTCCAGGACAGCCAGGGCTATACAGAGAAACCCTGTCTTGAAAAAACAAACAAACAAACAAACAAACAAATAAATAAATAAATAAATAAATAAAATAAAAATAAAATTTGACCCACATAAACATCATACCAGCTGTCTAAAGAAGAAAAATGGCACAGTCATATCAATGGATGTAGGAAAATCTATTTCTAAAATCCAACAGCCATTCATGATATAAATTCAGAAAACTAAGAATAGAAGGAAGGGATTGTCATCAATTTGATAAACAATATTTACAAAAATAAAAAATTAACAACACATTTAACTAATTATGGAAATTCAAAGCTTTATTACTAACATCAAGAACAAGATAGTAATCTTTCCTCATACTGAAAGTTCTAGCTAATGCAATATAAGAGGAGAAGAAAATAAAAGGTATAAAGATTAAAGAGAAGGAATACTGTCTTTGCTCACATACATCATGACCTAGGTAGAGCCCAAAAGGATCAAAAATATTCTAGGAACTAAGTAATTATAGTAAGGTCATATAAGTTACAAGGTAATCACATAAAAGTACATTGTTTCCTATATACTAATAAGAAACAGTAGAATTTAAATTCAAAACTATCATTTACAAAAGCTTTAAAATTTTAAGAAAACTATAAAACTCTAAGAAACAAAAAGAATTAAATAAATGGAGAGAGATATTTCATGTACATGGACAGAAAGACTTGATATTGTCAGGTAACAGTTCTTCACAACATAATCTATAAATTTAATACACATTTTGAAACTTAAACTATTAGACATAATGCAGGTGAAAAACTGAGACGACTTTAGATTTGTCAATGACAAATAGAACATCAAAATTTAAATAGGACATCAAAATTGTAACTAAGAAAGAACTGATAATCTGGACTTCATTAAAACTAAAATTTTCTTAGTTGGTTCCTAGCTACATGGGGGACTGAAAGGAGCTCACTTGAGCCAGGAGATTTAAGTTCACCCTGGATAACAAAGTGAGACTCTTAAAAAGAATCATTTTCCCTGGGAAGGACTAGCTAGAGCAGTGGTGGTAGTGGGGGTATGGTCAGAAAATGTATATTCAAGCAAAATACAGATAGAAGGAATAATAAACTCTATTGAGTTCCATAGACCATGATGGACCTAATACATTTATAAATACCTAGAAAAGCTCCAAATATAAAGTATTGATAAGGAACTAGTTGAAAGCATCCTTAATAGATGAAGCATTTGTTCTACAAGCTTGAAAACCAAAGTCTGTACTCCCAGAAATCATGCATAATCAGATGAAGCAATGATGTGACTATGTAATCCAAGTGTTCCTATAGCAAGAAGAAAGGTAGAGACAGGAGTGTCTGCTGACGCTCCCAGGCCAGCTACCTTGGCATACTCAGTGGTGAACAGAGAGAGAGAGAGAGTTTCAAGCTGGAGAGATGGTTCAGATAGTAATAGGCACATGCTACCAAGCCTAGCATCCCCTGGGATCCAACTATTGAAAGGAGAGAACTGAGTCCTGCAAATTATCCTCTGGCTTCCACCTGTGCACTGTGGCATGCACACAGACACATACATACACAAATAAATACCTGTAAAAAATTTTTTTAAAGATTAACTGGCCAGCGAGCTCCAAAGATCCTTCTATCTCTGTTTCCCAATGGAAAGTGAGTCAAAAAGCTTAAAAGCAATTTTAAATTTACAAATTCTTTCCCTTTCAGTAACTGGTGAAGGGTCCAGCATACTATACTCTGGATGAATAGCTATGTTGGAACAAATACAGAACTCTCTTGCTAGGCCACAGACTCCTTGTAGGAATGACAGTGAGATCTATACATGGTGTCACTTCTGCAAGGATTCACAATGCTATTATACAGAAGAAGCTCTCAAGTGGTTTTACTGACTCAGTTTCCATCTGTGAATATTCATGAAAGGAGCTAAAGTAATTGGTGTAAAATATGCAAACCCTTCCACATAAGAAGACTGCACTCTGATTTGCAGCTCAAGGTAGTTCTGCAGAGTCTGGTGGTGTTTAGGGCCCAATAAACATAAATTTGCTGCCCCTTTCAAGTCTTTGTTCCAGAAATGGGGGTTGGAACAAAAACCAAACTAACCAACCAAATAAAACCTGCCCTGAACAATTACAGGGCCCTTAGCCCATGGGGTGCTTCTGAGGCTGTATCCATTAGAGCTACTCATGTTTCATTCTCTGGTCTCTCTCACTACATTATTTAAGAATGCGTTCACTTCAGCACACTAGACACAGCTTTTGGGTCTCCTTTTCCATGCCTGCCTGGCTAAGTGCTTTAGACTGGTTACTTTCCAGGCTATCTTCTCAGGATCTCGGCTTGCAGTCTCATGTGAAACAATGATACAATGTGGTGAAAGGGTGTTTCAATGTGGTCAAAGGGTGCAGGATCCCTAGAGCCAGGTGGCCTGAGTTTGTGCACTGGCTCAGCCATCAGCTGACTATGTGACTGTACATTTCCAAAATCTCAGTTTCTTTCTTTTTCTTTTTTTTCAAATGAGGATAATATCAATAATATCTAACCCACTGGATCATAATACTGCAATACTATTATAAAATTAAATGATGTACTGGCTAGTTTTGTGTCAACTTGACACAGCTGGAGTTATCACAGAGAAAGGAGCTTCAGTTGAGGAAATGCCTCCATGAGATCCAGCTGTAAGGCATTTTCTCAATTAGTGATCAAGGGGGAAAGGCCCCTTGTGGGTGGTGTCATCCCTGGGCTGGTAGCCTTGGTTCTATAAGAGAGCAGGCTGAGCAAGCCAGGGGAAGCAAGCCAGTAAGGAACATCCCTCCATGGCCTCTGCATCAGCTCCTGCTCCCTGACCTGCTTGAGTTCCAGTCCTGACTTCTTTCAGTGATGAACAGCAGTATGAAAGTGTAAGCTGAATAAACCCTTTCCTCCCCAACTGCTTCTTGGTCATGATGTTTGTGCAGGAATAGAAACCCTGACTAAGATAGATGATAATGTAGAAATATTTTATAAAATGGTCTACAAACATTAACCACTACCATATGAAATATGGCTCAAAGACAGTATAAATTAAAGGACAGTTCACTTCATGATGACAAGAACATTTAGAATATCTGACAGGATCATGGCTACTTCTCCACAGCCTGGCACATTCTTTCTTTTCTTTTCTCTTCTCTTTTAATTTTTATGTTTAGAGGTGTTCTTTCTGAATTTATGTCAATGTGCCACATGTATGCCTGGTGCCCAAACAGACCAGAGAGAGTGCTGTATTCCCTGGAATTAGAGTTACAAATAGTTGTCAGCTGCTATGTAGGTACTAGGAATTGAACCTGGGTCCTCTGGAAGTGCAGCCAGTGCTCTTCAACACTGAAGCATCTCTCCAGCTCCCAAAGCCTGGCATATTTGTTGAATGAAAAACTAAAAAGAATGATAGAAAATGAAAAGAGCACTCAATATTGACCTTACCCAAATACAGAAACATCTACATTTCAATTTCCTTCTTTGTAAAGGGTATAAACTACTACCCACTTCAAAAAGATTTCTGTGGAGACTAAGAGAATGATACCCGTAGAATACGATATAATGAATACTTCTCTCCTTGCTTCCTTCCCCTAAGTCCATTTAGAAACTGACTGAAAAAAAAAATAGCTAATAGCTAAAAACCAATGGTTACTGATTCAGATTCTTTCAGGGACAAAGAAATACCATCTTTACTTTATTTTCAATAAGTCACCAGTTTGAAAGGACTATATGAATCCCATAAGATCATGTTAGGCCATAAAATAAGCTACCAATACTTTAAAGATTTAAAAATCATATAAAATACATGTTTTTTAATCACAGCATAATACAATTTGAAATCAAATTGTAAATCAAAAAAGGTCTGAGAAATTCCCAGCATGTGGAATTTTTTTTTGTTTTTGAGAAATAAAGTTCTGTGTGTCCCAGACTGGCTTCAAATTTACTATGTAACTGAGGATGACCTTAAACTTGCCCCCATTTTCACATCCTGAGTACTGAGATTATAAGGGAGGACCACTCTGGCTGACTTATGTGGTGCTATGGATCAAACCCTGGACTTTGTGCATAGATAAGAACTCTACTGACTAAACTAAAATCCCCAGTCTAACATAGAAATTAAACATACAAATAACCAAAAGGTCAAAGAATACATTTGGGGACTAGAGAGCTCAGTAGTTAAGAGCACTTACTACTCCTGCAAAGGACACGGATTCGGTTCCCAACACCCACATGGTGGTTCACAAGCATCTTAACTCCAGTTAGGGGGGGATTCAATACCTTCTTTTGTCCTCCACAGGTACCAGGCATGTACTTGGTGCACATATATATAAATATATACACACATATATGCAAAAGATTCATACACATAAAACAAAATCTAAAAAAGAGTTTTCAAATAATAAGTGACATGGAAAATTATCAAAGACTTTAATATCAATAAAAGTACAAATGCAGGGGCTAGAGAGATGGTTCAGTGTTTAAGAGCACTGGCTTCTCTTCAAGAGGACTCAGGTTCAATTCCCAGTACTTACATGGTGGCGCACATTTGTCTGTAACTCCAGCTGCAGGGGATCTAATACCCTCACAAAAACATACATGCAAGGAAAATACCAATGCATATTAAAAATAATCATTTAAAAGTTATTTATGGCTGGGTGGTGGTGGCACATACCTTTAATTCCAGCACTTGTAAAGCAGAGGCAAGTGCCTGAGTTGGAGGCCAGCCTGATTTACAGAGTCAATTCCAAGACAGCCAGAGTTACACAAAGAAAGTGTCTTGAATAACCTAACTAACTGCATGAATGCATACATACAAACAAACAACAAATGCAGTAGTCCTAAAACTTATAGGGTACAACCAAAGCTGCACTTTAAAAAAGTATAGCTAAAAAATATCTTGGCAGGGAAGGGGCAGTTGAAATAGTTTTACTATGCAGACCAACCTAGGTTGGCCTCAAACTCATAATATTCCTGCCTCCGCCTATGAAATGCTGGGATTACAGGCATGCACCACATCTGGTTTACTTACAATTTAATTTTCTACCTTAAAAATTATACAAAGGGGAAGAAGCTAAACCAAAGTAAATATAAGGTACTAATAAATGTTAAATATTAAAATAAATAAATAGAATAATACAAGAAAATTAAAATACAAAATTTAAAAGATTGTTAAAAGGGGGGAGCTTTTACTAAGACTAAGAAGAAAGAGAGAATACTCAAGTTAATAAAATGAGAAATGGCCAGGCATGGTGGCGCCTATCTCGAAAAACCAAAAATAAAATAAAATAAGAAATGAAAGTAGAAACATTACTATTAACCTTATGGAAGTAAAAAGAATTGAACCTAGGTAAAATGGATAAATTCTTAGAAATACACAAACTTCAAAGCTGTCTCAAGTAGAAATAAATAATCTGAGTCTGATGAGATAGATCAGCTGGTAGGACACATGAAGCCAAACCAGATAATCTGAGTTCAAACTCTGAGATCACATGGTAAAAGGAGGCTACTTGTTGTTCTCTGACCTCTATGTGTGCTGTGGTATGTATGCATACATACATACACATAAATAAATATAATCTGAAAAAAGAAAAGGATAATTCCTCAACCTGAAAAAAGTGGCTAATGACAACATTACGACTTAGATCACACTTTTGGTGACATGCTTAATTCCTTCCTGCTAACACCAGGAACAGTCAACAAATGCATTTTGGCTTTTCCTATTCAAAACAGATACACATATGATTACAAAAGAGAACTAAAATATATTCAGACTGGAAAAAAGTAAAACTATCTCTACTTCCAAGTGATATGAACTTGAATGCAGAAAACCCTTATGCATCCACAAAAAACAAACTACTAAATTCAACAGGGATGAAAGATACAAAAGCAACATACAAAAGTCAACCATATTTCTGTACTGCTAATAAACAATCCAAAAATGAAATTAAGAAAACAGTTTGGGTCTGGAGAGATGGCTCAGTGGTTAAGAGCACTGACTGCTCTTCCAGAGGTCCTGAGTTCAATTCCCAGCAACCACATAGTGGCTTACAACCTAAAGGGATCTGATGCCCTCTTTTGGTGTATCTGAAGACAATGACAGTATACTCACATATATAAAATAAATAAAAATCTTAAAAAAAGAAAAAACTGTTTTATATATATATTTACAACAGCACCAAAAGGACATTTAATGAGAGTGCAGTATTCATAAACGGAAAACGATAACGTTTCATGGAAAGGAGTTAAAGATGACCTAAATGGGAAGGCTGCCATGAGTTGAAACTCATGTCCACGAGTTGGTAGTCTTAACGTTCAAATAATTCCCAAACTGAAGTACAGATTCAATGTAAACCTTATCAAAACCCCAGGTACTCTGTGTTGTCAATAGTCAGAATAATCCTAAATATATCTTGTAAAATATGGAGATGTAAAGAATTCTCATGGAAATACTACCATAAATTTCAAATAAAGTTGAAGGGCTCACATGGCCTAATTAACAAACTTACTACAAAATTAGTTTAATTTAGACAGTGTGCTTCTGCCATAAATTCAAAAGGAACACAGACTAATGGACAATAGTTGCGAGCTCAGGTATCTGATCTCTGGTCAGCTGATTTTTAACGAGGGTTCTGTGTTAACTACTCTCTGTCACTGTAGTAAGGTACTGTGACTGAGCTACTTGCCGAAGAAAGAGTTTATTTGGCATATTGTTCCAGAAAGGGAAGACTCCGTCATGGCAGGCTGAAGAAATGGATCAGTGGTCACGAGCACCTGTTGCTCTGTAGAGGACCCAGGTTCAATTCTCAGCACCCACAGAGTGGTTGACAACCACCATCACTCCAGTTTCAGGGTCTCTGATGCCCTCTTCTGATACCAGGCCCCCATGAGCTGCACATGCACACATTGAGCAACACACACATGCGTGTTAAATAAATCTTAACAAATAAATTACATATACTTAAAAGAATCTGTCATGGTGGGAAGAGTGGCAGCAAGCATTAGGTACAGTGCAGGAAATGGATGCTGAGAGCTCATATCTTGAACTGCAAACACCAAGAGAGACATTGAACTAGGAACAGAGTTAGGCCTTAAGCTCTCAAAGCTCACCCCCTGAAATACTTTATCTAGCAAAGCCAAAATTCTTAAGCATCCCCAAACAGCAACACAAACTGTTCACATGCCCAAGACATTTCTCATTCAACCACTACAGGTACTAGAATAATTAATGAGAAAAAATAGTACTGGGATATCCAATAAGATTTTCACATCATGTTGATTAAAAAAAATAAACTCAAAATTGATTATATATCTAAATGTAAGACCTAAAACTCTTAAAAGGAAACACAAGAGAAATCTTTATGACTTTAGATTAAGAAATAATTTCCTAAACATGATGCGAGCCTGTGATGGCTAGTCTCAGTTGTCAAACTTGACTATATCTGGAATGAACTCCAGAAATGTAGGGCACACATGTGATCCAGATGTTGAGGTTGAAAGACACCAGCTGCTGATTTAGATCTTGAAATGGGATGACACATGCCTTTAATCCAGATCTTGAAGTACATCTTTAATCTGGGCCATACCTTCTGCTGAAAGCTTACATAAGAACAGTGGAAGAAGGAAGGGTTCATTCATTCTTAACCCACTTGCCTCGCTTTTGCCAGCACATCCATTAAAGCCTGCTTCTGTGGGATTCCATCTTATAGAGGAGACCAGCTAGCTGAAACATCCAGCCTTGTGGGACTGAGCAAAAGAAAGACAAGGCCAGTGAGGATGTGAGGAAACTGGAATCCTCCTGATAGACACTCTCTCTGCGGAATAAAAAGGGTGCAAATGTTTGTAAGAAAGTCTGGTGGTTCCTTCAGAAGAGAGCACAGAACCGCGGCTCGATGGGAAAGCAGATCCCTCACACGCAAGGTCCTGGGCATGACCCTAGCAGCACAAACAACAACAAACATGGCAAATATACAGATACCATCTGACCAAATGATTCTACTTCTCAGTAAATATCCAAGAAAATAGTTCCACATAAACACACACACTCAAAAGTTGTTAATGGTGATGCATGCTGCCGTCATTTTAGTAATTCTGAGGTGGAGGCAGCAGGATCAGAGCTTCAAAGTTATCCTCCACTACCTAGCAAATTTCAGGTCAGTGGGCTACTTAAAACTCTACCTTTTTTTTTTTTTTAAATAACTTTTAGCAGCATTTCTCATGATTCTAAAATGAAAAAAAAGTCTTTTAATTAAGCAACAAGTAAAAAATGTAGTATAACTGCATATAATTTGCTGATAAAAAATAAAATCATACATATTACAATATGAATAAGTCTTGAAACAGCATGTTAGGAGCTAGAGAGATGGCTCAGTAATTAAGTACATATTACTTTTGCAGAGCATCTAATTTCTGTGGAGGTGTGGACCATGAGAGGAAGCCTAGTAAGGTTGAGCTAGGGCTTGAAGCCCCAGACTCCCAGAAGAGACAGTAGTAGCTTCACCTGCTCTGGACTCCAGGTCCCTGTCATGTAGCCAGACCCACCCACCACCCCAAAACTGTATTTAAAATCCTATCCAGAAGGAATAAAGGTGCATGAGAATTACTCTGTTGTTTAAGGGCATCTGTCACAAGAGCTACAACACTACCTGGGAAGAGAATGCTCTTTCAAAGCTTTCTGTCACAGAAGCTCCCCTGCACTCTGCTCGCTAACCAGCTCCCCACTCCCTGCCTCCCCACCTCCCCATCCCCCATCTCCCATCCTCCAACCCCCTACCCTCTAAGCTAGCTAAGTTTGGTTTGGCTCAGCTCAGCACAGCCAGTGAGGCATCCCAAGCAGAGCAGGCCCTTCCCCTCCCTGCTCATGCTCTTTTCTCTTCACTTGAACCCTCCCACTGGACTGGAGCAACCGGCACCCACATGGTGGTTCACAACAACCATCTTAACTCCTGTACAGAGAGGCAGACGACAAATTTCCATTTCTAGCAACTACATGGCAGCTCACAACCACCTATTAACTCTAGTGCCACTGGCCCAAACCTTCTGGCCTGTGCAGGTATCTGCACACATATACACAAACCCATACATACACACATACAAATACACATAACTAAAAATAAAATAAATTGGAAATAGAGAATAAGAATAGCATGCGAAGGTAGGTGTCTTGGTGTGGTAGTACATGCCTAGAAACCCCATTATAGCCGCAGAAGGAAGATCCCGAATTCAAAGCCAACAAATAAGACCCTGTCTTGGTGGGAAGGAACAGGAAAAAGGAATGAGAATGAGAAGGGAAAGAAAAAACAAAAACAAACACAGGTGCTAGATCCATCAACATGAAACATACAAGATAGACAATTACACTGAGAAACTACAGTAGAATGAGAAACTGAAAAGCAATAATGAAAAAGGACCAATAAATAACCTGCCAATGAGTACAAAGTTTCTTCCAGGGATGAAGTTGTTCTAAAATTAGAAACTGTAGTGGTAATCACTGCACAGCTCTGTAATATAATAAAAATTGTTAAAGAGTACACTTTCAAAGAGGCAAACTTTATGGTATGTACATATCTCAAGAAGTCATGCAGGAAACAAGAATTAAAGCTATAAATTTCAACCTACTTGATAATAATATGCTTGTTCTGCTATCTCCATCAGCCTAATATATAAACCATTTCAATTAATCTTCTATTATAGGATGAAAAAGTAGCAAATGTTCCTCTCACAATCAATAAATTAATTTTTCAGAGATTATGTAAGTATTTTGCCTAAATGTATATATGTGACCCACATGTATGCCTTGTACCAATGGCAGTCAGAGAGAGCATAGGAGCCCATGGAATCGGATTACAGATGAGCTCATGTGGCTGAGCCCTCATAAGAACCTTCATGTGGTTGTGAGACTGGAACTTCAGATCCTTTGCAAGAACAAGTGCTGTTAACCACTGAGCCATCTTGCCAGGCCCAAAATAAATCCATTCTAAGAGCTAAAAGAAAAAAACCTATTATTTTAAGGAAAGTATATATCTTAAAAATATTTATAAAATGTGAGGTTAACTGAAAAACTAAAGTTGTAAAAAATCTATTTTCAAGTGAGTACATGTATACGTTGTACACAACTAAGTGAAGGTGCCCTCAGAAGCCAGAATATATACACATAATACACAAACCAGAAGTCAGGTCCCTATGGAGATGGAGTTACAGGTGATTGTGAGTTACCTAAACATGAAAGCTGGGAACCAAATTAGGATCCTCTTCAAGTGTGGTCTAAGCTCTTTACCAGAGAGTCATTTCTCCAGCTCCTAAATTTTAATGTTTTTAATTAATTAATTTACATCCCAAGTGCTGTGCCCTCCTGGTCCCACCCTGAGATCTTTCTGCTCATCCTCCCTCCCCCTCCTCTTCTCCTCCAGTAGCCCCCCCCCCCATATTTCCCCTCTTCCAGATCATCATGTCTCTGCCGGATTAGACATATCCTCTCCCAATGAGGCCAAACAAGGCAGCCCTGTTGGAGAATGGACACCACAGTCAGGCTACAGCTTTAGGGAGAGCCTCCACTCCAGTTGATGGGGGACCCACATGGAGACTGAGCTGCACATTTGCTGCATATGTGTCAGGAGCCTCATTCCAGCCCATGTGTGTTCTTTGGTTGGTGGCTCAGTTTCTGAGAGCTCCCAGAAGTCCAGGTTAATTGACTGTGGGCTTCTCAACCACTTTGAGGCCTTCAATCCTCCCCCCAACTCTTCCATAAGAGTCCCTGACCCCTGCCCAATGTTTGGCCATGGGTATCTGCATTTGTTTCAGTCAGCTCCTGGATAAAGCCTCTCTGAGGACAGTTATGCTAGGCTCCTGTCTGCAAGTATAACAGAGTATCATTAATAAATAATGTCAGGAATTGGTGCTTGGCCATGGGATGGGTTTCAAGGTGGGCCGGTTATTAGTTAGCCATTTCTTCACTCTCTGCTCCATCTTTGTCCCTGCATTTCTTTTAGACAGGACAAATTTTAGGTTGAAAGTTTTGTGGGTGGGTTGGTGTCCTTATTCCTCCATTTGGGGTCTTGCCTGGCTACAGGAGGTGGCCTCTTCAGGTTCCATGGCCTCATTGTTAGGCATCTAAGCTAAAGTCACACACATTGATTCCTGGTAGCCTCCCCTATCTGGGGTCTCTAGGACTTCCTAAAAATTCCCCCTATCCCACCCTACCCCTTGACATATGCATATTCCCATTCATTCTCCTGGCCCTCTGGGCCTCTCCCCTGTTGCTCTCCATAGCTGATCATGCCCCGCCCCCCATTCCTCTTCCTCTCCCTTCTCCCACCCACTTTTCTCCTGCCTCCTATGACTATTTTGTTCCCTGCTTCTACGTGTGATTTAACATCCTTGCTTGGGTCTTACTTCTTCATTTCTTTGGGTCTATGGGGTACATCCTGGGTATTCTGTGCTTTACGGCTAATATCCACTGATCAGTGAGTAAATTCCATGCATGTCTTTTAGGTCTAGGTTACCTCACTCAGGATGATATTTTCTAGTTCCATTTGCCTGCAAAACTCATGATGTCCTTGTTTTTAATAACTGTGTAGGATTTCCACTGTGTAAATTAACCACATTTTCTGTATGCATTCAGTTAAGAGACATCTGGGTGAGCTGCTATGAACATAGTGGAGAACATGTCCTTGTGATATGGTAGAGCATCTTTTGGGTATATGCCTAGGAGTGGTATAGCTGGGTCTTCAAGTACAACTATTACCAATTTTCTGAGAAACCATCAGATTGATTTCCAGAATCACTATACAAGTTTGCAATCCCACCAGCAATGGAGGAGTGTTCCCCTTTGTCCACATCCTCCCCAGCATCTATTGTTGCTTGAGTTTTTGATCTTAGCCATTCTGACGGGTGTGAGAATAGAATCTCAGGGTCATTTTGAATTGCATTTCCCTGATGACTAAGAAGGCTGAGCATTTCTTTAAATGCTTCTCGGCCATTCGAGATTCCTCGGTTGAGAATTCTGTGTTTACCTTGGTAGCCCATTTTTAAAATTGGGTTATTTAGTTTGTAGGAGTCTAACTTCTTGAGTTTTTTTTTTTTAATATATTTTGGATGTTAGCCCTCTGTCAGATGTAGGGTTAGTGAAGATCTTTTCCCAATCTGTTGGCTCCTATTATGTCCTATTGATAGTGTCCTTTGCCTTACAGAAGCTTTTCAGTTTCTTTTTTTTTTTTTTTTTAAGATTTATTTATTTATTATATGTAAGTACACTGTAGCTGTCCTCAGACACTCCAGAAGAGGGAGTAAGATCTTGTTACAGATGGTTGTGAGCCACCATGTGGTTGCTGGGATTTGAACTCCTGACCTTCGGAAGAGCAGTCGGGTGCTCTTACCCACTGAGCCATCTCACCAGCCCCCGCTTTTCAGTTTCATGAGGATCCATTTTTCAATTGTTGGTCTTAGAGCCTGAGCCATTTGTATTCTGTCCAGGAAATTGTTTCCTGTACTAATATGTTCAAGGATACTTTCCACTTTCTCTTCTACTAGATTAAATATATCCATTTTATGTTTGGGTCCTTGATCCACTTGGACTTGAGTTTTGTGCAGGGTGATAAATATGGATCTATTTGCATTCTTCTACGTGCAGACATCCAGTTAGATCAGTGCCAGTTGTTGAAGATGCTTTCTTTTTTTCCATTGTATGATTTTGGCTTCTTTGTCAAAAGTCAAGTGTGCATAGGTGGGTGGGTATATTTCTGGAGCTTCTATTGGATTTCATTGATCAACCTGTCTGTCACTGTACCAGTACCATGCAGTTTTTATCACTACTGCTCTGTAGTACAGTTTGAGGTCAGGGAATGGTGATTTCTCCAGAAGTTCTTTGATTGTTCAGGATTGTTTTGGTTATACTGTTTTTTATTGTTTGTTTGTTTTTCCATATGAAGTTGAGAATTGCTCTTTCAAGGTCTATAAAAATGTGTTGGAATTTTGATGGGGGTTGCACTGAATCGGTAGATTGTTTTTGGTAAGACGGCCATTTTCACTATGTTAATACTACGTATCTATGACCATAGGAGATTTTTCCATCTTCTGGTATCTTCTTCAGTTTCTTTCTTCAGGGACTTGAAGTTCTCGACATACCTATCTTTCACTTGCTTGGTTAGAGTCACACCATGATATTTACATATCTTTCACTTGCTTGGTTAGAGTCACACCATGATATTTACATATCTTTCACTTGCTTGGTTAGAGTCACACCATGATATTTACATATCTTTCACTTGCTTGGTTAGAGTCACGCCATGGTATTTACAGATCTTTCACTTGCTTGGTTAGAGTCACGCCATGGTATTTACAGATCTTTCACTTGCTTGGTTAGAGTCACGCCATGGTATGTTTTATCATTCGTGGTTATTGTGCAGGGTGTTGTTTCCCTGATTTCTTTTTAAAGAAGGATTTAAAGTACTTAGCACAGCTTTATATTAAACTACCAACTCAATAAGTAGTATTGTGTTTGTTTTGTAACATATTTTGTCTGGTTGGTTCATTAATCAAGCATGAATACTCTAGAAGATCTAAGCAACAGAATTTTAGACACTCCTTATCATTTAACAGGTTCACAGTTTTATTTTTAATATCATCTAAATACCTATACTAAGTACCTGTAATTATATCAGTATAAGAATTTACAATTGAGCCTGGCATGGTGATGTATAGCTTTAATCCCAGCACTCAAGAGGCAGAGGCAGACAGGGAGAGTAAGCCAGTACACAGCATATTCTATTGCTTCTGCTTCAGTTTCTGCCTTCAGGTTACCACCCCCAGTTCCTGCCCAGATGTCCTTCAATGATAAACTCTTTCAATATGAAAGAGTAAGTGAAGAAAGCAAGCAAGCAAACAAATAAACCCCTTTCCTCCCCAAACTGCTTTTGGTCATGGTATTTCATCACAATTACAGAATTCCTATCTAAGATACTGCTGTGACAGACCTCACTGTGTCATTTGAGGAAGATTGTGGAAGGCATTTGGAACTTTGGGCTAGAAAAGAGCCCAGCAAGCTGTCCTGTGAGAGCTTGAAAGATAAGAATCATGGAGCAGTGTAGACAATGGAGGCCCAGCTTGTGAAGTTTTAGAGCAGTGGTTCTCAACCTGTGGGTCTAGACCCTTTGGGGATCACATATCAGACAGTTCCATTACAATTCATAACAGTAGCAAAATTATAGTTATATAGTAACAACAAAACAATTTTATGGTGGGGGGGTGGGGTCACCACAACATGAGGTCACCACAACATTAGGAAGGTTGAGAACCACTGCACTAGAGGAAAATATAGCCTAAAAACCCTTCCTCCCCAAACTGCTTCTGGTCATGGTGCTTCATCATGACTATATAAACTCTAGCTAGCTAAGACAGGAGTTGAACTCAGGTCCTCACAGGTTGATTCACTGAGACATCAGGTTTTGTTGTGCATGCCTATAATCCCAGCCCTGGGGGGAAAGGTAGGAGGACTACTGCTAATTTAAGGTCACCCTGGTCTACATGGTGAGTCCCAGGACTACCAGGGCTATACAGGGAAACCTTGTTTCAAGAAAACAAACAGTACATAAAAAAATAAATATTTAGCCAGGCGGTGGTGGCACGAACATTTAATCCCAGCACTTGGGAGGCAGAGGCAGGCGGATTTCTGAGTTTGAGGCCAGCCTGGTCTACAAAGAGAGTTCCAGGACAGCCAGGACTACACAGAGAAACCCTGTCTCGAAAAAACAAAAAATAAAATAAATAAATAAATAAATATTTAGAAGCTAATTCCCATAATCATCATCCTGGACAGTCAAGAAAGAAGTTGGTTTTACACTAATGTGTTAAACGTGTGATTCAAACTCCCACTCCTATTCCCTAAAACTGGACTTCGCACCTATTTTCCTTAAAGCATTTTAAGTAGTAAATCACAAAAATGTCATGCTGACTCAACTAATGGTATTTTTAAAATACTACAAATAATACTTAAACAAAAGTAACATTTTCGCTGACACCTTTCTTACCAAACTATAATAAGAACACTATTCCAGGAAAACATCTACACTTGTCATTAAAGAAATTCCAGAAGTACAAATAGAACGACAAAATGGGCTAATTTAAAGCTGCCAGCTCAAAAGGTACATATTCCCAAGGGTAATGTGACACTTGACAGTTGTATGGATTTATAACATAACATCACTATGTCCTCCACCCCTAATTTTTCAAAAACTATTTTATGAAGATAAAAAATGTGATAAGCATTCCACCAGAGAACTCCTAAACCTGATAAACAGCTTCGGTGAAGTAGCTGGATATAAAATTAACTCAAACAAATCAATGGCCTTTCTCTACACAAAGAATAAACAGGCCGAGAAAGAAATTAGGGAAACAACACCCTTCTCAATAGTCACAAATAATATTAAATATCTTGGCGTGACTCTAACTAAGGAAGTGAAAGATCTGTATAATAAAAACTTCAAGTCTCTGAAGAAAGAAATTATAGAAGATCTCAGAAGATGGAAAGATCTCCCATGCTCATGGATTGGCAGGATCAACATTGTAAAAAGAGCTATCTTGCCAAAAGCAATCTACAGATTCAATGCAATCCCCATCAAAATTCCAACTCAATTCTTCAACGAATTAGAAAGTGCAATCTGCAAATTCATCTGGAATAACAAAAAACCTAGGATAGCAAAAACTCTTCTCAAGGATAAAAGAACCTCTGGTGGAATCACCATGCCGGACCTAAAGCTTTACTACAGAGCAATTGTGATAAAAACTGTGTGGTACTGGTATAGTGACAGACAAATAGACCAATGGAATAGAATTGAAGACCCAGAAATGAACCCACACACCTACGGTCACTTGATCTTCGACAAGGGAGCTAAAAACATCCAGTGGAAGAAAGACAGCATTTTCAACAAATGGTGCTGGCACAACTGGTTGTTAACATGTAGAAGAATGCGAATCGATCCATTCCTATCTCCTTGTACTAAGGTCAAGTCTAAGTGGATCAAGGAACTTCACATAAAACCAGAGACACTGAAACTTATAGAGGAGAAAGTGGGGAAAAGCCTTGAAGATATGGGCACAGGGGAAAAATTCTTGAATAGAACAGCAATGGCTTGTGCTGTAAAATCGAGAATTGACAAGTGGGACCTCATGAAACTGCAAAGCTTCTGCAAGGCAAAAGACACCATCAATAAGACAAAAAAACCACCAACAGATTGGGAAAGGATCTTTACCAATCCTAAATCAGATAAGGGACTAATATCCAATATATATAAAGAACTCAAGAAGGTGGGCTCCAGAAAGTCAAATAACCCCATTAAAAAATGGGGCTCAGAACTGAACAAAGAATTCTCACCTGAAGAATACCGAATGGCAGAGAAACACCTGAAAAAATGTTCAACATCCTTAATCATCAGGGAAATGCAAATCAAAACAACCCTGAGATTCCACCTCACACCAGTCAGAATGGCTAAGATCAAAAATTCAGGTGACAGCAGATGCTGGCGAGGATGTGGAGAAAGAGGAACACTCCTCCATTGTTGGTGGGATTGCAAGCTTGTACAACCACTCTGGAAATCAGTCTGGCGGTTCCTTAGAAAATTGGACATAGTACTACTGGAGGATCCAGCAATACCTCTTCTAGGCATTTATCCAGAAGATGTCCCAACCGGTAAGAAGGACACATGCTCCACTATGTTCATAGCAGCCCTATTTATAATAGCCAGAAGCTGGAAAGAACCCAGATGTCCCTCAACAGAGGAATGGATACAGAAATTATGGTACATTTACACAATGGAGTACTACTCAGCTATTAAAAAGAATGAATTTATGAAATTCCTAGCCAAATGGATGGACCTGGAGGGCATCATCTTGAGTGAGGTAACACAATCACAAAGTAACTCACACAATATGTATTCACTGATAAGTGGATATTAGCCCAAAACTTAGGATACCCAAGATATAAGATACAATTTGCTAAACGCATGAAACTCAAGAAGAATAAAGACCAAAATGTGGACACTGTGCCCCTTCTTAGAATTGGGAACAAAACACCCATGGAAGGAGTTACAGAGACAAAGTTTGGAGCTGTGATGAAAGGATGGACCATCTAGAGACTGCCGTATCCAGGGATCCATCCCATAATCAGCTTCTAAACGCGGACACCATTGCATACACTAGCAAGATTTTGCTGAAAGGACCCAAATATAGCTGTCTCTTGTGAGACTATGCAGGGACCTAGCAAACACAGGAGTGGATGCTCACAGTCAGCTATTGGATGTATCACAGGGCTCCCAATGGAGAAGCTAGAGAAAGTACCCAAGGAGCTAAAGGGATCTGCAACCCTATAGTTGGAACAACATGATGAACTAACCAGTACCCCGGAACTCTTGTCTCTAGCTGCATATGTATCGAAAGATGGCCTAGTCGGCCATCAATGGAAAGAGAGGCCCATTGGACTTGCAAACTTTATATGCCCCAATATAGGGGAATGCCAGGGCCAAAAGATTGGGAATGGGTGGGTAGGGAAGTGGGGGGCGGTATGGGGGACTTTTGGGATAGCATTGGAAATGTAATTGAGGAAAATATGTAATAAAAAATATTAAAAATTTTAAAAAAATGTGATAAGCTCTTATTTAAAACATTGACTGAAATAGCAGTAAAATAATACAAAACACCTAACTATGTAACAAGTTGTGGTGGTTTGAATATTCTTGGCCCAGGGAGTGGCACTATTAGGAGGTGTGGCTTTGTTGGAAGAAGTGAGTCACTTTGGCTTGGGCTTTGAGACCCTCCTCCTAGTTGCCTAGAAGCCAGTCTTCTCCTGAGTGCCTTTGGATCAAGATGTAAGACTCTGTCTTCTTCTCCAGCTCTGTGTCTGCCTACAACACTGCCATGCTTCTTGCCAGGATGATAAGGGCCTGAACCTCTGAACCTGTAAGCCAGTCCCAGTTTTAGATGTTGTCCTGTAAAAGAGTTGCTTTGACCATGGTGTCTCTTCTCAGCAATGAAAACCTTAACTAAGACACAAGTGATATTCACAATTTTCAAAATTAAAAAATATTTTCTGATCAACTGTCAAACTCAAATACCACTTGTAGCTGGTGAGGAAAGCACTGGTTTGTATGGATTATTTCTTTAATAACTAGCCATACCTCTAATCTTAGTGCTAAGACAGGAGGATTACCTCAATTTGAGGATAGCCTGGGCTACAGTGTGAAACTATCTCAAAGAGAAAGCAAAACAAAGGATCTAATGTAGTTACTTTGGAGGCTAAGGGCAAGCATCTTCAATGCATGTGACTGGTGCTTCAAATGGGGGAGAGGGAAGCAGTGCTTATACACTGAAAATCAAATAAAGCTCATTAAGTCAGACATCAATGAAATTCACTGAGAGCAACATTACACCTTCCCCTAGACAGAAAGAAAACCTCATGTAGTTTATTAATGAAACCAGCCATGTGTCTACCCAGACAGTTATTTAATGATCATCTATTATGCATGCTGAAGAACTATAGTAAAAGCTTTGAAAACAAGAAATCTGCAGAAAGCTTTGAAAACAAAGAAAAATATGTATGTATAGCTGTCTCCCCTAATAGAAGGGACACAATATAATATAGTCCAAAATAATAGATGCTCAGAGATACAGTATTTCATCCAGCATGCAAGTATGCAATTAGAACATCTTTAAAACTGATTATATCCAAACAGAGTATATGCAATGAAAGTCCAACCCTGAAAAATCAGAAAATCAAGTAATTAATGCATTTAATATAATTTTATATAACTAGAGTTAATAACTAAAAAATTGAAAAATACTAAAGTACAGGTCTTAAGTCCCTCATCTAGGCAATGTAGAGACTTCAAGTTCCAAAAGACTTTTAAAATTGAGTTTGCATGTTCTATTTATTGGTGGATGCTGTTCTAGTTAGGTTATAAGAAAAATATATCCCATGTGTTCATAGCTCAGATTAGCATATCTTCCAATACATATATTAACAACTCTGAAACAATCTTCTTTCCAGCATGCACTGAATACTTGGCACTCCTGTCCTCAACTTCTTCCTTTCGAGTGCTGCAATCATACTATCTTTTGATAACAAACATCCAAATCTTTACTTCAACTTCATATATTCCTAGTTACTGTCCTTTTAAATTTCTTTTAAAACCAAGCATGTAAAACTCTTTTGCTGGGGCTGGGCAGATGACTCGGTTAAGAGCACTTGCTGCTTCTCAGAGGACCTAAATTTGTTTCCCAGCATCCAGGTCATATGGCTCACAGCTACCTGTAACTCTGGCTTTCTCTTCTGGCCTCTTCAGGCACCTGTACACATGTGGTTTGCCCCCCTTCACCCCACATGCACACACACATGCAATTATTTTTAATAAAAAACAATAGAATAAAATAAAAACATTTTTACTGATCCATCGTTTTTTGAGAATGGGATGTCATTTTAATAAACATATTAGTCAAGGTTCTTTAAAGAAACAGAATGAATAAATATATTAAAAGGGGATTTATAGATTGGCTTTCAGAATATGATACAGGTATTCCAACAACATCTGTCTCACACTGTCTCAAAGGCCAAGAATCCAGTCTTTGCTTAGTCCTCAAGGCCAAATGTCTCAGTGGCCCCAATCTGGTGCCAAAGGCCTGGAAGATTACTGGAGTGCTGCTGGTCTTCAGTCTGCTTTGGAATCCTGAAAATGCCACATCTATAGAGTAGATGATCTTGTCAGCAAGAGTTGGACAAGCAGACAAAAGTAGATTCCTTCTTCTATGTCCATGTATGTGGGATGCCGCCTGAAGGTACCAACCAGATTTAGGGTAGGTCTTCCTGTTTCAAATAATCTGATCAAGAAAATCCCTCACAGAAGCATCCAGCATCTTCAGGTTTAATTGATTCCAATGCAGTGAAGTTGACAACCAAGATTAGCACCACAAAAATGGTGGTCGGGAGCACCATTTTGCAGTCAGCAAAGCAGTATCTGCTCCAGGTAAGGCTCCCTCATGGACGCTAACACCCTTGAATGAAATCTTAAGGAATGCAATATGGACACATAATTTTCAAATATTATTCAGCAAACTGTTTTCCTGTTTCAAATAGGGAGTCTTCTTTCCCAGGGCAGAATCTGGCGCTGCCCATTAGCTAAGTAATTGAGATGTTGGTGCTGCTGACAGTGGACTACAGGACATAGTTTGAACAGGGACCCTGCAGGAATGCCCTTTGATTGAACCAGGTATTGAAAGTCTCATAAGAATATTGATTAGCATTCACATTTGGGACTTGATCAATTTGATAGGAGATGGTGGTATTTATTAAGATGAGGGAAGAAAAATAAGTCCCTCCTGCTGGCAGGTTAAGTTCTAGGAGTTAAAGTTGTTGAAGAGGCAGCTTGCTTTATGAACTTTATGAGTGGTAGCTCATGGCTGTCCTTAGAGATGGAGAGGGGAGTTCAGGGGCCTCTGTACCATGTGACCAGTGTTGTAGAAATCTGGGCGGGGTTTTTACCCAGCCTTTGATCATTTAGTTCCCTGTGCTGCATTAACCCCGCCTAACTGTTCAGCTAGCTCAGGGCTCTTTACCCAGCCTTTTGCCAGTCCTGACCAGGTCTCTCCAACTTGCTCTGCTTCTGCAAAGCTTTGGGCCATCGTGCCCAGGCATCTGCCAGTAGTTTCTGGCCCATGTGCCCTGCCATACTTGGTTGTGTCAATACCTCTCACCAGACAGTGGGATGGGAGACTCAGTGGTCCCAGAGTAGACCTCATGTTGGATGCCAATATGTTGTAGAAAATTTAAAACCCGATCCAGGGTTTCTACCCCTCCTTTGATCACTTTGATCATATCAGTTTCTATGTGTAGTGTATACTTTCTACTATCCGGCTTTAAGCTTCAGATGGACCACACTATCAGCCCTGCCCAGATTCCCTGGGTATGGTTGGTGGCTCTCTCTCCCTCTGAAGCATGGTGAAACTCCCCTGATCCATCTTCTTATCACCTATCTATTAGAACTGTTCCAGCCAAAGTTGTCAATACTTTCCAAATGCCAAATCTAACAAAATTTTTCTTTTCTTTTTTTGTTTTTTGTTTTTTAAGATAAACTTTTTCTTTGAAAAATTTGTTGGTCTGTTTGATTTTTGAGATAGGATCTTGCTATGTAGCCCTACTGGCCTGGTATTTGCCACAAAGCTCGGAGTGGCAATCCTATTTCAGCCTCCCTACCAAGATCCTAAGTATGCATCTGTGCTCTCAGATCTAACAGACACTTTAAAAATCTCATCTATCATAGCTGCATATTATATACCAACATAACTGACCACTCCTTTCGAAAATTCTCCTTTGCTTCTACAAAACTTGATTATTTCTCTGCCTCCCTTGCTCCCTCCCCACCTCTCAGCTAAGGACTGGATCTAGAACAAGGGCTCCACCACTGTACTACAGCCGCAGCCCCCTTTTTCACTCTTGAGGAATGGTTTAACTCAGTTGCCCAGGCAGATCTTGAACTTACAAACTGGTGATCTAAATAAAAAATGGCCCCATAAGCTCATACATTTGCAGGTACTATTTGAGAAGGACTAGGAGGTATGGCCTTGTTGAAGTGGGTGTGGCCTTGTTAAAGGAAGTGTGTTACTGGGAGTAGGGTTGAGGTCTCAAAAACCCATGCCAGACCCAGTTACACTCACTTCAGCCTGTGGATCAGGATGTAACTCTCAGCTACTGCTCCAGTGTGTCGTGAGTATCCATCATGCTCCCTGACATGATGATAATGGACTAAACCTTTGAAACTGTTAAGCAAATACCCCATTAAATGCTGTCTCTTGTAAGAATTGCTTTGGCTGTGGTGGCTCTTCACAGCAATTAAGCAGGACTCAGACCAAGTCTTCTGTCTCTCAAGTAGCTGGCAGGTCTATGCCACTGTGTTTCTTAACTGTGAGTTCATACAGTCTCATGTTCTCTCATAGACTCTCTGCACTCTTAATCTTCTCATTAGATGATCTCATCTACTATAGCTTTAATTATCTCCCTTAAACCTAGTCTATTGTCCTAAAACCTCAAGGTATCTCATACATCCCCTTTTCAAATTAAACATTTTACTTTATCCTCAAATCATCTAGACCTAGACACACACACACACACACACACACACACACCCCGCAGGCAGCACCCAAAAAGCAACACCTGAAACTGTCCTCTGCCTTCCACACACATGCGCATATGACCTGCACACAAGAAAAGGTACATATACAAATAACCATCATTAATTCTTGTCTGTTTCTATGTATAATATCATTTTGTTGTAGGGCTGAGGGCATAGGTCAGAGGTAGAATATATGCCCTGGGATAGATTACCAGCAGTAAAAGAAAAAACAGATGGTTGGCAAGCCCATTCAACACAAGAATAAGGGTTTTCCAGGGTTCCAGGGTACATATACTTCAGAATAACAAGCTATTAGTTGAATCTCATTATAAAATAACTACGGTAAAACCCTCCACATAATGCAAATTTATATAACTATCCATGGATTCAATTCTTGGGTATCTATGCATTATAAGCATAAATCTAGGTACTGGAAATGGAATGTCAAGTAAATAGGCAAAACAATGACACTGTGAGGGTCATTTAATGGGAGAAAATGGAAAATAAACAGATGAGTATGTAAAATATTTCCCATGCTATTCAATGGAGAAAAAGGGGACTGGGAGTTACAACTTTAGATGGGTAGCCAGGTGACATTTAGCAATCAGGTAAAAATTATGTTTGTCTCAAGACATGAATATTGGGTAATCCTGTGAGTATCTGGAAAAGAGAACTCCAACACAAGAAACTGCAAGGACGGGCTGGAGAGATGGCTTAGTGATTAGGAGCACTGATTGCTCTTCCAGAAGACCTGAGTTCAATTCCCAGCAACCACATGGTGGCTCACAACCATCTGCAGTGGGGTCTGATGCATTCTTCTGGTGTGTCTGAAGAGAGAAATGGTGTACCTATATACATAAAATAAATAAGTAAATCTTAAAAAAAAAAAAAAAGAAAGGACGGAATGAAGGAAAGAGAGAGAGAGAGAAGGAAATAAAGAAACTAACTGCAAAGATAAGGAACAGTAGAGAAGAGAGTAGCTGATGAGAGGGAAGACTTTATTGAGGGGTCAAAAATACTATTTTCTACAATACTTAATACAACAAAATTTCAACATAAAAGAATGTTGAGGGGCTGGTGAGATGGCTCAGTGGGTAAGAGCACCCGACTGCTCTTCCAAAGGTCCGGAGTTCAAATCCCAGCAACCACATGGTGGCTCACAACCATCTGTAATGAGATCTGACTCTGTCTTCTGGAGTGTCTGAAGACAGCTACAGTGTACTTACATATAATAAATAAATCTTTAAAAAAAAAAAAAAAGAATGTTGACATTTGGTCTAAACTTTGCTACTGAAGACTCTAATCTGCAATACAAACTTACTTTGTTGTTATTTTTCACACTGGATTCATAGACTTTTAAATAAGGACTATACTAAATGTAAGTGACCCATCTTCACTTTCACTGCTGAGCTAGTCCCAAATTTCACAGAGAAAACACTCTATTCTACAGGAAATGACAAAATGAACTGGGACAATGCAAATAGTAACTTCTAACTTCTTCCAAGAACCTGAGGAAAGAGTTCCCAATCCTAAATTCCTTTGCCATTTTCTAAAATGAGCTATAGACACATTTTTATAAGAGTTGGGTATTGTGACACATGTATATAATCCAAGCACTTGAGATATGCAGGTAGAGGAATCGGGTGTTCAAGGATAATCTCAGCTACACAGCAAGTTCAAGATCAGCCAAAGCTACATAAAAGCCTGTTTCAAAAACAACTATTAAAATCAAAACAGAAAAGCTGGGTAGTGGTGGTACAGGCCTTTAATCCAGCGCTTGAGAGGCAGAGGCAGATGAATCTCTAAGTTCAAGGCCAGCCTGGTCTACAGAGTGAGTTCTAAGACAGCCAGGACTACACAGAGAAACTGTGCCTCAAAAAACAAAACAAACAAAAAACACAAACAACAAACACAAACAACAAACAAACCAGTATTTCTGTTTCAAGAATGTCAAAGGTGCCGGGTGAAAGTGGCACACATCCAGCACTTCAGAGGCAGAAACAAGTGGATCTCTGCAATTTCAAGGCCAGCCTGGTCTACAAAACTAGTTCAAGGACAGCCAAGGCTACACAAATAAACCCTGTTTCAACAAACAAACAAAAAAAGTCTTAGGATCTAATATCAAAAGATCAACTGATACATATTTCTTAAAGATTTGCTCTGAATAAAAGTATTGAATGTAAGCCTTAAAACTACATTTGGGGGACATGGGCCATAGCTCAGTGGCCTAGCACATATTTGACATGGGTTCAGTCCTTATCCCCATCTCAAAAACTGTATTTTTAAAGTTATTAACATAGAGTTTATACACACACACACACACATATGCAAGCAGTAAACTATACAGACTAAAATCAATAAAGGTATAGGATTCAGATTTATATTACTGCACACGCCTTTAATCCCAGCACTCGGGAGGCAGAGGCAGGGGGATTTCTTATTTCGAGGCCAGCCTGGTCTACAAAGTGATTTCCAGGACAGCCAGGTCTACACAGAGAAACCCTGTCTCAAAAAACAAAACACAAAAAAAAAAACAACAAAAAACAAGATTTATATTACTATATTAAGAATTAAATTATTATGTTCACTGGGTAAAGTACCTAATGTGTAAGCATGAATTTGAATCCCCAACATAATAAGCTGTTCAGCTTCTATAACTGCAGCACCAGAAAGCAGAGGATAGGATCCTTGGTGCTCAATGGCTAGGCAGTCTAACCAATCAGTGATCTCCAAATCCAACCAACTGTCTTCCACATGCAAGAACCCCCACATGAATATGTAGGTAGAAATGGTACTGTGAAAACATTCTCAAACGTGTCTGGAGAGGTGGCTCAGCCAGCTTAGGTTAAGTGCACTTGCTGCTTTTCCACAAGACCTGGGTTCAAGTCCCAGCAGCCATACAGCAATTCACAACATTTTTTAACTCTAGTTTGAGGGAATCTGATGCCTTCTTCTGGCCTCTGAGGACACCATGTAGTGTACATACATGCATGTAGGCAAAATACCCATATATATGAAGCAAAACTAATCTTTTAAATGATCAAACAGTTTGATAAATTCAATTTATCAAATTAAATTTAAACAGAGTTTAAATAAATTCAATAGAGTTTAACCTAGGTTGTTGACTTTACAAAAATTTTCAAATAGGTTGGTAATCTTATAGATAAAGTGATCTTCAGTGGACTAAAGCTTCACACAATGTGATGGGTTTAGATTACAGCTAAAGCACAGCCTGCAGACCCTAGGAAAACTACTTTTGCTAACATTATGTCTAATAAGAACACTATAACAAAATGCCTTGATATTTCCATTTTAGGGCACACAAAAGTGCAAAGCCAAGAGTGGGTATAACTGCTTGTACATCAGTACAAATCAGGCAGGGATGCCAGAGTGTTCTAGTAGTCATGTCCCTCACTGTCTCTTCACTAAGCTCAACTAAGGAGGGATTGCAGGGAGTCCATTTTCCTTAACTGATGAAGCAATATAATTATTAACTTTAATACATTTTAACTCTTGGATAAATGCTTTTATATTCTTTGTGGGACAGTGGAGCCTACTAGCAGCAATCCCTGCTATTCAGAGAGCCAAAATAAAAGGATCATAAAAGGCCTGCCTATCCAGACTGAGTTCAAAGTCAGTGTGAGCTACTTAGTGAACTATGATCGCAGAGTAAAACACTTAAAGAGAGGTGTAATAAAGCTCAGAGGTAAAGTGCTTGCCTAGCATATGAAAGGTTCAATTATAAGCACAAGGGGAAAAAGTGTAAGAGTGTGGCGCCTTGCTGATCAATAAAATACTTCATTTCAATCAACATTCACTAAGCACTTATTATGTACTATGTGCCAGACCACATCAAAAATGCCTGCTTTCAGTTTAAGTAGAAAACTCATGTCATGCACTGATAAACATATTCAAGAAAAAAATGTTAGCAGGGCAGTGGTGGGACACGCTTTTAATCCCAGCACTTGGGAGGCAGAGGTAGGCAGATTTCTGAGTTTGAGGCCAGCCTGGTCTACAGAGTGAGTTCCAGGATAGCCAGGGCTATACAGAGAAACCTTGTTTCAAAAAAAGACAGACAGACAGACAGACAGAAAGACAGAGAGAGAGGGGAGGGGAGGGGAGGGGAGGGGAGGGGAGGGGAGGGGAGGGGAGGGGAGGGGAGGGGAGGGGAGGGGAGGGGAGGGGAGGGGAGGGGAGGGGAGAAAAAGAAAAAAAGAAAAAAGAAAAAAATGTCAAAATGAGAGTATCTAGGAAAAGTTTTAGTAATGAAATACAAAAGCAACTTAGGAAAATATAGCCAGGCAATCCTTCTAACATAGTACCTAACAGCTGCTTAGTACTTACATGTGGAGGTCTGTCACTTGTATTAATCTTCATGGAAGAACATGCCAACAACTATTAGGTATACAGCACATGCCCCCAGCTGCATTCCCTTCAGGATCCCCTGCTTTCAAGATGAGGCCATACTTTTTCAGGGCAGACCCAGCCAATGACTGACTGGCAGTATGGGCACCATGAACTGGCCATTTCTTATAATACAAAACCCCTTTAAAGGCAGTTTTTGATCCCATCATCACTTTACTTGGTTAATGGAAAACAGATCTATCTACATGACACTTCTAAGCTCTCCATGACAATTCTACCACCTCTCAAATCCTTTTCTCTGGAGGCTTCCCCTCCTGAACAAACGTCTCATATTCCCAATTGTGTATCATTATCTACTTCCTAAAAGATTGGAAATGGACACAGTTGATAGCAGACAAAGACTGAGAAAGCAGGAGGTAAAATGGGGCTTGGAAACAGATCGCTTACAATTCTACTGACCATGAGAACCTCATGTCATGTGGGGTATGAGACATGCATGGACAGTCTAGCACAAGCTAGTGGTCCATGAAATAACAGTTTCAGAGATGTGACTTCAGAAAATGTTCCCAGAAAGGAATTCTCTGACCGGTGTGAAGAATGAAAAGTGTTAGTCACAGAAACAATGGAATGAGCTTAGCTATTCTGTTGCAGTGACTCCCCAGAGAGAGCCACTAACAAATGACTTAAAACTAAGGACTGTTTGGTAGCACACAAAGATTCCTATCACTACAGTGGGAAAACAGTAAAACACAGAGTGAACCCTTGGCAGTGAAGACCATTGTCTGAAAAATAACTAAATGTTAACCATGGACAAATATGTTATGTGAAGGTCAGGACCTTAGCTTAGAACTCCAGAAGCCTGAAAGATGGAATAGATACACCTAAGACAGTGACCCTTGAGGACAGTCATTCTTCTTTGAACCCTCCAAATCTACAGTAATGAGTTAGCACTCCCCATAGTGACTAAACTTCATAGAGGAGAGGGTAGGGGGTCATTGAACCTTCAGTTGAGAATCCATTAACTCCTGCCTATGCCTCCCAGAAACATGCATATAATAACTCTAGTACCTCCCCATGGTCTCAGGAGGTACTAGAGTACACAGAGTATAAAAGCAGTAGAACTCTACGAAGCTATGCAACAACAGTCATCATCCATGCTGAGGTGAGACCTTCAGGTAACCTCAGGGGTCACTCATGCTCTATAAGTAAGTCAAATAAACTCACTGGCTCAGCAAATTAAGACTTGGGTTTGTCACTGGGATTTTATAAGGAAGTAGCTATTTGTTTATATCATTTGTTTCTATCTTCTCAGAGAAGGCATTCTCACAACAGACTTCCTCCTCCAAGCTAACACTTTCCCCTCTAAGTCTGCTCTCATTTCCACCTCTGGCTGCCATGATAGTAGTTAATGCTACTTCTAAGAAGGATATGTTGAGCCTAAAAAAAAAAAAAGAAAAAGAAAAGAGAATATATATTCCAAAGGCACTGCAAAGACTAGTCAGTTTAAACCAGCAGGAAGCAGGACATTTGTGGGACTATGCTTTTAATACCACTAATCAAAGAAGCAAAAACTTTGCCTAAAGTAAAGTTTATGGAAGAGTGGGATGGTGTGCAGGGGAGACACTGTTTCAAGATTCAGGAATTAACTGTGACACAGACCTAAGTGATGGTATAAACTTGTGGCTAGGATGGCTCTTAGAAGCCTGGAAAAAAGTGAAATGCCTGAACTGATATGGCAGAGTGGAGGACAGGATGAGAAAAGAAGGCTAATAGAGGGGATATATTATGGAAGGTCATACTCACCAAGGCCATCAAGAACACAGTTAGCAACTATAACATCCTAACAAGTTCTAGTACATGATGTCAGGGTATGGCTCATTGATAAGAAAAGGAAAGAGGGCACTGAAGTAATAGCAACCAGGTGGCAACAGTAGAAGTGAATCTATCATGACTGACAGGTGGGAACACTAAGAAGCTAAATCCTCAGCAACCTGTGCAGATAGTTAATGGGACAGTGTCGTTAGGAGAAAAGTAGACAGTCAATCATGGTGCTGCTAAAAATATACACTCAAAACAAGGTAAAGGCTGAGGGTGACTGTCCCAATACAGATCCCATGACCCCTAGCCAATTCCTGGACCTGAGCCAGTTGTCAAATGAGATCCACTGATTCATATATATCCTTACTGAAGAAATATACTTAGAATACATTTGTCTGTGACATCAATGGCATGTCAATGGCATGGCCACGGCCAACATGCTGAAAGATAAATATATTCAAAACAATGAGAAAACTTTTCTCTTCACATGATGACATACTGGTTCAAGTCCTCTAATTTTGGGGGGCAACAAAATCCATGGATACTCAATTCTTAATACTCAAATCTCTACTATAAAATGGTATAGTATTTGTACATAATTTACATATATCTTGTTACAGATACCTTGTTGAGTATTCTGCTCCTCCTGAACATGCCTGCCTGGGTGCTGCCATGTTCCTACCTTGATGATTATGGACTGAACCTCTGAACCTGTAAGCCAGCCCCAATTAAATGTTGTCCTTTATAAGAGTTGCCTTGGTCATGATGTCTGTTCAGAGCAGTAAAACCTTAAGACAGGGGCTGGTGAGATGGCTCAGTGGGTAAGAGCACCCGACTGCTCTTCCGAAGGTTCGGAGTTCAAATCCCAGCAACCACATGGTGGCTCACAACCATCTGTAACGAGATCTGACTCCCTCTTCTGGAGTGTTTGAAGACACCTACAGTGTACTTACATATAATAAATAAATAAATCTTTAAAAAAACAAAAAGCAAAAAAAAAAAAAAACCTTAAGACAGAAATTGGTACCAGGTACTAGGGTTCTGCTGTTATAGAGCCTGACCATATAGAGCTTTTGTTTGGAAGGATTTGGGGACTTGGGATTTGGAAATCAGTGGAATGCTTTAAATGGGGCTTAATGGGCCATCCTAGTAGGAATATGGAAGACTGTTGCTAAGAGTAACTTGAACTATGCTGATCTGGCCCAAGAGGTTTTAGAGGGGAAGAATTTCAGTACATGCAGTAAAGACATATTCTGGTGAAGAATATGGCTACGTTTTGCCCTTGTCTGAAGAGTCTGATTGAGGCTAAAGTGAAGAGACTCAGATTATTTGCACTACAAAGGAAGTCTCAGAAATGCCCATCCTAGACTGTGTTCACTGGCTAAGTTTCATGAAGAGCATTTTAAACAAGTGTAGCAAGCTGAGAAAGGAAAAATATAAAATATTAAATAGGTACCAGGAAGTGAAAATGGAGCTGAATCCTGTGTTCAAGGAGATAAAGAATTAAGGGAGTGGGATTTTGGGGCAAGTTCCTACCCAGCTAAATTTAGATCCAGGCATGATGGTACACACCTTTAATCTCAGGAGATAAAGCCAAACATATCTCTGAGTTCAAGGCCAGCCTGAGACAGATCAAGTTCTAGGTGAAAAAATGCTTAAATCCAAGCTTGGTGGTTCACACCTTTAATCCCAGGAGACAGGCATGCAGATCACTGAGTTCAAGGTCAATCTACAGAGCAAGATTCAAGACAGCCCAGCTTAGGCTGTGAAGGAGTTGGAAAAGATGCAGAGTTTGGAGTTTGTCTAGCTGGTTTCCTGTCTTGCTTTGGGGATTACAGTTAAGTGATTGGATGAACCTCAGAAAAGACCTTGAACATTGAGGTTTTAACATTGTTGAGACTGCTATAGACTATGGGGGCTTTGGAAGTTGGACTAAATATATTTTTTATTATGCTATGTTTAGGTATGGCCCCCACTGACTCATATGTTTGAGCAAGCCTATGGGGTCCAGGGAGTGGAATGTGATGGTTTGTATATGCTCGGCCCAGGGAGTGGCACTATTAGAAGGTGTGGCTTTGTTGGAGTAGGTCACAGTGGGTGTGGGCTTTAAAACCCTCATCCTAGCTGCCTGGAAGTTAGTATTCTGCTAGCAGCCTTCAGATAAAGATGTAGAACTCTCAGCTCCTCCTGTACTATGCCTGCCTGGATGCTGCCATGTTCCTGCCTTGATGATTATGGACTGAACCTCTGAACTTGTAAGCCAGCCCCAATTAAAAGTTGTCCTTATAAGAAAACAAAAACAAAAAACAAACAAAAAAAACCCCATATATCTTGTTAAGTCATCTTTAGATTATTTATAATACCTAGAACAATATAAATGACATGTAAATAGCTGTGATACTGTGTCTTAGGAATAATGGCAAGGAAAGCCACTGGTTCTCAACCTTCCTATTGCTGAGACTCTTTAATACAGTTCCTCATGTTGTCCCTATGCATGTCCCCAACCATAAAATACATGCTCAATGCAGACACATTTTTTTCTGAATATTTTCAGTAGATAGTCAGTTGAATCTATGCAAATACATGGCATGACGCTATTCAGGGTTCTGTCATTTCAGTGAAATTGTAGGAGTCCAGTGTCAGGATCACATCACTGCTCCCCCTCAAATCCAACGGTTACTGCTTGCATCCCCTACAAAGATCAGTGGGCTTCTCCAGATTCTAAAGGCAACTAAAGGATAGTGTTGTGGCCTATATGGTGACATGGCAGGTTACCAGCTTTGGTTGAAAAACAGCTCTGCAGAATTCTAGGCTTTCCTGTAAGCAGTCCCTAAGCCACTGGTTCTCAACCTTCCTAATGCTGAGACTCTTTAATACAGTTCCTCATGTTGTTCCTATGTATGTCCCCAACCATAAAACTATTTTTGTTGCTACTTTATAACTGTAATTTTGCTACTGTTATGAGTTATAAATATCTGTGTTTTTCTTTTTTTTTTTTTTTAAAGATTTATTTATTTATTATATGTAAGTACACTGTAGCTGTCTTCAGACACTCCAGAAGAGGGCGCCAGATCTCGTTACGGATGGTTGTGAGCCACCATGTGGTTGCTGGGATTTGAACTCTGGACCTTCGGAAGAGCAGTCGGGTGCTCTTACCCACTGAGCCATCTCACCAGCCCTATCTGTGTTTTTCAATGGACTTCAGCAATTCGAGTAAAAGGGTTGTTTGACTCCCCTACCAAGGGTGGAGAACCACAGGTTGAGAACTACAGCTAAGCTGTCAAATGCACATGAGGAAATAACAGTAATGAATTGGTAGACTAGTAATGCTAGTGATGGAGTTCTATAGGAAAGCTATACTGCTAGTAAAACAGCTCCTGGTATCCTGGTAAGAAAGAATGCTTGATCATTGGGCCCCATGTGTTCAGAACTTTTCATAATGAACTAAGTGTACATTTGAGCTCAGCAGCAACCCACTCTAAGATAGAAACAGTAATAGTGAAGACTGAAATAAAACAGAACCAAAAGACAAAATCTACATAAGGAGGCAGCCAAGACTTCCCTGACAGACACCACTATTTGAGCACTTCCTCAGCTCACATCTACAGTTGTTTAGGGACCCTACAGAATCAACACAAAAACAAAAACTAAAGATCAGTATATGAATGTAAGCTGAGGACAAAAGTAGACTCAGTATAGCCAAACTTAAGGGCGACCTTGACACTGGGGCGGGAAAAAAAAAAAACAAAAAAAAACAAAACAAAAAAAAAAAAAAAAAACAACTCTCTCCCTAAAAGAGCTTTAAATGATGCATGTGCTTATGAAATTTATAGAAAGAAAAATGGCATAAGAACACACATACTCATAAACAACAGCAAGCAGACTGGCTAACTGGCTAGAGGGGTTTAAACACTTTAAGAAAAGGGAACAGAGCTGGAGAGATGGCTTAGAGGTTGGCTAAGCCATCTGAACTGACTGTTCTTCCAGAGGTCTTGAGTTCAGTTCCCAGCAACCACATGGTGGCTCATATCCATCTTAATGGGATCTGATACCCAATTCTAATGTGTCTGAAGACAGCAACAGTGTATGTATGTGTGTGTGTATATATATATATATATATATATATATATATACATATATATATATATATATATAAAAGGAAACAATCGAATGACCTTAAAGAACTGAGCACAAAACATGAAAATCTGTTTCCTGTGTTGTGCTCACCAGAAAGCATCCAGTTTCTGCAGAAGAGCCACTGAACCACCAAATGTACAAAATTATTCAATTGACATATGCCACCTCAGAACTGGCATGATGAAGACATGATTGAACAGGTCACTATGGCATATATAGAGGTGGGGAAAGAGAAAAAACTATGGGTCATTTACCACACCCAATTCTAAATATTGCCAAGCTCCCAATATAGCACTAAACTTGAATCAACAAGCTATTAGGTGGCGGGCTGACTGGTGTCACAGTTTGGTTTCTAATGCTTGGAGAAGAGTTTGTCCTACCTTACAACTTACAGTTCCACCATGAAAAGAAGTTGGGGCAGAAATCTGGAAGCAAAAACTGAAGCCGAAACCCTGGAGAAAGACTGTCTGGCTGGCTCCCATGGCTTTATCAGCCTACCTTCTGATATAACCTGTAACCACCTGTGCAGGGACATGCCACCTAAGGTGGGCTGGGCCCCTCCACATCAATCATTAATCAATAAAATGCCCCAGGCCTGTCAGTCTGAGAGATGTACATTCTTAATTAAGATATTCTCTTCCTAGATGACTCTCTTGTGTCTAGATGACAATACAATAACTACAACAACAACAAATAACCATGTCAGCCAGTGATTAAATCTCACAGGAACACAATTATTACTGGTATGGATTTGCCTTTTCCAACAGTAAAAGCCCAAACTAACACCACTCCATAGGGCTTACACATTACCTACTCTGGTTTGGATATGATCTAAGCATACTCTCTAAAGCTCCACGTGGTAAAATTTAATCTCCATTATAAGTAATTGGGGAGCATAAACTTGGGAGGCAGAGGCAGAAGCAGAGAAATCCCTGTGAGTTCAAGGTCTGCTTGGTCTACATAGAAAGTTCTAGGATACCCAGAGCTGCACAGAAAGACCTTGTCTCAATACAAAACAAAATCATAACCCAAGAAAGAGAAAGTCCTATACTAGCAGATTACTGGATGTCCTACTGAAAACACAGCTGAAATACCAGCTCAGAAGTAAGAACATGTAAGATCCTCTAGTACAACGGTTCTCAACCTTCCTAATGCTGAATCCTTTAATATAGTTGCTGTAGTGACCCCTAAAATAAGATTATTTTGTTGCTACATCATAACTGTAATTTTGTTACTGTTATGAATTGTAACGTAAATATGTGATATCCATCCCTGGGAAGAGGTTATTCATTCCCCCAAGAGGACGCGACCTACAGGTTAGGAACCATTTCTCTAGTACATGGTAAGTAAATTAATTCAGAGCTGTATTGCCATTAGTAGAATCACATGGTCTTTGAAACAGGTGGAAGAAGAAACACTCCCGCCATCATAATTTCCAGTGATCCACTAAAAAACTTTGTGCTTTTCATTCATGCAATGCTGAGCTCCACAGAATTAGAGAGTCTCCTGCCAAAAGTGGCATTCTTTCCTTGCTAGGAGACCATGCTAGTTATTTTTTAGTCAACTTGACACAAACTAGAGTCATCTGAGAAGAAAAAGGGAGGCACAGGCAGGCAGATTTCTGAATTCAAGGCCAGCCTGGTCTACAAAGTGAGTTCCAGGACAGCCAGGGCTACACAGAGAAACCCTGTCTCAAGGGAAAAAAAAAAAAAAAAAGAACCATGCCCCCATCAGACAGGCCTGTAGGCAAGCCTGGGGCACTTTTCTTTATTAATGATTAGTGTGGAAGGGTCCATTCTACTAAAGGCAGTGTCATCTCTGGGCAGGTAGTCCTGGAGTGTGTAAGAAGGCAAACTGAACAAGCCAAGAGGAGCAAGCCAGAAAACACTACTCCTTCATGGTCTCTGTTTGACTCTATGTCCTGCCTTAGCTTCCCTCAATGATAGACTATAAGCAGTAAGCCAAATAAACTCCTTTGTCCCCTTTAGTTTTGATCAGTGTTTTGTCACAATAGAAAGCAAACTAAGAGACACATGGAAGACTGCAATTAACTACAACTTACAACTGGGACTCCTTGTATTCAAGAGACAAAGGAAGAGTAACAATCTCTGCTGCCTTAGTTAATCCTCAGTTCAGCAGGAAGTATAGCTACAGTTACATAATAAAAACAAGAAGAGGTAGTCACAGAACTTACTCAGTAAAGTGGCAACTGTAAAATCTCCTGCCTAACTTTATTTATGAGTTGACAAATGTAGCAACTCCTACCTGAGAAGATATGGCTCTCCGACCCTCAAAAATGAAACTTTGGTTATACTGCTTATAAGCAGCCAAGACCAGGAAAAGTGACAGCTGAGAGTAAGGGCTATGTATTTAGACTGAATAGCAGAGGAGGCAATGGAAATTATTGTAGACCAAGATCAGTTACAGCAATGAGTGCTGAAACCTAAGAACAACTTCCTTCTACCCCTCCCACTAGGAAGAGTCCATGGAGGCTAGAGATGCAGCTCTCAGTGTTTACATACATGAATTAGTTCAGCATTTACTCAGATCTTCTTTCAAAGAGCCAACTGCCATGCAGGGGCAAAATTACTGCTAGTCTTATTTTACAGGTGGGAAAGCTCTGGAGGATGTTAGCTAACATCTTCCAACTGCAGCAGGTTTGAATTTCACCTTCCCAGTAGAGGCTATACTTGTCAAGGGCAATTCCTGAACAGTGCCTAAACGTGAGGAGGGTAGTAGAATCTATCCACTCCTTCATAGTGTAATATTCTGGCAATTTGTATAAAAGACAGGTCCTTCTCCTTTCCCTTACATTCCTCCTCCCCCTAATTTCTTTTTATACTACCAAATCCACTCCAGTGCCTGGTTTTTTTAAGGAACCTATCTTATTACACATAGTGACAATTTGGAATTATGGTTTCTTGGAACACACAGAAATATTATAAGAATATGGTTTGTTTTAATCCCAGGTGTAGGGATATGGAGCTGATTTGGACTGTCTGCAGCATCTATGATTTGCCTTGTGCTCTAGCAGAGGTGTGGTTTCTGCAGTGCTTGGAATTCTGGGAATTTTTCAGAGGCTATATAAATGCTAGCTAGGGTCCAGAGAGACAGGGTGGGTGGTTGTTGGTTGTGGCTTGTTAGCAGTTATTTTCAAAGAAAAAACAAAGGGAAAGAAATTAAATTTGAAGAGGTCTCTCTCCTCTTCTCTTCTCTTCTCTTCTCTTCTCTTCTCTTCTCTTCTCTTCTCTCTCTCTCTCTCTCTCTCTCTTTCTCTCTCTCTCTCTTTCCCCCTCTGTCCTTTTCCTCTCCTATCTAGTGATAGGGAGTGAAACCTGGGGGGAGGGGGAATGAATAAAGGGTAGGAAAAAAAGAACCCACAAAGTGCCAAAGACTGGCTACAATTACATAGGGTGGATCATGCCATAACTCACAGAAGTATTACTGCTAGTCTTATTTTACAGGTGGGAAAGCTCTGGCATGGAAAAGTGTTAACCTGCCCAACAACACACCATAAAACTAATATAACTGAATCCAATTTCTGAGCCTGTGTTTTGAATTACCATGTTAGGAGATGAGATATTATTTTGACATCTTTAGAGGTTAAAAGAGTAATGATTTATTCTACATAGTTTCAGAAAATAAAACAAAAGGATATACACTAGAGAAAAGCACATGTTTTCCTAAATATAAAAGAAAATTTCCTAATAGTGAGCAATAAACAACAAAATGAGTAAGTAATGAGAGCTTATCAACTGTGAGTTTAAATATTCACGAATACTGTGACAATGAGGCTTTATAAAAACAGATAAAAGTTGATCTGGGTCAGTGAAAGGTATATTAACACCTCTCACTGAATTATGAGATTCTATTATGAATAATGTTAGGAATGTTTGTGTACCGACTGTTATGTGCCCATAAACTTCCATTTCCTTTGGGATATATATATGAATAGAATTGCTGGCTCAAATTGTGACACTGTTTAACCCTCTAAGGAATAGCCTGGTTGTCCCACAGCCAGACAAGTCTGATCACATGTGGCTGAACAACTTTCAGTTCATTGCCTCTCCTCAGTCTCTGAAATGATACTAATGTGTGTTTTACAAATCTGTACCTGATCAATATAGAATGCTGTAAACCCAAACTTACATGATTAGAGAACATTTCCTTGTTCCCAGGGAATACACTTAGGCAGTTCTAGCCTGGGATAATTTCTTTCCAAAGTCAATATTCAATTAACCAAGGCATCTAAAAAGCTAACAAGGAAAAAAAAAAGTTAACTTCCCAGTTTCCCAAACCATCGTCTGTCTATTTCTATCAATATTACTCTCTCTAACACATTAAGAGTGGGAAGGCTCTATAAATCTTGTTATAAAAACATATTTCATCCTTTTCAAATGCAGTAATGTCCTCCTTTTCTTTATAAACAAACTTTATACACCTGTAACAAGGACAGAGTTCAATTACTAAATTCTCATATTCTAAGCAATATGAAAACTTTCACTATTGTAAAGCATGCTGAGTGGCCATTTTCATACAACACAGCTCTTTATGTATTTTCTCAAACACATGTACACTGTCATAGACAAAAGCAGAAGAAAGAGGATATGAGCTAGAGACAGAAGAGGCCTAAGCCACAAATGAATGTTCAGAGTTATAAGATTTTTATTCAGATATATACTGCTTTATCAGTTATAAGAAAAACTTGTGAGCTGGGCGTGGTGGCGCACACCTTTAATCCCAGCACTCGGGAGGCAGAGGCAGGAGGATTTCTGAGTTCGAGGCCAGCCTGGTCTACAAAGTGAGTGCCAGGACAGCCAGGGCTACAGAGAGAAACCCTGTCTCGAAAAAACCAAAAAAAAAAAAAAAAAATGAAAAACTTGTTAAGCCAGGCGTGGTGGCGCATGCCTTTAATCCCAGCACTTGGGAGGCAGAGGCAGGCGGATTTCTGAGTTCGAGGCCAGCCTGTTCTACAAAGTGAGTTCCAGGACAGCCAGGGCTATACAGAGAAACCCTGTCTCAAAGAAAAAAGAAAATAATAATAATAAAATAAAATAAAATACAAATTACAATTCCTTTGTTTTGAACTTGCATTTTTCTCAGTCACCACCGCTGCCTACCATTCCCAATCCTTTACTTCCCCTATGTCAGGTCATCTCCATAGCCTTGAGTCAGGTCATTTAACGCCATTTTTCATTCCATTCACCTTTATTTTTTTTTAATTGGTTATTTTATTTATTTATATTTCAAATGTTGTCCCCTTCCCAGTTTCCCCTCTGCAAATCCCCTATCTCATCCCCGCTCCCCTTTGCCTCTATGAAGGTGCTCCCACCCCCCATTCCCGCTTCACTGCTCTATTGTCCCCCTTACGCTGGAGTATCGAGCCTCTACAGGACCAAGGGCCTCTCGTCCCACTGATGCCAGATAAGGCAATCCTCTACTATATAAGTAGCTGGAACCATGGGTTACTCCATATGTACTCTTTGGTTGGTGGTTTTGTCCCTGGGAGCTGTGGATGGTCAGGTTAATTGATATTGTTGTTCTTCCTATGGGGTTGCAATTCCCTTCAGCTCCTTCAGTTCTTCCCTTAACTCTTTCATTGGGATCCCGGGCTCAGTCCGATGGTTGGCTGTGAGTATCTGCACCTGTATTGGTCAGGTACTGGCAGAAGCTCTCAGGGGACGGCCATACAAGGCTCCTGTCAGCAAGTGCTTCTTGTCATCAGCAAGTGTCAGGGTTTGGTGCCTGCAGGTGAGAATGGATCCCTAAGTGGAGCAGTCTCTGAATGGCCTTTCCTTCAGTCTCTGCTCCATTTTTGTCTCTGCATTTCCTTTAGATAGGAACAATTCTGAGTTAAGCTGAAACAAGCCAGATGTCCCTCAAAGGAAGAATGGAGACAGAAAATGTGGTACATTTACACAATGGAGTACTACTCAGCTATTAAAACCAATGATTTCATGAAATTCACAGGTAAATCGATGGAACTAGAAAACATCATCCTAAGTGAGGTAACCCAGACACAAAAGAACACATATGGTATAAGTGATAAGTGGATATTAGTCCAGAAGCTCAGAATACCCACATACAACTCACAGACCATATTAAGTTTAAGAAGCATGAAGACCAAAGTGTGGATGCTTCAGTCCTACTTAGAAGGGGGACCAAAATAATCATGGGAGGTAGAGGGAGAGAAAGACCTGGGTGGGTGAGAGAAGGAGGAGGGAGAGATGGGGCAGGATCAAGTATGGGAAGAGACAGAAAATTGAAGAGAAATATGAGGCAGTGGGGGATGGGGAACTGGGGGTGGCCACTAGAAAGTCCCAGATGCCAGGGAAGCAAGAGGTTCCCAGGACCCAGTGAGGATGACATTAGCCGAAATAACCAACAAAGGGGAGAAAGAACCTGTAGAGACCATATCCAGTGGATAGGCATGGCCCCCAGCTGAGGGATGGGGCCACCCATCCATTCAACTTTAGAAATACTATTCACCTTCAGAAATAGACTATTTAATGTGGGAAGGCCCTTGTTATCTAGTCTACAACTAATTTCCAGAACAGAGAATGGAGACCTAATTAGTTATTATACTTTTCTAATAACTGCAAGTAAGGTATTTGTTTATTCAATATAGCATATGAAATATGAAATTCCAAAAATATATACAAGGTTTTCTAACTTATATATATGTCAGTATATTTCAAAGGCATATATCCATCTATATTAATTAACTAAATGTGTATTTAGTTGGAAATATGTTATTATGGAAAATTATTAGATAAAAGACACAAGATTAAAATAGTATTTCATTACAAAGTCAAAAATATATGTGCTTGAATCATGAAATACGAGTTTAGGTTTACAAAAACCAGTAAACTCTCTAAGACTCACTCTCCTTGGATGAGAATAACACTACAGATAGTCGAAGGTCATCCTAATAATTAGAAGTAAAATACAATGATATACCTAACAAAAAGATAGCACACTGCAAGAAAATCGTATGTAAGATGGAAAACTTCACAAATGTGTTATTTTGGAAGAATTAAATATAGAACCAGGAACGAGTGATGATCAGGTTGTAACTAAATTGTGAAAGGAGAAAGGAGGGTTAAGAAATCTCAACCTCCAGCCTAAGACTTAGTTCAGTTGGTAGAGTGCTTGCCTAACATATGCAAAGTCCTCCACTCAATCCCTAGCACTGCATGAGCCAGGTGTCCCAGAAAACCCATGCCTATGATACCAGTACTTGGAAGGTATGGGCAAGAAGATCAGAAGTTAAGGTTATCTTCAGCTACATTTTGAGTCCAAGGCTATATGAGACCCTGTCTCAAAAGCAAAATAAACCAAAAAAGGTATGGTGAGATAGCTCAGTGGGTAGAGTCACCTGCTGCCAAGCCTGAAGACCTGAGTTTTATGACTGGGCCCTACATGGTATAAAGAGAGAACCAACTCCTACAAGTTGGCCTTTGACCTGTAAATCATGCACCACGGTACATGTACACCTACAGGCATTTGCACACAAATAAATAAATAAATAAATAAATAAATAAATAAATGTAAAGAGATGTGTTAAAGTAATGTGAATTTTAGCTTAGACTATTATGCTATGAATACAATATTACTAATAATATAATAAAATAAATTAAAACACTTTTACTCCTTATTTTAATAAAACAAACACTAGCAGAAAAAATACCACTTTAACCATGAAAAGTTAGATAAGAATCAGACCATATTACACACAGAAAGCACATGTCTGTGCTTGGGTTAGTGGCTCACACCCATATTCCTACCATTCCTGAGGCTGAAGAAGGATCAGAAGTTCAAGGCCATACTACACTAACTACAGTGTGAGACCCTATTCCCCACACCCACACCCCCAAAAAACATTTTTAAATTTTTTCATGAATCCTACCAAAAAGAATCTAGAAATGCTATTTTTTATAACTTTACATGGAACTTTGGCACGCAAAGCTACTAAAGAGCAGTACTAGTCTTTTTACTCAGTTCAAACTCTGCAACAGTGTTCTAAAGTGATTTCTTTTCAGTGCTAGGAATCACACCCAGGGCCTTGCACATACTGGAAAAGCACTATACCACTGAGCTGCCTCACTAGCCCTTAGCTTCCTGAAATAGGGACTCACTATGTAGACCTGGATGATGTCAGACTCATGATCCTCCTGCATCAGTCTGGGATTACAGGCTTGTGTCATCTTACCAAGCTCCCCCAAAGTAATCTTACAATGGAAAAATAGTACGTATGGTGCATAATAAAAATTCCAAACTTGTATTTTGATGCTGAAACAATAGTGCCCTGCAGTACTTCCTAACTTGTTTAAAAAACAAAACTTTAAAAATATTAGCCAAATCTTTATTGTTAAACTATATCCCCCCAAAAAAAACTCATAGAAAAGTTTTAATACCTTGAATGCAGAATAAAATATAGAGCAAAATTCTAAACATAAGACTAAAAAACAATGACTAATAGGTTTGGTTTGGTTTGGTTTGGTTTGGTTTGGTTTGGTTTGGTTTGGTTTGGTTTAAGACAGTGTCTCACTACATATCCCAGACTGGCCTTCAATTCCAATGATTTTCCTGCCTCATCCTCTCAAATGCTAGGATTACAGGTGTCCACCACTGCCTCTAACAATTAATCTATACTTATATAAAAAGTATATATCCTAGTTAGGTAATGGCAATCATTAAAAATCTATCAGACCTGGGTACTTAAAAATGTTAACATACGACTGGACTCTAAATTTTTAGAAATGTTTTAGCAGAGTTAAAGGAAAATCAAGCCTGGAGCTTACAATTGCCTTTTGTTAACAAATGTTCTTTAAACTAGGCATGGTGGTGCTTTCCTGTAATCTAAGCACTATTGTAGCAAGTGAATCCCTGAGGTTTGAGCTATATAGTGAGCTCCAGGCCAGCATGAGCTACAGTGTAATATTCTGGGGGATGGGATAGGAGGTTTTCAGAGGGGAAACCAGGAAAAGGGATAACATTTGAAATGTAAATAAAGAAAATATCTAATAAAAAATTTTTAGGAGGCCAGCCTGGTCTACAGAGTGAGTTCCAGGACAGCCAGGGCTATACAGAGAAACCCTATCTCGGAAAAAAAAAAAAAATTTAGGGGTGAAGAGATGGCTCAGTGGTTAAGAGCACTGACTGCTCTTCCCTCGGTCCTAAGTTCAATCCCAGCAACCACATGGTGGCTCACAACCATCTGTAATGAAATCTGATGCCCTCTTCTGGTGTGTCTGAAGACAGCTACAGTGTACTTACATATAATAATAAATAAATCTTTTAAAAAGAATTTTTTTAAAAATTCTGGTGTCCCACCCCCACTACCTCCCAATATGATTAACCAGTTCCACTTAATGAGCTCGTTAAAAGTATACAGTTTTTATCCTCAAGCCAAAAACATTTCTTATCATCAAATCTCATAATTTGTCTCCAAATAAAAGCTTCAACAATTTACCTAATGACTGTAAACAAGTTATGAATAGGAAATAAAGCCTTACCTTTCCCACCTTACACTTACTCAGGTGGTTATAATCAAAAGGCAGGTAACAAACAAGAGTTAGTAAGGATGTGAAGAAATTAGAACCCTCACACACTTGCTGGTAAGAACATAAAATGTTGCAGCCACTTAGTCAGCCAGGCTGCTCCTCAAAAGGTTAAATTGACTAAACAACTCCACTCCTACGTGCATCCCAGCGGCAATAGAAGTGTACATGCACACAACAATCTGTATAAGAAGTCTCTTAACATTATTCCTAACAGCCAAAAAACTATACCCAAATTTCTGAATAATAAATGAAATGTGGTATATATCTATACAACAGAATATGATTGAACAATAGTAAGAAATAAGCTATAGATTCATTATTATTGAGCCCTGAAAATGTAATTATACTGATATAAACCAATCACATCATATGATTGATTCTATTATATCAAGTGTTCAGAATTGATAAGAAAGTCTCTAAAAGAGCTGGGCGTGGTGGCACACGCCTTTAATCCCAGCACTTGGGAGGCAGAGGCAGGCGGATTTCTGAGTTCGAGGCCAGCCTGGTCTACAAAGTGAGTTCCAGGACAGCCAGGGCTACACAGAGAAACCCTGTCTCGAAAAACCAAAAAAAAAAAAAAAAAAAAAAAAAGAAAGTCTCTAGAACAGAAACACATTAGTGTTTGTCCAGGGCTGGTGGAATTAGGAAGATATTGGGAATGATTGCTAATAGATACCAGTTTGAAGTGATGAAAATGTTCCAAATTAGATAGTACCAACATTTATACAACTCTATGAGTATAGTAAAAGCCACTTAATTTTATAGTTTAGGTGGGTAAATTATGTATACATTAATTTGTATCTCAAGACATAGACCATAAAAATAGACCCTTCCCTAATATTCTAAATTTGGCTGAAATGTATGTACTATTCATTTGTAGTTTAAAGTCTTTGCAGCTAATGTTGTGGAAGCAATCTTCATTGCTTAAAGATTCCTATCAATGTACATTAAATTCTTTTTCCCTTGTGTAACAAAAACTGTTTCTTGACTTTGAATACCTTTATAGAGATTTTATCTTTACCTTATTTTCCAAAAAGTTCTGAAAGGTATAAATACAAATATACATACTGTTCAAATTTTTACAATACTTCAATTCTCTTAGTTGGACTATTTAAAATAAATTCACAAGGCACAGTGGTTCCTGGCTATGATCCCATCACTTGGGAAGTAGAATGAGAGATGGAAGTTCAGGATCATCCCCAGCTACTATCACAAGTTCTAGGCTAGCCCAGGGTATATCAGACCTTACAGAAATAGAGAAAAAAAATTAAAACACTAACTAATTTATAAAATGGAGAACTTATAAATAACAATTTCAAAGTATTTCATTAAATAAAATTTATGATGAAGCATGAGACATTCTATTAACTATATAATCAAAATACTAATTCTGTAAACTTGTCTCATCCTTAATTTGGCAATCTTTGCAATCGGTCATGCCACCTTTATTTTTTAGCAGAAAACTGAATAATGAATAATCTTTTAAACTTTCTCAAAACTCAAAGAAATATACTTTTCATTTCTAGAGTAATGCTTATTTATATATAGAACAGGCTCTGATTTACTTAATCCTCACAATAATCCTATAAAATGTATACTATTAGCTTTATTTTATAGACGAATAAAGACTTAAAAGAGTGTAAACAAGACTGATCAAGGTTATAAGACACACGTGTGTGTATACACACACACACAAACACATGCATGTATATGTATGTAAGTTATAAGAACTCTGATTCTTGTAACTTGGGACTGGAAAAATGGCTCAGTGAGCAGATGGCTCACTGGCTGCTCTTCCAGAGGTCCTGAGTTCAATTCCCACCAACCACATAGTGACTCACAACCATCTGTAATGGGTTCTGATGCCCTCTTCTGTCATGCAGGCATACATACAAATAGAGCAGTCATATAGATAAGTAGATCTTAAAAAAACAAAACAAAGAACTGTGATTCTCATCACTATCGATTATAAGGAAAAGTCTATGTTTTGAGTAATACTCCAGTTCTTAAACTAAAGTACATGAAGCATTTTTGTTCAGCATCTGCAACTTGGTATTTTCTTTTTTTTTTTTTTAATTTATTTATTTATTATATGTAAGTACACTGTAGCTGTCTTCAGACACTCCAGAAGAGGGCGCCAGATCTCGTTACGGATGGTTGTGAGCCACCATGTGGTTGCTGGGATTTGAACTCTGGACCTTCGGAAGAGCAGTCGGGTGCTCTTACCCACTGAGCCATCTCACCAGCCCGCAACTTGGTATTTTCTAATGATAAGTACAGACCAAGAATGTCACTCTATATACTAATTCACACACTGCAGGCCAAATATACAGAAATGAAGTGAAAGTAAAGACCAATGTAAAGCTGGAAGTACAGTAACAAGTATATCCTAGGCATAGAGAATATTAGTTTAGTTAAAGAGGAAATGAAAAATATGTGCACATTACAATAAAAATTTTCCCATCAAATTTTTTTCAAAAATCTAAAAGTAGAACTAGTCAAAGAAAGAAAGAAAGAAAGAAAGAAGCCGGGCGTGGTGGCGCATGCCTTTAATCCCAGCACTCGGGAGGCAGAGGCAGGCGGATTTCTGAGTTCGAGGCCAGCCTGGTCTACAAAGTGAGTGCCAGGACAGCCAGGGCTACACAGAGAAACCCTGTCTCGAAAAAAAACCAAAAAAAAAAAAAAAAAAAGAAAGAAAGAAAGAAAGAAAGAAAGAAAGAAAGAAAGAAAGAAAAGGGGCGCAGGATAGAGGTCCTGAATTCAATTCCCAGCAACCATATGGTGGCTAACAACCATCTGTAATGGGGTCTGGTGCCCTCTTCTGGTGTGTCTTAAGAGAACAATGGTGTACTCATATATATAAAATGAATAAATCTTAAAAAAAAAAAAAAAAAGGAAAGCGAGAAGACAAGCTATAAGTACACAGTGTACACACCAAGATCTAATTATCAAAAGATCTGGCTTTTATTTTTCTTTTCTCCAAAAGGAGAAATGGCCATGACCATTTCTCTTTCCTGTCTATGATCACCTGCACCCCACAGAAACAAACGGTCTACTTCCCTGGAAGGGCTACTATTACTACAAGAAAGTATAAGAAACTCAGAGCCTAAGTATCTCATTGCTCCTCACATCTGACTCCACACTCTGTACCGCAGCATGCAATGCAATCAATAATCATAAAACACGTATATACCACCCCTAGAAACAAAAGAACTTAAACTAAAATCTAGGCAATTATCTTTTAATCAAGCTTTGTACTTTGCAACCACCAGTCTGTGGTCAGCACATAGAGGAGCCAAATAAACGCCAGTGAACGGGATAAAAGTGGCAGCTTAGCAACAGAGGAAGGAGTGAGCTCGTCCCACGTGTTCACTTGTTCTCTCTTCACTAAGGAGGTAATATAAACTAGTACTTCCCAGGCGACACACGCTACTCTTTCTTTAAAGAAAACATTGAATCAGGGATTGGAAAATAAAGGAACATTCCATATGATTTTTTTCTCAATTCTGAGAATTAAACTGGGGGGCTTACACATTCTAAGCAAGTCCTCTTCCAGAGTGACCTCCCATCCCTTAGGGATGCATGCACTTGAAGGGCAAGATCCTGGATGAGACACAGAAGCCCTAAGCAGAGATCTACCTCATTTCACTCAGTTACAACACTTTTCTGACCCAGCCATGTAACAGTTAATTAAACTTGTCCTGCTTCCACAATTAGCTAATTGCTAGCAGAAACCTTGGTCATTTTTGTATTTCCCAGAACACCTAAGACAGAACCTGATATTATTATCACCTAAAATCATATTTTAAAAATTTATACAATACTTTTTATATGCTGTCTTCTAAAAGCCTTCTAAATACCTAACAGCATTTTACAGACAATATTGACGTTTATTCATTACCAAGATGAATAACCAGATAGTTTTCCTTAACATTCCCACCACAGGCTCACCATGTTTGTTGACTGAAACAGCTGTTTTTCTATCTGCATTACAAAACCATTATCTGTTGCTATGAAGACCATCTGTAAGCCACTTAACAGTAATAGTTTTGCTAGAGAGAGGACAATTGTGTCCACCTAAGCAAATCTCTTTTATCAGTTATGTCCAAAAAAAATCAAGAAAGTTGATTTAAAAAAATCAAGATCTTTGAGTTACAGTTATACCTACAATTCTGATTTAGGGGACCAGAATAGAATATTTAAATCAGTACCCCCAATTCTAACATTGGTCTTTAGAGACACACTGAGAAAAGAATTCCACTTTTAAAACCTAAGTTAACCAACATACTAATCAAGCCAATGTTTTACAGTTAAAAATGCTTCCACAAGATCTGACAAAGGCAAGGCTACAACACTAACACAACGGGTCCTCAAAATTCATCAACATGATGACCCCCTTAGACCTCAGGAGATTCCCACGCTCTGTAGGAAGGTTAAGTCAGGAGTCTTACAGGTAACTATGCATATTAACTGATGGCTCTAACTCTGATAATTAGTAACATATTTTATAAATTTTAAACAAATGTCTGGCTGTAAAGTGAACCAGTCAGACATTCTTAATTTAATTCCAAAATATAATAATAATTTTATAAATCAGTACACTCTCACTGTAAACTTTGAATGACCATCAAAACATATGACATTACTAGTAATCTCTCTCCAGTTATTAAGTACATATTGAAAGCCAATATAGTACCTCTCTGCATATCCAAATTTTCTACTATATATACATATTTTCATGCATTGACGTTCTAGATGTACATATAAGTCCTATAGAGTAGAAAAATGAGAATAACCTGTAATCACATTTATCATATACAAGAAGCACCCCCCAATATCTGACGTGTAGTGTCAAACTACAATCACTAACTTTTTTTTACATCATTACCAGAACAAAACAAATCATTTTTCTTGTACAACTGAGTTTATATCCCATTTTCGGCATGTCCTTGCAATTAGGGTAATTAGTACGATTTAAAATCTTCTTGCCATCCGTTCTCTATTTGAGTGAAACATTTTTGTACCAAGAACTGGGGCATTTAAAACATTTCCTGTCTCTCTAAAGGTGGAAAAGACATCTTCCTAAAAGAATTTTTTTTTTTCTTTTTTAACTGTGAGTAGCTAGGAAACTTAGCATAGCAAAGATGGGATGGGGCTTTCTCCAAGGCAGACCTCGCTCAGAGACAAGATGTAACATAAGGAGGAAAGGATGAGCTAGCGGCAGGTGATGAAATTTCACCTCAAAAAAGGACGCAAAAGGCTGTGTCTCCAGCAAGGGAGGCGTGAATGCTACTCCTGGAGTATCAGGGGCTCCGAGAGCCCCGCACTCTCTGCACCTCCATACTCACCACTCCCCACCCAGGGGGTGGCTCCGCAGGACTCAGTATGCGGCGCAGGCAAGCCAAAGCTGTTTGCAAACAAGCGTCCTCTGCCTCCCTCCGGGATGTGCACGCAGGGCCCTGGGAAGGAAGGCACGCTCGGCCCCACCCGGGACAAACGCGAAGGGCACCGGTGCGGCCGCCAGCCCGATCTTCACGTACCCGGCCGCGCCGGAACCCAGGCCCGGCTAAGGGCTTCCCGGCGACTCGGGGCCTAGTCGCCCCCCGCACGCCTTCAGTCGCCCGGGGACCCACGGAGAAAGGGCCGAGGCCCCAGAGCTCCGGGGTGCCCGCGGCGGCCGCACTGGCAGGACGCTCCGTCCGCCCGGCCCGATAGCTGGCGCCAGGACCCCTGGGCGGCGCAAGCAGAGGAGCCCCGGACCGCGGCGCGCCACACTCACCGCTTCTCCATGGCCCGGGGGTCGTCACTCAGCCGAGAGCCTCGTCCTCAGCGGGGCTCCGCCGCGAAGCCTCGCACTCCTGAGGGGGCTGCGGTCTCAGCGGCCGGGACTGAGGCCCAGCGCCCCTCCAGCCGCCTCAGCCACGCGGGTCCGGGGAAGCGCGGCCGAGCGCGGCCGGGGGCGCAGCTTACGGCGGGACGACCGAGGCGATGCAGGCGGACGGGCTCGGCGAAGCCTCGGGCGCCGCCGCGGTGGCCGCTTCAGCCGCCCGCGCCGCTGGGCCACAGCGCCCCCTGGACCCCACGTCCCGCTACGGCGCCGGGACTGCGGCGGCCGCACCGGGCACGAGCGGCAGGGAACGCGAGGCAGCGCGGCCTGGGGGTGGCGGGGCCCCGTGCGCCCTGCGCCGCCCGCGGCCGTGGCCCGCCCCTGACGCGGCTTCCCGGGAGCCGGAAGCTGTCGGCTCCCCCCACACCCCACCCCCGTCAGACCCCAGCACCTTTTTCTTCCCTCCAGAAGGTATGTGAATGCTTTCGTCACTCGTCTCCGAGAGCGGGAATGTGAGGGAATCTCGGTTCATTTCTTGTGGAGACAGGGGGTCCCTTTTAATTCCCTCAGTGCGTCAGTATGAAAGGAGAGTGACCCAGAACAAATCCCTTTTTTCTTTTCCTAAGCACATGCACAATCCCTTCCCAAAGCAGATAAAGGAATCCTCTTTGACCTCAACTTTTTTGGAGCTACTGTGCAGATTCACTACAGAAATGTGCTATAGAATCCCTTTAACCCCTATCCTTACCTACAAAACAGGGGGGAGAAAACAAAAAAGCAAACAAACAAAACAAAACAAAATTTAAAAAACGCTGACAAAGAGAAGAGAAAAACCAACGGGTTGTCCTGAAACTGATAAACAACTTAAAGGTAAGAAAAGACTCATCCTTTTACCTAACTTAACCCCGGCCACCACCTCTACCACCTCTGTGTCACCCACCCCTTATCAAATCCTAGATAAAAACTCTGAAAGAAGGAAATTGTTGTGGTTATATTAAAGGCTATGCAGTCATTTTGTTTACAAATGCCTCCTGTTTGATCTTGCCCAGCCTCTAGAACGCTAACATAACGTCACAACTAAAAACTAAAGACTGTCAGAAGGGAAATAGGGAAAAAAAAATTTTTTTTAATCCCCTGGACCCTCAAATTCCCAAATACTGTGTTTGTTTGTTTGGTTGGTTGGTTGGTTTTGTTTTCTGGGTGCTATACTGGAACAAGCAAGGACTTTGGTGTCAGGCAGATCCTGATGCCCCTGGTTCCAGTTACATCCTGTAGAGTTTTATGACCCTGGCAAGTTATGTAATATTTTTGAACCTCTGTTTTCTCCTGCCTGCCTAGCTGGTTGTGAAGGTTGGGCCTACAGTTCCAATTTTTGTTAATTCCAGAACACCCTAACACTTACTCATTCTTAATCTGGAGATTGTACCCATCTGTGTGTGTTTATCCCACCACACTCCCCCACCCCGTGTGTGTGTGTGTGTGTGTGTGTGTGTGTGTGTGTGTGTGTTCCTATCAAAAGGTCATTCTCATCATCCTGGTCTAGGTGAAATTTCCCTGAATTTCACTCGTGCATTTATGTAACATCCTCCTCTGAAGAGGAGAACCTAGTACACTGGATCCTTTGACATTCTACAGCACAGCAGATATCAAAATAGAACCAGCACATTTTTCCTGCATGAAAATATTATAAGCAATCTTGCCTTACCTTAGATTATGGGATAATAGTAACAAGACATGGGGAAATTACATAAGGAGTCCGGGAACTGTTCAAGTAATAATTGAGCAGCCACCCAGAGAAAAATATAACCTAGCAGTTCTTTTCTCATCAATGAAAGCTGTTCCTGTACAGTCCCAAGTCTGCCTTTGCCACAGATCTCTGAGTCACACACACACACACACACACACACACACCACTATCCCCTTTTTTTGTAACGACAGAAACCAGCTCGGGAGGAAATGGTGATTCATTCTCACAACATCTCTAAGAATTCAGTACTTCAGTACCACCACCAAAGGGCATCCAACCTAGAGAAAAGCTGCAAGGAGACCCTATAACCTAGGGTCTCCTGTCTGATAGCAGTCTTTTCTAGAGTAACAAGAGAACACTGTTAGAGTGAGTTGCTATTGATACCATTTGTGCTTTAGCATGGGCCCTTTAATTTCAATCAGTTTGGCTCCCTGACATGACATTGGCACTGTCCTTTCCAACCCAAGCTCACTGCCACTGCAGAAAACCTACATTTGTTTGTGAATAATCAGGACGTCTAGGGTGTAGCTACAGCATGAAGATGATTCATTTGTTCCCAGGACCAGTTTCTTCTTGCCTCACACTTTCTTCCCTTCTATTCAAACTCTTGCTGAGGGAGACTGCTTGATAGTAACCTGCTTAAAATCGTTCTGTCATATGCTGGCCAGATGGCTCAGTGGGTAAAGGGCCAAGCCTAGTGATCTGAGTTTTTTCTCTGGAACCCCATGATAGAAGGAGAGAACCAACTACCCAGGAGGCATGCATGCACCCACAGTAGGTCTCCTATTGTCCGCTCCCATTTCATCCACAACTGTTTCCCCTCCTGCTTCCTCATCTAACTCTCAGCTCCTGACCTATCTCTCACCTGCCTCCTTTCTTCTGCCTAAGATCTCTTTCTGTTTCAAGCCACTTCAACTTGCTGTCAGTTGTCTTGATTCTGCCACTTTCTGTTTGCATTGATTTCCACCACTCTCCGATGACTTTAAAGTATAGCTTCCCCCCCCCCCAGAATTCCCCACTTCCATATCTATAAAATTGACATCCTTTAGAAAATCAATATTGTAAGAATGTTTTCATGGAAGTTTAGGATCATCTTTAGTAGAATTTTCTTTGCTCTTTAAACTTTGGGTGAAGCCAGGAGTGCTTCTCTTCATCCACTTGTATATTTGTTTACTTTGAAGGCTGAGGCAAAGGGATCCTATTGTCCAGGAGTTGGAAGCATACCAATGTAGGCAACATACCAATAGTCTCATCTCAGAATTTTAAATGGGGGAGGGAGAGAGATTCAGTGACATCATCATCCAACAGGTGCCTAATCCAGATTCTGGGTATCATATTTAATTGTTAGCACTCACTACTGGACAGTTGGTCACAAAACCTAACAAATTCTACTTCTTGTTTTGTTAAATTATCCTTCTCCTTTCACACACCTCCCTGCACACAAAGGTACAAACCTTTTGATCTAGGATATTTGAATAAATTTTAAGTTTACAGAAGGGAAAGGGGAAAGAGAGTAAAATAAATAAATTTTATATTTGTGTACAAGAATATATACTGTATAAATTTTGTTGAAAGAGAAACATAAAATCTCATCTGTTTTCTTTTTAACCCTGTACTTTCCTAACTTATAATTCTTCATCAGTACAAGGTCAATACATATTTCCCTGTATGCCCCCCTTATCAGACCGTGAGCCTGTGGGCCAGGTGCAGTGTTTTAATCATCTCTGTATCCCTAGAACTGGTCTCAGCGTGGCTACTCTCAAGCTGAACTAGATAGCTTACATCTTACCTGCTCAGTGACTTTTTAAGGCTTGCTTTCAATTTTCAGGACCTAAAATAAGAATTCCCTTTGAGAGTTGTAGCCCAGAACTGAACCTACCCTGCTGCTTACAGTTGTGGTCTCTCACAGCCTTCTTCCCTCAACAAAAGCTGCCCAGAGTCAAACCCCAAATCCAGAGTCTTGTAAGGCAGATAAGCCCCAAAGCAGGCCCAAAGTTAGTTAAGCATCCATCCCAAGCTGAAAAAGGAACCTGGGGGCATCTGGGGGCTTGTTAGGTCATCCTAATCCCTAAAAAAGAATAAAGCAGCCTACAAGATGGCTCAGTGGGTAAAGGGACTTAGCTCTAAGCCTGATGTTCTGGGACCCACGTGGTAGAAAGGAAGAACTTCGAGTTGTCCCCTGATCTGTATATGTTCTGACCTCTATACATGATGCACCTACCACACACACACAAATACAATCATTAAAAACAAACAAGAAAACAAACAAAGCAGGGGCTGGAGAGATGACTCAGTGATTAAGAGCACTGATTGCTCTTCCAGAAGTCCTGAGTTCAATTCCCAGCAACCACATGGTGGCTCACAACCATCTGTAATGGTAACCAAAGCCTTCATCTGATGTGTCTGAAGACAGCTACAGTGTACTCATAAATAAAATAAATCTTTTTTTTTAAGAAATCAATTTCAGCATAGGTATTGAACATAAAGAAGTAACTATATAAAAGATATATAAAAATGTTCATTATGTTTTGGTTATTAACATAAAAAATATGAGGATAACCTAAAATAAATAAATTATATTACCTCCACAAAAATATTGTTCATCTATTAATCTTTTTTGTAATATATGTGTGTGTGCCTGTGTGAGTTTATGTACATCACATGCATACAGGTACCCAAGAAGGCCAGAAGGCATCAGACACCCGAACCCAGAGTTACAGGTGGCTGTGAACCACATCATGTAAGTGCTGGGAACTGAACCCTGATCCTCGGCAAGAGCAGTAAGCACTCCAAACCATTGAGCCATCTCTTCAGCCCCCATTAATTGTTTTTAAATTATTTTAAATGACATTGAAAACTGCTCATGATTTAATACCAAATTAATAAAAGTATAAAGTAAAAAAGAATGTATGATTCAATTATTTTATACATATAAAGTATACTTAAAGATTCATTTTTGTTTTTTTTCGAGACAGGGTTTCTCTGTGTAGCCCTGGCTGTCCTGGAACTCACTCTGTAGACCAGGCTGGCCTCGAACTCAGAAATCCACCTGCCTCTGCCTCCCAAGTGCTGGGATTAAAGGCGTGCTCCACCACGCCCGGCCATTTTTGTTATTCTTAATAAATGTGTCTATGTGTGTGCCTGTGTGCCAGTCTATACTTGGGATTATAGTTGCCTTCAGGGGCCAGAGGTCTCAGATCTCTTGAAGGTTGAGTTAAGTGGCTGTGAGCCAATGGCATGCATGCTAGGAACCAGATTCAGTCCTCTGCAAGACCAATACAGACTCTTAACTCCTGAGCCATCGCTCCAGTTCCAGTATACATATATTTAGAAAGGAATAAATAAAATGTTAAGTGCTTGTGGGAAATTTTTACTTTATAATTTGGAATAATTTCAGATTTAAAGATTGCAAAAAATAGTACTTCCAAATCCCATGTTTCAGCCATATCTAGCCACACTTCCTTTAGAATGCTTTTTCTTATTCTCTATTTTTTCTGTCTCAATAAGAGATAGATATGTGTGTATATATATATATATATATATATATGTAAGTACACATATATATGTATATATCTATATCATTGTAATTATTTTAGTTTTTTTAATTAAAAAAATTTTTTTTAAAGATTTATTTATTTTATATATGTGAGTACACTGTCACTGTCTTGAGACACACCAGAAGAGGGCATCGGATCCCATTACAGATGATTGTGAGCCACCAAGTGGTTGCTGGGAATTGAACTCAGGACCTCTGGAAGAGCAGTCCGTGCTTTTAAACCCTGAGCCTTCTATCCAGCACCCTATTTTTAAAATTATAATTACATCAACTTCCCCCTTCCTTTTTCTCTCTCCATCCCCTTCCACACACTGCCTAAAATCATAACCTCTTTTTGTTATTGTAACATACACATAAATATATGTAAATATATAAATATAACCTGCTCAGTCCATTAGTGTTACTTGTGTGTATATTTCAGGACTGACCATTGGTTTTGAGTGATCTATTAGGGGACCTATCTCTGGGAAATAGGCTGTTTCTCCTACTCTTAGAATTCTTTGGTTGCTTGTTGTTCTTTGTGGGGGAGGGGCCCTGGAGGATTTCCCCTGTCACTGTTCCTAGATCTGTTGGTGCTGTGTTTCTTTAGGTTTTGTTTAGGCAGCCATACTGTTGAGGTGAAGCTTGCCTGTCATTTCTCAGGGGTACAGACTCCCAACTTTCCTGGTCCTCTGCCTCTTACAGTCCATCTGCCTTTCTTCTGTGCTGTTCCCTGAGCCTTAGGCACAGGAGTTATGTTATAGTTGTATCAGTTGACGCCGAGCATCCCAGATCATTGGTTCTTAGTAGTAACTATTTCTAACCCTTTGTTCCTAAATATTTTATTTCCTCAAAAGGATATCATAGTATAATTATAAAGATTAGAGATATTACATTAGTATAGCATTATGGTCTAATCTACAAACTTATTAAAATGTTGTCAATTGTCTCACTTCATAGAAAAAGAAAATAATTGCTGGGCATGGTGGTACACACCTTTAATCCCAGCACTCAGGAGGCAGAGGCAGGTGGATCTCTCTGAGTTTGAAGCTATCTAGGACTACAAAGTGAGTCACAGTCCAAACAGGGCTAGTAGTGAGACCCTATCTCAAAAAATCTAGACTACGATATGGAACCACACATTGCAGGTAGTTGTTAGGGTCCTAGACAGATGGCTCCGTTGATTATGTGTTTACTGATCTTTCAGAGGAACCAAGTCAATTCCCATAAACTAACATCAGGAGGCTCAAAACCACCTGTAACTCTTAACTCTAAGGGGTCCAACACCCTTGTCTGGCCTCCTCGGGTGCCTCCTGAGGCATCTTGGGGCACACACACAAATAAAAATAAATCTTTTAAGGATTTTAATAAAAATGAGTAATATAGTTTAATGGGTTTGGGTTTGGGTTTTTTTTTTTGTTGTTGTTGTTGTTGTTTTTTACGTTGGAACAGGTTCTTGGTCTTGTCTTTTGTGACTTGACAATTTTGAAGGATGTGTTTATTTTGGAACCTTTTGAGGTTTTGTTTTGTTTTTTTTAACATTTATTTATTTATTTCATGTATGTGAGTACACTGTCACTGTCTTCAGACACACCAGAGGAGAGCATCGGATCCCCATTACAGATGGTTATGAGCCACCATGTGGTTATGTGGTTGCTGGGAATTGAACTCAGAACCTCTGGAAGAGCAATCAGTGCTCTTAGCCACTAAGCCATCTCTACAGCCTTTTTTTTTTTTTTTTTTTTTTTTAAGATTTATTTGTAACCTTTTGTTTTAACTTAAGGTTTTTTTTATGTTAAATTCAAGGTATGCATATTTGTAGGAATACTGCAGAGCTATTATGTCTTGTCAGTAAATTAATTACATCAGATATAATGTACTTTGTGTCCCATGGCAACAGAAACTTTGTTCATTTGTTCAAAATAATTTGACTGGATTTCTCTGCCATAGAAATAGCTTTTTGTCTTGTTTCTTTTTTCCTTTGGGTTTTTTGTTTTGTTTTGTTTTTTGTTTTTTTTTTGTTTTTGTTTTTTTGGTTTTCCGAGACAGGGTTTCTCTGTATAGCCCTGGCTGTCCTGGAACTCACTTTGTAGACCAGGCTGGCCTGGAACTCAGAAATCCGCCTACCTCTGCCTCTTGTTTTTGTTTTTAAGATGCAGGTTTATACGTGTTGCTTAGGACTGTCTCAAACTTATGGTCTCAAGTAACCCTCTGCCCCTACAGTAGCTGGGATTGACTATTTTAGATCTGTGATTAATAGATCTCTTTTGGGGAAGATCACTTGGAAATACCCACAAATTTTAACACTAGTTGATGATTCTTGTTTGAAACAATGATTACTGTAGAAATCGTCCAACAGTTGTCTTGAGTCCATCATTGCTCCTCTTGATTATCTCATATTTGTTGTCTTTTTGACATTCTCACCATTTCCACCAGTTTTCACTGTGCATGGTAGCTTACACCTGGTCTCTCTCCTACCATGATCCACATTGATACACACGTTGTTTTCAGCCCTGACTGACCTGGGTATCTCTGCAGCATTGCTTTGTTTATTAGGCTTCCCTGCTTTCTGTCACTGTGTGTCAGGCTTATTTTGTACTGTACTAACCCTTGCACTGGGATAATTTGGTCTCCCTAAAAACATTAGTTCCATTTAGCGCAGGATGCTTTTTAAAAAGAAATGCTGAGGTTGGACACAATGGCACACAACTGTAATCCCAGGTTCTTGTGGGTCTGAGGCAGGAGGATAGTAAATTTTAGGTCAACCTGGCTAAACAAACAGATCTAAGTGCTAAGTATCATTCCTTGCTGTCTCTATGATTCTGTTCTTGTGGAGTCTTTCAGTGAGCAAGACTAGATCATAAACTCACACCTCATTTTGACCTGAACATCATTTTAAGTAACTAAATTATTGGGTTGCATGTGTACACATACATACATGAACATGCACATGTATAGCATGGTATGTGTTTGTGTAGAGGTTAGAGGACAATTTTCAAGAGTTGGTTCTTCCCTTTCAACCTTGCTGAGTCAGGATCTTTTTTGTTTTTCCCTCCTACTGCACCATGTATTCCACACTGGCTGGCCTGAAAGCTTCTGGGTGGTTGTTTCCATCTCTTATCCCTCTGTAGGAATGCACGATTACAGATGTGTGCCAGTTGTTTCCATCCCTTATCCCTCTGTAGGAATGCACGATTACAGATGTGTACCAGTTGTTTCCATCCCTTATCCCTCTGTAGGAATGCACGATTACAGATGTGTACCAGTTGTTTCCATCTCTTATCCCTCTGTAGGAATGCACGATTACAGATGTGTACCAGTTGTTTCCATCTCTTATCCTTCTGTAGGAATGCACGATTACAGATGTGTACCTATGTGTGAGTTTTTGCCTAGGTTCCAGGAATTAAACATGCATTCATTGCCAGACAGTGGCCCATATCTTTGATCCCAGCAGAGGCAGAAGGATCTCTCAGTTCCAAGACAGCCTGGTCTACAGAGAAGATTCCAGGATAGCAAGGGTTTACCCTGTAAAGACCAAAGGAAAAAAAGAAAAGGGTCTGTCAGTCTAAAAGAGCCAGAAGCAAATGTGAGAAGCCAGCTATCTTGTGTAAAGTTTTTCTTACTTTAAAGACATTTGCAAAAATGTCAACAATAATCCAGGCAAACTAGAGTAGAGTTGGAATAGAAGTTTCAAGAGGTAAAGCCATCAAACTCAGGATTGGGTTGGCATGTGGGAAAAAATAAAAGGGAACCTAGTGAAAAAGAGAAGTCAAGGCTGACACTTGAGTTTCTAGCTTGGGAAACTAGTGAGTTTATTTTAGACAAAGAGCAGAGGAGGTGGAGCAGGCTTGAGGAGAAAGGCGAAGAGCGCTATTTCAACATACCCACATATTAAGAAACTAAAATTCACATAGATGACATTGTATGTCTTAAGATGACTGGAATCAGCAGAGCTGAGATTCCAACCCAGGTCTGTCTGACTACAAATCTCTGTGCTGCTCAGCACTGCCACACCTCCTCCCACACTTGGAACGGGAATGTGCACCAACCACTAGGGATGGGCAGACAGTGGGGACCACTTACAGTATGAATAACCTGCTCTCTTACACGTCAGATTCACCTGACTCATAACATGAGAATATTTCCACAGACATAATTACTATTATTAGCATTGTGCCCATTGTGACTCACACTGCCATCCTCTGGTTGCAGTGCAAATAAATGCATTAACATACACTTGATGTCTTGAGGTAGCAGTGCATACCTTTAGTCCCAGCAGCACTCAGGAGGCAGAGGCTGGCAGATCTCTCTGGATTCAAGGCCAGCCTGATCTACATAGTAAATTCCAGGAAAACCAAAGTTACACAGAGAAACCTTGTTTTGAAAACCATACACACACACACATACACACACAAGATACGCCAGTTTATGATAGGTTTTTTCATTTTAAAAAAATGTGACTGGAGAGATGGCTCAGTGTTTAAAGAGAACTGGCTGCTTTTCCAGGGGGCTCAGGTTCAAGTCTCAGCATGCAAATGGTAGCCCACAACTGTTTCTAACTCCAGTTCCAGGAGATCTGGCACCCTCCCTCACGCATGCCTACAGGTAAAACACCAGTGCATATTAAGTAAAAATAAATAAAAAAATTTTTTGATTTATTTATTTATTATATGTAAGTACACTCCAGAAGAGGGCACCAGATCTCGTTACGGATGGTTGTGAGCCACCATGTGGTTGCTGGGATTTGAACTCTGGACCTTCGGAAGAGCAGTCGGGTGCTCTTACCCTCTGAGCCATCTCACCAGCCCCATAAATAAAAATTTTAAAAGAGTTTTAAGCCAGGCAGTGGTAGTGCATACCTTTAATCACAGCACTTGGGAGGCAGAGGCAGGTAGAGAGTCCAGCCTGGTCTACAGATCGAGTTCCATGACAGCCAGGGCTACACAGAGAAACCCAGTCTTGGAGAGAGAGAGAGAGAGAGAGAGAGAGAGAGAGAGAGAGAGAGAGAGAGAGAGAGAGAGAGAGAGGAAGGGAAAGGGAAGGAAGGAAGGAAGGAAGGAAGGAAGGAAGGAAGGAAGGAAGGAAGGAAGGAAGGAGGGAAAGAAGAAGAGAGGGAGGGAGGGAGGGAGGGAGGGAGGGAGGGAGGGAGGGAGGGAGGGAGGGAGGGAGGGAGGGAGGGAGAAAGGAGAAAGTTGCGTGGGAAACGGTATGGCATGTATGGTGCAATGAGGAAAGAGACTGGAAATAGAAGTTCTAATGATGCAAAGATGGATTGGTCAGTGGAAGAGGTTGTTATTGAGTCTATGAGTTTCACTTCTGCATATCCAGTTCAGTCAGGACTCCTTTAGCCCACCAGCCTATTCTTCACTACTCACATGTAAAAAGATAGCACAGTATTGTGGATAGTATGGTGTGCAGGGTAATACAACAGATCTGTCATGAATTGTATGTAATATAATTATCTGTGTTTTCCAATGGCCTTAGGCGAACCCTGTGAAGGGGTCATTCTACCCCCAAAAGGGTCATGACCCACAGGTTGAAATACACTGCTATAGAGAGATTTAAAATGTTGTATCTTATTCAGTGATTGTTTATCATAAGATATTCACGAAGCTAAATCAAATTGCATTCCTATCCACCAACTCTTCAGAATTTTAGATTTTTTAATTATTTTATGTATATGAGTGTTTTGTCTGTCTGTCTGTCTGTATATATGTATGTATATGTAACACATGTGTATCTCATGCCTAATGAAGTCAGAAGAAGAGGGCATTGGATCCCCTGGCACTGAAATTACAGATGGTTATAAACCACGATATGAGAATCAAATGCAGACCTCTACACGAGCAGCAAGTGCTCTTAGCCACTGAGCAATGTTTCCTGCTCCTTTGGTGGGTTGTTTGGTTTTGGTTTTTGGTTTTTTGAGACAGGGTTTCTCTGTATAGCCCTGGCTGCCCTGGAACTCACTTTGTAGACCAGGCTGGCCTTGAACTCAGAAATCTGCCTGCCTCTCTGCCTCCCGAGTGCTGGGATTAAAGGCATGTGCCACCACCACCCGGCTTCCTTTTTTTTTTTTTTTTCTGTTTTAGATAGGATTTCATGTAGCCCAGGCTGGCATTGAACTCAATTTGTAGCTGAGGCTTTCTAGTCTTGAACTACTACTAATTCTTCTGCCTATACCTTCCAAACACTGGGATTCCTGGCATATACTACAACACCTGGTGGCCATTTAAAAAAGTTATATTTTAGGAACCTTAAATTGTATAAACATACAACTAAAGTATATGAAGAAAGGTACTAAATGCAGATTGTGCTTGCTTTGTGCAGTTGTGAGATGAATGAATTTTAGTGTCCACAGTTTAGTTTAACATCAATCCTCCGGCAACATAATTCAAATTCCATTTCTCACCATATATTAGTTAAAGGCAGACACAAAAGCATAGGATAGGCATCGCTGCTTGCTCTTTAGAATTCACTAAGGAAGTCAAAGAAGCACACTGTGACTGGTCACGAGACACCTCATGTTATGCTATCAGGCATCAATCATTGCACAGCTGCTATTAGAGACGGCAAAGCAGGTCTTGTGTTGCCTTGTTTTCTACCAGTAGTATAACATACCATTTTGCAGAAATTAAAAAGTGAAATGGGAGCTGGTGAGATGGCTCAGTGGGTAAGATCACCCGACTGCTCTTCCAGACTGCTCTTCCGGGAGTTCAAATCCCAGCCACCACATGGTAGCTCACAACCATCAGTAATGAGATCTGACACCCTCTTTTGGAGTGTCTGAAGACAGCTGCAGTGTACTTACATATAAATAAATAAATCTTTTTAAAAAAAAAGTGAAATGAAGCAGAGAACAAACGATGGTCAGACCCAAATTTAAACTTTAATGTAAAGCTATTACAGGAGAAATAGGAGCTCATCGGGCAGAACCCAGAAATCCTGAGTCCAATTCCTAGAACCCACATAAAGGTGAAAGGAGAGAAACAGCTCTACAAAGGTGTTCTCTGACCTCCACACATGTACTATGGCATGCACAAGAGAATAAGAATTTAAAAAATACAGAAATAAGAATAAAGTTAATAAGAATAAAATAAAGTTGAGTATAGGAATTTTGACACTGCTACTGCTTCCCTTTGGAAGACTATACACGTTAGCCAGAGGAACTTAGTGAAGACAAACTTACTGATCTAAGTGACAAAATTGTGACAAAAAGCATGAATGAGTCCTAGAGAAAGTGAGACTAGAAAAAAAAAAAAAAGGTTCCATCAGAACAATTCTAAGATGTATTTCATGTCACGACATTGAAAGTATAAAGAGAACAACACGCGGGAAATAAACCCAAGCTTAGAAATAGAAGTATGTACTTAGTATAGAGCGGTTGCCTATTCTTACTATAAGTTACACAAAAAGTAATCAATGTTCAAATTACTGCCAGTCGTTTTCTAAAAGAGAAATCAAATATTTCAGTTTTAATGTTTTGAGTTGAATATTTTCAATTATGGTGTATGATATTAATGGGAAAAGAACAGTCCTCTCAACAACTGGAGCCAGGACAATTGTGTTTCTACAGGCAAAATAGTGATATTGGACATCCACCAAAAACAGACTCAAAATGGATCAAAGACTTACGTATTAAAACTATAAAATTCCTGGAAGGACCAGGGATGTAAATTATTTTTACCTTGAATTACGAAATGTTTTTCTGTGATAACAAAAGTTTATAGCAACCAAAAATACATAAAAATGACTTCCAGAATTAAAACCGTAATGAAATTGGTACTAGCAAATGCTTGCTACATATTGGGGTTTGTTTCATTGATCACCTAGACATAGATTAAGTGATAGAATAAATATTGTTTTGTGTATACTGCTATTACATTATGAAAATGTCATAGAAAAAGAAGGTTCAAGTGGGTAAAGTGCTTGTCACACAAGCCTGACGCCCTGCAGCCCATGGGAAGCCAGATGCAGGATAATGCCTACAGGGAGACGAGAGGCAGAGAAATAAGAGAATCGACGGAAACTGGTGGATCAGTTAGCCCTTCCACAGCAGTGAGCTGCAAAGGGCCTGTCTCAAACCAAGGTAAAGTAAGGACTAACACCCAAGGTTGTTCTCTGACCTCTACATCCCCAAACCTTGGCAGATGAACACCCGTACTCAGCACATACATCATACACATGCACACGTGCTCACACATGCACACATATCATACACATGCACACGTGCTCACACATGCACACATATCATACACATGCACACGTGCTCACACATGCACACATATCATACACATGCACGCGTGCTCACACATGCACACATATCATACACATGCACGCGTGCTCACACATGCACACATATCATACACATGCACGCGTGCTCACACATGCACACATATCATGCACATGCACGCGTGCTCACACATGCACACATATCATACACATGCACGCGTGCTCACACATGCACACATATCATACACATGCACGCGTGCTCACACATGCACACATATCATACACATGCACGCGTGCTCACACATGCACATACATCATACACATGCACGCGTGCTCACACATGCACACATATCATACACATGCACACGTGCTCACACATGCGCACTCTCAAGAAAATAGTTTTACAGTTGGAAAACAAATATTTTCACCAAACCATTTGTATGGTTCATAGATAAGTCAAGATTTCAATAGATGCCTATGTTGTTTCATTTTCATGTTACTTATACTAAAATATCAACCAACACTTATATCAGAACTATCCTAGAAAAGTCAGTGGTTAAACATTTACCAGCAGTAGCTGAAAATGGTAACAAAAATCCTAGAATCTAGCATCTCTTTATCATCTTACATGTTTTGTGCTTGACGCTTGCCCAAGTGAATGGATGGTCCTATCAGATCACAAGCTGTTCCTCTGCACGTTAACACTACCTCCCTGGATATCCAGGGAATTTTGTTTTCCATGACATTCCAGGGTAAGGACAGGTAGTGAAGAGATGTGAAGCCAGACTGTAACCAGACTAGCTAATAAAAATGCCCTTCTCTTTGAGGCTTCTAGTGAGTCTGTGCACCTGGCCCAGGAGGAGGAGTCAAGAGAATTGGGCCTAGGAAAAGACCTGCCAAGTGCTTCTTTCTGGATGGGCAGACACAGAGCAGACAAATAAGCCCTGTCTTGTTTTGGGATTTTTCTTTCCTCTCACTCTACTCCCCGAGGCGTAGTCTTTAGCTGGGAATTAAACAGAGACTTGGCCCCATGAGAGAGTCAGGTCTGAACTTGGCTTCCAGTCCAAAGCTCTCTCCTTGGCTTTAATCACTTGGAATGTTACTCCAACTTTATCTTATTTACTCAGAGTCTCCTTGGGAGGTGAGCCAGGGATTAATAAAAACAGCTTTTTACATACAGCCCTTTCCAACTTACAAAGTTTTGTCCATGCAAGATGTGTAAGCTCCCTAATGGCCTTGTATGGTGAGTATGGAAGGGCTAGTAAATCTATTGTTGAGAAAAAAAAAGAGGCCTAGAGACATGGTGCCCAGGTATGCTAACACATTGTCTTCTGTGAAACAAAAGCGTTATACCCTAGAGCTAGAAGTGCTCAGAATGACCATAGTCATTTACAATAAAAACGCATCCCACACACTGTCATTGCACCTCCATATTAGGGTTCTGAATTGACACTAAACTTCGGATTAAAGGAATAAGAAACCAGAGTTTAGAAAATTTAAGGAAGTTGTCCGGGATCACACAGCAGAACTGTCAGAGCAGGGGTTTAAATCCAAAACTCAGTTCCCAGTGTTACACCCATATCAAATAGCTAGCTCCTGACCCATGAAATGGTATTTGTGTTAGATAGAAATTATTCATTAATAAAGGAAGGAGAAAGAAAACTAAACCAATTAAGCTTCCACCACTCAGTTGTTAATCAATATTCCCTAAGAACCACATCTTCAGATTGTGCTATGTATAAACTAAAAAGTTATAGAGTAAAACAGGTTAGATCTCTACCATTAAACTGCATATATATATATATATATATATATATATATATATACACACATACATATATACATATGGGGGAGGGTAGCAGTGAATATAAAGGATTCAGTATAAATTGTGTAAATTCTGGACTATTATGAGATCACTGGGAGAGGGAATAAATGGGACAGGGAGATCTTTGAGAGAAAATTACTCCTGAGTCCAAGAAAGTCTTTTTGAGGAAGTGATATTTAAGTTGAGACCAGAATCCAAGTCATAGTGAGGCAGAGACCAGTGTGTGCTTAAGCACAGACAATGGCAAGAGTGGGGCCACAGAGAGGGGGCAAGAGTTGGGTCATAAGGACCACGCCTGTTGGGAGAGATTTGAGGTTTTCTCTCAGTGGGAAATCTTAAAGAGTTTTTGATCAAGGGAGAAATATGAACTAATTTATGTTCAAAATATTACTCTGACTATTGAGAAGAATGAAATTGCAGACAAAATATTTGAGACATAGTAGCGAGAGTTTTATTTTAGAAGCCAGGTGAGATGGTGGCCTAGTCTAGGCCCAGAGCAATATCAGCAAACAGGGAAAACTGTAAGTGATAAATGTGAAATATATGCCAGATAAATTCGAAATATATATCTAGGTACTATAAAATTTCTTATTTAAACTCACAAGCTAGTGATGTAGTTGTTTTTACAGACCTTTATAAATGAGGAAGCTGAGACTGAGAGATTTAATGACCATATTTTGTATTTTCCCTTTTTTCAATTAATAGTGATCTCTTGGGTAGAAAAACTCATATTTGAAACCCAAAGTAGGTGTCATGGTGATGGATATATGGAAAACCCTGTCTGAGAACCCTGTCTACCTCCAGATGTAGAGATCGGCCTAGATAGGTAGCGTCTGGGATTAGAGATTAGTCTAATAGAACTTTGTATTTAGCCTAGCACACCATCAGGTCACCAGTTCCTCTGGATTCCAGGCGCTAGAAGCTGGACAATCTAAATAAGAAAGAAAGAAAGAAAGAAAGAAAGAAAGAAAGAAAGAAAGAAAGAAAGAAAGAAAGAAAGAAAGAAAGAAAGAAGGAAGGAAGGAAGGAAGGAAGGAAGGAAGGAAGGAAGGAAGGAAGGAAGGAAGGAAGGAAGGATGAATTTAACTCAGGCCATAAAAAGATATAGCTGTAGATTGCCTGAGCTGGAAAAATTACTTCCAGATAACTGGACACAAATGTCTCAGGTCACAGATCAGCAGACAAAATCTAAGTTCCAAAGGGTCTGGGGGCTTGCCAGAGGCTCTTAGAATGAGAGACAGATGTGGGCTGACACCAGGTCTGTCAATGCCCAACCATTGCTTCCCACGGCACTAAGCTGTGTCATTTGATCCAAATGTCCTTTTCTGTATCAAACAAACTCTAGGTGTGGAAACTGTGGATCTAATTTCTGCTCCTGGGAGGTCTCTTGCAGAAACACGAGGTCTGTATCCTTTATATAAAGAAGGTATAAACTCCCTAATGGCCAGCCTACCCCTGAGAAGCTTCTTAGAGCATCCCTCGGGATTTGAAAGTCCTATTCTCCCACCTCTGAATTTCCTCTTCCAAGTGCACTCTATACTTTGGGAAAAGATTTTTCTGTCCACCACTTTTACCATGACATGAATTACCATAATAATGAATAAAGAGTCAAATCCTGGTAAGGCATAGGCCCTGAATATTGCCATTTGCTGCTGTGTGACCCCCAAGACAAATCTTTGTTCTGTTATAGGCCTGTTTCATCTATTTGATAAGGACTGTGGGCATCACTTCTAAGGGGGGGCCTGATATTGATGATCGTGGGGATCAGAACTATTAGTTGCACAATTGCAGGTCCCTGGCACAGAGTAGATGCACCAGAACGCTTGGCTGCCTGGTGAAGTGGAGTTCTCAGGTGGAATGTAATGACTGCCAGGCTCTTCCTGCCTCCCACCCCGTCCTCCTTTGCTCTTCCAGAGCGTCAGCTGATGGCCAGAGGTGCCCGGGATTCAGAATCATTTCCTTCCTAGCATTCAAGGGAGAGCCCTGGGCCCCACCCTAGCTCTTCACAGGCTACTGTTTGAGTATAATTGGAGAGAGGCACCTTCCTGTCTTAAAATATCTTCTCCACCCACTGGGAGGAAGTGAGGTGTTGATGAAGGAGCCAGGGCTCTAGGTAAACAGTTGGACTCTCAGCCTGTCATTTCAGCAGCTTAGTTTGTGTCCCTTTGCATCTTGTCCTTCTACAGTTAGAGCCTAAGGTGCTCCATCCGAAATACCCACTGAACACTGACGAGTGCATGTAACGTCTGGGATAAAAGTGTATAAACGGGGCTGGTGAGATGGCTCAGTGGGTAAGAGCACCCGACTGCTCTTCCGAAGGTCTGAAGTTCAAATCCCAGCAACCACATGGTGGCTCACAACCACCTGTAATGAGATCTGATGCCCTCTTCTGGTGTGTCTGAAGACAGCTATAGTGTACTTACATATAATAAATAAATAAATCTTTATAAAAAAAAAAAGCGATAAACGCTCTCACTCAAAGCACATTAGAAATTAAATATTAAGGGCCACTTTGTTATGAATTTTTTAATGATATGATTCCAACAGTCTCTTCTCTGTCACATGGTCTACAGTTTATTTTTTTTAAAAAGCAAAATACAATATAAAATCTTCTTTCCGGGCTGGAGAGATGGCTCAGCGGTTAAGAGCACTGGATGCTCTTCTGAAGGTCCTGAGTTCAAACCCCAGCAACCACATGGTGGCTCACAACCATCTGTAACATGATCAGATGCCCTCTTCTGGTGTGTCTGAAGAGAGCAACAGAGTTCTCACATACATAAAGTAAATAAATAAATCTTTTTAAAAAATCTTTTTAAAAAAAGAGCAACTTCTTTCCACATGTTTCACAGGAAAGTGCTCAGCACATCTTTATTGTCATAATTACACTCCTCGATTGTGAGCTGTGTGAATTAACTCAGCAGGCTCTAGGTTCTCTCAGAAATGGAGCTCTGATTCCAGTGCCTCTCCACCATAACGATCTCCAGTGACTTCCCACCACCTACACTGTATAAAGCCCAAATGTAAAGCTGTAATTGAGGGCTCATAACTCTTAGGGCCCAGCCTCCTTTTACAGTCTGTAGTCTCTGGTGCAGCTCTCTAAAATGATGTATAGGATTTAGTGTCCCACTTCAGTCACTTAACAGATCTCTTTCTCTGTGACACTATAGTAATCTCTACCTCACAGATAACATAGTAGCTTATGATAGCTACTGACTATTGAAGTTATTAACTGCTGGTTAGTGTATAAGAACTTGACACTTGACAAACATTTAATCCTGACGAGAGCCCAGTGAAGTAGTTTTTAAGATGGAAAAAAAACAAAACAAAACTATTAAACAGAGAGAAGTTAAACAGCTGCCAAATACAACAGTTATCAAATACAACAGATTTAGATCCTGAATTAGCTCAGCCCACAGTGTTAACATTGTGCTATAAGACCTCCCTGAGGGCAGATGTTTGAGTGGACTTTGCACACACCAAAGAGCTGTGAAAATTGGCTGTTAATCACTGTCATCACCTCCTCTTCCTTGGATGCAAAGATCTGATTACCTAACAATGTGCCATTCTCAAGGCACTAGCATAGCTGTGCTTTGAACCACATGGTTATTGTCTGTCCCAAATGTTCTTATTTCCTCACTTAAATGTATCTCCCCTCCTCTAGAGTCAGGTAGACCTAGACCGTTAGGTCCCGTCTGCCCAGTGAGGTCCTGTAATACATGGCATAAACCCTCACCCTCTCAAGGGTGGGCATGAAGGCTTCCCGTGTCCCCCTGATCCTCTCCACTTAGTTCATGGTTACTAGATAATTTCTGAACTCCTTTCTCCTAAAAAAAAATTCCATGAAACCAATCAGCAGAGTCCTCTCTTTTCCCAAGAAAAACCTTAATGGGATTTGTTAATGGAGACACAGGACACAGCAGTGTAATTCAAGCAAAGTCCAGCAGATGGCAGAGCATTCATAATCACAGCAGCCCTGGGGGAGGGTGGGTAGTAATAGCAGATATTTGCACAATATTATCCACAGGCATCCTGAGCCACATTTTATTTATTATTTATTTATTTATTTATTTATTTATTTATTTATTTATTTATTTATTTGGTTTTTTCGAGACAGGGTTTCTCTGTATAGCCCTGGAACTCACTTTGTAGACCAGGCTGGCTTCGAACTCAGAAATCCACCTGCCTCTGCCTCCCAAGTGCTGGGACTAAAGGCGTGCGCCACCAAGCCCAGCCACATTTTATAAATGAAGGAAAATGGGAAACGTTTTAAAACAGAATAATCTTTTTAAAACAGGCAAGTTGAGTTGATTTCAAGAATCCAACAGAAAAGCCCTGGATGTCCCTTTACAGTTAGGTAGCTCATTCCTTGCAAGTGTGTGAACTATGACTAGGGGCTTTAATTCCATAAAAACCTTCTAATCTTAAATATTTAGGTTGGGAGAGATATATGAAATATCTTAATTCATATTTATATTAGTGTTAAAAGTTCCAGATGTGTTCTTTTGAAAGTGGGAATGTTTGAAACAGTGGCTTACCATTTAGCCCAGGCTCCTATAGCTTGCAGTCCTGCCTCTTGCCTTCTGGTTACTAGGCCACTATGGTGACATGGGCCACTATAGCAAGCCTCAAATATATAAGACCAGGTTTTACTGTGTAACCCTGACTTGTCTAGAACTCTCTGTACACTAGGCTGACCTCAGACTCAGAGAGAATCACCTGCCTCTGCCTCCTGAGCATTGGGAACAAAGGTACGCACCATCATGCACACTGATGAATTCTTGTTTATTTTTGGTGTTTTCAGACAGGGTCTCGTGTATCCAAGGCTGGCCTCAAACTCCCTTTGTAACCAAGGACGACCTAGAACTCCTGAGCCTTCTTTTCCTCTACTTCTCTCTACAACGCTTACAGGTATGTGCCGCTACACCCAATTCATCTTGATGCCAGCAATGGAACCCAGAATTCCATTCATGCTAGACAAGGTCTCAAACAACAGAGCTACATCCCTACCCCACCCCACATAAATATATTTTTTAACGATTTATTTATTTATTATATGTAAGTACACTGTAGCTGTCTTCAGACACTCCAGAAGAGGGCATCAGATCTCATTATGGATGGTTGTGAGCCACCATGTGGATGCTGGGATTTGAACTCAGGACCTCTGGGAGAGCAGCCAGTGCTCTTAACTGCTGAGCCATCTCTCCAGCCGTGCATGTGATTTCTAGGGACCTGAAGAGCCACAAGCATGTCAGTGAAGAAAAGGACAGATTGTAGGAAGTTCCTTAGGGTCAATTTGCTTCCCTGTGGCTATGGTTATTGCCACCGGGTTCCATTTATCAGGAGATTGGTTATTCCAGACATTTGAAAGAACAGTTTATAAGAGCATTATTCTTGGGATATCCTCAAGAAGCTCCTAGCCTGGGGCTGGAGAGATGGCTCAGCGGTTAAGAGCACTGACTGCTCTTCCGAAGGTCCTGAGTTCAAATCCCAGCAACCACATGGTGGCTCACAACCACCTGTAATGAGATCTAATGCCCTCCTCTGATGTCTGTAGTCAGCTACAGTGTACTTAAAAAAAAAAGAAGAAGAAGAAGCTCCTAGCCAGTAGATAGGAGATATAAAATTGAGAGGGGTACATCTGCATAAGGATCCAAAAAAAAAAAGGAGTAAAATAATAAAATCTACAATTCCAAATTTAGGATCAGAAATTTGGTATTAGAATGTCAGACTTTGGAGCTGGGTGTGGAGATGCACGTTTAATCCCATAAGAGGTAGGCAGATCTCTGGGAGTTGAAGCCAGACTGGCCTGCATAGTGAGTTCCAGGACAACCCAGGGCTGTGTAGGGAGACCTTGTCTCAAAGCTCATGTTAGATTTTCAGCACACTCAAATGGTATGAAAGGTTTTCCCTGCCATGAACTCCAGATGTAAGTTTGTATACTTTGTAAACTTTGTAAATCCTCAAGGCATGAAAGTGGCCAGGCCCCAGTCTGAGGAACTCCAGTAGCCAGGCCCCTCCCCTAGACCTTCCTAACTGTCATAACTGTCACAAGGTCATCCCCAGCCCCTCAGCAGGACCCTCCTCTGATTATGCTACTTTTAAGGGAAAAGACTGGCGGGGGCAGGGGGGACAGACACCAATCCCTGATTAGGAAAACCCACCAATCCCTGAACTACAGAGATCCACCAATTCCTGAGCTCCCCCAAACTCAGGACTTGAAATCCTATCAGTCCTTACCCTGGAAATCTCCATCCTAGAAAGCTCTACTCCCCCAAAACTACTATATAAGCACTTCACTTTGTCCACTTTCCTGCTGCTGTCTGCTCCCTCCTGGGAGCATAGGCAGCCTCATGGATTCATCCCTCCTCACCCTGGACACTCTAACAATAATCTCTTTGTGAGATCGCTGACTGGTGTGACTCTCTGGAAAAAGACAGTAAGCACTGAAGAGAAGAAGGGGAGAGAAGGAGCGGGACTGAGGCTCCTGAGCTCAGCTGGGGATCCCCTCCCCTGAAGCTGCAACACCTCTGCTGAGGAACACCCCATTCTAATCTGTGAGTTCCAGATTTTAGGTTCTTGTTGAGACAGCATCTTACTGTGTTTCCCGGACTGATTTTAAATCTCCTGCACCCAAGAGATCCTCCCACCTCAGCCACAAGTGCTGGGATTATAGGTGCATGCGACCAAATCTGGCATCAATGGCAACAAAGTCTGAGATTCTTTTACTTTTTTTTTTTTTTTTTTTTTTTGAGCTGTTGCCCTTTCTGATTGGATGAGAAGGTGTCCTGGGACTCAGAAGCCCAGGAACCACACAGCTCTGAAGTGGGACAACTTAGTAAGATACTGTCTCAAACAGGAATCCTTGCAGGTTCAGTCTGAAGTACTGGGGTTGGGGCATTAAAATACAGTAATTACACCAACACCTAACCTCCACTAACTGCTTTCTATGTGCTGTGCATCACTTGAAGCGCTTCATTCGAGCTATTGTTACTACTACCTCAGGTGAGTTCTAGTGTCAGCCCTAACTTACGGATGAGGTATAGATAGAGAGGTTAAGCAGCTTCCCGAAGGTCATACATGTGAGAAGTACAGAAATGGAACCCAACCATAAGTAGCCTGGTGCCAGAGCACAAGCTTTTTTTTTTTTTTTTTTTTTTTTTGGTTTTTCGAGACAGGGTTTCTCTGTATAGCCCTGGCTGTCCTGGAACTCACTTTGTAGACCAGGCTGGCCTCGAACTCAGAAATCCGCCTGCCTCTGCCTCCCGAGTGCTGGGATTAAAGGCGCGCGCCACCACGCCCGGCGAGCACAAGCTTTTTTAACCACCGTCATAAGTACTTCTTGATTCTTGGATTCCATTAGTAAATATTGGGCTGATCAAGAAAAACCTGGAGTTACCATAAAACAAATGATAGCTCAGTAGCAACATCTTGGGTTTTAGTGATGTAATCTCTATGTCCTGTGATAATGAAAAACTCATGTAATAAGAACTGGAGCTCTAAAAAAAATTATTCATTTGTGAAATTAGAAGAGTTCAGTTTAAGTCATTACAGTCCAGGAGTCTTAGAACTTTATCCTCAACTCTGAAGCCTCAGGTCTACTTCCAGTCATGTAGTGAATATTTCCTAAAGTCTAATTCCTATAGCAGAATTTTAGCTTTTGAGAGTAAGTAGATCCTTGAATTTTTAATAGTGAATTCTGGGAGAGTAAGGTGTTAACTGTTAAATCTGGAATTATTGAGGTTCTCAAGATTGGAAATTGGGATTCCAGGAATGAAATATGAGATTGCAGTAGTAGAATGTAAACTCCAATAATAGGATCCTGGCTACAGAGACTACAGTGCAGCACTGCAGAAGTAGAGGGTCACGTGATTCCAAGAATAGAGCCTGGAGCTCTAGTGCCGGAAGCTTAAGCCTTGATTACAGAACCTGAAGTTATTAGAAAGTAAAAACCCGAAGTTTAGGTTATAGAGTCTGAATTGGAGACAGGTGAGATCGTCTCAGGTCTACGGCCAGGCCTGAGAATGAGTTTCATCCCTGTGGCCACAGGGGAGGAAAGAGCCAACTCCCAGCAACTTGTCCTCTGACGACCACACGAATGCTGTGGCACATGTATAGCAGTCTCCATTCAAATAAATGTAATTTAAGTGTTTTTAAAAGAAGAATCTGGGTTTGCCAAACTAGAAGTTGTAATTCCAAAAGCAGTGTCTTGGGCTTTAACAGTGGAGCCTTTGGGCAGGGCACTGGAGAGATAGCTCAGTGGTTAAGAGCACTGGTTGATTTTAGAGTTCCCTGACTCACAAGCATCTGTAACTCTGGTTGTAAGGCATCCAGTGCCTGCCCCTGACCTTCAAATGCATCAGGCGAACCCACAGTACACATACAGGCAAAATACTCATGAAATATTTGTACTTGATATTTCAAAAATAGTGAAATCTGTTCAGCAGGAGAATATAAGACTTCCAAAATAGGATCTAGAGTTTAATTATAAATGACTGTGTTTCTAGAATTGCGTCTACAACTCAGTTGAGTAAATTGCATAGATTTGTAGCAGAATATGAACTATTGCTAATAGAATTAGGCATTCTCAGAGTAGATCCAGGAATCCAACATTAGAATTTAGTGTTGCATTCCAGTAGAATAATAAAGAGTTCCAGTTGAGCCGAGCATCGGTGGCACATGCCTTTGGTTCCGGCACTTGGGAGGCAGAGGCAGGCAGATTTCTGAGTTTGAGGCCAGCCTGGTCTACAGAGTGAGTTCCAGGACAGCCAGAGCTCCAGTGAAACCCTGTCTCAAAAACAAAAACAAACAAACAAAAAAACCAAACAAACAAACTAAAAAAACAAAACAGAAAAAGAAAAAGAAATTGGAGTGGTTAATTTTCTTCTCAGGTTTCAATCTTTATCATGAGCTAGTAGGTGGATTTGTGTTTCTGCACAAAGAAAGAAAGGAAGGAAGGAAGAAAGGGAAAGAAAAGAAATGAAAAAAAAGAAATGCTTTCTATTCAGTGAGAGGAGATTCCTAGACAGAGAGGAGTAGCTGTACTGCCACTTTTAGAATCATGTAGAATCTAATGGAACCTTCCAACCAACTTTAGTGCGGCTGATGAAAGCAACTTTCCACTCCATGAGCCATGTGATCAGACCTGTGACATGCTGTGGGATGTCTCCAAGGGAAGACCTGCTCTGGTCCTGACAAGTTAGTCAGGAGTAAATCAATACAAGGCTGACATAGTGAGAAATGTAGTCCATGGCTAGAGTGCATGGGCTTTTGTTAGTCAGACAAGGAAGAAAGCTCTGTGTGGGCTGAAGAGGGAGGGCTCAGAGGAGGCCTTCTGAAGGGCTGGGGAGAATTTACATAGAAAGTAGGAGCTTGCTCATGGGGGATGCTCAAGTGAAAACATGGAAATAGGACCAGCATTCTGCATGCCAGCAGTTTCTTTCAGCAGGGAAACACTTGTTGTCTACTGTTCACCAGGGTCAATATAGGTCCTTACAAACAGACAGCATAATTAGTGGTCTCAGCCTCTAGAAGACAGAAAAAACAGTTATAGACTGAGAAAGGGGAAACCAAAGGGCACAGAGAACATAGGCTCAAAGTATAAAATGTATGTGTATGAGACTATCTTTCCATAGCACAGTCTCACAATGAATATACACACTCAAAAAGTTGAGTTTTGTTTTGTTGGGCTTTTTGTTGTTGTTGTTGTTGTTTGGTTTTGAGACAGGGTCCTGGAACTTGCTTTTTTTTGCCATGCTGGCCTCCAACTCAGAGATTGGCTTGCTTCTGCCTCCCAAGTGTTGAGATTCTCCTGAGTACTGGGACTAGAGGCATGTGCTACTATCACCCAGTAAAAATTTTAATTTTTATAGGTACACATTCCCAGAAATTTACAATGACTTTATACAGATCTGTGCTTGAAAAGTTGACCCACAGATTAACTAGCCTTGAGACTAGGTAAGCCCTTTGACATTTTTTTTCTTTTTTTTAAAGATTTATTTTATGTATATGAGTACACTGAAGCTGTACAGATGGTTGTGATCCACCATGTGGTTGCTGGGATTTGAACTCAGGACCTTCGGAAGAGCAGTCAGTGCTCTTACCCACTGAGCTATCTCGCCAGCCCCCCTTTGACATTTTTGAGTTAGTCTCTTTATACAGAGGGGCTAATGGTACCTTCCTTAAAGAGTAGTGTGAACATTCATGAGTGCGTGCGTGTGTGTGCACGTGCGCGAGTGTGTGTGTGTGTGAGCGTGTGTGTGTGTGTGTGTGTGTGCGAGCGTGTGTGTGTGTGTGTGTGTGTGTGTGTAAATCATCATGTGGTAGTCATTATTATGGACACAGTGTTATAAGGATACAAAGGGAGGGCTAGAGACCTGGCTCAGTGGTTAAGAGTGCTTGCTATTCCTGCAGAGGACTCAGATTTGGTTCTGAGCACCTATGTCAGATAGCCCACAACTGCAAATAACTCCAGTTCCAGGAGATCCAATATCCTCTTCTGGTCTCTGTGGCCACCCAAATGCATATCTACTTACTTATACACAAATATACTACACACAAAAAAATAAAATAAAATTCTTTTAACTGGGGCTTGAGAGACGGCTCTATATTTGCTGCTCTTCCAGACAACCTGAATTTGGTTCCCAGCCGCCCTCTTCTGACCTATATGGGTATCATATGCATGTGTTCTCTCTCTCTCTCTCTCTCTCTCTCTCTCTCTCTCTCTCTCTCTCTCTCTCTTTCTCTCTCTCTCTCTCTCTCTCTCTGTGTGTGTGTGTGTGTGTGTTGTGCGTGAGACACATACCTAAATTTAAAAAAGTAATGGTGAAAGGAGAGAAGCTAGAGAAATGACTCATATGTTAAGAGCAGTGGCCCTGGGTTTAAATCTCATAGTGCTAACAACTGTATACAATTACAGTTCCAAGAGATCCAATACTCTCTTTTGGCCTCCATGGGCGTGCCATCATCATGTTGCATAAACATACATGCAGGCAAAATAAACATAAATAAATGTAAGTAAAACTAATTTTTAAAAAATGCAGCTGGGCCTGGTGATCCATGCCTTTAATCCTGGCATATGGGAGGCAGAGGCAAGTGGATCTCTGTGAATTCCAGGATAGCTGGTTTACATAGTCAGTCGTAGGTTAACCAAAGTTACATTGTTACAAAACAAAACAAAAAACCAGCTCCCCACCAAAGACCACAAAGGTGCTCACAATGTGAGTTGAGTTCTGCATAGTCTTTGGGTAAGGAAAAGAACACTTCAGACAGAAGAAACAGAAATTAGGTACACAGAAGGCAGGTAGAGAAAAGAAACAGAAATTAGGTACACAGAAGGCAGGTAGAGAAAAGGTACTTTGGAGGGCTTGGTCATTGATGAGGCTCAGCTCAGGTTAGACATTCAATGGGATTCCATGTCATGCTGGTGTCTTTACATAGTGACCAAAACTTGATGTATTGTTAAGAGAGTCATTCTACAAAAATACATTAATTAAGGTCAGGTCCTAACTGGGTAGTAGACTAATCGGAGATGGGATAACTAAGCCTTTTAAATTACATTTAGGTTATTTGTTGTATGGTGTGGAACTCAAAGGAAAACTTGTGGGAATCAGTTCTCTAGTCTTTTAGTCTAGGCCATTAGTAAAGCACCCCTCTGGGTGTCTGTAAAGGTGTTTCTGAGAGGATTAACTAAGGGTGTGTGTGAGAGATTTGTCTTGAATGTAAATGGTACCATCCAAATATAAATTGAGACCCATATGGGGAAGGGAAAAAGGAGAAAGGCCATCTCGCTCCTCTCCCTCCCTCGACGTCTGCTTCTGTGGCCACCATAAAGTAAGCTGCTTGTTCACCATCCTTTCCCCACCAGGATGGCCTGAAAACTGTAGGAGCCAAAACAAACCTCTCCTTGCTGGTTTTGCTCAGGTATTTTGGTATAGCAACAAAAGTCTGACTAACACAGAGAGACAGTCCTGCTTACATATAGCCTGTAAAAATGTAGGGGAAAGGTCCTACATGCATACACCCATGACTATCGAGCCAGAGGCCCCTATCATGTTTTACCCATCAAATTTTCTCTGTGTGTATGTTTATTTCACCTTCACTTAGCAACAAGGTGTTTTAAAAGACTAAAGTCAGGATTATATGGAAAGGAGAATAGAAAGAAAAATAGCTCTAGAAAACGGTTAAAGTCCTACCTATCATATGATGTGATTTTTGCCAGGTTAATTCTCCTCTCAGAGACTTAGTTTACAAAGCTACAAAGTGAAAGTGCCAACCCTTTGTGTGTGTGTGTGTGTGTGTGTGTGTGTGTATGTGTGTGTGTGTGATTTTTTTTGAGACAGGGTCTCACTAGCCCTGGCTGGCATGGAACTCACAGAGATCCTCCTGCCTCTGCCTCCCAAGTGCTGGGATTAAAGGCATGTGCCACTACCACCCAGCTCAGTGTCTATTTTTCAAGAAGGATCAAGCTAAGCATGGTGATGCATGCCTTTAATCCTAGTACTCTGGAGGCAGAGGCAGACTGAGTTCAAAACCAGTCTAACCTACATAGTGAGTTCAGGACAGCCAGGCTACAAAATAGAGAGATTGTCTAAGAGGGGAGGGGGAGCAGAGGAGAAAGAGAGGCAGAGAGAGAGAGAGAGAGAGTCATGTTTGATTAACAGTTGGACGCAGTGGACACTCTCTGCTCCCCAGTGGTGGTAACACACTACCGCTGTCTACTCTTCCTGGTCTTGCAGCTACCAATAAACTTTTCTCCTTATTTGTCCTTTTCTCTGTTTTGTGGCTTCTGCTTTCTACCTTCTCTGTTTGTAAACTTTTGTTTCAACATGAGGGCTGATGACTTCATTTAGTAACTAACATGTTGCCTGTTCAGGGCTTCACAATGCAATGAGCATTAATAATTCTCTTTTTCTCTTTTTTTGTTTGTTTTTACCGGTTTTTTTTTTCTTATTTTTTCTTTTTTGTTTTTGAGCATTAATAATTACTAAGGTGCTGCAGATCCTCTTGGTCCCTTGTCTGCGTGGAACGCTTCTCTGGTCACAGGTGGGCAAGGAGTCGGTGGGGATTGACAGACAGACTGGACACAAAAGAGTGTGGATCTGAATGTAATTTGTCAAATCGAGCATCAAACTATCAAACTTTTTTTTTTTTTTTTTTTTTTAGTTTTTCGAGACAGGGTTTCTCTGTGTAGCCCTGGCTGTCCTGGCACTCACTTTGTAGACCAGGCTGGCCTCGAACTCAGAAATCCGCCTGCCTCTGCCTCCCCAGTGCTGGGATTAAAGGCGTGCGCCACCATGCCTGGCGCATCAAACTTTTTATACAGAAGAAAATAGGGAAGTTGGGTGACACACCGGAAAGGTACAAAGAGGTTACTGGATTCTTAAACAAAACAGAGGAATGCAAACATGGAAGAACTGGCAGGAACCAACTGGAATAAAATTCAGTGTTAACAACTGGGATCAAAAACAACTCCACCTAAGGTCCACTTAATCTTAGAAGCCAGGGTCAAGGGCTTCATGCCCTTGCCATAGTTCCTACTCTAGTCTATTGTATAGTCCACCTTCCCCCGAGGCCATAGTAAACACTTGTGTATGGGTGTAACTCAGCTATCTATAGTTCTAAGTATCTACTCTGGTTCCTCTTTAGGTCACAAACTTCCTTCTTCCTAGATAATGGTAAATTTCTGTGTAGGGTAGTGATTTAGCTATCCATGCCCAAGGTCGGATCAAGGACTGCCTAGAATCTAACTATAGCTATATGTCAAAATATCAATCTTTAGGAGCACTTGTAATAAAGCAATATTAAGGGAAAGCACACAGATCCGTTTACCAACTAAAGCAAGGACATTGGAGCATTCCTTATACAGGATGCCGCGGTTCCAGGAGACTAAGTTTCCATGAACTTTTCGCCTTAGGACAGCGCCTAGGTTTTCACTACTGGCGTGGATGTAGCACTAAGGGGATGGTGCTTCCCAGCTAATGCCTACCCCACACCAACTAAGTGGGACGAAGTGTGTGAACTGAGCAAGAGCACAGCAAAGTCCTTAGGGAATGTGCATTCCTGTTACTAGAGAATTCTAAATCAAGGAAAGCGAAGTTATGTGTGGCAAACTGGGAACACTGGAGCGGGCAAAACCTTCCTCAGCCAGTTTGCAACTTGCTTACCTTTTGCTTGCCCTGCCGCCACACAGGAAACACTGCTTTCTTTTGCCTCTGTGACTACATGCTCGTTTCCACCTCTCTGATCAGTCTCAATTCCGCCCTGATATCCTGTGTCTTCATGTAACATTTCACATCCCTCAGGGCTCTGTGCTGGGTAAATTTTGATTGTTTTATTTTGTTTTGTCAACTTGATATAAACTAGAGTAATCTAGGAAGAGGGAACCCCAACTGAGAAAATGTCTCCATTAGATTAGCCTGTAGGTAAGTCTGTGGGGGTATTTTCCTAGTGATTGACATAAGAGGGCCCAACCCACTGTGGGCAGTGCCACCCAAGGTCTGGGTTTTATAAGAAAGCATACTGAGCAAGCCAGTGAGCATGCTTTAGTTTCCTGTCTCCAGGTTCCTGCCCTGACTTCCCTTCATGGTGGACTGAATGCTGTTAAGAATGAATTAAACCGCCGGGCGTGGTGGCGCACGCCTTTAATCCCAGCACTTGGGAGGCAGAGGCAGGTGGATTTCTGAGTTCAAGGCCAGCCTGGTCTACAAAGTAAGTTCCAGGACAGCCAGGGCTACACAGAGAAACCCTGTCTCGAAAAACCAAAAAAAAAAAAAAAAAAAAAAGAATGAATTAAACCTTTTCCTCTCTGAGTAGCTCTTAGTTGTGTTTTACCACAGTTAGAGAGAAGGCTAGGATGGGGCTTTTTTGGCTTCCCTTCTCTCATTCCTTATGATCTGTGTATTTCATTGCAATCTTTAGGGCTCTTTGAGATGAATTCCATAGAACTTACTTACTTACTGTATTTACTTATTTATTTATTTATGCACACCTATGGGGATGGAGAGATATTTCAACAGTTAAAAGCATGTACTGTGGGCTGGAGAGATGGCTCAGTGGTTAAGAGCACTGACTGCTCTTCCAGAGGTCCTGAGTTCAATTCCCAGCAACCACATGGTGGCTCACAACCATCTGTAATGGGATCTGTTGCCCTCTTCAGGTGTGTCTGATGATAGTAACAGTGTACTCATATACATAAAATAAATAAATAAATCTTTAAAAAAGAAAGCATGTACTGCTCTTACAGAGGATCCCAATGTGGTTCCTAGCAACCACATTGGGAGCTGGTAACCATCTGCAGCTTTAGCTCTAGAGAATCCCAGCACTTATGTGCACATACCCACACAGAGAAATAAAATGAATCTTAAAAAAAAAAAAGCCAGGCACGGTATAAACACAGTTCTGTTGTGAAGACAGAAACAGGAAGGCCAGTGGGCTTGCTGGCCACTAGCCTAGCTCTAGGTTCAGTGAAAGCCCCTGTTTCAAGGCAGTGAGGCAGAAAGTGATGGAATGGGATAGTAACATCTTCCTTTGGCCTCCATATGCACACAAGCACTTATTGCACACACATGTGCATGTACCATACATTTGTGTGTGTGTGGTGCTAGGAGTCACACCCAGCACAAACACTCCATCACTGTGCCATGTCACCAGCCTTTATTAAGTTTATTCTTTTCTTTTTGTTGGTCACCATCAGAGTTTCTCCCCTTCTACAGAAACCTGTATCCCTCTCCGAGCAGATCGATGCCTCTTTGCTCTGGGAAGATTGCTCTGAATCTTCCAGGCAAAACTAGTCACACTAGTATTCCTTTCATATTGTAAATATATGTAACATTTCCATGTTTTACCACAAGAGTCCTCCTCACTGATAGCACTTAAAGGGATCTTCTCTTCTTGAAGCCAGTGGACAGAAATATTATAGAAATATATTAAGTAAAATGTAAGATTGGGAGATGCTAGAAAAGGTTCTATTCCTAGCATAATCAAGTGTCCTCTCCAAATTGAGTCCTAATAGTCCTAAACAATGGGGTGAAGATATATCGGAGGTGTGCTTGAATTCCAAGCTTCTTCTGACTCCCCAGGAACTGTAGAAGTGACCCACTGTCTCCGATGGGAAGATAAATGTCCACCCCCCGCCCCAAGTTGGTAATTTACAAAAACACAGATCCCTAGGCTTTTCCCTGATTCCCCCCCTGGCCACCAAATTTATAACTGTTACTAATTAGAACAGGTAGGTAAATATGGGGTCTGCTAAGAAGGAAAAAAAAAAATATTCCAAAGTAGCCATAGAACCTGGCTCCCAAGTGCCAGGAAAATGTGCTTGAGGGCAGGGTAAATGAGAGTCAAGCTAGGCTGGGAAGAGAAGAGGTTACAATATTGAAGTGCTTTCCTGTGACAGGATTTGGCGTCTTACAAGGGGCCGAACACATGATTATGTACACCACTTTTGTTAGTTATCATTACAAGTTCCATTTAGAAATAAAAAAGAGTGATGTCCGCATGAATCTGTGCTAGGTCCTTTGCATGTTATGGTTGTTGCTTGGTGTGTGTGTGTTGGGGGGGGGGGGGGAGGACTCCTAACAGTGGAAGTAGGGATATCTCTGACTCTTTTGCCTGCTTTTGGGACTACTTTTTCCTACTGGGTTGCTTTACCCAGCCCTGATGTGAGGGTTTGTGCCTGGTCTTACTCTCTCTTGTTGTTCAGTTGATGTCTCTCAGAGGCCCACTGTTTTCTGGGGGCACACAAGAGGCAAAATGGATCTGGAGGAAGGGGGAAGATAGGGGGACTAGAAGGAATAGAGGGAGGGGAAGCTGTGGTCAGTATATATTGTATAAGAGAATAAAAAATAAAAGAAGAAAAAGAAAAATCAAGTTTCCTTTTCTCTGAAGAAAAAGAAGAAACATGGAGTGTTTTGTGAATCCCTGTACCGGCCTGTATGCCCAAGGTCTGTATACAAATGGAGATCTGTGGTGGCTCTGGCCTGGCTGGAGCAGACAAGGAGTTGCACTACAAGGGGAGAGGGGAGTCAAGGTGGTCACTGCTCTCTTCCATGGCTGCTGCCACTCTAGACACCGCCTCTATGCTGGCTCCAGCAAGGAGGGGAAGCACAATAGCAGCAGCTGCTCAGGAGTCAGCTCAGAAATGGCAGAGCTCAGCAACTAGGAACCAAGGTCGAGATCACAGGGTGGGAAATGACCTCAATGGGCCCAGGCAACTTCCAAAGGTGAAAGCTTCAGAAGAGAACTCCTTTCCACTAAGTGTTAAAGCTTTTATATGACAGCAGCTCTCAGACAATCCTCGATGAAGTAATTCTCAAATACCTTTATTCCTTCTGCGTAGGGTCTTATATACATTTTAGGGGTAGGTTGGGGTCTGACAGCAGATGTTTTCTATTGTCTTGATCTGAGATGTCAGGGATGCCTCATCTGCACATGGAGGTGAAGCGCCTGCTGTCCTCTGGGGCTTCTGAACCCACCCTACCTTACCAAGTTTCCTGGCACAGTTCATTGACCCACATCCCTGTGCCACACTTGCACAGGGTCTATCCTAATCTTCTTACTGTTCCAATGTAAGGTATGCACTGTTGAAGCAAAAGCTAGAGGAGCTGTAGAAAATGACAGAGATTACCATAACCTCCATGGGAAACCATGGCGATAGGAATTAAAAGGCTCAGATGACCGAGACCAAGGGTGTAGCTCAGCCATGCTGCAAGAGAATTCAAGTGGAAAGTGCACAGGGAGCTTCGTAATCTATCTGCTCAGAGTACCTGGCCTGGAGAATGGCTTCATGTCAAGGCCACTACTATTCCACAGTCACCTGTGACAACTATGCTTGTGGTAGGACGCACTTACCAACTTTTGGGTGATCCATCTATTTAGTATTTCTTTAAAAAAGAAAACCAGTCTGGAGAGGGAACTTAGCGTTGAAGCACTTATTCTGCATTCTGTTCCCAGCACCCCACAGCAGCTCACTCCAATTCCCAAGATTCTGACCCTCTCTTCTGACCTCTGTGGGTACCGCACACATGTGGTGCACAGATATTTATGCAGGTAAAACATCCATACACATAAAATAAAAATATAAATATTTAAAATTACATCCTGAACAATCCTTAAGATAGGTTTGGCCTACAGGCTAAAACTAGATACTTTGAGCTTGGTATCTGACTAAAGGCTATGTGCACATAGTTTTCATCTCAATACATTGGGGATAAGGTCAATAGTAGAGCCTTAAATAGCATGCATGAGGCCCTAGGTTCAATCCCCAGTATTTCAAGTAAACAAAATAACTTTTTTTTTTTTTTTGAGAATATGGGATGATGTTAAGGAGTTGGAGTCTGGAATTTAATATATCTACATAACACCTACATTAGTTCTACAAATTAGTTTAACCTTTAGTAACTCCTGTATTCTTTTTTTTTTTAAAGATTTATTTATTTATTTATTATATGTAAGTACACTGTAGCTGTCTTCAGACACTCCAGAAGAGGGCGCCAGATCTCGTTGCGGATGGTTGTGAGCCACCATGTGGTTGCTGGGATTTGAACTCTGGACCTTCGGAAGAGCAGTCGGGTGCTCTTACCCACTGAGCCATCTCACCAGCCCCCTCCTGTATTCTTTAGTTCCCCTTTAAAACAGATACCTGGCCGGGCGGTGGTGGCGCACGTCTTTAATCCTAGCACTCGGGAGGCAGAGGCAGGCGGATTTCTGAGTTGGAGGCCAGCCTAGTCTACAAAGTGAGTGCCAGGACAGCCAGGGCTACACAGAGAAACCCTGTCTTGAAGAAAAAATAAATAAATAAATAAATAAATAAATAAATAAATAAATAAATAAAACAGATACCTGTCCTACTAATTGAGAATTAAATTAGATAATTTTGTAGTGGGTATATGTTAGTTACTATGCTCTTGAGTAAATGTTGGAGACAAAGGATGTACAACATGACAATATGGTATGCTGAAGATGAATGTAGGGATGACATACTCAGGAAGTTTAGGTAGAATAGTAAGGGAACTTAATCACAAAAGATATTAATAAGGCAGCGATATTAATCCATGCAAATTGTGCGTCAAGGCAACCAATAAAAGCAGAGCTGAAAACAATTATAGAGTAGAACCTTGTTCTGCCTAATTAACAGCCTAGGAAATAACTTTCTGCCATGGTTTGGAAGATAATACACATCAATCATCCATCTTTACCTCACTCAGGCAGATTCTAAGACATCTGCTTAAATCTTAAAAATTACAGAGGAAACATCACTTAGAGATCACTATGAACAGGGTATAATTCATACTCTAGTTCAAAAATGGTACCCTCCGAATATAGCAACATGAACCATGGCTCTTGGAGTTGTCCACTACAGCATCTCTGTGAAAGGTTATCTTTAAATCTGTCTTTCCCTGTTCTACCATATCTCTTGTTGTGATGTAATTTTATGGGGACACAGCATACTTGGAGTTAAACACTGAATTAAAACAATCAGGTATGTCCCATATACAGTTTTTTTTTTTAGTCTGGCTTCTTGGAATGAATTTAATGGAATCCTATAAGCTCTCATTACTTAACAATAAGTTAAGGTGCTTGCTTCTTTAACTGTCATCTGATAGGAAAAATATAATAAAATAAATAAATATAAAGGTCCAACTATTTTGAGTGTCCCCAAATAGATAAATGAGATACTTAAAAAAAAATACTAGTCATAAAAAGACTACACATGCCAGGCAGTAGTGACACACGCCTTTAATCCCAGTACTTGGGAGGCAGAGGCAGGTGGATTTCTGAGTTTGAGGCCAGCCTAGTCTAAGAGTGAGTTCCAGGACAGCCAGGGCTACACAGAGAAACCCTGTCTCAAAAGACCAAAAAGACTACACACTTAATCAGGTGTGGTGGTGTATGCCTTTAGTTCCAGCACTCAGGAGGTACATCTCTGAATTTAAAGCCAGTCTAGTTACAAACTGACTTCCAGACCAAACAGGACTACACAGTGCAAACCAAAAACAAAACACAGCAGACTGCACACCAATTTCTGCAGTCTGTACTGTTTCCCCCTTTCTCTCTCTCTCTTTTTTTTGTTTTTTTTTGTTTTTTTTTTTGTTTTGAGACAGGGTTTCTCTGTGTAGCCCTGGCTATCTTGGAATTCACTCTGTAGGCCAGACTGGCCTTGAAGCTCCTTTTCTTTATTTCCTTGAATTATTCTTAAAATTTAAGGCCAATATCCCTAGGAAACTCTTATCTAGCTTTTATTTAGAAAGCATGTATTTAAGCCAGGTAGTGGTGGCACGCACCTTTAATGACAGTGCTCAGGAGGCAGAGGCAGGCACATCTCTTGAGTTTGATGCCAGCCTGGTCTACAGAGTGAATTACAGAACAGCCAAGGCACTGGGCATGGTGGCACACACCTTTAATCCTAGCACTTCGGAGGCAGAGGCAGACAGATTTCTGAGTTCGAGGCCAGCCTGGTCTACAAAGTGAGTTCCAGGACAGCCAGGGCTATACAGAGAAACCCTGTCTCGAAAAACCACACAAAAAAACCAAACCAAACCAAACCCAAAGCATATATTTAACAACTACACACATACACACACACAATTTAGAAATGTAACCATTTAATTCATGTTTATGCCAAGATCCATATAATTTACTAAAGTTTCACCTATGTTTTTACCTTTATTCTATGCCTACCCACCTTGAAAACATAATTCTTTGTTGAGCATTTCAAAATATTTTTGTTCAGAAAAAGGAAAGTATAGAAATGAGACAAAAAAGAATATTGCTTCTTTTAATTTTATTGTAAAGTATGTGAAGTTACCAAGGAAGCCAGCAGAGTATGTCAAATGCCTGGTGCTTGAGTTGCAGGCAGTTTAAGCCACCTGACATTGGTGTTGGGACTAAGCTCAGGTCTTCTACAAGGGCAGTGCACCCTTAATTCACCGAGTCACCTCTCCTTAAATCCTTTATACAAAAGGAAGACCAGAATAGAGAGCTGCTGACAGCAGGATAAAAGGAGATAATGACCAGAATTACTTTCAGAAACTAAAATGTGATCAAAATGCAAAGGGGTATATGTATATAAAGTTTATTAGTACTGATAAAAATAACATCCTTGAATAGATGACAAAATCCCTTCTTGAGAATTCCCAGGTGAGCTTCTGAACTTCGAGAGCAGAACAAAGCTTACACTCAGAAGTCTCTTAATGGATTGATGATGGACTTTACTGGGTGATGTGGGTGGACACGGCAACATAATGCCCGAGTCTGGACCAGAACACAAATTTTCTCACATCTAGATATACTCTCTCTTTTCATCTACAACATTGCCCACTGCTCTCTGCTTCACAATATGTGCCTTTGGACAGGCAAAGGAACGACTAAATTCTGGAGTAAGTAGACCAGCTACAGATATTGACCTAACAATGGATGAGATTATTTTAAACAATGCCCACATGAGAATTAATTTAGTATGGAGAATAGAGGAGAAATAGAAAAGACAACAATTAACAGAAGCACTAAAGGAAATATCTCCTCTTTTGTACTGTTATTTTATTACAATGGATGAGATTATTTTAAACAATGCCCACATGAGAATTAATTTAGTATGGAGAATAGAGGAGAAATAGAAAAGACAACAATTAACAGAAGCACTAGAGGAAATATCTCCTCTTTTGTACTGTTATTTTATTACTGTTATTTGTTACGTCCATATATATAAAACATAACAGGAAAAAAAAATCAACAAATTTATAAAATAAATTGAAAATGTTTGGATGAAAAAGAACACAGGAGATTTGCCTTCATGTCTGTAAATCTCTCAATATGCTGTTGGTCTTGCATCTTAAATATCAAGGAAAGATATCTAGCTTGAAACAAAAGTTGGCATGCTGCAAGGTTAAGCTGCAGTTAGTTTGGTGATGGGCCAGAAAACAACAGATTCTTTAAATCTTATCCTAAAATATTGGCTATAATAAATGCTGATATGTCAAAACACAAGCTTTTATCAGAACAGCAAGAAGAAAACCTGAGTGAATGAATATAACTTACCTCCAAGTTCTCAGAAAGAAGGTAAGCAATTAAATACTGTGTTTACCACTGTTCCCCCGAAGCACTATCCTAAGCATGCAGGAGGGGGTTAAGAGCAGCTACAATCAATTAGATCTACTCAGAGGTAAGGTCAAGGCCAAGAATAGGAAACTGCCTGAAGAAACTCTCCTGCAGCCAGTACCATTTCAGAGAATGCCTATTTATGCTAGGAGATAATATGGCCTACATGTTCTTTTCATTCAAAAGGACACTCCCAGGTTCAACTTTGCTGAAAGAGAGGCACCCTGCACCTGCTACCAAGAACACCTAGGAAACAGGATAAGCTGAGTATAAAGTTATTTAGCAAGCACATGCTAGCTATTCCAGTTTGAACTCTACCAACTATAAATGTGAAAGAAATAAAACATTGCTGGCATTGTTCCTCGAGGTGAGGAACAAAAAGAGGAATTAGGCACTCTCTCAATTCTATATGGAGAACTTCTGTCTCAAGCTAGGCAGAAGAGAAGAGTCAAAGGCTGACCAGTTTGTGGGAGGCAGGGCACCAGGAAGAAAGCTAAAAAAGGACATTGTATGGGTCTGATTAATGAGTCTAAGGTAGCCACACCAAAGGGGCCCATCTTGTGACTCTGGCAGCAATCTGGTGGCAAAATAGTTCAGGACATTTTCAATCCAGAGAAATGTATAAAAATATTAAAGTTAATTCAACAAACTAACACCAAGCTTCTAACAGAAGGACTCGCCTCAGCTCTGCAATCAGAGGTACTCACTTTTCATCAATTATGTGCAGTATTTGTTAGGAAAAAAAAAAGTAACAAATGTAAAGATTTGCTTTATTTCTATTGGGGGAAGGAATAGGATAGATATAACTGTTATCAAATCTGCTGTCCACTGTGTACACACATACCCACACACATACATATACATACACACCAAAAGTTCCACCCCCCAAAAAACCAAAAACCACCCTCAAACTGTACCAATACTTCATATTTTGACCAAAAGAACAGATCCTGGGAAGATAGATCCTGGGAAGAAGTGCAAAATGCAAAATCAAATGACCGAGAACTGCTGAGCAGGCAGCATCATTAATATACAAAATATTTATATTACTGAACTAATAACAGGTGTGTTCTCCATGTCTGTAAAACTTTGGAACAACAGAGCTGATTGTTAAATCTAGTCCATGCCAGCTTCCAAAACCCAGAGGATTTTAGTTAGCTTCATTTTTCGATGCTTCATCAAAATTTTCTACAAGATCTGACAAAGAGAAAGAAAAAAATAAGTAAAATACAAATGAGTCAAAATAGATGCAACTAGAATTAGTCAAAAAGCAGAAAAGATTAAAAAAAATAGTGCATTTTAGTAATAATGACTTTTATAAAACAGCAATCTTAAGGAAATGGCTTTTAAAATTGTATGCAAAAATAACTAAGGTAAATAATATTTTGTCAGTTATAATGCCAACAATTTTAAAAATTTATTTTATTATTTTATTTGTATAGGTGTTGTGCCAAAATGTATGTCTGTGTGCCACGAGCATGCAGTTCTCGAGACCAAAAGAGGGTGTGGGATCCCCTGGAATTGGTTTTACAGAAGGTTGTGGGCTTTCATATGAATGCTGGAAACTGAATCCAAGTCCTCAGGAAAAGAAGCCAGTGCTCTTAATTGCTGAGTCATTTCTCCAGCCCCTCAACAAAAATTTTCAGCAATAACAATGTATATTGATAATCATAGTGATTTCAATTTAATATATGCAGGCAACAGAGCTTTGTGGAATATTTTGTGATCCTAAGTTCTGAATGAGGAAGGGACTTCTGTATTCATGTATATCCTATCATGGGGATCTCAGTTGGATTCCCTGTTCTTTGTGACCTCTAAAACTTACACTGTATTATTCTGTGTGTGTTGCGTTTGTGTGTGTATGTGTGCATGTGCAGGTGTAGGTCAGAAGACAACTTGTGTTGCTGGTTCTCCCCTTCTACTATGTGGGTCCCTGGCCTGAGACAGACGTCCTTTACCTGGAACATCATCATCCTCTTCATCGATGTCTTCTGGCTTGGGCGCTTTACTATCCAATACTACAAAAAGTTCATTTGAACATTAGTCACTGAGAACAAAGAGCTTCACACAACACCTCCAAGACTTCTCTTCTCTTTGTCTAAATCTCATGTGGCTGTTGAATTCAGACAATCTAAAATTTACTTCTTTTTTTTTTTTGCTTAAGTAACACTAAAAACAATAAAAGTTTAACGTGAATTAAATATATACAGAACAGCTGGTAATTCCAATGTGCAGTAAAGGTTAAAGTTACAAAATGTAGATTTTGACAGGCCTGAACAAAGGCCTCCTCCTTTGTATCCTTTATTAATCTCCAACTAAAAAAAAATATGAGACTTATTTACCACTTATTTTGATCTAAGTACCTAGCTATGCAGTATGACCATATGACTGCTTAAATACAAGGCTCTTTTATAATTAGAGGCAACAAGACATGTATGAAATAAAAACTAATCTGAAATTTCAGAATTGATGATTATCATTACTTATGATCTTAGTAGCAATTGATAATACTGTATCTGAATATTCTATGACACACTTCATTAATTAAAAAAGAAAACTACAAGTTTTATGAAACACACAAATGGCATTATAAAAAGTAAAAGAATTACCTACTGAGGAAAATCCTCTCAATTTAAGTAAAACACCTTTTGTTGTTTGTTTCTGAAACAGTCTCTGGGACAGGCTAACTCCAATTTCCCTATACAGCTGAGGATAACCCTGAACTTGTGCTGGAAATACAAGTGTGTGCCAACATACCTAGCACTGCTGGGGACTGAACCAGAATGCCATGCAAACAAGGTTAGGACTGTCAACTGAGCTAGGCCCTAGTTCCAGATGGGGTGCTTTTAACATTACTAGGTTTTTTTTAGTGACAGCAGGGAAGAAGGGAAAAATACTAAATTGAAATACATACCTTGCCGTGGGAACTGTTCAGCTAACTTTCTAAGGCTCGTTAAGCTGTCAGCACCAAGCTGACTTAATATTCCAGGAAGCATTTCTGTGATTGGTTTGGCTTCTGCATGACCAGTAATTGCAAAGGTGTTAGCGGAGAGGGAAGCTTGGACTTTGGGATTGTTGAAATGAATAACTGTACCATCGTCTTTAATCATGTTCACCTGAATGGGCACAGAAAACAATGTATTTCACATGCTAGACTCAACTACAAATATCTTTTAAAAAGCAGTATTATCTTACATAGTAGCAATCCTATATAGTACTGATTATCTCAGCAGTAAATATGGCAGAGAAAGAGTCTCATAATGGATTACAATGGTGCTGGCTAGTACAGATTATTGGAGAGGTTATGAAATAGTCACTCAGGCCTCAGGTGGAGGAAGTTCATGGCCACTTCTTTTTTCTTAAGTAGAACTACATTCATGAACCAACTTCTTAATTAGTTACTCAAACAAAATCAGTGCAATTACCACTTACTTAGAAGACAGAGTGGAAGGCGGGAAAAGTATGAAGTAAAAATAACCACTGAGAAACCCACATAGATGACACAGAAATCTAATTAGCCAAGCATTTTACTTCTTTGAATGCTCAGTAAATATACCAAAATTTCAACCTAGTTTTTACTGTTATTCTTGTTTGTTTTTGTCTAAGATAGTCTCGCAATGAATCTTTGCCTGGCTTAGAACTCTGCTTGCCTCTGAGTGCTGGGAATAAAGGTATATGTCGTAATGTTTTTGCTTTGTTTTGTTTTAAATGTGTACATATGCACCACATATGTACAGGAATCCCGGGAGGTTTAATAGCCAGCCAGCTAGCCTGCCTTTCTTCCTTCTTTCCCATTTTTCTTTTTTGTTGTTTTTTGTTTGTTTGTTTTTCTGAGAGAGGGTTTCTCTGTGTAGCCCTGGCTGTCCTGGAACTCACTCTGTAGACCAGGCTGGCCCTGAACTCAGAAATCTGCCTGCCTCTGCTTCCCAAGTGCTGGGATTAAAGGCGTGCGCCACCACCACTCGGCTTCAGGCTGGTCTTTATTATTATTTCTCCTTCCTCAGGTTTCTAAGTATATGGGACTATAGATTTGTACCAACAGGCCTGACAGTTTTCTCCAATTCTTAAATATTTCTTCTCAGCCACATTCATTAATTTCTGCAAACAAAGCTCTCCTACACACTTACCCACCAGAACATGTTTTGTTAATAATTGGGAGTTCTTTAACAGAGATTAATTTAGTCCACTGGCTTGGGGTTTACAGAAACAGAGGAGTGAATACATGCTATTTAAATTGCTATTTCTCCCTTTCTGTATTTCCTTTCTGCATCTTTTGTTATGGGTTGGTATGATCCCATTTACACAAGTTAAATGTGTAAACAATGTCATTCCATCATGAAGTTGATTCCACTCTAAAAGTCACCTTGGTGCTATCGGCTTATTATATAAAAGGTCAGGAGTGTTAACACTTAACTACTTAAAGGTACAGAACTGTCCTTGTCCTTGTGCTCTCAGTGACAGTGGGAAGTGGCTTCTCTTTTTCAGAGGGGGTAACAGGGAGGGAGGGGGAGAAATGAACTCCAAGTTTCAGCAATAGCCAGCCAGCCTGCCTGCCTGCCTGCCTTTCTTCCTTCTTTCCCATTTTTCTTTTTTGTTGTTTTTTGTTTCTTTGTTTGTTTTTCTGAGAGAGGGTTTCTCTGTATAGCCCTGGCTGTCCTGGAACTCACTCTGTAGACCAGGCTGGCCTCGAACACAGATATCCGCCTGCCTCTGCCTCCCAAGTGCTGGGATTAAAGGCGTGCGCTACCACTGCCCAGCTAATTTGAGACATTCTTGACTTATAAACATTGAAGTCATAATTGATTTGAAATCTATATTGTTCTTTATGCTAGAGAAGAAATACAGGACAGTGTTGTTGGTTAAACCCAAAGACAAACAGCTGGCTAAGTGTGAACCAAGTATGAAATAAGTACTTGAGATGAACTAGAGTCTCTCAACTTATTGTTTGGTTTCCTGGCTACTAGGCCATCTTCTTCTTCTTCTTCTTTTTTTTTTTTTTTGGTTTTTCGAGACGGGGTTTCTCTGTGTAGCCCCGGCTGTCCTGGAACTCACTTTGTAGACCAGGCTGGCCTCGAACTCAGAAATCCACCTGCCTCTGCCTCCCGAGTGCTGGGATTAAAGGCGTGCGCCACCACGCCCGGCTCCATTTATTTATTTATAAAAATCCAATTCTATGCAAGCTTGACAATTACTTGTGTCAGAATATAGGTCAAACGGGAAAGAAAAACATGTGGAGAATATATATCTCACTGGCTACAAAGAAGCCAACATAGGATCAAATCCAATACATTTATGAATTTTCTTTCTTTCTTTCTTTCTTTCTTTCTTTCTTTCTTTCTTTCTTTCTTTCTTTCTTTCTTTCTTTCTTTCTTTCTTTCTTCTCTTCCAGGCCATAGGACAGGTTTATTTGAGGGCATTAGCTGTTTGGGGGTGGGGAAATAATGTGGAAGATACAAGAGAAGAGGAAAAGGCTAAAAACAAAGTACAACTGAAAAGATCAAAAGCCAGCTACCTCAACATAGTATCAACTCTGGTTTTTAACATTCCTTAGTTCAAATCTAGAATTCCAATCCTTGTTAGGTATGATACCAGGGGCTGGTGAAACTGCAAGCATCAGCTCTCTGATTTGTAACTAGTAGTTCATCAGAGGCTATGAAGCTGAAATGGAGTAACATATTAATATGGCTAGCTGTCTAATTAGTTTCCCACATGGCTGTAACTTAGAAATGACAGAGGTTATGAGTAATACTTTCTGTACCACCTCTGGCAAAATGGTTAGTATTCAGTAGACATGCAATAAGTGTTGACTGCCATTAAGCTCTTCAGTGTGACAATTTCAGTTGCAACAGAACCATGGCCACACAAAGCACAGCATTATCAGTATCAGTAGTTTAACAATTACTAACTAGAGCTGAAGATGTAGCTCAGTAATAGAGTGTTGAATTTCCAATACCTCCAAAAGAAAAATTACTGTGTCCTTATTTCATTATGAAACATTTATTTTAATAAATTGCAATTTGAAGGATCATGGGAGCTGGAAAGATGGCTAGGTGAGTACAATCACTTACTGTGCAAGCATCAAGACCTGAGTTCAAATCCCCCAAACCCATAGAGAAACCAGGGAATAACTACACTGCTCTCTATAGCCCTAACACTTGGGGGAAAGAGAGAGGCATGAGGATTGCATGGGCTTGCTGGCTGCCAGCCTAGCTCCAGATTCAGTAAGATATCCTGTTTCCAAGGAATAAGGCAGAAAATGATAGAAAGCATGCATACATGCATGCACCTCCACACACATGTACACATAACATACATACACAGGACTCTGGAGGCTAAGGTGTAGGACAAACAGCTATAAATTCTTCTGAATTTGTACAAAAACAAGATTTAGAAATACATATCCTTAGAGATACTACATGGATAATGTCAACACCACAAAGCGGGATGAGGTGCCTAAACTTATAATCCCAGCTGAGGAGGCTGAGGCAGAAAAGACTACCGAAAGATTAAGGCTAACCTGGGCTACATACTGAGACCTTATCTCACAAAACAAAACATGGGCTGGAGAAATGGCTCAATGGTTAAGAGCACTTGTTACTCTACCAGAAGACCTGGGTTCAGTTTCCCGTACCCACACTGTGGCTCACAACCACCCATATCTCGAGTTTTGGTGGATTTAATGCCCTCTCTTATGACCTCTCTGGGCACCTGGCATGCACGTAGTGAACACAAATGCTGCAGACAAAACATGCACACATGTAAAATAAAAATGAATAAATGTTCTCAAAAATATTGGGGCTGGAAAGATAGCTAAGTGGTTAAGAGCACTGGCTACTTTTCCAGAGGACCTACCTTCAATTCCTAGCACTCACATGGCAGCTCATAACTGCATGTAACTCCAGTTCCAGGGGCTCTAACAGACACACATGTAGGCAAAACACTAATTTACATAAAATAACACACACACACACACATTAATCTATACTACAAGAGAAATATACTTTTTATTTCTCTATACAAATGTTTCTCAGTCAAAGGTAATTCTTTCCTTCAAAGAACCATCTCACAATATTTAGAATTTTTTTTTTAATTGTGGCAGTGACTGTTTTTGAGACAGGGTCTTTCCATTCAGTCAAAGCTGGTATGAACTTGAACTAGAGTGCAAACTCCAAAGGGATCACAGGGGTGGACCAAGACAGCCATCTCAGGGACATTTTTGACTGTTACCACTACAGTGTTGGGGGTAACAATTAGTGGACAGAGGCCTGGGATACCTCGAAACATCCTACGGAGCACTAGAGAACTGACAAAAGAACTATCTGCTCCAAAATATCACTAGGGATGAGGCTGGATCTATGAATGGGTTGAAGATAGAAAAAGGAGTAGAGCCGAGCGGTGGTGGCGCATGCCTTTAATCCCAGCACTTGGGAGGCAGAGGCAGGTGGATTTCTGAGTTTGAGGCCAGCCTGGTCTACAGAGTGAGTTCCAGGACAGCCAGGGCTACACAGAGAAACCCTGTCTCGAAAAACCAAAAAAAAAAAAAAAAAAAAAAAGAAAGAAAAAGGAGTAGAGCTAAAACTTCGTAAACATTTCAGTTATGTTAACTTTGGTATTATTACTGTCTGTTGTAACTTACTATATGTTGTGGCTTTTACTCAGGGTAATAAATATTTATAGTGTTTTTAAGATTAAACGCAAGGCAAGTACTTTATCACTGAGCTATATCATCCAAAATAAGTTAAAATTAGGTTTCAGGGTGTCTTATTAATTTTTTTTTTTAAAGATTTATTTATTTATATGTATGTAAGTACACTGTAGCTGTCTTCAGACACTCCAGAGGGAGTCAGATCTCGTTACGGATGGTTGTGAGCCACCATGTGGTTGCTGGGATTTGAACTCCGGACCTTCGGAAGAGCAGTCGGGTGCTCTTACCCACTGAGCCATCTCTCCAGCCCCAGGGTGTCTTTTCTCTCTAATATATCCATGACTGAGACTACCTGATTGTTTTTTTTTTTTTTTTTTCAAGATAGGATTTCTCTGTGTAGTCCCTGCTGCCTTGGGACTAACTCTAAAGACCAGGCAAGCCTCAAAGTCAGGGATCTACTTGTCTCTGCTCTCCCCTACCCCACCAAGTGTTGAGATTAAAGGCATGTGTCACCACACCCAGCTTCTCTGAAATTTTAGGTCAATGCAAATTATAAAAGCTCTGGAGCCAGTAAGATAGCTCATCAGCTAAAGGTGCTTGCTGCCAAGTCTAGTGACCTGAGTAAGACTCCTAGGACCCACATAGTAGACAATTACCAACTTTCAAAAAATTTCCTTTCATCTCCACACATCACCAGCTCTCCATCATGAATAAATACATATTTTAAAGGACAATATATAAAAGCTTTCAACAGCTCAGAAAAAACTTGAAATTAGTTATGCAAATTACAGCCTAATTTTTATCTAAGAATGCTGTCACCTCAAGCAGAAAGGAGAAAGTACATATGTTGTACATTTTCTATGATTTTATCAATACTGATCGTGAAGGTAGATTTAAAGGAAGCTAATTGGGTCATTTGCATGTTCATGCATGTGGAGCACTCTGCCACGTCATGCCTTGTCTTTGGGATCATCATATTATTAGAACCTCAGTGATAGCCAGGTGGGATATTACATGCCTTAAATCCAGCATTCTGGAAGCAGAGGTAGGGAGATCTCTGAGTTCAAGACTAGCCTGGTCTACATAGTAAGTTCCAGGCCAGCCAAAGCTACAGCGAGACCCAGTCAATATGGCCTGGGCCTCATGATCCTACCTAGGCCTTCCCCACCATGATGGACTGCACTCTCAAACCAGGAGCCAAATAAACCCTTCCTTCAAGACACTTTGGTCAAGTATTTTGTCATAGCAATGAGAAAACAATAGACTTTTAAACGTTATCTTTTGGAAAGAGTAGTATATCCAACCAGCTGAATGCACTGGAGAGGGACAGGCAACTATCCAGTGAGACAATGGCTTACAAATAAAGCATGCCTTTAACCCCAGCACTTGGGAGGCCAGCCTGGGCTACAGAGTGACTTCTAGGACAGCCAGGGCTACATAGTGAGACACTGTCTTGAAGATACCAAAATAAATAATAAAAATAAGGAATAAAGACAGGGAGGGAATCAAGTCCACAGAAAACTACTGCTAGATGTTTTTGGATGACATAATAGAGACTTTATAGTACAGAAAGACTAATACAGAAAGATGAATTTATGGTAAAAATAAAAGTCTCACTTGAAAAAAAAATTGGGCTTTACTTCTACATCATTAGAAATAAGAGCTTGCTAGGCACCAGGCCACATACTCTGTTAAATACCAACACTAAGGAGGCAAGATCACAAGTCAGAGGCCAGTCCAGCATACAGAGTGGCCCATAGAAACAAAGCAAACAGAAAAAGAAATCTTACTTTATACTGAAGTTCAAGAGCAGTTTCATAACTGTCATGCAGGCAAATACTTAAGCCTGAGAGTGTGAAGAAATGCCCTAACTGCCTACTAAAGTAATTTCACCCTAAGTAAACTCAACCACTACATTCTTTCAAAGACATGTACATGAAGCACTAGTCTTCCAAGCCAGGAATTAATGTGAAAAGTCAGAAGACCTGTGCGTGTGCTAGTTCTCTATGATCTGGGTTTCCAAGTGTTCATACCTCTTCAATACCAGCTATATTGTTCACAGCCAGTTTCTTTAGTGAACTCTGAAGCTTTTTGTCATCAGCAGTAGCTGTCCTATGTACCACCTTCTTCTTCCTGCGAGCTGTACCCTGGAAAATAATCAGACAGAGGTGTTACTAAGCATAACAACTGGCTACAGCAACCACATCCTCCTGGCCACAATCTAAACTTCACATGGAGAAAACTAACCAAATAGCAGTGATTAACAAGACCACAGAGTTGAGATATTCAGCCAACAACTAAAGGGCAGTTGTCAGTTATTACTCCTTTTTAATGTCTAGATTTTATCATTCCAGTAAATTCTGTTTCAAAATCCTGTTTGTTAATTGAACAGACTGTATAACTCTAAGGCCATTTAGTATGCTTAATAACAACTTTCTAGCATTGTATACTTTCATAGAATCCCTGACAGCCCCTGCCAATAAAGTCTAAGGATGGTCTGAAATCTCAGGAACTACTACATATTGAGAATTAAATTCCTATTACTGAGTTCTCCAGAGTCTAAGAATCTAGAAATGAGAACATCAAGATTTTACTTACAATCCTATATTATAATTTAAAAAAATGTCACCAAGTACTTAAATAGATCATTTCAAACAGGGTAAAGATAAGAAACAAACAAAACAAAACAAAATGGTAAAAGAACAAAGCACTGTCTTCCTAGAAATGAGACCCACGATCAGGAAGGAAAGATCCAAGCAGAACCAAACAAGACGGAACTTGTAAACTGCTCTTCTAGACAGAGAGGGGTGCCCATGTGGCCAGAGCAGAATGAATAAAGAGGAAGGGAGAAGGAAATGAAATCAGACAGGCACACAAGGGCCACACCGTGTAGATTAGAATCTCACTTACTCTCATTATAACAGGAAGCTACTGACAGTTCATTTGACCTGTTTACTCCCATCTAAGGTTGCTACATGAAAACTGGACCTGGAGGCTATGAGACCAGTCAGGGGCTAGTGCACAAATGCGGTGAGAGATGAGAGCTGTGGTAGTGCCTGAGGATGGTCAGAATGTCACGAGACAGAAATAACTTGATGGGTTAGATGTGATATATGATGATAAGTCAGAATTTTGGCCTAAAGTTAAGAATTATAACCATTTACTAAGTCAGAAAAAGTTAATTTCTCTACTGATAACTAGAAACTCAGCAGTGGAGATATTGCTCAGTGGTTAAGAGCACTTGTTACTCTTCAAATCCTAGCACCCAGTCAGGAAACCCACAATTGCCCATAACTCCAGCTTCAGGGTCCCAATGCCCTCTTCTGGCCCCTGATGATACCAGCAGGCACAGTCACATACACAAAATATATTCAGAAAAATACATTTTCCATTAAAAAATATTTAAAATAATGGATTAATTTTCTGGGTCAGTTTTAAAAAAAAAAATGTAGCCAACATCAGAGCTGAAATACTACCAAAAGCCTAAGTTTCTGAAAGAAAGAGTGACCGAAAGCAAACAGGGTCTTTGTCTCTTAATAGCTCCTGCAGAGGTCCTCCGGGACTTCCAGAAGAAAGCTGGGTTCTCTCTTAGCAATCCCAGCGGGAGAAAAAAGCTCTGGTTGCAAAGGCTCTGCTGACACTCAGTTGTAACAGATCATTCTTCACAGAGATGGGCATTTACTTGTGAAGCATTCCTAACTCAGGGCTAGCTTAGTTGCTTGCTCTACATTTTTGTTTTGAGACAGCGTCTTGTTATCTAGTGAGGCAGTCTGTAATTCAGTGTGCTGTGATTACAGGGTGTGCCACCATGCAGAGCTACTCTATAGAAAGAGTACTTCAACTAAGTTACCTATAATCCCAGCATGCAAAAATGCAGAGGCAAGATTGTTTAAAAGTTTGAGGCTAAAGCCGGGCAGTGGTGGCGTACGCCTTTAATCCCAGCACTTGGGAGGCAGAGGCAGGCAGATTTTAGTGAGTTCAAGGCCGACCTGGTCTACAAAGTGAGTCCAGGACAGCCAGAGCTGTTACACAGAGAAACACTGACTCAAAAAAAAAAAAAAAAAAAAAAAAGGTTGAAGCCAGTCTAGTCAACATATCAATTCCTGAGCAACATGGACTTTAGAGACTGTTCCCTCCTATACTCCCCCCAAAACCCAAAAAGTTCAACATGTCTATAGATCTTACAGTCCACAAATACGAGTTCCTTATCTTCTAGATTTTATACTTGGTTAACACCACAGTCCCACATTAAATAAGAGCCTGGGAAACCCTCAATTCTTCTCTATGCCCTTCATCTCCCCACACCCATCTTTCATTAAATTATGTCAGTCCAACCCCTAAATTTGTGTACCATGCTGTAAGCAACAGCTTCTAGACTGTTCTCTATTTGATCCCATTTCATCCCATTTTTCACATTGCAACCAGTTCTAAAATGGTGAAGCTGGCCTCAAACTCAGAGAGCCTGCAAAACCCTGTCCATGTGGGTGGGGGCTGGAGAGATGGCTCAGTGGTTAAGAGCACTGACTGTTCTTCCAAAGGTCCTGAGTTCAATTCCCAGCAACAACATGGTGGCCCACACCTTTTTTTTTTTTTTTTTTTTTTTTTTGGTTTTTCGAGACAGGGTTTCTCTGTGTAGCCCTGGCTGTCCTGGCACTTTAATCCCAGCACTCGGGAGGCAGAGGCAGACGGATTTCTGAGTTCGAGACCAGCCTGGTCTACAGAGTGAGTTCCAGGACAGCCAGGGCTACACAGAGAAACCCTGTCTTGAAAAAACAAAATAAATAAATAAAAGTTGTCCACTGCGTATGGATAAAATCCTGAGCTCCTTGGAATGGCATATAAAAAGTATGATGGAGCCCAAACGACTGGTCACCTCATCGCTAACTTTCTCTCTATCCATTGTATACTCTAAACTAGCCATACCAAACTAAAGCTAGCAGTGTCAAGCTCTAATCTCTCTCAGCACTCTATGTGCGAAGGCACAGAGGCAAGTGATACCCCCTATTTTAGCCTAGCTCTCACTAGCTCTTTCATTTGCTGGTCTAGTGATTAGATTCTTATTTATCCTTTAAGTCCCAGCATGACTCTCCTAAATTAAACACTTTGTTCTTCATTACAATACTTGCTATTCTTCATTGTACTTATGAGCATGACTCTCTTCTATGCTGAGCTATGTCAATGTCAAAAGCAAGAAACGTGCCGGGCGTGGTATTATTTACTATGCCTGGTACAAACTAAGTATTCAGTTAACAGTAGATAAATTTATGCATGTACCAACCACTACATTAAAAATAGATAATTATGGGACTGAGGATATGACTCAGTAAATCAAGTACTTGTGCCAAACCTAAGGAACTGAATATGGGCAACCAACATAAAAATTAAGGACGGCAGTGTACACCTGTAACCAAGCTGAAAGGTGGAGACAGAGGATTTTAGAAGTTCACTCACCAGCCAGTCTAACTAAATTAGCAAGCTTTAGGTTCAGTGAAAAACCATCTCAAAAAAAAAAAAGGTGGGACTGGTGAGATGGCTCAGCAAATTAAAGCCTGTTAACTTTAGTTCAATCCCCAGAACCCACATGGTGGAAGGAGAGAACTGACTCCTGCAAACTGTGCTCAGATCTGTGTGTGTGTGCATGCACACATTACATATATATATAATTCATATTTTATATATATATACATACATATACATATATATATATATGGTATTAAGCAACAGAAGATATATAATGCTTACTTATGACCCACACACATGCCATGTGTCCATAAGCATACACGTGTATATATATACATATCAATGCACATACACACACACTAAATAGATAAATAAATGTAATTGTGATGGAGTCATCAGTCCCTTCCAGGTCTTACCTAGTTGTTACAAAACTACATGTTTTGTAACATGTGCTACAATGTGACCATTGTGGCTATCCCTGTGTTAATATTAACTGACATCATCCAACTTTATCAGAGAAAAAGTACTAGTGGGGCTGGTGAGATGGCTCAGCTGTTAAGAGCACTGACTGCTCTTCCAAAGGTCCTGAGTTCAAATCCCAGCAACCACATGGTGGCTCACAACCATCCGTAATGAGATCTGACACCCTCTTCTGGTGTGTCTGAAGACAGCTACAGTGTACTTACATATAACAATAAGTAAATCTTAAAAAAAAAAAAAAAGTACTAGTCACTTCTTCCCTTCTCCCTCTATGTTTATGCTCAAGATCTGTGGTTATGATCAATTAAAAGCATGGATAAAACCTGTTATATATTGTCCTCTCTGCCTTTTCTACATATCGATCCATGTATGAAGTAAGTATTGTTCTTTCTCTTCTTGCAAATATTGCAGTGTGCAAAGATGAGGGTACATACAGTATTCTCCTTGAGCCTTGGACCACAAATAAAGGGAAAACAATCCCTGCATGTGGGAAATGGAAAACAGGAAACCCTACGAAGCAGCTGGCAAGAGATTCTGTCTTGATATATAACATGGAGAATGAATGAGAAAAACTCCAGCCCACATCACCCATGGGCCTCCACATGCATGTACACTTTCATATGCTCAAATGCCCACATATATTTATACACACAAAGACACACACACACAAAATAAAAAGTTGAGGATTCAAACTAAGGGGTCCATTTTCATGGCACCATCGGAGAGAAGCATCTTCTAGTTACCTGCTTTAGATCTAGACAAATTCCCATCACACAGCAATGTGGTCTGGTTTTAATCACTGAAAAGATTCTGGACTGAAGGACCACCGTACACAGAAGTGATACTATCAGGCAATCACATGTTCTCCTACTAGTTTGTTTTACACCACACTCACCTTGCCCCCTATCCGGACCTGAGCTTGAAGTTTGGCTAACTTTTCTTGATTCATGCTGTTGTTAAATCTAGGGGAGGAAAACAGATTTGTTAAATTCACTGCTTTACCAAGTTAAAAAATCATTTATACAAACAAGAATTTTGCTTCACTGAGTTAATATAATATCCACTAACATCAAGGTCATATCAATACCGTCTCTATTCTTAATAAATAGTGGTAACTTGTTCTAGCTCCACAAACCAACTTTTAAAAAAAATTAAATACCACATGAGAGTCAAATATACAAATAGCAAATGAATGGGATTCAAAGTTGCCTATTTAAAGATTCATTCTTTAACACATGACTCAGCTCTCTGGCATTCAGAAAAACCTAACCAATTATGAAATCTCTTCAGGAAAGCAGGCTTTTTCTTGCAGAGACTTTCACAGCAGAGAACAGTTACCAAATGTTATTAGCAAAACCTTCAAATAGATCATTTTCTCTGGAATCACACTCTGTATTTCTTTTAAAGAATAAGTATGGCACACACAAAAAAGGCTAGGCAAAGAAGAAATTGAATAATGGAGTTGTCAGGCTGTCAGCAAACAAGTCACGTCCTCTATTCAAGGTCAGATGTGTTAATAGTGGGAAGCTACCAGATTTCCAAATACTCACTGATTCTGCAGCACCCCAGTTCATTCTAGACCTTGCACTGATAATGTCACACTCAACAAGATATTATTGCATCAGCGGTAAAATGCCTCACTGTACTATTTGACAAAGATCAAATAGTATCTTGTTACATTTGTATCATGGTTACATTAAGTTAGTGGGGCAAGACAAAAAAATGAGCTATGCAAATTTTGACCTTTGAAGATTCTAAGGACATTCTAAAATCATGAATTCTAGTCTTGACAGTGACACTCCTGCTTTGGAAAAGAACATACCAAGCACTAAAAACAAAAGCTAATTTAACAGTCTTGTTTGACTTGTTCTGTGGCTTAACAGATCATTACTGAGATGTGAAGGAGGGAATAAGGGAATAGGCTATTATTAAACTTCTTTTTTTTCCCTAATTCTAACTTTGTAATTGCATCATTCAGATGATAAGGATCCTGTTTTTTACATTTGAAAGAAGAAAAAAAGAAGACTCAAAGATCATGTAAATTACTAACCATTCTGTACAGAAGCTGAACGTAAAGAACTGACCTGTATATATCACAGCTGTAAGGCTGAATCCATTTCACAAACAAAAATTAGAATCTATGGCTTCTCCCTTTGTTCAACATTGTATCACAATGGTCAAGCAGGTAAAAGCTTTTGCATGGGAGTTGTGTGTAGAATCCAAACAGTCTTTTAGGTGTGTGCCAATCTTAGCTGTGCAGCAGACTGAAATGTGCTGATAGAAACCTCAACCTTGCATTCAAACATCCATAAAAGAGCTACAGTGAAATAACACAGCACTTAAGGAATTTCTTGCAAAAAGGAGGTCAGGAGAGAATATTAAAATTAAGCACAGGACCAGCCCTTTGTGACTATTTTGCATTTTAGGTAACATTCCTAAAGAAAAGAGTTGGCAGTTGGAAAGATAAGACAAAAAGTCCAGACTTATTTGAAGCAAAAGCAAAGCCCAAATTAACTCTTTCTTATGGTGTAAATGAAAGAATAATTCCATTTCAGGTGGTCAGTATAACAGAATTAAGAAATCTTATTCCTAAGGAGTATTTTAGGGAAAAGACATAATTTTAGGGCACCTAGAAGCTTAAAGTAGCAGGGGAAGGAGAAATATGGCCTTTTGTCCAACAGTAAATTGGGCTGTGTAGGATTCTAATAGGAAAAGATATTTAGACTCAGCCTGAGACCTAAAAGGTCACCTGGTTTAATCCCTACTTAATATCTTTAATGTACCTGTCATTCTTGTTTCAAGTGTGAGGTCATTTCAGATACCTGTTAGTGCAGCAGGGCATAAATTATAAACAAAATTGTTAGCTGCCTGGAAGGCCTGGAAAGTTCCTCTCTGTGTCCCAAAGGGAGAAATGACTTTCAAGGGCCACATGATCACTGAGTGGAATATTCACAAATCCTTTTTGCACTTTTCTCAAGGACTTCCGAAAAGAGTATACAGAGATGAATCAATATTTATTGGATGCCCAAATTATAAGCATCCAGGTACTTTAATCATGTTTACACAAAGATAAAAATAATTTGAATTTTCAGCCCTGACTTTTTATGTGAGGTTTTACCACTTAGGGCTTTGGAAAGGTATTTAGCTTCTTTGTACTTGTGTTTCTCCCGCATTAAAAAAACGTATACCATCACATACTTTACTGAGTTGAAGGCTAAAGCATAGATTATCAAGTTCAGGTACGACACTCAGTAGTTGGTAACTATTGTTACCATTCTTCCAGAGGGCCACTAATTAGGTATAATGAAAGAACGTGGGAACGGAAGTTGAAACCGCCATTCACCAGCTGTGTAACACTGTGCCTGGTGATCAATCATCAGGCAGTGTGAAGAGGTTATAAGGATAGGTAACTGTCTCAAAATTAAGAGAGACTTGTAAACAAACACTTCCATTACAAAGTGAAGAGCGCTGCAACCTAGTTCGGCCCCAAGAGCTTGGTGGCCGGGTGCTAACCTCAGTTTGGGAGGAGCAAAAGAGATGACAACAGATTTGCTGCTCAAAGCGTCTGACACTGTGGTTGTGAATAATGAGTGATGGGACGAGGAGGGTTCTACCCTCCTGGGTCTGGACCTGAGCGGCCCGAGCCCGGGCCCGGCTCCTCCACAGCGGGCGGTGGTGCTGGGGACCTTCCCTCAGGTGCCGACCCCCAGCTGCGCCGCCCGTAACCGACAGGCCCGGCCGGCCGCCTCCGCCCCCACTCGCCGCGCCACGGCGGAAGTGGCAGCCGGAGCGGACGGCGGGTGTCGAGAGGGGAGGGCGGGGGGAGACCGTGCGCAGCGGCCGGAGGCCGTGGGGTGGCGGGCCCGCCGGGGGTCTCACCTGCAGCGGGGAGGGTCCTCCAACACCAGCACGCGGCAAGAGCAAGATGGCTGCCTCAGCTGAGACAGAGAAAGACCGCGGCGGCAGTGGCGGCGGCGGCGGCGGGAGAGGTCCACGTGACGCACGGCCCCGCCTCGACCGCGGGAGGGAGGCGAGGTGGGGATGGGTACGGCAACCGCGCGCCTGCCTCCCGACTACAAAGCCCAGCATGCCTCGCGCACCTCACTATTCTGATTGGCGGCCGGGGACGGGGGCCGCGCTGCTTCCTGGAGGAGGCGGAGGTCCCCTCGGCGTCCCATTGTGTCTGCGCT